>NC_139344.1:264991718-265641718 GCF_055883805.1 Amblyomma maculatum | reverse complement strand
TCTGTCCGTCCGTCCGTCCGTCTGTCTGTCTGTGCGTGCGTGCGTGCTTGCGTGTGTGTGTGCGTGTGTGCGTGTGTGTTGACGTACAGAAAGATGCTGCTGAAAACTGAAGTAAATGCACGGATTCACAACAATGGCCGCCAGGAAGATGTGATATGCAAAGTCATAATCAGTGGCAATCCGGTCACACATGTGATGCGCAAAGTGATAATTAGAGGCTGAATGGCTGTTCGATGGCGGCTGATTCTTGGTCATCTTTATGCATTTCATGACAATTGGAGATTCTGAAGAAACGCGGGGAAATTAGGCAAGATTTTGGCACCGCGGCCACTTTCTAATCTGGTAACACTGCGTAAATAGGCGTTGTGGCAGCCTGCATAGATGAGATTATAAATTAAAAAAAAAAGAAAGATTATTCTTGTTACGTAGACAAGAATCTCCCATTTGTTGAGCGTGCCACTCGACTAAGACGCATCTTTTGATAAGTATGGAATTGGCGCAATGGGTTTCTCACCTTTTCTATATTTGGTCCTCTACAAGATGTTTCACCTAAGATTTTTGGCGATTTTAAAACTAGTTTTTTCAATTAGAAGCCCACTTTCTTCTGCATAATATTATCAGTGGTGTAGTGAAACGTAATACAGCCACGATGGGCTAATTAGCAGGCTGGATAACTATTATGTTTTGAGCTATTACACTTAGGCTTTTCTTTTTTTTTAGAGAGAGAGATAGGCTTGTCGCCGGCCGTAAATCATACCCATGTCAGTTTTCGGGATTTCGAAAATGCCGTTCTCGTCAGCACTGCAGCGCAGGAGATTCGCAGGCCACATATAGGACCAAAGTACTCCCTAAAGTGGAACCGAGTGGTCTTAGACAGCGCTTGCCCCACCTACAAAGGCGCTTCGCACAGTGGTCTCAAAAGCCCCGCAAACTCGCTTTCGCCCAGATGATGTTCACAAATCCGCAGTGCTGCAGAGCTGACTAGACCGGCATTTTATAAATTCCAAGAACTGATATGAATATGACTTACGTTGGGCTGCAAGACTCGATCTGAAAACCAGTGAGCCTAGTAATGGGTAAAAACTTAAATCTTCACTATTAGTTAAGCAGCCTGCTAAATAGGCCGTCTTGGCTGCATTGCGTTACACTATATAACGGCGCTGACACTGCTTTATAAAAGACAGTGGCGTTCTAACTGAAAGCTTCTATATTAAAATATAGCGGGAAGTCTTACGTGAAACACCCTATATATGCACAGACCAATCCGTGCATCATGTTTATTAATTACATTCAATTTCAAAAGCAACTTGGCCGTTTTTCTAGAGAAGAGAGATCTCTGCTAGGAAGGAATTGAAGAAGAAAAAGTGCATCAAGTCGCCATGTTCTCAATCGCAGCAGGTGTCGAAGCAGCTGCCTGCATTTCAAATTCCGATGTTTCGGCAAAGCCCGCCAGTATAGCAGCACTACAGCGTGGCATGGAACTGCCCTCTGCGGTTAAACGACACCTGGTACCAGTGGCAACGGGCGAGTGCCCTGAATCCCAATGCCGAAGCTTTAGAGCTTCCTCAGTAATGTCGCGGGTCCCATTCACAGCGCACCGCATCCGTCCACCTAAACTGCAGGTTACGTACCCTTTGCAGGTTAGGTGGACGGCGCGGGTTGGCTTCTCGTTGGCTTGTCTTTTTTCTGGGCTACATGGCTCTGTTGACACGAATACTCGTCATCTCGGCTCATTCGTGATGCTGCTATAAATAAATATAAAATTCCGCCTAAACCATCATGCTGCAAAGAGTTTTGCTTATAATTGCAATTATGTGCACATTAGAAAAATGATCTTCAAGAAAGAGTATTGTCAATTTTTCTCATCAAAGAGAAATGAAATAACATAATTAAGAACTGGATTAAATACCACAGCACCTCGCAACAACAACAAAAAAAATACTGGATAGAGAAAAAGTTCAACCGTAACTTGCGTTCTCCCATGGAATTGCCAGAAATAGCGAATTTATTCCACTTTCAGCCTTCATCAACACTGCCAGCAACCAGAAAACGTATTTACAAGCATTGAGGAGGCTTTGGAGATTGCATAAGTTGAAATGTAAAACGACAACATGCGTTCAGTTTTATATTTATTTTATAGATTTAGTTTACATAGTGGAATACGTCTTTGTACCTAATATTTATAAGGTACTTAGGATTTTTTATAGAACAATTCGATAAATATCGAAGATGTGGTAGTTTCTTAAATTAGTCAAATTTGTCCGTTTTTTTGATAATTTTTAATTTAGGCTGATTTCAAAATAATATGGAGAGAGAACAAACAACTCTAGAGCTTTTAATTTTTGCACAAATAGAGAACTAGTCCTGGATAATAAAGAGAAAAAGTTTCAGCTGCAACACTTTATTATGTCGTGCCAGAATGTAGGGCTGAATATTGACAATTTTCAAAACCAGCCCTCAGTTTTATACTTATTTTTATCATTTTAAACCATATAATGCAACATTTTTTCAGGCCCTAATATTTCTGAGGCAAGGTTGATTCTTTAGAAGGGTTTTCATAAAAATCGATAACGATGTTTTTGTTTTTGTTTTTTTTTTAATTGGAATCAAAATTGCACCTATTATGCTGTTTTCGAGTCTTGGGCGAATTTGATGCGTTGTGGAGAACACACCTAGCAGTCTAGAGCTCCCAATTTTGCCTGGAAGTAAGACAATTATCTGAACAATAAACCGTAAAAGACTTACGCCTAAAAACATAACGCATCCTGCCAGTAGTATTTAAGGTTTAATATAGACTTTGTTGTAACGCGTAGCTTCTGGAACAATGTTTGTGATTTTTTACTGAATCAACTCCAGCAACAAAACATGTTTTTAATAACTCCCATAAATGTAGAAGTTGCATAGAATTAGTAAAAAAAAAAAAAGTAGACGGTAAACGTTTAGTACGCTAGCAGCAGATATCCTAACTTGCCACGTTTTGAAATGGCAAAAACGGCGTTTTCCACCTGTAGTGATACACGATTTTTTTTTTTTTTGCGAAAAGATTACGCCGTATCTTGCCAAACTAAAGCCCATATCTTTGTGTCGATAGTCGATACATTTTTCCACCACATATAAAAATTTCATTGAAAACAAAAAATGGTCATGGGACCTCGATTACCGTTCTTATCTGAACACACTCAGCAGCAATCAACATGCTCACAGTGAGCAATTGACCTTATGCATTGCTGTGTAACAGCGCACGAGCCGGGCCCGCGCTGACTTCACTTTCTAGCTTTGGTACCTGGGTGCGGGCTTGAAGCCACTGACTTGGGTCGGGCCTCAGATTGAGGCCCGTACAGTGTTCTACTTCACAGACTACCTTTGCAGCAGATTTTCAAACATGCTCAGGACTGCAGTCTCCGCTGTACATTAGCGAGGGCCACCACGGCATATACATGTATGAACTGCGAAGACTCATATACAGAGCGTCGTTTTTCAGAAGGGTCAAAATTTTTAAAAACGAAGATATCTTGCTTTAAATTTATTTTACCCCTGGGCCTATATTGTAGACTAAGGCCGGCACGATATAAGAGGTGTATTGATTTAAATAGTTTGCTAAAACGCTGAATGCGTTAATACGCTTTTAGTTTTCATTTTCGTGGGTGTGCTGTATTTGCAGAATTACAGCTCGTGCTCCAAATAGTATAGTCGAAAAGGAAACAAATTATTAAAATGTTGTAGCGTAAGTAACAAGGTCCACAGATGCAACTTTGATATCGGCTCCGTGCGCGCGCCAGGCACGCAACGGTCATCGCTTCGCTCAGCGCCACTGGTGGCCACTTCTGCGTCTAGATTGGGAAATCGCCCTACAGGAATACATGTACATAAAAGCCTTAAAACCATTTTTTTTATTGCGCAGCAAAAGTACAATATCGATCCTTCAATGAAGGAAAGTCCAGTATACCCTAAAACACACTGAAAAATTATGAAGCCTCATTTCGAAGGTGTTGTATTTTTAAAACTGTAAGATGCATGCGCGTGGGAGTCCTCCGGCGGCCGGCACTGGACGGAAGCGCAATGCATAGTGATGCTAATTCAAACAAAATTTGCCGAACAATCTTCTGGTTTCATTGTGCACTCATGTAGACAGCCGTGCTTTCACAGTTAGCATGGGCTTTGAAAAACATAGCGACAAAATATGAAATGACATTTAGAATCTACATTTATTAAAACGGCGCGAAAAGTGTGTGTTATCAAGCAGGGCATACCACGAACAGGCGCTCTTCCAGCTGGCGTTTCCAAATCGCACATTCTTCCCCTGCAGTCCAACATTCTGTTAGATGCGCTCCACTGGTTCATAGTACGATTGTTAAAAGTGGGCAGCCTAGATGCTCAACGCGAAAAACAGCTCTCAAACGGTATTACAAATGGAAGAATAAAAATTGTGCACCTTTTGCAGACGATGGCACAGACGATAACCGACCGTTGCGATGGCTCGCAACTCTCAGACTATAGCTCAGACTACACCCCGACCTCTTCCGCTTCCGCCGTCTGCGCGCGAGCAACCTCAGCGTTCGGGGTGCCGACGCATCGTCTGCGCCGTCGTCTAGCTGCAACGATGCGCACTTTGTTTGTCATGCCGTTTGAGAGCTCCTTTCGCGTTGAGCATAGGCTGCCCAGTTTCAACAACCATGCTATGAACTAGAGGGGCGCACGTAACAGCATATTAAGGCGAAAGCGTTTAATGACTCATACTGTCGGCGTTCGTTCGTTCGGTCACACTATAGCTGCCAATCAAATGACGTCATGACGACGTCATCAGCAACATAAAAATCCTCTCCATACTGGGAATCGAACCTCCATCCCTTTACCAATTACGCAACGCCCGGGATTTTTTTCTCTTCTTTATTGCCGATCAACAGAGTACATAAAGGCATAAAAATCGATAGCCTACCTTAGTCTAAAACAATATATTAACTTTTTCATATTGATCAATCCTTCGACCACATCCATCCACTAAGGCTGCTCAGACCGCCTACGGAGAATATATCGGAGAAACGTTACACTGTCAATGAGGTTGTCCCTGACAGATTGTATATTTTCTTCTGCGTGCCTAAATGCCATCAGCGTTTTCCAAATGCTGTGAACGCTTAGGCCTGCGCATTTCGCCCAGAATCGTGAAACGCAGATCATATTTCTCTTTGTCTACAGTGAGGAAGATAGTAAAAAAAACAAATCAATAAATCCTGTCTCCACCGGAAATCGGACCACCATCCCTTGCATCCCTAGCCGATCGCTTCAATCAACTGCGCTATGTCCGGGATCGTGAAACGCACATCATAAATCGTCTCTCTACCGTGAGGATGATAGTAGCAATGACAATGACGCTGCAATTAGCAATGATGACATTGGGAATGATAATGACGGTGCATTTGGTTGATAATGATAAAGAGAGCAAACGTGATGCACTGCGTGCACCAGCAACGCTTAGGCTTTCAAATTTCGGCAGTGTAGATTCCACAGTGCTCTCGGAATTTTTGAGTTCCAGGAGAAGCTTTTGCGATTCGAAGAAACGCCACTCACGGAACACTTGTCAAGGGCATGTGTGGCTTCACAGCGCACACGCACTTATCGCGCCGTTTTAAATATACAGCTTCTAAATGTTAGTGCATAATTTGTCACCGTGCTCTTCAAAGTGCACAAAAACTGTGGACGAACGGCTGCCTATACGGTGAAACGATACAAATTGGTTGTTTTTTCTCACGTAAGTCACGCTTCCGTGCGGTGCCGGTGGCCACTGACGACCCCCATGTGCACTTATCCGGTGTTTTAAACCTTTATCGCCTTTGAAATGAGGTTTCATAATTTTGCAGTATGCTTTAGGGTGTACTGGGCTTTTCTCCATGAAGGTCCAAATCGTACTTGCACTGTGCAGTCATAAAAATGCGCTGCATGTATTCCTATGGGGCGCGTTCCCACCCTGGACGCCGAAGTGCCGCTAGTGGCGCACACATTGCTCCCACATTGCGCACATAGCGCGCACATTGTTCCGGAGAAATTTAACCATGAAGATGACACTTTTGCAGTATGTGGTAAATTCACGGAAACAGTTCATCATCTTACACTCGAATGTGATGGTATCCATCCGGAAGTCGATGCAGGCGCAGTCACTTTTCCTGAGGCCCTGGGGTTTAGAGATACCAGTGGCCGGGTGAATAAACCTGCGGTGGAAGCTATCAATAAACGATTGGAAGATTGGTGGCTTAAAAGCAGAAAAGCAACATAATGTTAGTAATGTAGAAACAAAAATTCAATAAATAGAATGATGGTATAGTTAACCGATCTAAAACAATAGTTCGATATATAGGAAAAAAAAGCATGATAGAAACTGCTACCACCCCGTTTCAAAGGGGGTGCTCCTATATATTCTATCCATCCATGCAGTTAGATGTGCACGGCACAGAGCTGTTAAATCCTATCTAGAGGAAAAGCTGGCGGTGCTGCATTTCACCCACCATGGCCAGCCAGGAAGGCAAGGTTTCGGATGTGGCTTGTTCCCTGTTCTATACGTATTGGATTTTTTGAGTCTTCAGTGTAGGTTTCATTGATGCTTTGGGCGCTTGTTATCCAGCAACGCACGCAGTTAATTTCAGATCCGATTAATCCGAAGGCTGCAGTGCAACAAGTATGATCACCGCAAAGAAGGCGCATGTACTGTAACTGTACTTTTGTGTGATAAAATTCACAGATGTTATCGGCTTTCGGTGTACGATCGAGAAACTGACACGATTCTTTTGTTTGGTTTGTAGGGTTTAATGCCCCAAAGAGACTCAGGCTATGAGAGACGCCGCAGTGGACGACTCCGGAAGTTTCGACCGCCTGGGGTTCTTGAACATACACTGACATTGCACAGCCCACGGATGCCATTTTATTACCTGTTGTAAATAAACAATTCCGCTGGGAAAACTTTGATTTGTCTCATTCGCAAAAGTAGTGCAAAAATTCTGCAGATCGGTCAAGACAACCAGCGACCATCACAGAACCCATTCTCCAGTGCGCTTTTTGGGCGAAAGTCTTTCTAGGCTTATGGAACAAATTGCCGTGCACGAGAGTTGTGCGCGAGATGTGCACGGGATCTGTGCGTAGGGTCTGTGCATTGGATATGTGCGCAGCTGTGTCGCTTGTCAATCATCTTGATGACAACATCAGAAAAATCATAATCCTGTCTCCACCGGGAATCAAACCTCCATCCTTCGGATCCCTAGCCGAGCGCTTTAACCAACTGCGCCACGCCCGGGATGGGCACATCATAATTCTCCTTGACTACCATGAGGATGATAGTAGATATGACAATGACGCTGAAATTAGTGATAATGGCAGGGGTGACGGTGGCAACAATAATGACGGTGCATTTAGTTGGTAATGATAATGAGAGCAAACGTGGTGCACCGTGTGCAGCAGCAGTTCGTATTTCTGCAGTGTAAATTCCACAGTGCTTTCGGAATTTGTTTTCTTACTGAGTATATTCACCGACATGCCGTTGGAGTGAACAGCAGACTTATCAACTGTTCTGAATGGTAAGCGGAAGTCTGCGGTCTTGTGAACTGCCGTCTGCGTGGTTCATTTCAGTCTAGGACGTAAAGCTGGGTCATTCAGCTGTACACGGAAACACAGACGACACAACTGAAACATTTATTTTTCTGCAATACAAAAACGGAAGCTCCTAAATTGTTATATTTTAGGCGCTAACAACGTTTTTGATATAATTTTTGCTTTAAAAATCGTGCCTGCAAAACGCAAAAATTGGTTTCTGCTTTTGGCTATATTTGTCAACGTGAGGAGAGAGCGTTCGCTCAAATTCGGTGCTTTGGTGCAATATACAGCAGGCAGAGTTTACTTAAGCACATTTTGATAGTGAAACAACGTATCGTCACAATGCTTTTCTGCAAATATTTTTATTTGTGGAGTCGGAATTATGTTTTGGAGTCAAGCCAAGTAAACCCTTGACTTCCCGGCATTCCCACGGTTGATGAAGTGTCCTTTAAGAAGCGTGGCGCCAGCTTTCCCTCGTATTTAGAACCTCTCCTCTATGTGGGGCAGTGACATATTTTTTCAGGAAATTAAAGTGGCGTTACTAGTATGTCTCCTCCTACTCATAATTATAATCTCGAGGCGCGAAGGTACATAGTAAGGCGCAAAAGCAGACGAAGCCAATAAAACATATGTTTTCCGAAATGCCATTAAAAAACTTCCTAAAGTGATTGCGCAACATATACATTTCCAAAACATTTTTTTTTTTCTCTTTAAAGGGTGCATATTAGGTGCGAAACTTTGTTCTGCGTGCTGCTCAATACTTCGCCAATAGGCGAGAGAGCTATTGCTTATTTAGGACAAATTGTGCACTTACAGGCTGTTTCGCTCGCTTTTTGCAATTTACTGTCACAATATTGAATATTGTTACATCTTTTTTACTGTAGAACAATGTTTATTTTTGCATTGGATGGCGGTACAGCTCTTCCTCTCAGTAAGAGTACAGTGTTCTAGAAGAGGGCAGTGGGCTCACTGCCGGAGTCCCTGCACCGCTCCGCCTTGGCGTACATGTCGCCTTTCCCGGTGCCCGCCACGGACGCTGACGCCTGCTTCACCTGAAAAATTTATCTCGCTTCTTGGCGGCTGGGCACTGTAGTGGCGGCGATGTACACTGCACAGCTTGTTTGGATAAACATTGTGGGCTCTCGACTACAAATGCCGCCGCCGTTGTACGCGCAGCAGAAATCCCTGTGTACTTTTTCTGTACTTCATGATTTTCTCAATGTTCACCTTGACTTAAAATACATAGTCGACATCAATTTTACTGTTTAACACCCGGGGGCCAACGCATATGTTCTGGGGGACGCCGTAGAGGTCTCCGGAAATTTCGACCACCTGGAGTTCTATAACGCAAACTCAGTTGCACTGTACATTGGCGCCGTGTATTCACCTCAATCGAAAAGCGCCCTCCATTGCCGAAATTGCAATCCTGGTCCTTGGGGTCAGAATTCAAGCGCGTAATCACTTAGCCTCCGCGGCGGGATAGGTAAAAGGTCTGATTGCTTCGAAGAACTAGCCTAACGCTGATGTGTGTCTAGGTGTATCATGACAACCACATAGAAAAAATTGCGGCTCTCGCGCATCGTGATATGTTGTATGAAAGAGTAATATAAAAATTAACTGCCGGGATTGCATGAATGCTCTGACTGTGTCGTCGGAAGATGAGAGTATTGGGTCAATGACACGATGGAAGGGAATAGGCGGGCTTCTCTATCCGCGCAGCGCGCTTTTTTCTTTTGCGAAAATGCTTGAAGACATATGTTTACAGAATGCTACAGCAAGAAAAAACATTCATATATCTTGTATTTGCTGAGCTTAGTGAAGCCAAAGTGCATGCGCCAAAATGGGTAGACTGAGTATTTAGCTGAGCTTAATTAAGAATGCATTAACAATGGATTCGGTTTTATATCATATGCGCCTTTTTTTGTTTTTACAAAATGAGTTGTGAAAAACATCAGAGAGAGAGGAATCGTGCACCGAAAGATCACGAAAGCTTCATGAGGCGTGTCTGCGCATGCTGCGTGTTTCTGCCAATATGTAAATGTCTGTATTTTTAGATACTGAGCTGTTCTAGCTCGATTCCTCTGGTGTAAATTTCTTTTTTACTTTCTGCATGAGCACTATTGCATGATCCTCCAGCTACTTAGTTTATGCCATTTAAGAAGTTTAAAAGCGATATGTGATCTATAGGAATATTCGGATTAACTCGTGAAGCAGCAATGCTCTATTGTCAATTGAGTGCCGTGTGTGGTAGGGAAAATGTTTATAACGTCCATTCCTGCAGACCGATAGTGGTGAGAAAAAGTAATGTTAGCTACAGTATAAAACATTTATTTAAGAAAATGGTTTAGGTGGTAAAGTACCATTGCGACGCATTGCAAGGTCAACGCTGGAGGGGGCCACCTTCCAATTCGCCCACGTTGTTTTTTGACGCGGTATGGCTTGATTTTTTGGCCAGCCAATACCGTGGGGTAAAGGTCTGCATGTATACGCGAAACCTGTACTAAGCTGGAAAGGATTGTGTGCCAATAGCGTGCAGTCTAACTGGGCTCTTTTTAAAAGTATAAGGCGACGCTCCTATATATATTTATTTATTTATCCAGTCCTTTAGCGAGTCCCGGAAACGTTTGTCTAGCTAAGCGCTCGTGTTAGACTTCTAATCAGTGGTATTCTAACCGCGGAAGCACAGTTACTATGATCGTGACATCATTGAAACTATTGGGCGCATTCTGACGGCACCGTTCGCGTCGTGTAGGTGAGCTCTCCGCAAACTCATCTGCGTCCGCGGTCTCCCATAACGGTGGTAACTTTTTTTACGGCGCACACTAAAATAGAGCAATAGGACTATATAGCAAATTACACCTCACAAATATTGCATTTCGTGGGCCAAGTGCAGCAATTGGCGATACCCGAAATACTTCACCGCGATGTCCAGCTTCAGGTATTCTAAAATTCGATGAATATTCTATAACACTATAAATATTCTAGAACGCTATGCAAGAGTAAGAAACTCTGTGGTGCACGCATGAAGCGATGCATGCTAGGTAATCCACTACGTTGTCGTTGTCAGCAGACGACACAGTACCGCACTGCAGCACAGCCGCGTTTACATGGCCGCGTAAAATAGGAGCGGACGATGCTGGCGTAATCAAACATTCTGACTGCGCTTCGTTCAGGATTTCAAGAATAAACCTGATCGAGTGCGAGAAGGCAAACTCTCTGAGCTAACCTGACGCGAATGGTTCGCACGGACCAACATACGCGACATCAACGTACGTAAATATGATAAAGTATACCTAACTACTCATGAATACATGAATTCAGCAATTCTCGAATGTCGACGCGCTGCCACAAGTCCGTATACCCATACTGCAGTCGACCGTGGGTAGCGTGAAGAGGTTCACGCCGCGCACTGCTTTGCCTTTCCCTAATAACGCGCCCGACCTTCCGGCACAGCATCGACAAGGAATCTGGCGACATCTTGCACGCCCGAAGGGGCAGCGCACGAGTAACCGCGTGCTTGCTTGGTGAACCGTCGAAAACGACCAGCAATTCGCGATCCATTCCCTGCAGGCTTGCTGTGCTGCGTTGTCTGCGGACTATCCAGGTTTCTTGCAATGAAGCGATGCATGTTGGGTAATTGTTGTCGATGGCAGCAGATGACGCAGCACTGCACTGCCACACAGCCTCGATTACATGGTCGCGTAATGCAGGCAGACGATGATGGCGCCATCGACAGGCCGACTGCGGGTTCTTCACGATTCCGAAAATACGTCTGCCCGATTGCGAGAAGGCAAAGGATCCCCCTAGCGACGCCGACGCGAATGGCTCGCATGGGCCAACAGACGCGAGATCGACGAAAATCCGGCCAAGTAGCAAACTAGATGCCAGAACTAGGAATTATGAATGTCGTCAGCAATGTTGACGGGCAGCCACAAGTCCAGACGCATACGCTCCTCAGGAATCTACCGTCATCTTTCCCGCGCGTAAAGGCAGCGCACGAACAGTCGCGTTTATGCTCGGTGGACCGTCGAAAACGGCACTCGGTCAGTTCAGCCTGGCTAGAACACTGTAGCCTGGCCGCGCTACCCGCAGTTTGCTGTCAACAACATGGCGGAGTACCCAAGATGCATCGCTTCATGCAAGCTCCTGACAGGCGACTTCACACCGCAACACAGCGGCAGCGCGCGTGTGCGGCATATATCGTTCACCCGAGATTTATTCACTCTGCTGGCAAGCCACCGCCAAGAATTTAACAAGGCCGGTGCATCCCTTCCTCTCTTTCCCAGCAGCGAACGCCACGATAAAGGGTCAACAGGGTGTTTACATGTAAGATCAAAGAAAGCATGGTCGCTCGACCTTTTTGTTATTATTATTATTATTATTATTATTATTATTATTATTATTATTATTATTATTATTATTATTATTATTATTATTATTATTATTATTATTATTATTATTATTATTATTATTATTATTATTACATATTGTTGCCTGATGACTGGAAAGAAGAGATCTGCGATTGGTGTTGCTGTCAAAAATTTGCTCGAGGCAGAGGCAATTAATAATGACAAAGAGGTGGAGTACCGCGCTTATCTTTGCTGTTTTGGTGGACTTTGGTTATGAATTACACAAAAGATGTTAATGTTAGGTAGCTGAAAATTGTCTGACTAAAGGTTTCTATGTTTATATTTGCATTCATTTAATTTTCATTTTCTGGGTAGCGTAGATGTTTTTACAAAAATTATCAAAATCGGCCCAGGAAACAAAATGTTACCTACATTGCAGGCCTTTATCTCAAAAAAAAGTTTACGGCAGAGCAGCAATAATTCCACACTATGTTCTCAGCATACTTCTCTATCAAACAGCAAAAGCTTATATCTATATAGCGTTTCAATACACAGATACGATCACGCTAATTTCAAGAAAACAGCGAACAGTGAAAATTTCTGAGGACAATTAGAAAAAACATTTTTGATATTTTTAAGCTTTGTCCACCTGTTCTCTCCTACTTCGTCTTTCAAAATCAGTGAAACATATTGTATAATTTTGTTTCACTAGTAATTACGGCCACTTCAATAAAGCCCTTGCGCAAGGCACAGCGCACCACGCAGATCTGAAGGTTCTACGACATTTGTGAATGGCCTACGATTTTTAGACTTTGGCATAATATTGTAACAAAAGAGGATTAAAGATATATACATTACGAGACAGCCAAGGAACCAGGCAATGAGGGCCCAGCGTTCGATGCCCTTTCTTTTACCTTCCATGCATAAGCGAGCCACTTCGTCCTCATCATTCTCCACCCGAAACAATATTTTGTGTAGTCATTTTTTGTCTCGACGTTGCAAATTAGCTGTGAGCAACACCGCAATGAATGATTCGGAATCAGTTTTGTACGCATGGAGCTCCTGATGCGCTGTGGCATCGGACAGCATAAAGATATTTTTCGCAATTAATCTTCACCATAACGAGGATGTTTCTGGGCTGCAATCGTTTATTGGAATAATTCGAAAGCGCACATTGCCTTCAGTCCTGTACACATAGTTTCTTCCACCCAGTCTCGGCTATGCCTGTTGGCATGAAGTGTGAGCAGCAGATCGGACACGTGGCAAAAAACCACTTCAGGCCGTCTGGCTGCCGTCTTCTGAGATAGTTGCGAGCATCCGGTTACCAATAGTATTGCTTTCTTTTTATTTTTATTTTTATTTTTTTTTGGGGGGGAGGGGGGGGGGGGCGGGGGGGCAATGGACACTTCGTTTTGCCACTGGAGCGCCACGTTCATGCTGTCCACCGATCGCATCTGACAAAGCAGTTTCTCGCGGCAGCTGCTGTCTCTCGCGCTGTGAAGCGGGTGCTCAAATCTCCCCCATAGTGCTCCGGTCTGGCTTCCTTCTCCTCGGTGTTATCGGCGTCTGGCTGCGGTGCGAACAAAGGGCGGATAGAATAGCGAAGCTTCAGTGCTTATGCTTTACACAGCTACCCGATAAGTACAGTCTGTCAAAAGTGTTGAGTCTAGCGGGGGGGGGGGGGGACGGGGGGGGGGAGGGGGTTTGCTTCTGTGCCACTCTTGCGGCCCGTATGTATTTCCAGTGTTCCGGATCTCTTTACGGTACGAACATATTTTTGTCCTACCCTCTCCAATGGGAAGAATCTCCACTAATGCTAAATCAGCGCCACTACACGGCTCAGAAGCAGATCCCCTAGGCTGTACACTTTTGGCAAAGACGGTACTACTGTTGTGAACTCTGTCGGTCCGAAGACGCGAAAACGAGCTCTCACTGCGCCGCCTCTTAAAATGAACGTCTGGGGTGAGCATACCCCCGCGCTCATTGCCGCTCCGATGACCACATCGTCTTAAAGTTAACGTCCTCAGTTCCATCGACATCTTTTCCGTACTTCTGGGCATTTTTTAAAAACCTGAAATCCAATTCTGGTACCATTTTATACACTTAGCGGACAAGAAATCGGATCTACATTTGCCAATTCTTGCGTAAGGGGCCAGTCCAATTCGTATTGGACTGGCCATAGCTACTAGAGGATCAAAAGTATGCAATATATTTTGATGATTTCGAAAGATGAAGTAGAGGAGAATAGGTGGACAAAATTTAAAAAATATCAAAACCATTTCGTTTTTTATTTGACCGCACAAATTTTCATTGTTCGCTGTTTTCTTCAAATTAGCCGGATCGTATCTGTATAGTGAAACGTTATATAGACATGAGCTTTGGCAGTTTGGTAGATAAGTATGCTGAAAACATAGTGTGGAAGCATTGCCACTCGACCCTAAACCTTTTTTCAGATAAAGGCCTGCAAAGTAGGTAATATTTCGTTTCCTGAAGCGAATTTGAAAAATTCTATAAAAACATCTACACTACCCAGAAGAGCGAAAATTAACAATAGAAATAAAAACATAAATATATTTAGTCAGATAATATACAGCTACCTAAGTTTATTCTATTTTATGTAATTCATAACCAAAGTTGGCCAAAGCAACAAAGAAGATACGCGCGGTACTCCTCTTCGTAATTAATTCCCTGTGCGTCGAAAAAAACAATTAGCAGCAAAACAAATTGCAGATCTTTGCTTTCCAATCATCAGGCAACAATATGAAAAATTTTGAATTGAATATAACCGGTCGAACTACCATGCTTTGATCTTACGTGAAAACGCCCAGTAGATGAAACTGTACATAGAGGTAGGAACCAAGTGGCGAAGGCAAACCACGTGACTGGACTTGTTGCCATTTTGTGTTCGACATTGACTTATCAATTTCTTTTCATAGCAGTATATTGCCGCATGCCTCTCTGAAAAGAGAACAAAGAAGAACAGAGGACAAAGAGGACGAAACTGAGGTAGCGCGTGAAACGGTTCCGATCAGTGATCGCTGCCTTGTACTCGTTACATTTTCTGGTGGAGCAGCCGGGTACGATTTCCCTTTTTGCTGAGTGCAACCCCTCAAGGGCAACCGAGAGCCACCACGGATTTGACACCGGTCCATCGCAGTTGCAGCCGCCGCCTTCGAGGTCAGTCGCCAGAGTTCGGGCCTCTTTCCTGCACGCCTGTGGCCAACATGTATAGATCCAACACGAACATTGCTGCTAACGGAGAGTCTTCACCCCATTTCGTAGTCCTCCAGTCTCGAACGCCACCGTCCTTCCATGGCGAGCTTTATGAGGACGCTGAAGACTGGCTGGACCAATTCGAACGGGTCGCCAATTACAACGGCTGGGATGAGCAAAGGAAGCTCTATAATGTCTACTTTGCTCTTGAAGATTCAGCGCGGACGTGGTTCGTGAACCACGAAACGACACTATCAACATGGGACCTCTTTCGTCGCCAGCTGTTGGCGACCTACACCGCCAACGACCGAAGAGAGCGTGCGGAGTCGGCGCTTAAATCTCGTATCCAAGCCCCAAACGAGAGCATTGGAATGTTCTACGAGGACATGATCCGCCTTTTTAGGCGTTCTGATCCAAATATGTCAGAGGAGACGAAAGTGCGCCACCTAATGCGCGGGGTGAAGCAAGAACTATTTGCTGGGCTTGTGCGCAATCCACCTGGCACGGCATCAGAGTTTCTAGCGGAGGCCACCACGATAGAACAAACACTTCGACACAGGGCTCAGCACTATAACCGTAACGTGTCCGCCATGTCACCGGTCGTCTACGGTTCCGGCATCAACGGTTCTGGTGATGCCTTAAGGGAGCTGATTCGATCTGTGGTCAGGGAAGAGCTGAGACATATTCAGCTACAGGGTCTAACATCGTCGTCGAGGCTTCCATCACTCGCGGAAGTCGTTCGCGAAGAAGTGAGGCAAGCCGTCGTCCCGGAACCGTCTGTGCCTGGTGTGCAGCCACCGCCACCGAGTGTGCCAACGTACGCGGCCGTGCTTCAGCAGCATAACCTCTGTGATCCTCCAAGAGGGAACCCCACTGTGCCGCATCCAAACCAGCACCACAGTGGGTACGGCTCTCCCAGAGCCAGAGTGAACCCCCCTACTCTTGATCCAAGCCCACGCCATCCTCCTCTTCTAGCCGAAGCACGATTCCGAAGGACTGACGTCTGGCGTACCCCTGACAATCAGCCCCTTTGTTACCACTGTGGTGAGGCCGGTCACATGTTAAGGTTCTGTCCGTACCGCCGCGCCGGACTTCGTGGCTTCCATCCGCGTGCACGATGTCCTCGGAGTGGTGAACGACCACCCGAAATCGAGGAGTACCTGTCGACGCATACGAATCCTCCGGACGTCCCACAATACGGGTCCCGCGTCATTACCTCTTCCCGTTATCGTTCTCCAAGTCCACGGCCCTCTACACACCGCACTAGCCGCTCGACGAGCCCCCGCTCCCCGAGGCTTCGGGAAAACTAGGAACAGCGACCTGCGGAGGTGAGGCCGCTGACGAGCGAAGTGCTGAACATCCTCCATCAAGCTTAGTACAAGATAACGGCTATCAGACGTCGACATGTAACGATGATCCTGAGTGCGCAGTTTCGGACATACCGGTTTCTATCGACGATTGTCTCATTACAGCTTTAGTTGATACGGGGGCGGACTATTCAGTTATGAGCAGTGGGTTAGCCAGGAAATTGAAGAAAGTTTTAACCGAGTGGACTGGGCCTCAGATCCGCACTGCAGGGGGACACCTTATTACCCCGGCTGGAAGATGCGTTGCGAGAGTTGCAATTGACGGATTTGTTTATGTTTGCGACTTCGTTGTACTTACCCACTGTTCGCGAGACGTCATACTCGGCTTGGACTTCTTACAGGCTAATGGTGCGATAATTAATTTGCAAGAATCACGAGTGACATTTTCGCCGAGCCAAGCCATTGCGAGATCTAGCGTCGACGGTTCATCAACGTCCGCTTTACGTATTACAGCTGGTGACGTTACGGTCCCGCCACGGTGCAGCATTATGGTCTTGGTAGAAAGCGACTCACCATGCGACCGAGACGTACTGGCAGAGACGAACGTGGGTTTGCTTCTTGAGAAAGGAATCTGCGCCGCAAGAGGACTTGTCCGCTTACGGGACGCTTGTGCGAAGCTCTGGATTACGAATTTCGGGACCGAGTTTCAGCACATTGCGAAAGGAACGGCCATCGCGTATGTTGCCGACTTTATTGAGCCAAGGAACATCTGTACTCTGGCGCCGCCGTCGCCAGCCCGATGTAATGCACCCGACATTCTATCAACTGTGGACATTAATGCCAATCTATCGGTGGTTGAGCGGCGGCGACTCCTAGACCTCCTTCATGAATTTGCTGGATGCTTTGCAACGTCTTCGAAAGTTGGGCGTACCCCAGTAGCCAAACACCGCATTATGGTTGACGCGGAGACCAAGCCGATTTCCCAACACCCATACCGAGTGTCGTCAACGGAACGAGAGACTATTCGAAGACAGGTGCAGGAAATGCTTACCGATGACGTGGTACAGCCGTCTACCAGCCCCTGGGCTTCGCCTGTAGTGTTAGTGAAGAAAAAAAAAAAGACAACACCTTGCGTTTTTGCGTCGATTATCGTAAGTTAAATCAGGTAACGAAACGGGACGTATACCCGCTCCCACGTTTCGACGACGCATTGGACCGGTTACGCAATGCCAAATATTTCTCGTCGCTTGACCTCAAGAATGGCTACTGGCAGATAGAAGTGGACGAAAGGGACAGAGAGAAAACAGCGTTCGTCACCCCCGACGGCCTTTATGAATTTAAAGTGCTTCCTTTCGGTCTCTGTTCTGCACCAGCAACCTTCCAGCGAATGATGGACACCGTTCTCTCTGGACTGAAGTGGCAAACGGGCTTAGTGTATCTCGACGATGTCGTCATTTTCGCGGCTAGTTTTGAGGAGCACCTTGACCGACTACGAATGGTACTACAGGCACTGCGTTCAGCCCAACTGACGATAAAACCACAGAAATGCCATTTCGGATTCCAGGAGCTTCGCTTTCTTGGCCATGTTATTAGTTCTGAGGGCGTGAAACCAGATCCCGACAAGACTGCTGCTGTGAAAAATTTTCCGCGCCCAACCGACAAAAAGTCCGTTAGAAGGTTTTTGGGGCTTTGTGCCTATTACAGGCGTTTCGTAGAGAATTTTTCAGTGATTGCCGAGCCTCTTACGCGTCTTACCCGAGACAATGTTCCTTTTGCGTGGCAAGAAGATCAAGAGGATGCTTTCAACGAGTTGCGCCGGCGACTGCAGGCCGCCCCGATACTTGCTCATTTTGACGAAAACGCCGCTACGGATATCCATACCGATGCCAGTAATTTTGGACTCGGTGCCGTTCTGATTCAGTGGCAAAATGGCACTGAGAAAGTTATCGCTTACGCAAGTCGCTCTCTTTCAAAAGCAGAGACGAACTACTCAACCACGGAAAAGGAATGTCTCGCGGTAGTTTGGGCCATAACTAAGTTCCGACCCTATATTTACGGCCGACCTTTTAGGGCTGTGAGCGACCACCATTCGTTATGCTGGCTAGCCAACCTCAGATACCCCTCTGGACGGCTTGCAAGGTGGAGCCTCCGTCTCCAAGAATACGACATTACGGTTGTATACAAGAGCGGCCGTAAGCACAGCGACGCCGATTGCTTGTCTCGTGCACCAGTTGATGCTGGCCCTCCCGACCGAGAAGATGATGACTTCCCGTTTCTTGCTGTAGTCACGACCACCGACATGGCCCAGCGTCAACGGGCTGACCCCGGTTTACGCCCACTTATTGAGCATCTCGAAGGCCTTGATGTAGCTGTCCCACGTGCTTTCGCACGGGGTTTAACCTCCTATAGCATTCGAAATCGCGTCCTATATAAGAGAAACTTTCAGCACAACAAGGAAACCTTTCTTCTCGTTGTGCCGTCCGACCTCAGGCCAGAAATCTTGCACGCATGCCACGATGAGCCTTCGGCTGGTCATTTAGGAGTCACGCGAACATTAGCACGCATTCGACAAAAGTACTATTGGCCTAAGTTGCTACCTCCAGTCCAGCACTACGTGAGAACATGCCGAGATTGCCAGCGGCGAAAGACACCTCCGCTGAAGCCTGCAGGGCTCCTTCAGCCGATACCTCCGCCAACAGCCCCTTTCCAGCAAGTGGGCATGGATCTTCTGGGCCCTTTCCCAACGTCCGCATCAGGGCACAGATGGATAGTAGTGGCGACGGGCTACTTAACGCGATACGCCGAGACACAGGCACTTTCCCGTGCAACTGCTGCAGAAGTAGCCCAGTTTTTTCTTAAGACCAACGTACTGCGCCACGGTGCCCCATCGGTTATTATCACTGACCGCGGTACAGCCTTTACGGCTGAACTAATGCAGGCTCTCTTCAGTCTTACCCGCACAAGTCATCGTAGGACTACTGCATACCTTCCGCAAACAAACGGACTGACTGAACGCCTCAATAGAACGCTTGCAGACATGATTTCCATGTACGTCGACGTTGAGCATCGCACGTGGGATGAAGTCCTTCCGTATGCAACTTTTGCATACAATAGGGCTGAACAGGAGACGACGCGTCTTGCGCCATTCCAGCTAGTCTACGGTCGTCCCGTCACCACAATGTTGGACGCTATGCTACCCATAAGTCATGGCGACGATGTCACCAACGCCTATGCAGACGTCGACATATTTCTACAGCGGGCCGAAGAAGCGCGCCAGCTCGCACGATGCCGTATTCAACAACAACAACATCCCGATGCCAGTCGGTACAACCTCCGACACCGAGACGTTCACTACCAACCTGGCGATCTTGTTTGGGTGTGGACACCAGTGCGCCGTCGAGGACTCTCCGAGAAACTACTTCGCCGTTACTTTGGGCCATACGAGGTCATTCGGCGTCTTAGTAACGTGACTTACGAAGTTGTTGCCCGGAGCCAACGACCTTCAACACGGCGGCGCTCAAGTGCTGAAACTGTTCATGTAGTGCGGATGAAACCGTATTATGAGAGGCAGTGATCTCTTGCGCGTGTGCAGCTTTGTATTCCCTGCTTCTCCTGTGTGCATAATCTGAAGACACTCCCAGCGTCGAGTCGCCGCTTTCGAAGAGGGGGGGTAATGCCGCATGCCTCTCTGAAAAGAGGACAAAGAAGAACAGAGGACAAAGAGGACGAAACTGAGGTAGCGCGTGAAACGGTTCCGATCAGTGATCGCTGCCTTGTACTCGTTACAATATATACCACCTCGCGCAGATATCGAAAGCTTTCTTGCTTTGCTGGCAACTTGTGGACAGACTTCACCTACAGATAATATTGTCATTTGTGGCGACTTTAACGCAAAAAACATTCTTTGGGGTGGAAGTGTTACGCACCTAAGAGGAACTCACGTTCAAGCATTTGCCGCATCTAATAACTTGGTTGTTATTAATAATCCAAATTCCTTGCCAACATATGAAACTCCGTACGCTTCACGTTGGATTGACATCGCATTGGCTTCCCCAAACTTACTTAACGAGGCTTATTTTTGGGAAGTTATGCCAGATTCATCCCTTTCTGAGCACAGATTTATTTCTTTTTCTTTCATTTCTCAACCTCCATCACAGTTTAAGAGGCTTACTAGAGCCCGTTCAGTGTCGCTTAATTTCCCAGTTAACGTCTCTTAATTGGTTTCAGCATTTTTACAATCATCAGATCTATTTAGCACCTGCCCTTGATAGCGTCCTTTCAAAACTTAATCAGATCTTTATCAAACTCTACAACGAAAACTTACGTTCTTTTAAATCTACATTTCCTGAGGGGTCTGTTTGGTGGTCGGTTGATTTGCGCATGGAGCGCTGACGTGTTCGGGCCCTTCGACGTCGTTTTCAACGTATTTCCGATCCTACACAGAGAATTTACCACCGCTCAATTTATTATAAAGCTTTTGCTGTCTATAGAGCTAACATCAGGCGCACACATGACAATTATGTAAAGGAACTTTGCTCAAATGCTACAAGGAAATTCCTTTTTGGCGAGCCATACAAGTATGCTTTTGGAAATCTCAGGACTCCCTCAATAATTCCTATGCTGAGATACCCTGACGGTACCTATACAGAGACGTTTCAAGACACTATAAAGCTTCTGATGAATACGCATGTCGCTGTGGACGATTCTTCTTTACATACTCACGTTAGGGATATTATTAAGCAGCCTTATAATCACTCAATCCATGATCCACCTTTCACTCTTGAAGAAATTGAGGCTGTTTTAACTTCAATGGATTTAACGTCTTCTGCTGGCCCTGATATTATCTCTCCTCGTTTTGTCGTTTCCTTGTTTAATGCTGATCCCTTCTTTTCCTCTATTTTCAATTCTCTGTTTTTGGGTCACTTCCCTCAACCATGGAAAATAGGCAGAGTTATTTTTATTCCCAAACCCAACGGACCACCGGACCTTCCGAGTTCATACCACCCGATTTGTATTAATTCTTCATTTGGTAAAGTACTCGAGCGCTTGCTTTATGGTCGACTGTACTACTTTTTATCAAAACATAACTTGCTTCACAGGAATCAGTATGGTTTCACTCACGGCTGGAATTCTGTCCAGGCCCTTTATAAATTACGGGAGTTATTACAGGATTACAAACAACAGAAGCAACCTGTGGTTTTAATCTCTCTGGACTTTAAAGGTGCATTTGATAGTGTTTGGCACCCTTTAATTTTGCGTTTTCTAAGGTAGCATCGATGTCCAAAAAATATATATTCCCTTTTAGCTTCCTTCTTAGATGAGCGGCATTTAACATATCAATCTGCTTCTTGTTCTATTTCGGCTCCTTCTTCTCTTGGTAGTCCACAAAGTTCGCCTCTTTCCCCATTACTTTGGAACATTGTCCTTTATGACCTCCTAAATATATCTCTCCCTTCCCCAATTCACATTCAGGCATATGCCGACGACACCATTATCCTTGTACCTGGTAAGACAAGTCGCAAGTTATCTACAAGGGCAACCAGCGTCCTAACTTTAGTCCAGCAACGGTGTACCGAAAATCGTGTTCAGTTAAACGCCCAAAATGTTCTTATGTTTTATTTTATAATGGAGTACCAGCATTACATAGGCGTAAACCCACCATCCGTCTTGGATCTCACAGCCTTAAGTGCGAGCCAACTATCAAATTATTAGGGGTTGTTTTTGATTCGTACCTTACCTTTATGCTTACCTTTATGCGTACCTTACCTTTATGCTTACCTTACCATGTAAATCACTTGCAAACTAAAACTTTGGCCTCTACCACTAAGCTCCTTAATTGGTTTAATTTAAACTTTCGCGTTTTACCTTCTCATTTGCGTCGAATTTATCACCAAGTCATTCTCTCCTCGATTACATATGCTGCCCCTGCATGGTGGTATCACTGTTCTCTTTCTCAACTAAAATATTGCGTCCTATCACTACAACGAATACCACTCCTCGCTCTTACTGGCGCCTACGCAACCACGCGAACAGCTGCACTTTGTGTTCTTGCAAATGTTGTTCCATTGCCTATTCATCTAGACCTTTTACGGGCTGAGTTCAAGCTTTTTACACTCCGGAAACCTGTAGTATATGGCAACGTTACGTACAACCCTTCTGAAACACAGCCATTGTTCAATCCCTGGACTGATCATCCCTCAATGAAGTTTAAATTTCATTTTATTAACCTCGCCTACCAGGAAGCCATGTTTTGTTCTTCTCAACGCACACTTCGCACTTCACTCCGCGGGCGCAGCTTTTGTAGTGCTTAACTCAACCCAAAAAATATTATTTGTTCATCGCCTTTCTTTGCAGCCACCTTTCAATGCGTATGAAGCGGAACTTGTAGCCTTTAATTCTGAACTTGAATATGCACTTAACAACCCTCCCACTACGCCTATTCATTTCTATACAGATTCTCTGTCTCTGCTTTCTGCCACCTCTTCAGTGAATTCGTTTAACTCCACAATTCTTACCATTAAAAAGAACCTGTCGCGCTTATCGTCTCTCGCTCCATTCATGTTATTCCATATCCGGGGCCACTCCGACATTTATGGCAATCAGTTGGCCGACCAAGCAGCTGGTAGCGCAGGCCAGTACGGCCGTTTACATCCTTCTACCCTTTCAAGACGTTACGTCCGTTCACGCTTACATCGTTCTTCCCTTGTTTTGTGGAGCACATATTGGCGCGAAAATAATGGCGACACAGAATTATTTAATTGGATACCTGATACCCTTAATATAACACGCATTTGTCCGCCCCGTAATGCGATTACAACTCTAATTACAGGGCATGACAGATTTCCTTTTTATTTTAAAAAAATATGTCTATCCTCCTCTTCACTTTGTTCCAGTGGCAAGATGTGTAATGACGTCCGTCACTACTTCCAAGACTGCTCCCCGCCTAAAGTCTTTTTGCTCATCAGATATAACAACTTCTCAATACCCGACGCTGCTTCGGAATCCTGTCGCTTGTTCAATTTTAATTCAAATGGTTCAACACATAAGCAGCACTACACCTGACTATTGTCGCTGACATTCTTAAGGGAACTATTTGCTTGCTTTTTCGCATTATTTAAGTTATATGCCGCAGGCTTTATTTTTCTACATATCGCCTCTGAAAGGTTACCTTTGTTGTTTTCTTTTTCTTTATTTCTGTCCTAATCTTTTTATATATTTTTTTTTCGAAACATGCGTTCCAATATGTACGTAATCATTTAGAGTTGATTTCCTTTTCTTTTCTCTCTAATATTTTCCTTGAATCTATTGTTTTTCTTCTCAGGCATCCTTTATTTATCTCTTTTTTTTTTTTTGGCTGCCTTATTACTTGGGTGCATTTTTGACCTGTTTCCTGCTGTGGCATGCACGTTGCTGCTGCCAACAGTCCATCCTTGGCTTTACAAGCACCAGTGGATTCCCTTAGATCCTGTACTCGAGTCTGGGGATGAGGGACTCCTCGGAGTATCCTGCCGACCCCCAACCACGCTCTGTACAGAGGAGGAAGATTGCTCTTCCTTTCAGCCTGTCTGATTCGGGCACGCCCACTTGCTTGCAGGGAGGCGCCTATGGCTGTAGTGCGCAGGTCACTTATGCCTACTGGATCACGTTTCTACGTGTCCATTGGTATTTCGTCGTGGCGTGCCCTTCGATGCCGCCAACTCTTCATCTTTGTCTTTACAAGCCCCAGCGGATGACCTGCTGATCCTGTGCTTGAGCCTGACGGTGGTGGGGGCGAGGGTCTCATCGGAGGATCCTGCAGATCCCCTACCACGCTCTGCACAGGGGAGGGCTCCGTGCTCCTGTGTTGAGCAAAGTGCTTAAGGCATGCCTTTCAGGATTGCTGGATGTGCCCGTGACTGCAGTCACTTTTGCCTACAGAGCCAGGTCCGCATGGACAGCATGCATACTGCTATGAAATGAGTGGAGTTATTTTTTTTTTCTTATTCCTCTCTGTGAAATGATACCTTTTTTCCTTTTATGCTGCGGTTGACACACGAGTCCGGTATAGTGGTGCAGTAGTTTTTTTTATGTATTTTCCTCCATCGTTTCTCTTACCCGTGCATTTTGCGGTTAATATAATCTGGTTTAGTGACGGACGTCTTTCGCGTCAGACTAGATTTGAGTTTTTTTTTTTTTTCTCTCTTAATGTTTTGTCTAGATTTTACAATTCTTTCTCATCCCCTCCCTCTTGTCTGTGGTGTCGGCACTTCCTCAATTTTTGTTTTATTCTTCTACTCCTAAATTTAATATTTTTTCTCTCTTTGTGAATTTGTGGACCAACGATTACAATGCCGTAGGAGACTGCAATTCTCTATTGTTCACCCGATTTTTATTTCTTTGTTGGGGACTGTCCTGTTTACTATTCTACCTCAGCCTCCCTATTTTTTTTATGTTTTGGGTTTTGTACGTCTGCCTACCTCACCGTACGTTATTGTTTTGCTGCAGTTCCGTTCTTTTCTGGTGCTGGTTCCTGTTTTTGTTTCATTTGCAGGTCTGGATGCTGCCTTCTGTTGTTTTTTTTTTCTTATTATTCTTCTTAAGCCAGCGTGGACCACCTTACGACATGGACCACGTTTTTTTTTGTTTTTTTTTCTTGCTTTTTAATACCTTCTTTCGGTTTTTAAGAAGTTCCTTTTTTTAATCTGGAGCTTCTGCTCCTTTTTATTTATTTTTAATTGGTTTTAAGCCTGGCAAAGCATTTGCTGGTCCGGGCTCCCTCTCCTTTTTTAATGTTTTTTTTTTTTTTTTCTCTCAGTTCGAGAGGACGAATAAAATAAAAATGAACTCAGATCCCCGCTCCCAGCTTCATTTGCTGGCCCTTTATCACCCATCTGCAGTCGTGACGTAGGCTGCCGGGGTGCACTGACCTTGTCAAAATCTCGATGGTGACGGCTCGCATCACCTTTTCGATATCACCCGCCTAGACGGGCGCCCGGCGGTTCGTTGTCACTTTTGCTCGCTGATAGCTGCCGCGTCGGTACTCAATGCGCGCAGTCATTTCACTCGCAGTCCGGCAAGGTCAATGGTCCGGCCTCACAGCGACACGGAGGAGCGCTCTACGCTGGACGCTCTCACTAACCCAGTGTTACGTCACGAAGCAGCCTGAGCATGAAGGAAGGAAAGAACTTAGGAGAGGCCCTGACGTCACTTTTTTGAAGCCGGCGCGGCCGCGCCGCGACCGGACGCTGCAACGTCTCTCCTCCTCCTTTACCCTCCGCATTTTCTTTCTCCGCGACGCTCACGTACCTAGGGCCCTTAGCGACGCTGTTGCTAGTACGTGGCCCGAGTTTTCATAGCAACAGCGTCACCGTTGCTAATGGCCCGACTTAACTAACCCTAAACTCTGACGTCACTTCCACCACACTTTCTCCAATGCATTGGAAATGGCAAGGGCCTCTCCTAAGTTGTTTCCTTCCTCCATGAGCCTGAGGCACACTTATGTGCCCCGTAACGCGAGGCACGAGTTTTGTAATGGAATTTTTTTCTTGGCTGTACTATTTAGAGGACGAGCTCCAATTTTACCAATATAATATGCCTCCAAAAACAGAAATGAGAAAATTAATGTGTGTATTTCATAACCGAACTAATTTCATAACCGAATTAATGCGTGTATTTCATAACCTGCGGGCCACCGTAGACCCAAATGTATCCCCGGGACTAAAATAAATCTTAAGCAAGTTACTTGTCATAGAAAGTTTGAATCCTCTAAAAACACTCGGTATATCTTAAAATGCGTGCAGTTCGTACCTCAGATCTGCTTCAGTCATAATAGATGGAGGCATAAATAGGACAATGTGACGTGCGTATTTAGTCATCGTCTCTGTAACATGCGCCATATGTTAGCTACGGTACCGAACATTTTTATATCTTGAGCTGGTAAATTGTTAGGAAAAAGTAAGCGAAATGTATTTCACGTGTCCGTGCATTGCTTTCTCTATTATTATTATTTTTTTTTTCTTTCAGAGCGCACAACATACGGAGTAACCAGGTGCACTAAAGGGAAGCAGCGAGCAGCTCGTGTCTGGGGACCTCTGCGTCTCAGGATAATTTGTATTCTACTAACGCCGCTTCTTATAAAACCGTATTTTAAATACCGGTAGGTTGTTCTTGATAAATTTGTAGACCCTGCTACTAATGGCGACTAGACCTGAATTGCGCAAGAGTCCTACGGTACTGCTTCCGGTCGCAAAACTCCAGCTGGAGTCTGAATTAGGGCCAGCGCAGAAATACATCGGATTTGCCTTTATTTTCAAATAAAAAGGGTTTGGGAATAATAGCCGACTCAGAACACTTTGTACACAGAAAGGTCAGAGATATGTGCGCCGCTGGTTCATATCCATGATCCAATACCCACAGTTCCCTTTCGCATTTTGGATAACGTCAGCGAACACGGTGCGTGCAGGATTTCATTTTAGATCGTTAATGCTAGTTTCCCGGTACAGTACTAATGTGTAATTGGATCAAGGTGGTCGCACGTTTGCGGGTTATAACCGAAATGAATACCACAGTGGAGCTAGCAAGATGCTGAACTTTATTCCTCAGAATCCGAAATCCTTTCCCGTTCTCTGTGCTGTGGCTGCGGACTCGGATTTTTAAACAAATTGACTCATTTCTTCGTGCCACTGATGTCCACGCGGCCAATCGACATGCTTTTTCATTGATTATTTCCGTACTAAGCAAACGAAGAACAGGGAGACCATGGTCCTGTCAATTTCGCAACTACCCTACGTACTCCAAACATGTCTGACCAACAACTAGCTTCAGATGGTTTTGCTTTTCTTAAACTTAATCACACGTGTAGCGCAGGGGAAGGTTTTGTACATTTTTCAAAGGTATGTCTCGCGCGAGCTTCAGAATGACGTACAATCACTTTGCTTCATGCTCTTTTATTTCTTGAACCTCAGATGTTCTGTATGGCTGTTATACTTTTGTCCTTGCCGCTTGTTGACTGGTCATCGCTGTATTTCAATTTCACTCTTATCGAGCCCTTGCCATGGCCCCCCGAAAAACATGGTAACAGCACGCCCCATGACGACTACTCCCTGTTGAACTTCATCGTAGTTTTCAGAAAGTTTGACGCGTGTGCCGCAAGACACCCTCGAGACTTTGCACAGTAAAACGTCTGCAGAGACATAGCGCAGACTCATTCGCAGCAGCTACGACAGGTGCTAGCGTGAGGCCACGCTGCACGCCAACACAGCGAGCAGCGCCTCGTGCAAGCAACACCTTCACAAGGAAAAAGAAACATCCACGTGTACACGTACGAGATACAAACTTTTAATTAACGGAACTGGACGCAACAACACTGATGCTGTGTCGCTATACACCTATACGTATGTACACCAGTTTCTTCGAATCAAGCCAAAACTAGACTCTTTCCGAAATTTTCACAGTCAACCACGAGGCTAGCGAATACATAGCCGATAGAACGCAACTTGATGAAAGACATTGGTCACACAAGAGCGACGGTGCGCTGCATGTATCGTGACGAGGTAACGATTACCCTGTTGTCGCGAAATAAAATCAAGACGAACGTGCTCTCGAATAGCGAACCTGTGAGCGTTCGTTCAACCCGTCGTAATATAATTCCATGCATGATCTTACATCACGGCGTCTTCAGACACGACAAAACACACGCCAGACCAAGGGCGCAGCCGCTTTGGGACTGGGGGAAGGAGACGCGCGGGAGAGAAGGTACCCCACTGTGTGCGGCCGAGGCAAATATAACACGACACAACAAATGAAGGAGCTCGTAATACTGTAACGCAAATGGTGTGATGACTTAGCATGTAACGGACGAAACACCCTCAACGTTCCGTTCCCTCGAAGGCACAGCACCGCAAACTTCAGGCTACGTATCGTTCAGATACAGCCAGCACTCACACCTCACAACTTCTGAACGGCAATGTAAGCAGCTCATGCGCAAAACACGTGTTGAAGAAGGAATTCGCGTCCAAGATGTAGCAGCAATTTCCAGGACCACAGCAGCTTTTTGCCGCTGGTGCTGTACTGTGGTTCGCGCTGCTTACAAGAAAATTTGCAGATATCCCAAGTCCATACATCATTTCGCATAAATTATATGAATTAAAGAAAAGACAACAGCATCATGAAGTTGCTCCCATGGTGATGCCTACAGCTCTCAGAAAGAGCCTCCTTTCGCCGATGAATGGCGCTGTTTAGCCTGACCATGGGGCATATATTATCCACAGTAAGGCTATCAAGCCCCTCAAACACTCAAGGGTGGTCCAAAACGCTTCGCAGTTTTACAAAACTAACTCAATGGAAACGAGAGGAGACTCTAGGATCGTTGGAATAGAATGACAGAGTATATTAGTTAAGGACAGAAAGAAACTGGCGCGGTCGGTTCAAAGACTACTGTTCAGAAATTACTAGCAAAGTGACCGCAATCACGAACCTGTCAAAAAAAGAGTGCTACAAATTATGTGTCTGAACACAACCTCGTGGCCCCTGTCACCACCTTGTTTAAAAAGGCGCTACTGTCATCCATCCATCTCATCTATACATGTGTCTGTACAGAGCTTCGCAGCACCTGCCACTACCCATATCCAAAAACAACGCTCCTACCATCCATCCATCCATCCATCCATCTCTCTCATCTCTAAATCCATCAGTTGTGTTGTTGTGCCTTCGAGTAATCGGAATCGCACACTTCGTAAACTTATATATAAGTGGCAGTTCACTCTAGGAACATGAAGATAACACTCGCTGCTGCTCTCGAAACGGGCCCGAAACGGCTGCGCGAAAACAGGAGATGGCGGCAGTGCCAAGGAAAAAAAACGAAAAAAAAAAGCACATAAACCCAGGCCGACATGCTATGCCGTCAGCGACGCGCCTGACTTCACTCGCAAACAAGCGCCGTAGCTGCTGCACCGTGCCGACCATGTCACCGTCCTGAGCGAGTTCGTGCCGCAGACACCTGCCCTGTTTCCAAAGCAACCATTTCAGGTCAATAAAAAATCTAGCAAACAAACAAAAATAGACGATTATGATTACTTTCACGATGTGCGTAAAAAAAGAAACAGCAATCACTGAAAAATCAACGCGCCTTAAATAAAACGAAAATAATGAAATAGCTTCGGCCGCTTAGTGCTTCCAAGACCCACGGACGCTCCTTGGCTACGCTACAGCATGAAAGACCGATCAAGAGCGCAGAGATTTTCTTCTTCAACGTGGGAAGGTGGAGTCGACAATTTCACTTTGCTCGTTTGGACGAGGTGGTACCGAGAGGTCACTCGGATCACAACCTTGGGTAGAGTCAACGTGACAGTTCCCGTACGGAAGCTGACGGCACAATGTAGCGATGCCCATCGGTGCACGATTTCGGAAAGGGTCTACACAGCGAAACATGGCGCGAAGCGAGGCGGGCCAGCTGATGAAACGAGGTGTTGGGTGGGTTGAGAGGTGGACAATAAATAGAGGAGGTGTGGGTGGGGGCCTGGGAAGAGCAGCAAGCCATGGCGGGGTGGTGGGTGGGCCCAGACACCACTGGAATGTTCGGCGAGAGTATGTACAACAATCCAGCCAGGTTGGAGGACGAGCTCGCATCACAATGCGGGAAGCAGCGGCCACTCCGCGGTGACCAGGGCCCTACACCTTGTCCGGCTGCGGAGACAAGATAGAAGAGGCATTATTACTACACTGTTCATCAGCTGAGAAGCACAAATATCGCATCTCACTTACGGTGAAGTGAGAAGTTTCACTTCAGCTTTACGAGCAAAACACGCACAGTGTGCAGCCTGTATACGTCGAAATGTGTACACTCTACAGGAATAACAACTTCATGGTGTCAATTTATTACATTGCTTATATATGACAAACCTGATCTGAAACTTGACTGTCTGCTTTGCAATAACTCCTGGAAGCACGTTACATGTCTCCCTTCTGGGTCTGCTGGTGCATCTATATACTATCCGCTTCATGAAGGCGCAGCTTCCCACCCTCCCGTAATAGGTGGTGCACTTACAAGTGTAGGATAGAGGAAAGTCGATGTCCGGTCGACTCCGTGCGAGTTCTCAGCAGTGCACGTGTAGCCTCCCATGTCATTCCAGGCAATATTCCGGATCTCGAGATCACCGTTCTCCAAGACCTGCGAACACAGTGACAAACGCTCACTTAGGCTGCTGCTGCAGAGAAGGAAATAATTTGTGAAAGCGTTCCTTTTACGCTCTACTACAAAATGCCCCTTTTCTTGAGGCCATCAGACCAAACCAAATGTCTAATTCCGTTGCGAGAATAAACCAGGATGTATTTTAGACGCTGCCCTGTTTCAACTTTTATTTACGCTTCGGAGAGACCTTCCGAAACAGCTGTTAGAAGACGTCACCTGCAAACAATCGCAGGGCACTTGTGGATATGCGCCGGCCTATGACAAGCGGAACGCAGGAAAACTGCCGCGACGGGTGAATTATATATGCTTGTTTGCTAATTAGTGCCAGTAACCCATAAATGACATAGCTTGCAAGCTGCCGACATCGCAAAGACCTTGTCAGCTTTCGAGTCCTCGAGCGAAAAGGCGCTGCAACGTGAGCTCCATTCCAAAGAAAACAAACAGGGTGCATTCTCTCAAGGACAGAAATGGACCAATTAGCAGTTGTAGTCAAAATGGTAACAGTAAGTGTGATTAGAAGGCGTTCACTCCAGTGAATCTTTACACTGCAGTAGATATCAGTTTAATTGCCCACGCACAGTGTCGCGAATCAATGCAAATCCAGCCTCTCTGTCACTTTGCAGAGCGAAATGTTCCAAAACAAGGGCGCACCTTGTACTTGTCGCTGTTCTGCAGTTCATTGTCGTCGGGGCCGAACCAGGAGACGGAGGGCTTTGGCGAACCGACGGGACGGCAGAAGAGCTGCACGGTGCTGCCCATCAGCTCGAGCCTGGTGTGCGTCCACATGGCGATGCGGGCCGGCAATCCGGGTGGAACTGCTGGCACAGGGACAGAGTTGAGAAAGTAATCACCCCAGGGACGTCATCATACACAGCTCGAGGCGAGGTGCCCCATCTATTCAGTTTAGTTGTACCTGCTCCAACCGACAACCAGGTTCTCTGCTTACAAACCATGCCCACTTCACGAAAGCATAAAGACGCTGCAAAGGCGTTTCTCGGCTGCCGAAAATAGCGAGTTCTATGGAGGATGAGGTTATCAAAGACGAAATGTACACGGTCGTCCACTTCACGGTCGTCCACTTCTACCTCCGCTGCGTCGTCTGCTTAAGCGGCGGCTCCGCGGAGCCGCCGCTTAAGCAGCGGAGGCCCCACCTACAGCTGTCACTGCGCTTGCGCGCTCGTTCCCCAGGCACCCGCGAGAGGCGCTCCGCGGAGCGCTGGCCACGCAGAGCGGTGTTCAAGGTAGAATTGGACGACCGTGTACACCTGCGTATCGATAAAAGCGCTGAGGCGTGAGAGGCTGTGTTTTAGCTTCGCGGGTGTTGCTTTCGACCACGATGCCTTTCACGTCTTTAATGAGTCAGCGTATGGGAGGGAGCCCTAAAAAATAGCCAGCAATTCAGTTAAAATTTAGCCCTGCGTATCGTTTAGGACAGCGCGTTTCAAGTTGCGCTACAACGAGAGGTTACTGCGCTCTCATTGAATAAATGATTCCAATAAACTTCCACCCATGTATATAGCCACGCATTTTGGCATTCACTCACCAAAGGATTTCTTGACGAGGCACATGGGGCTGGAGCGGGCGGATCCGATCTTGGTAACCTTAACCTTGGTGCTCTTGCTGATGCGGTGGTAGGGGTTCTGGGCGACGCACGTGTACTCAGCCTCGTCGTACTGGGCGGACGCGCAATCGATGAACAACCGCGACCGGGTGAAGCTCAGGCCTAGCATGGGAGCGCCCTCTGGGTTCACGTCCTCCTCGGTGCGTTCGGCCTCACTTGGGTCCTGCACGAACGACATTCACGGTCTCATCACTCAGTCACGCCACTCGTTGAGACGCAATACGGAGCGCCAAGAATTCGCGAAAAGGGTAGTTTTCGCGGATACCGCTAGCGTCGTACTCGTCAGAGTAGCCACTGTTCCCTCGAGCGAGAGCGTTCTGTGCGGCACATCAATTCATGACGGCCCAATAGATAATAAAACTTGCCAGCCGATGCGCAACGCCAGACGTAAGTCGCTTTTACATGAGATAAACATCGCGCATTTCGCGCATGGATCGCCCACAAAATGCTGCAATCAGTTAAGGAGCTATGCGAAAGAGGCACGGCGTTGAAAAAATAAAATCGATTACCTAGGTAGAGAGGTCTTGACAGGAAAGCATACGTTCCCCTGTCAATACCAATGCTGAGGACTGGTTATAAGCGGCAGAGAATTTATTTGCTTACTTTTCGCAATACTGCTGTCGTCGGCGCAAGAGTGTCATTACCGACTTGTATAAAACGTGAACGAGAACAGAGAAGTCGCTGAAGTGCGATGGCTATGCAAATGAGAATAAGAAAATACTCTTCCCGCTGCAATCAACGTGCTCAAAAGAAACCCCCGAAAACAAAATTTGGGTCTCAATGGAGCAACATGGGGCGAGGTAGAAAATATACATCATTTAAACTTTAGTTTATACAGCTCTACGTATGCATCTCTCTCTCCGATATTGGACATTTCATTTTGCACATATCAAGTTTCTGGGCCATAAAACTCTAAAAGCTCATTACAACCCTTCATGCGGCAGCAATGACAAAAGAGCACGGCCCGTAACTTGATTCTGCAGCCGTGCGACGGGCTTATCCGCCGTTCGCCGGCGCAGAAAAGTTTTCACGACTGTGCTTCCGTTAGTTCTCTTAAGTCTGTACCAAAGCAGACTCATTTCTCTCCTTTCCAAAGTCTCGCGCTGCGAAACAGCGTAAAATGAAGATAAACTCAAACAATGCCTGCACATGCGAAAGTAGGAAAGCAAATTTCAGCACTTGAGCACCGTTACTGGCTTGGGCAATGTGTAAAAGAAGAGAAAAAACGATGACTTCGCTTCGCTTGCCTCTAAAAGCTACAAACGCAGTGGCGAAAGATATCGTTTCATTCCCCCCCCCCCCCCCCCCCGCCCTAAGAAAAAAATAGAAAACTCTACAGGTCAGTGGTGCCTCAAGTATTGGCCTTTTCGAAATGAATTTGAAATCGTAATCGAAAAAACGCCCCTATTACAGCTGTTTCTTTTTTTCTTTATTTTTCGTTAAAGTACGCTTGATGTGACATCGGGCTGTATCAGGGACGCAATCGACGCTGTCAGAGGCAGAGCCAAATCAAGGCCGCCGAGCAGCCTTGGCTTTCAAGCGCACCTCTTCTCGCGAACAACCGCAACAGACTGTGGACAATCAATTACGTTCCATGGAGCAAAAACACAGCTGCCTCTGTCACCTAGTCGGGCGTGGAAACACAAGTTTGGACGCATGCATGCGGGTCAAGCGACGACCTCATCCACGCGGCATCGGAACAAAGGCGTCAGGTTGAGCAACAACCCAAGAGCACCGATGAAGTGAATAGGACATCTCAGCGATAAATTGGCGCTTCAGCTTGCGGTGGTATTCGGACACTAAAATAAAAGAACTACCCGGCATGACATTTTCAAACAGAGCGCCCAACTCACTTCTGCGAAGAGAACGGTATTTGAAAGCAAGGTAGTTTAATTTCGCACGAAAGAAATCCAAGATCCCGGAAGCGAAGAGTGAGTCTAATTTTCTTTGCGCTTAGTGTTCGCAACAATGTTGAAGCGGGCTCAGATTAAGTTCAGTGTTACTTCATGCATACCGATCTGAGCTTAAGCCTCAATATACCGAGAGAACACTACTGTTAGGGATAAAACTCAAACGTTTTTGGGAAGTTTGGATGGCACGCGCCTAAGCGCGTAAAATATCAGGCCCGCATTTAAGCCTATTGAAAAAGGAAATGTCGCCAGGAAACTGGTAATATAGAAAGAGCAAGAAAATAGAAATCAATAGCAAGACGGCGCAGGAATAGGAAAAGCGAGGTATGCTTCCATTCCTTCTGGCATTGGGCCTTGCTAAGCTGCTGTATTTGTTCTCGACACTCAGAGCGGAAACGAAATGTCGGGCTTTCTCATTTTAGGCCAGAAACCAAATTGTACTTATTTTTATTTTTTACTGAGAGACATCTAGGTCGCCGCTTCGCTGGCTGTGAACGGCAGTTGATCTTGTTTTGTCTTTCCCCGCGAAGTGAAGCAAAATCGGCACTGCTTGAGTAACGCGAAAAGCGACAGTAATTAAACCACCAAGGATAACGGACGACGAAACCGCTAAATGGAAACGAAAAAAGTAAATTCACAGAGGCAGCGAGTACCGTGGCGTTGAATACCGCTAATTCTATCGCTGCTGAAGAACAAAGACACACATGGTAGCTGAAATGCGGCGAATTGGAGTTTCTTACCGCGTGGGCTCGCGCCCCCTCCACGAGGTGTCACTGAGTCCTTCCCTGAGGCAGGTGTCAAATGACATCCCTCCGCCTTGCTCCCGTAGCCCACCGCAGCAGATATATTGGCGCCTTTTTCTAAGGAAAGACTCAGCGTGAACGATCGGGAGGCCATTCTTCCGGGTGACAGCAGCAGCTTAACTTCGCAATCAGCAAAAGGAGATGGGGGCTTTCCCCGCGAGCGGCTATGCAGTGCGATAAATTTGAATCGGTGTGGACGTGCTCCAGACGCCCCGGGGAGTGCAGCTTCCAAGGCTGCCGAAGACGGCGTGCATCGCGTGCCCTCAGCCACGTATACGCGTCAGATTAACCTAGAAAACGAACAGTGCGTCCGAGTGAGAGGGAGAGGCACATGCGGTCCCAGTCGCGATAGCGCTGCCAGTGGTCGTTGCTATCGCTCCGCCAATGTCCTCCCGAGCCCTGCCGCCGGGGTTGAATGAACACACACGACCGCGCCGCGCAGTTCAGCGGCAGCGAGCCAATCTCGCAGCCACCCCGAGGTCGCGCTGTGTGAAGACGTGCAGAAATCGAGCAAGCAATGGCGGATAGTCCCCTGCAGCCCTGGGACACGGATGGCTATACCGCCGGCAGTTGCTCAAGGCGCGTCCTCCAGGGTTCTTTTTTTATTCCTTCGTCCAATAATTGCACTTCGTGCACGTTCGCCAAGCACACCTAAGACGTATCAAAATAGCTGCCATCTATGTACGCCTTGAAGAAAATAACGTCAAAAATAGGCGTTTAAAAGCACGCCAATACACCCACTAAAATGCCCAAAGGAATGCCAGTGTTTCATATCCAGCTGATGCAATTTTCACATTTACTGATCCAATTGTGGCTGATATAATTTGAGAAAGGCAGTTGTATGATTCCTTCACGATGGAAATAATCATCGCAAATCAACCCTGAGAGCTCACAAGGAGCGTGTCAGCTGATCTCAGTCCACAACGCGCCGCAACCATAACTACATGTAGCTGTATTTAAAGTTCGCTATTGAAAAGCTCGAGTACCCGAATTATTTCGTTGTATAATAAGGATCTTTCTTACGTTACGCTTCAAGGGTGTTCTTCGTTTCATGCGTTACTTCGCTAAGCGAGATTCAATTCAAAGGCGCTCACCTGTCCGATGCGGAGTCCGTTCTTGAGCCAGTGGATAGTGGGCGGGGGGTTGCCACCGGCTTCGCACTCGATCACCAGTGACTCTGACTCAGCGACGGTCATCACGTCAGGAGGGGCGTTGCGAAGCTTCAGGTGCGACTTGCGCAAAAGGTTGCTGCCAGTGCCTGCGACCGCATAATAGCTTAGTTGGAAACTATAGTCCCTTTGACGCCCGCACGCCGCCAATCGACACCGGGAACGCTTTTGACACTTACCTACTCGAGAGCCACGCTGTGCCTTCGACACGAACAACTGCGAAGAGAAGAAACAGTTTCATTATTTTCCGATAGTTACGAACGAATCGACGCACGATGCTGTCACTTTCACGCACGCTACCCCATTTCGCATGCGGTTAGCGTTTCGAAAAGCGCAAGAACAGCGACATGCACGCATTCGTTTTTCCTCATTCTCTGAAAGTAGTGTGATCATTCATCCTTCATTTTTTTTTTCTTTGGGGGGGGGGGGGGGGGGGCGGGGATAAGCCCTCTCCTTAGACGCCAAGGCCGCATTTCTTGCGATGCGGTGAACCTGTCTGGAGCGGCGTCATGAGCCACTGTAGACATGTCGCAACGGCGGCGCGCATGCGACCTTTAATAAGCGCGAGCCGCGTACCCCGAAACGTTAGGCTTCACTTCGCAGCTCCGGTGACAGAGAACGGCGCAAGTGCAAGGGGCTTTTATCATTCGAAGAAAAGGGAACAAGAACACCGGGAGCTTCAACAGCTGTGTCCTCCAGAACGCGATAAGAACGCAGGAGCACCCAGTCTTCACAGAAGTAGGGGGCGGCAACCTTCCTTTTCTCTTCTCTGGTCTTTATCTCCCCCTACATTCCTGCGCTTCTTGAAATACACCGCTTGCGAACCATTGAAGACGAGGTAGCGGACTGAAACTTTCATTCATATCTTTCAGAGGAGTTTCCATGGTGTCTCAACGTAAGGTTCCGATAACCAATCCCGAGTTGCAAGTGCATAAAGGAAGGACTGCCGATAAGAAAAGCCCTACGCTCTGTGATTGCACGTGGAATCATTAGATAACACCATAGCCCTTTCCTTAGTGTAGCCCTGCGTTCGTTTTCCAGGTCTACGGTACGAGCTTGAAAATGTCCATCGCACCCATTCAAGCCGGTTGCGACGGCGACCATGAACACTGCACCATCAGCGTGTGTTCCATACTAGGAGACCTGTGGAGAACCCGCCAGATGGGTACCCTCAGTGGAGAGGACAACTCACCCCGACGGCGTTTCGCTGCCGGGCCCCTTGGCCGACCAGCGACCTGCCCAGGACGGCAGGCAGCAGCAGCACCAGGACGCTGATGAGGCTCGCAGTTCGCGGGCGCATTCCGTTCGCCGGGATCCGCACTGGACGCTCAAGACTTTGAGGCACGCTTCCTGCATTGAGAAACGGCCCACTCACACGACTGCTCACATGACCTGAAAAGTTCAGGGAGATGTGGGAGCGAAAACTAGGAGGAATAGCCCACTAACGCTCCGTGCCGAATCTCGACGCCAAGGATCATGGACCAATGAACGTATATTTCCGCCTAGTGCGATTGCGCAACAGCGCTCGGGCTATGTGACAAGTCTGTCTGTGGGTTGGTTGTTCTCAGGTGGTATAGCGAACAGAAGCAAGCGGCTTCGGCGCTTGCTCCTTCAAACCTAGATGCGTCCGTACGTGGCTTTGCACAGACAGACGCCATCGCTACAGTCAGGTGTCCGCAAGGCCAAACCGCCAAGAATGCTCAGGAGGGCCCAAGTTTAGGCCTTTGCCAGTGTCCTTCTCTCTATAAACCTGAATAAAACCTAATATGCCATTTCCAGCTCGAAGTGTTGGAATCTATCTCGCACTTGTACGTTTTACACGATCCGCAGAGTTCCAGCTGAAAACAGGGAGCACACAGGAGATTTCATGAAGGGCACTCCACCATTCTTCGCTGTACTGATAGTATGCGGCGTTTAGTGGCATCATGTTTAGGGGCAGTCTTAACACTTCGCATTCCGGAAAAACAACAGACGCTAATTGCTTTTTACGCGATTGTGTATGCACCTTTTAGTTCCGGAGAGGGAGATGTCCAAACGCCTCCTCTCTGTACTGCAGAAAACCCGGTTCCGCTGCGTCTTCCACTGTGCTAGCGCCATGAGCAAAATGCACTCCATGCAGCGAGCAATAAGGCGGCGCCCAGTGAACAATAAGAAGCCGCCGTAGGCAACGGTCGAGAAAAATCCTGACTGATAGACATGGTTATGACGTCACATGTGCATGACCTCGGGCGGGGATTTCAAACAATCCACATTCAAATAAAACTAACGAAGTGGGGTATGGTCCAAATGAAGCTAAAATTGACGATGGGGGCGGACGCAACGCACAGGCCATTATGCCTTGAAGCGTCGTTGGTCGTTGTGGTGCGTATAGCTCACTGATGTGTATTTGGGATGTGCAGTGATGTTACAGTAATATTAATTTTAAAAATTAATACCGTTTATGAAGCAAATTTATAAACGTTAGGGGAATGAAAAGGCGGTGTTAAAAAGCACTATCGTGTTTACTCTTAAGGCGAAGATTAAGCATGCTAATCTTTATTTCATCACTCTGAAACCACTCGGATTATCGTTATGACAACTGAAGGTACCAAGAAGGATGTGCGTTAGAAAAGACGGATCCCCCTGTGTGGGATATGTGCTATCAGTTAAGATGATAAACAAAACAACAACAAAACGAAGCAGAGAAGGAAAGTGCTAGATGTGTAATGGCATTGACTTCTTGATACGCGGCTGGTAAATTTCCTTGACGATATAAGGGTATGCAGCACACCGGCACAAAGACAAATGAAGAGTGGACGGAATAGAACGCTTTGTCTCGTCCCTTTGTCTTTGTGCTGTCTATTCCTTGTAAGGTATCACCAACTAGACCACCAGTGTGTGTTGTTGCACTTGACGAGTCATCTCGATCTGAGCTTTTGTGAGCTCCGTAATTTGCAAGACACAGCAAATAAACAAAGATCTTGTCCGCTTGTTTGTTTGTTTTATGGTTACCAAGCCTACAACCGGGGCGACGTTGGACGATTTGCGTCCTCTTTGCATGCTGCTGTCCCCTCTGCAAAAAAACAATGAATAAGGCAGGAAACGACTCCCTCCTGTGTCCGCATGTCTGCGCGAGCACGTGCCGCGGAAGCGGTTCCCTATGGTACCAGAGAGGGGAAAGTTACTGGGGCACAGTTACAGACTGGCTCACCCATGCAGCAGACATGTTCTTGCGGAGTATCCTCTACCAGCGTTACGCGATCTTCGCAGCACCACTACGAGATGCGTAGGGCGCCGAGCCAGCACCCGGACAACAGCGGACAGCTTCCGTTCTCATCGACGAAGGGGAGAGACGTTGGGGTGCACGAGTCTCTGCCGGTACTCGAGTTTCGCATATTTGCGTCACGGTGGCGCCCGGATGCTGTGCGCGTGACAGACCCATCGAAGACGACTGAACATGCTACCCCTCAGGTGCGTCTGGCTGCAATGTGAGATAGACGCCTAGACTATGCACCAATTAGAAGGCGTGCCAGCATGCGACGAGCCCGAAGGCCATGTGGCAACGAGCCTGCGACCGCGAAGAAAAGAAAAAAGGAAAAACGGGACAGGGTGCCTCTTTCGCTCGGCTCAGATTGACTGAACTGGTTAGGCTCCGTGAGAACGACCTGCGCATTGTAGCAACCTCTCTTCTTTAATGTGGTCAGAGTCATCATAATATTCTTCAGCGCACACACCATGCCGTTCAACCTCCCCCCCCCCCCCCCCAAGTCCAGTCTAGCTCTCTCTCTCTCTCTTTTTTTTTTTTTTTCGTTTAATGTTTCCGAGTACTGTACAGATTTGTGGTGACTGATTAGCATGCGCTTACACTGTCGAAGCTTTTGGCCGTTGCGTGTTCAGGGGTCCGTCAGGAGTCAAGAGAGAGAGAGAGAGAGTAATTTAATGAGAGGAAAGGTAGAAACGTCGGCCGGCGGTAAAGAGACCCTGGCCTGCTACTACACACTGGGGAAGGGGGAAGAGGAAGTAAAAGGAGAGTCAAGGTGTGAATGAAAGGGTGATGATGTCGTAGTACAGTGAGGTTTCTCTTGTGGTCCAAGTTATTGAGGAGCCCATGCACAAACTCAACGACACTCCTGAAACGCATCGTGCCGATCAGGAGGCAATTTCACGATGTAGGCACAGATGGTGCTGTCATATTCAGAAGAAAATAACCACAGATAATCAGTCTCAAACCACCAGTAATCGCGACCGCCAAGAGCCTCATACGAGGTAAACCCATGTGAATTACTCCCTTTGCACGCGCTTTGGATCACGAACATAGCGAAACCGCAGTGGCACCACTTGAGCACGGGGCTGAAGTCGGGCACTAATTAACCATGCAACGCCCCGCGCGCGGTTTACCCGAATGGATGTGCCTCCACTTTCCAGGAGACCGTACCGACTTTCGCGAAAGAGGTTGCCTCCGAAGTTTGCCGTGCATTCTCCACTGCAATTGGTTGACTGGAAGCGCCTTTTTTTTTTCGAATCCTCCATACGGTCAATACCAGCACGGTATCCTTGAAACAGGGTCTGCATTCAGAAAGAATGTTTGCAGGCAACGCAAGACACCTCTGTTGTTATGCGTCTCAGCGGCAGATGATTCCAAACCTGCGAACTGTACGTTTCTGACCCGACGCTCGCAACGAACCTTTTGAAGCGCTGGTTTGGCGTGAACGCACCGTCATATTTCCGATGAGTTTGTTGTTATCGCCATCAACTCCACTAGATATTTTACGACCACTGCAGGTTAATGGCCCCTCCCATTCCAGTCCAGAGCCAACAGTGACCGTCTTGTCTGCACAAAATGTCCTAAGCGCACCTCTCCGTTCCTTCTATTGGAAGCAACTCTGCGTCTCCGACATACCAGCGGCGGTTGCCTGCACTGTGTCCCACCTCGCCATCTTACTTCATATCTGACCAATTATTGCCGTTAGAATCGTGATGAATGAATCGAGAAGGCAGTGGTTTGGGGGAGGGGGGGGGGGGTAAAATCCTCACAATATTGGTCCACGTTGAATGTATCTAGGAACGCCGTTTGTCCATCTTCAAAGCGAGAAGACTCACCATGCGTTAAAGCGAGGTGAAGAGGCGTTTTGATCCGGCGTACATATGCAGCTCTCCGCCACATGCAGAAGCCCGCAATATTGGAGCGCTGCGCCCGCGCATTTCTTCGCGCTCTCAGTGCGACAACCAAGTGTTCCAAGGAAGAAACATAAAGGCGAGAACTACTTCCCGATTCCACGTCGATAAATTTCGCGCTTAATTTGCGCAACCCGCACCCGGCCGTGCGTGCATCAGCAAAGTAGGTGTCAGATTTCGCAATCGGCAGGCAATCTCTGGAAAGGTCAGACGTCCACCTCCAACCCCTTCCCCATTATTTTCTTTCGAAGGCACGTTTGCTTTCGCTCTTTTATACATTTCTATAATTTCTTTCATCCTTTTTTTTTTTCTTAATTTTTTACTACATCCAACTTCTGCGTTTGTTCCTTCACCTTTTCTTTACCCCTACACGGACTCCGTGCTTAGCAAATGCTTGCTTTCGCAAAGTGACTCGCCCGGCTTTCGGCTCAGTTTGCACAAGCTGCCTGAAAACGCAGATCATGATCAAGCGTGCCCGAAGTATGCGCGTCACGTAGAGCAGGGAAGCGCATGCCTGCCACTAGCATATTGGTGCAGAACGAGAGGAAGCGCCTTGTGCGCAGAGCAGACGTAACCGCCTTGGGTGCGGCGGTGACGTCTGTTCTTGCCACACAGGCCCGTGTAAGTTGGGATTCACCGGAATACCAGCGCACAGAAAAGAGTACCGCCACTGGAGATAAGCGCCAAGGAAAGCAGAGAGTAAGATTGTGCACTCTCCTCTAAATGCAGTTAACAACAGCGAAACTGATTCAGGAGTTCTACAAGTTCCGCCACTACAGACCACCAGAGCGACATAAAAAAAAAAGAAAAAGAAAAAAAAACACAGAAGAGTAAGCAAGGACTGAATGCAATGATGAGTCAGCAGTCCGCGCACAGGCGGGCTACCATCCCACCAGGAAGGCGCCTAAAACGCTTTCGTTGCGGTGAAGTCTGAACCTTTTCACTCGACGAGTCGCGGATGTGTTCTGTAGGAAAAATGAGCGGTCTACTTGGCTAAATTTTAATCACTACGACATAAACACAACGAACGTTTCGCTTTCCCTGAGAAGGAGTCAGACACCTAGCCGAACACGGTGCCGGAGATGATACATATCAACGCTCGAAGAAGAGGAAAAATGAAATAAATTACAAATCAAAGCTGTTACTGCTCACCTCGAGGAGTGCAACACGATTTCGGCGCTTCGGAACTCCTCGCTGGACTGTTTGCCGAACAGGATCGTAAGAGGCGACTGAGGGAAGACACCGTTCTCTTGGAGCGGCAGCGAATCGACTGGACGACAGGCACGATAACGCGGACCTTTCCGCGGGCTTCTCGGATAAAATGCCCGAGATTGGTACGCGATACGTGGTCACGTGAGTAACGCGGCCAAAACTCGCGCCCCAGGGCCTAGCCCGCACGCCCTGCTGCTTCTCCTCATTCTACTTCTCTCCATTTTTTATTTTTTTTTTCCTGGAGCTATTCTCCCCGTCCCTTCCTTTCTCTCTCTCTCTCTACCCCTTGCGAACTGCAACGGTCACGCGCCGCAACACGGGACAACCAGGCCGCGTGCCGTTCGCGCGGAATAGCGGCTGTTCAGCACGTCTAGTCCTGAAGTCATCAGTTAACGGTGGAATGCGGAGGCCGTGGTCCCCCCCTTTGCGCTTGGCCAAGTCTATTCAAATGCTCCCCAAGAGTCTGGAAGCTCCGGTTAAACGCGTCAGAGCTCTCTTGGGGACATAACGCCGAATTCGTAACGCCACTGAATTCGAATTCGAACGAAAATAGTCACTCAAGAAGAAGTTCCAGGAATAACAGCTATGCTGTAGCTGGATCTGGATAGCATTATAACATCATTCAGCGCGGAGATTTCCACCCTCACTTCGTCAGTGCTTTTTATTCCCTTTTTTTTTTTTGCGCCAGCAAGATGTCTCGTAATGCTACAGGAATTCTGCTTTATGAACATGTTAATGCCCAACGAGCTATTGCTTTTCCCTTGGCATAAAAAAAAAAAAAAAACGACGTCGAAGCCTTAGAATAGAAGTTCGTACAAGATGAAAGCCCCTCAGCACTGACAAAAGCTTGCGTATTTTATGCTATTGCTTACTTTGCAGCTGTGAACTCTGCGGACAAAATTGAGGTGCGAAATGTGTTGGCTCCACGCGCTCAATGATGGTGAGAGGAGCACGTGCAACATGCGGAGCAGCCAGAGTGCCAGGCCGTACCTTGAAAACATTTCGCCGATTTCTGTTTTTCTTTTTTTGCCACTGGGACAAAGGAGGACTCCAGTTAACCTTCCAGCACCGTCACACCCCAGTATACTGCAGTGCCTGCGTTCCCAGATATCATCGGCACGTGCGATCGGACCGACCGCTAGGCCAGGGTTCCATGCCCCATGCGTCAGCGCAGCAGTGGCTACGAGCTCTGACTGTGCCAGGAGGAGAATAAATTGTCTCATAAGCTGTGACTGCTCAAAGTCTCTCATTCTTCGAGATCTGTGTTCGATTATTAATTACAGGCTGCGCAGACTCCAGGCCACGTCGTAAGTCGCCGAGCATTAGCTCAAATCTCGCCTTTCGCGAGCTGTCGGCCGCCAGATCGTACGGCGTGACACCTCACTGATGAAACTAAAGGGCGCCTTATGCGTGGAACGCACTTCAGTATGCACAAGCGCCGAAGTGTCTCGTAAATTTGCCCAGGCAAGCCGACACGCACGTAAGCTCATATCCAAAGCACAACTCTAGTGAGCAAAACGCGGCGCGAACTCGCGTTTCAATTCCGGGAAATACGTTTCTATTCTAATTGTACTTTCGTCATTGGAAGAAGTGACGCCTGCACCCTCTATCAGCGGGCTCTGTCAGTCGACTCAGCGAACGATAAGAATGAAACATGATCGCGATAAAAATGTGATAGAAAATGATAAATCAATTACAGCCAGAGCGCAAGTGCGAGCGCCCGCGAAGGAGAACGGCGCACAATTGGCTCGGAGGGTCGAGATGAAGCGTGACGCAGTAGCACTTATCTGACGCTGCCCAGCGATAATGCACGTGGTGCCTTCGATGTTGCCGCGGCGGACGATAAGAAGCGACATCCAGGGTTGTCGAACGAAGAGAAAAAATGCTGAGGTGTGGGGGAGGAGTGACGATGGGAAAAAGAGGCCCTTCAGAAGCCCTTGCGCTGCTGAATTGAAACATGCTATCTGCACGCACTGTTTGTAAACGTGGTAGCGTAAGCAATCGAAAGCGGCGCCTGGTCGGCGGAAGGCGCGTCGGCAGATCTGCTGACCCCTCTATAGTGCGCCGAAAGGGAACGTGTGTGTACGCCGCGGAGATTATCTGCCGCCCGCGATAAGCCCGGCCACGACCACTGCACCGATCAATCGGGTCGCTGCAGGCTAGGCTTTATTTGCGTACTCCTCAAGCGAAAAGCTCCCCCAATGTGACTATAAATGGTACGCACAGTGTGAAATCCCCTTATGACGCTGTTTAAAATGAATCCAGCGAAAGCGAGCACTACTTTATCCGCTGGCTCGGTCTGTCAATTGAGAGCCAAAGCATTTTTTTCCGCAATGCTACAAGTTATTTCAATGTATACACTGCGGTTTTCAGATATTACAGTTTGTTAACGCTGCCTGTCGACCCGCCCTTCAAGCCCACTGCGGCGTTGGTCGGCCAATGATGTAATGCTGGTAAAACTTTGAAATAAAGTTTTTTATTATTATTATTATTATTATTATTATTATTATTATTATTATTATTATTATTATTATTATTATTATTATTATTATTATTATTATTATTATTATTTATGCAACAAGCAGGTGTCCCCTACAATGGCAAAGCTGTGATAGAATAATAAAACTATTGTGTTTTAATTATTAGCTCGTCATTGGCTAAAACTCAGTGAGACTTAAAGCGAGAAAAAGAGATAAACAAAAATGGGATTAAATAGAAAAACGAAGTCCACAGTACGTCGGGCCCGGTAAAAAGGAGAGAGAGAACAATAGGAAGATCGGCTATGGCCACAAGGCCAAAGTCTCTCTATCAAAGGGGCCATGAAAGCGGGCGAGCTATAGCATGTGACGCTTCCCCTGCTGCGTATGCGAATGGTTCCCCGTGAGAAGAAATTAGGCGCGTACGTAGCACACTGCGCAGCAGACATCCGATCTCGCGAGCGCAGCCCGATCGGACCGGCGTGCTTGTCCCAAGCGCCCGCCACTCGAGAAAAATATAAGGGAAAACACCCAACTCCGACATTCAACTGCGCACAATGCGTGCGCGACAGTTTCTGCGACGTTGGACGGCTTCCAGGATGCGCGACTGCTTTTCGCCACCGATGGAAGAGCCGCTGTTACTCTTCCCCGGCTTCATCCCCCATTATTCTTCATCAGGAGACTAAATTTTGTCACAGGTTTCGAAAGCCTTCTCAGAAATAAAATGCCTTATTTTTCACGACTTGTGTACAGGGGCAGATTTATGGGCCGCTCTTGAAGAAAAAAAAAAGAAATGAAAATAGGGGGAGGGGGGGGGGGGTCGTGTTGTCCCACTGCAGCATGTATTTGTTGAACATTTTAGGTTGCAAATTGGACTTCAACATTACTTTTTTTTTTTCTTTTTTAGAAGTCCCCGTTTTCCCCTCCAGGTTGCGTACACGCTGCCAAAGAATGCCCTCCGGTCGTTTAGGTGAGCCATTTTCGCCGCTAAAGCCGTTTCTGTCCTGAAGGCTACCCCTAACAAAGCAGAGGTTTGCATCACTTAAAATGCTGCCCGCCAAACTACGCTAACGACGATGGCAGACAGCACAAGCCAGTGCTGCACGTCCGGATTGCTGCGTGACAACCAGAAGACATCCATAAGCAGACCTCGTGAACACTGTGCGTACGCCGTAGTTAGTTTTATTACTTTTTTTATTCCTTTCCAGCAAAAATAACGCGACTATTCCATAATGTTGGCCAGTTCACGCAATTGGCATGCATAACTCGGAATAATTTTCTTTCCCGCACGCCATGCCCTTTTGTGATGGTCGTTAGTAAATCAAGGCACCTGCTTGTGTTGGATTACGCATTCTATGTCTGAAGAACAAAAAAGTGCTCGGGCACAACCAGACGCGCTTCCCTGCTACCTCTCAAGAAATCTGCAGCGCAAAAAAAAATTGTTGGTTGGACAAGACAAACAGCAAATTTTCGAGCGCCTTCCCGCGCTGTAGAGTTCTATTGTTACACGTTTCTTAACGACAACCCGAGCACGTCCAGTTATCCTGTGCATTAATCTGCAACCGGACACCGAGGTCAACGCGCGGCGTGATATCCGGCGCTCCAGCGATGAGGATCCCGATCGGCGAAGGTGCGCCGGGAAGAGCCGGCCTTGGCACGCTTCCGGAGCCCCTCAAGGCCCCGAGCGCGACACCTGAGCACGCGGCGCCTTCTTTTTCTCCGAGTGCGCAGTCAATCAGTGCTGATCGATTGCAAGCTGCTTTGTGCAGAAAGGCGTCCGGCGGCAGCTGCTGCTGCACAGGCGCGCTGTGGGGAAGCCCTGCTTGCCAGCGACAGGGCTCAGGGTCACGTCAGTATGGCTCGAACTGTCACCGTGCCGCTGTCATCCTAGATATCTCCGCTTGCACCCTGCTTTGTCGAAAACGCTTTCGCGTGTAGCTGTGTCATTGCCGGGTCCTTGTGCAGCTTGCGAAACCGTGAAAAGAAATTCCCGTTCTAATGAGTCAACGAAACAGTGAAGACACATGGGAAAACGCTCAAAACTGCGCTGTGGCCCCGGACAAAGAAGGAACGGCGCACCGTTTCCAAGCGCACATGTGACAGGCGCGCAGAGATTACGTTACCGGTTCGTCCACACCTCCACAGGTCAGCATATTGGAGCGGGAGTTTCCGACTACGAAAAATACTCAAGCTGACAACGCTCCCGCTGAATGGCACCATAAATATCTTTGAAGATCGCTAGTGCAGAAACCTCTTTAAAAAAAAAAAAAAAAAAAAAGAAGACAACAAAAAACGCTCATCCAGAACGATGGGAAGCGTGCTTGCAAAGGAGTTCTCGCGAAGTGCTCAGCGCAGATAATCACCAACCAACGGGTCCTCGTAATAGCTGCTTTTCCGTATTCGTTCAATTTATGCGGGCAGCATTTCATGCACAGCAATAGACAAATGTTAGGCAATAGAAAGATATGATAAGCAATCCGCGGAAATCCATCCCCATGGTATGGGGAAAGAATGTTAAGTAAGTAAATAAATATGCCGCAGACACAGTGGAGCGGAGTCTACCATCCAACTCCAGGGCCAACGAATGACAAAATCCGCCCACAAATGATCAGTATTTATGCGATAGACAGGAAATACATCTACACATTCATGAAGTCGCGTCAAGCCTGTTTATTATGCAGTTATGCAAAACAAACTGCGCAAAATTGGTTCTCGGAAAGGCACTCACGACAGTTACTACTAGCACTACGTGATCAGATAGACATCACGGCGACCAGAAGACTGCGCGGCACAAGGTATAAATGAGCACCACAACGGGGCCAGCGCCACCAGAGCCTGTCGAGACGAATCCACTCAAAAACGTGGGCCGCTCTGCAGTCAAGCGTTCAAGGCCGCCGCCATCGTGGCATCCTGCGTCAAGAGCTCCAGATGGTCGACTGCCGGGCTCTATTAGTCACCGAGGCGCACCTCAAGGCCTTGAACACCTCGCACGTGCGGAGGAGACCGCAAGGCGAGGCCAACCTTCGGCAGCCGTCTCCGGAGGCTGCAAATCACGATCGCCCCCGCTTCCGCATGGCAACGAGGGTCCCAGCAATGCCACCGCAGTGCTGCTGTAGTGCTTACGGCGGACCTCAGTTGCATGTGTGGCGCAAGTTGTGGCGTATCTCACCCTCCAACCTTGGCAGTGTTTCTTTTTTCAATCAGTGGCTTTTTAATTAAAAGCACTTCACATGCCAAAATGCAGTAGTCTAAAGAAGCTCACAGTAAACTGATTTAATATGCTGTTCTAGCTCCGGCGTTGAATTTCGTCAAGTTTAAGCAGAAGATCGTTGGAGATGGACGTAGGACCACTGCTGCTACTTTATCTTATTCATTTTTCACTGCATTATTTCCTTGCAGTGTTCAGCGTAGTTCAATATAAATGAAATACTGATTTCGCGACCTTTCCACGGTGCACTTGAAAGTACACATAGTGAGGCCTTCAACCAGTAGCGAAACCACGGCAGCATTGATATGGCACTGCTGCTAGCGAGAGATGGAGCCGCCTGCAAGATCCTACAAATGCCTCTTTTATTTTTTGCCCACCTAGGGCGAATATTTCACGCCTGCTCTGAATAAATGTTTGTCTCTCTCTCTCTCCTCGTTAGCAGATAACGACACAAGCCCAGGCGTGCTCGAAACTTGCGAACATTCCTTTCAGCTGATGCCGCTCACAGATAACAGACCAACATGAAGAGCTCGGATGCTTGCTCACTGTTATCTCGTGTAGACACTCAAAAGTTACACGGCTCTGATTCATCCAGGAATGTACGAAGCAATTGCCGACGTAAAATGCAATGGGAACGCTCCAGTTATGTTCCATGCCACCAATTGTAACCGCGGAGTTTTTGCCTGTTGCTTCTCCTACTGCGCACTGCATTGACAGTGTCACTATATATAAGGCTCCTAAGTGTCCACGGCAGTGCGCACAACAGTGAAACTACATTGTGTAAGTGGTAGTGTAACCTCACGCATACAGCAGGCAGGTGAAACATGAAAAAAAAAAAAAAAAAGTTAACACGCGAACAGGAAGAGATGGCATTCGGCTGAGCATAGATATAAAGCGCACCAAGGTATCAACGTCGAGACTTCAGCCACCGTTAGGTTCAACGAAACTTGAGCATGCGAATGAAGCCTGTCACGCGGCAATAATTTGTCTCGCTCCTGCGTTTCCTGCGGCGCCGCTGCTGATCGCCACGGTGTCGCTTTCCTTTAATAATTGTCCACTGCGCGCCCGGAAAGAAACTATTAGTTCAGTGATTACGTGCCGTTGTGGCGGAGGAAAACGCCGCCTCTTTCCGCCATTCCCCCGCCCCGAGTCACCGCCTTTCTCAGCGCGAAAGTGCTGTTGACTCCCGGGACATCGAGAATGGTGCACATCGGCAGCAGACAAGACCTGGCTGTGCGTGCGCGACGCGTCGCACGCGCTTATCGCGCTAATTCCTAGGCGACGTCACAAGGGCGGGCAGCCGCGGCTGTTGCCACACGGCGCGCATACAGCTCTCGCGCGTACGCTGCCCGCAAAGGACGACTCATTCAGGCCAGGCGGTAGATAGGATTGCGGATGCCCTGGGGGAATTCGATGCAGCGAAGGCGGGAACTGAGAATTAGAAAAGAAGGGAAAGGAAAGCCTGCATCTCTGCACTCAGCGTTCGGTCCAATCAAGGTCGAGGGTCTACTGCTCGGCGGAGGCGAGATATGGAGCACGAATATAGATTATGCTAAAGGGGTAGCGGCGCCTCTCGGCCACACTATGTGTAGTCGGCAAAGCGTGATAAGCCTCGGTAATGGCGAAAGACTTTTTAGAAAGGGAGTATGCAAGTGGGGGGGGGGGGGGGGGGGGGGGGGTGACGCAACTTCCGGGACAGAAAGCGATGCGCAAGAGAACAAGAGAAAGAAAGCTCTCACACAAGGCGATGCTCTTGTAATATTTGGGCTTTTAAATCCGCTAGTTCCCAATGTCCCTGATGAAAAACGTGGTTAGAATTGACAAGTACTTTCTCTTTGCATTCAGGTCTCTGGTGATGAACGCTATAGCTACTGTGCCAGACGCCTAACGGTAACTTTACACGAAACATGTGCTGGAGGGAACTCCTGCTGCGTAAACGCACAAGTCAGCACACTCGGCGAGAGGTTGAAAATAAGGAAGCTTACTCTGCTTTGTTCTACCCAATTCGCCCAGCTGCATCAGGTTCTGCGCGCGTATGGAGCTGCTTATGAAACCAAGTGCGACCACGGAAGTTTAAAAAGAAAAAAAACACATATTGGGTCTTTCCTGGAAGACGCATTTTTCGCACGACGTTGGCAGGGAATTCCTCTCAAGCTTTCCTTGCGAAAGAAAAAAAAAAAAAAAAAGATGCGCCCCGCTAACTTCAGCAAAGCTCCTACTTTACGGTGCGTGACGAAAAATTGCATCATCTATGCCAGCCACATTTCAGGGCCGCTGCTTTCTCTGCAGCTCAGCGCCGCACCTTTTTAAAGAGAGTGGGGCGGTACAGAGTTCGGGAGGGGGAGAAGGGGGAGTGGGGTGGAAGAGCGGGCGGACGGGGCGGGAGACATTTCCGCGTGGCAAGGGAAGGTTCCAGAAGCTGGAAGGCACCTGCAGCCGTCCCGCGTTGCCGAGCGCTGGCATGCGGGGAAGGGTAAGGCTGGCAGGAGGGGCTTTGTGCGGAGAGTTGCAGGCAGCCCGGATCTTCCGCGCGAAAGGGGAACAGCTAGAGAACGGCTCTTGCGTCATCCTATGCGTGTTCCGCGAATGGAAACTGCAAACGCTTGACCACAGCCACAGGTACTACTAAGCGGAATGTTTTACAATTTCGGAAGTCTCCAGAAGAAGAAAAAAAAAAAAAAAGCTGTGGCTCGGAAGATTTGGCAGGCAGAATGAATCACGGAAACTTCAACACAATACTTCAAGGAAATATTAACTTTTGCTTAAATAAGGAAAAATAGATCCCTCGTGCTTCATATGTCGTCTAATGTGGTAGTTGGTTTGCCTAATAGGGATACAAATTAAAATTCGTGGGTTTGCCTAATCCTCACAGAGTCTCTAGATGCCACGCTGTAACTCCTTTCTTCAGGTTCACAGGAGAACATCCTTTTTTTTTTTTTTTAAGACTTCGACAGTGGTCTGACATCACGAGCTTTCGAAAGACCGCCCTTTCACGCACCTTTTCTCGCCTGAAGCCACCCGCGCATTTGAACGGCACGAAGAAGGCACGCGTCGCAGAGTACGCTAGGAAGAGCAGGGGAAAAAATTTCGTATTAAATTTGGGAAACCCACTCCCAAGCCTCGTACGCACCTCCGTCTTTCCATCCTACACGAGCCCTTAATAAAAATAAAAAGGTGAGCATGTGCAATCCAAGAAGGTCGACTACGGAAGGCCTGCAAGCAAATCCGCTTTCGTATTTTCTGATTTCTGTGTTTTTTGTTGTTGTTTTTTTACTACGAAATGTTTGGAAAATTTGCTGACAGCTAGAAAGAAAGGTTCTGAGCTAGTCTCAATAACCAAAAAACATCGCGCATGTACTCGCTTTATCCAAGAAACCTGGCTATTGCTCAAAAATGTGATGTCCTCTTTGAAGTTACTCAACGCGACTTTGTGTATTGGCCGTCTCAATTTTTAAATGCCCGCAATTAAGCCTACTATGTTTACTGAAAATTTTTAAAAGGGTTAACAGAAAAAACAGGGGCAGCTAGAAGATGACCCCGTAACTGCATAAATAATACTGCGGTCCTTCAGAAATTATTTGCTAAGTCGTCACTCTGGGCCAAACAAACCACTACTGAAACTCGGTATATTGTTGAATCGTGCGACACCAACTCAAACGGCAAGATTGCTTTCTTACATAACCTTTGTGCACCATGGCGAAGCTTGATCATGCTGGCGTAAGTTGTGTGGGCAGCGCGTTCATTTTCTCGTGTATTCTAATATCAACAAAAAACGCTAAAAATATCTCGAACACAATTGCTTTTTTTTTTCTTTTTTCAGAAACACTTGCACAGACCAAGTTAGCGTAGCTAAGCCAGATACGATAGAATAAGTTAAATATTGGCATCTCAACGATCGGGAATTCCTCAAGAACAGTTTGCAGCAATAATGCATGGTGTGCTGTGTTTAACAACCTGAAGCGACGCAGGCTATTAAGGACGCCATCACTTAGTGTTCGCTATTAAGTTAGACCACCTGAGGATCTGACATCGCACAGCACGCCGGCGCCTCTTGTATTTCGCCTTCACCGAAACGAGGCCGAGTTCGATCTCGTGTACTTTGGCCCGAGCGCCTAACCGCTGAGTCACTGCAGCGGGTGTTAGAGCCATGCCTTAGCCTGAAACATCCAAAACAGCTTGCTCTAAAAAGATGGCGCTATCAATGCAGCAAGACTCTTTAGTGAGTTCTCTCGCATTCTCGCTGCAAAGTGAATGATCCGACACAATGGTCCGGAACAAAGTGTGCTAGCTCACGTTCCTTTGAAATTACCCCACCTAAATGGCATAATCTTTTCAAGACTTTGTACTCAGGGCAGTTCGCAGATCACAACGCTTCCATACTTATCTTCAACTAAACAAAACATATAAAGTGACAACAATAAAATGCTCGTTCGGTGTGCAGCCAGGAGAAGACTTGGAGACCATTAGAGAAATTCTGAAGCATCCTCATCACTAATTTACCTATCAATATGTGCTTATTATCCCTAATTATGTTATCAATACCATCCGCACATACTGGCTTTAGTTTCTTGCCACACAATACAGCCCATTAAGTATTTAGATTTAATAAGATGTTCCTTCCGGCTTCTTCGTCCACTGAAATCCATGCACAAGCTTTTGTCACATGAATTTCGTGTGTCAGGGATTCCAAAAATTCACTAAATCCGGCAGTATTTTCCTATTATATTAACACTGTATAAAGAACGAATAGTAGATCATTATGAATTAAGCACGATAAGAAAAAAAATCATCACTAAATATGCAAAGTATGGCAAATGTTCCTTACAAAAATTGAACGCCTTCCAACACCAACGTAACACAGCAAGATAAAAAGTAAGCGTTGTCTCGTTCCATATGCCTTATTTACTTAATAATAAGATATTCCTTCCGGTTTCTCCATCCACTGAAAACCATGGACCCAAGCTTTTGTCACGGTACTGTTGACATGAATTCCGTGTGTAAGGGATTCCAAATAATCACTAAATCCGGCATTATTTGCCTATTATATTAACACTGCATAAAGAACGAATAGTTGATCATTATGAATCCTTCCTATATTCAAATAAAGCATTACAAATAGAGAATATAATGAGCTCGGTGGTGAAGCAACTGGGGAGTACAGTTAAGTCCCACTTTACATCGCACGTGAGCGATGACTCTTGAAACCGGATTTCGCGCTCTCTCCCCGCTTGATTTGCGAATGCGGGAAAAGCGCGCGTGCGGGTGAATTGACATTCGGAAAGTTGCGTACCGATCAAATGCTTATTTAAGGTAGGCTGCACAGCTTCGTCACTTGGAGTCGCGATAGACGGCTGCTAATAATGGAGAAAGGGGGAAGATTGCCCTGGGCGACAACGGGGCTGCTATCTCTGCGGCGCTCGAGGGAGCGAGCGTAACTCAGGAAGGGTGCCTGAGCCACACTCAGGAGCCCACGCGTGCCGCTATCTCCTCGCGGTGCTACTCACCCAGAAAACCGGGCGAAATCAGGTCCCGCAGAGTGCACGAGGAGATTCCAAGACGTCAGATGTCCAGCGAATGCGGGGCGCGAGCTTTCCTCCTTTGGTGGGGGCACGATCTCAGTGGGACTCGCAGAGGAACGATGACTACTAGCGCAAGCGGGTGGCAATGAATGACTCCGGCCAAGCATGGGGCCCCGTATATGTAGTATGTGCAGCCTGTCGCCGGACAGCGTGCTGCTTCTATTGGTTCTTCTCTTCGCCGAGAGGAGGCGCAAGCGAGGAGAAGCGGCGCCCTTTCCTCTCATCACTCCCAACCCAACTGCGCGTCTTCTCTCACCGCAGGTTATGCGGTAGCCGGTTTGCCGTTCTTGTTATTTTTTTTTTTTTTCGTATAGCCGGGACTGTGCACGCACCATACCAGGTATATCATCGCCACAAGGATCGGCTGGTCGATGGTCGGCGGCGAGTGGCACACGCGAAGAAGCAGCGCGCCTTCCGCGTGCGATATACCCCCTCGAAGGAACCGCTAGGACAACCCTTGCGGCCCTACTGAGCCACAGGCGACGCTTTCCGTATTTTGCTCTCGTTCAGAGTCCACCTATATCCCGCTCCTTCCGGCCGTGTGCGCACAGGTGCAAATCGAGGCTTTGCATTCAAACCCCACGTGATAGCCACCGGTGACGAGAAAAAGGAGGACCTCACAATATTAGAGCCGCAAATTTTTCTCGCATATCAAATAGGCGTTTCGACTGGCTTTTATGGCGAGCACCTGGAGCAGGTTGGGTCTTTAACAAACACTCGCCAGAAACGCCGCCTTCATTGCAACATTTTCCCTCCAGACTGCATATTTTACTGGAGAAGGCAACATGCCCCGACCGTAACCGCAACACTGGATATATACTAGGGAAAAAGTTTTGAACATCACGATAACAATCAATATATCAGCAGACCTTCCCTCGACAAGTTCACAGTTTTCTTCTCAAGGAAGCGTGCTTCGCCCTTTGATTTTTCTAATCTATATTAATGGCCTGCCTAACTGCATGTCGTCCAGGGTTGAACTGTTCGCCGATGATCGTGTGATTCACAATAAAATTCCCATTGGCAATGACCATCAAGCGTTGCGATCAGACCTAAATGTGCTAAATGCATAGTGTTCCGACTGGTAAATGACCCTAGATAGTACTGAAACCAAAATGCGTGTCGTTTACACACTCCTGTTCCCGTAATCCAACCTCTTATCATATAGATAACAAAGTTGTCGAGCTTACTAATACTCACAAATAGCTAGGAATCAACTTTCAATCGGATCTTACTTGGCATCACCACATCAATGCTACTCTCGCAACTGCACATTTGAAATCCTCAAACATATACTGAGCAAGCGTATTTGCACTTTAAAAGACTCGCGTACACCACATTAATCGGACCTGACCTAAAATCCAATACGCATCTGCTATCTAGGACCTCAGCCAAGACTACATCATACGTACCATTAAAGCCCTGTTGCTCGTTTCATTCTTTCAGACTATTGCCCGTACTTAATGTATTACTACTTTAAAAAATCGTACCGAATTGGATAGCCTATCACTGCAAAGGAAAGATGCCAGGCTATCCCTCTTTCACAAACTTTATCACCACGATCATTTACACGGGGACTTTTTACAGACACCACATTTTCCCTCGCGGAGGTAGCCCTTACAAAGTCAAACGCTTAATGTGTCACTCAACTCATTATGCACGAAGTAAGACTAACCGGCCAAGAAGACGCACACAGGAAAAATCGACACAGAAAGAAAGAGGCTGGACTTGAGCATAATGGGTATTTAGACATAGAGAAGGGCCCACTGTATAAGAAAGGTAATTCAGTAAAACACGTTGTTGGGCTAGTTGGTGCATTGCATGTGCGTCTTCTTGGCCGGTTAGTCTTACTTCGTGCAATGCACCAACTAGCCCAACAACGTGTTTTACTCATTATGCACAATCGTTTATACCGAGGATCATTGTCGAGTGAAATAACCTCCCGCCCGATATTGCCACTAAAGTTCGCGCATACCTATTTTTCGAAATGCTGCGCAGTTAAATCAGATTGTGATGTCAGTGTGCTTTTGGATCTAGTTATTTTTGTTGTGCTGGTCTAACAATGCGTTTCGCCGATATTGACTTGTAATTTTCCTCATTTTGCCTTGCTTTTTGTATTATGACTACCAGGTGCCTTAAGTTTTCGTACTCTCTGTTAATTTTGTGCTAATTTTTTTTAATAGTCGTTCTACTTTTTTTTTCGCGAGTACTTAGTTGCACTTATATTAATGGTGTTTGCGGATTATGCGGTGTTCTCTGCTACTTCTGCTGCTTTTTGAGTTCTCACGACGTGTTATCAGTGTTTCGTGAGCCCCCCCCCCCCCCCCCCCTTTCCTAATGCAATACACTCTTGCAGAGGGCCTTTGAGGTATCTGGATAAATAAATAAATAAATTCAAATGTGTGCACAATTGTTTTCAGTCTGCTTTATTTTTTGTGAGTGCAAGACTATCAATATATGCATAAAAGAAGTATATAACCCCCCCCCCCCCCCCCTCCTCGACACAGAGGCTTGATAAAGAAAGTATCGATGCAAGCGCAGGACCAGGAACTTAAGAAACAAAATTGTTACATATTGGAAGCTTAGACCATTTACATCAATCTGTTCATGAAAACGATTTTACACTGTTTCACAGTTGCCTCACCACCTTTTCAAAAGCGCTAACCACTGGTTTTGATGGCGGCGCTGCGAGTGGGAAAGCTTTAAAAGCAAGTTTGTTTTTTCTTTTTTTTTTCCCGCATAGGTAGCTCAGGCCCTCGCCATCAACATGTGCATAACAGAATATAATAATAGTCCACAATTGCCTCGGAATTAAACGATGCCCCAGAATGATAGACATGTACAGGCTCCGCATCAATTCAGCCGCCTGCGGTTCTTTAACGCGCACTGCTGTTGCGAAGCAGAATGACTGGTAGCCGCGGGTTATTCCGCTTCGCAGCTGGGGATCATGGAGTTCCGGTTCGGCCGGAAGTAAAAGGGATAAAGCTCTCGACCAACGCACTGGTCCAGCGTCCTACCATACATTTTATGAATTTCGGGGGAAGGGGAGGAGGCAGGTTCTTGCATTCAGTCTATGATCGTAAAAAGACTGCCCTCTGCGTGGCAGCAGAACACTTTAGCTACTGCACGGCGCTGAGCTCAGAGAAAAACAGATTGAAATGAATCAATTTGAACGCGCAAAACTATAGCTGAGCAGAACTGGCTGCTTGCATCGACGGGAGCTTGAATGTGGCTTCTCGAATCGTGACATATACATCGCCGATGTGCACCACGAAACAGAGACTTGGTCAAAACATCACACCAACGATAGCGGCTCAACAAACCGTTTCTGAGGCGTTCCTGTGACGTCTGTAAGGACCCGTTCCTCGAAATGGTTATCAAAGTGCGGCTGATTCATGCGAACCTGCCACGTGTAAAGTTGGCGCAATCAATCGCAGGCCCGAAACTATGGGTGCTGCTGTCCGATTGCCAAGCCGATTGAAAGTCGTCCCTTATCTGTGCCCAGGTAGGACGTAATGCAGGCTACTGGGAACATTCGCAACAAATCATTTCATTTTTCATAGCTTAAATGAACTCCAGTCGGGAACCCTGCTCAATATAAAAAAAAAGTGGGAAAAAAAAAAAAAAAAACGCGCGATACGTTTAATGGCACTGCAGGACAAGAAACCAAGCAACCTCTGCATCCAAGGGTTGTTAATGATGAAGAAATAAGGCCTTATATAACCGAAAACAACATTCTGAACAGAAGCAATACTGATCCCTCTCTCGGTGCCACATTTGCCTCACTATTATTTTCATCTCAACAGGACGCAATGCTGAGGGGTAAAATATTCAAAAGTGGTCACGCGAGTCCCCGTGGCGATTTCCAGGAAGCCCGGCTCATCTGACCAACTCTCTCTCCCAAGAAGTTGCCGAAGAGTCGGTCTGGAAGCATTTATGTCACCGTATGCGTCCCTATGTTTGCGCGTCTAGGATCTCAGGCAACACCTTGCAGGCAAATGTATGCAACTTTAAGCAGCCGCTCATCGTGTTCGGCAAATGGTCGCAGCTGAACCACTGCACGGCCTTCAGAATGACGGTTATTGTCCGTTGCCTTGCGTTTGTCAAAATTTCATTTCTTTGTTTGGAAATGTAGGTGAACGAGGGTTTCGCTTTGAAGGCAAGAGACACGTGATCCGGAGAGTGGTAGGCGTCTTCGAGAGCACGCCCAGGTATAGATGAGTGGAATTGGAGCTGGAGGGTGGGGTGTGGTAAATTGCACAACACATGTGATTGTTGCTGCTGCATGCAGTGCAGGGAAAGGCTTTCTCTTATCCTGCAGGCCCTCCAGCTACCAGCACCCGGAGCTACCGGCACCCGGAGCTACCGCATAGATATGAGAAAGTCCGGGTTTTTAAATCCGGCCAGGCTGTGGTCGATGTTCAGTGATTGGAAACAGGGAAAGGAAAATATAGCACTGTTGGAGGAAATGGCTTCACACGGGAGAGATAAAAATGAGGCACTGTTGTATTTGAAGAATACACTTTAGAAATTATAAGATAGGTGAAAATTGTCGCAGCAACGGTATGCTGATCTATCTGTCTATCTGTATAGTCAGCGCGCTTACTTCCCACCAGAGAATGGCAAGAACGGCTGTGGTTCATTTTCTTCTCTTTTTTGTTTCCTTTTTTTTTTTTTTAAATTCGTAACATGCCGTGGTGTTAACAAGCTTAAAAACTTAAAAACGGCTGCAGCCTTCGCCATTTACTTACGACGAAAACGATATTGATTGGCCGAGCTGCGTTCACTCAAATAAATCTGTGCAATTTTCCCTTTACTGCCGGTTCTCAGTCGAAGCCTCACCAAGTATTATGAGCCCCGCCGCGGTGGTTCCTGTGCCCAAGGATACGGGATCGAATCCCGGCTGCGGCGGCCGCTTTTCGAACGAGGCGAAAAGCTATAGGCGTCCTTGGTCTACGTTAAAGAACCCCAGATTGTCTAAATTTTCGGAGCCCCATAAACCGGACCAAACCAAACCAAGTAATATGCCTGCAAAAGTCGATTCATACGTTACGAGTAAATTTCTAAACGTATTTAGCCCTTACACAAACACATTTTTAAGCAGAAGGCATTGGTACAGAAGGTATTGGTACATGTTCCGTTTACTTCAAAACATCCATAAAGCACTTAACTGAATGCTATTTAATATTCGTGGGAAGAATTAGTCAGCACTAAATGTCGCACGACCCTACCTGAGCGCGCACCTTTTGGGAAGATTGCATTTCCGGCGATCGCAGGCGGTGTTCTAGATTCCCGCCACCTCGTCCAGACCCTCGTTCGAAGACTCACGTATGCAACCACCTTAACGCGGACGCAAAGAGAAGAAAAAGAAGAGGTGCCAGAAATTATGCAGTCGCATACGCTTTTTCGGCGCGTGGTAACTATCTAAAGGCTGGCTGAAATTCTTCCCTCCTTCCTTGTTTGACTGCGAACATCAACAAAAACAAATAAACAGATTCTCCGCCTGATATTCCAATACACCCGCACTTCTGTAGATGGAAAGATACGAATAGTTCGACGGTGTTTCGGTGTTCGCATTCATCGCCCTTTTAGCATGTCCGGAGACGTATCGTAGCGCGCATTGGGGTGTAGAATTTAACCTGCGCGCGCATTTTTAAAATTTAATTCGATGCTTCACAGCTGCCTTCATTGCAACACTTACATTAATATCCATTTTGTTCCGGTTTCGACGATCAAATCTAAAACCCAGTAAAATGTAGCTTATGGATAAGCTGTACGGGGAAAAAGTCAGTACTTATTAGCACTTCTTTCCGGTTATAGCTAAATCGCTCTGTATTTTTACGTCATATTTATTTGCGTCCGTACGCGTGCGTATCTCGTGATATGTCCATTTTCAGAACTGTGCATTCCAATCCTGTCTAAGACTTGACACTCATGCTGGAATGAAACAGTAAAATGGCACGATCGCACTAAATGCGCCATTCCGTAAACCTCACATCGTGAAATTTCCTCCATCGACTTTTGATGACGTCACTATCGGCAGCACACAATTCGGTCCGACAACAGTGGTAGCAGTTTTTGTGTCCTGATCCTGTAACGCCCACACAAATTGCGAGATTTTTGTTGCTACCTGTCGTCCACTTAATGCAGAAGCGCAAAATATTTTAGACAGCAGTCGCTGCACGGTCACAAAACACTGGCATGCAGTTCTTTCTTCTTATTCCTCTATTTTTTTTTTTTTTTTGCACAACTGTACCTGGTTGACACTATACGACTAGCTATTGATGTTATAACCCAATGGCTCGGGAATCCGTTGTTCCGGAGTCATGCGTGCCAAGACGCGCATGAAAATAATCAAGCCGTGCCGCCGGAAACCCAATAAAGACAAGGCACTGCGCGAGGGCTTTGCGGAATGACGTCACTGTTCATTGGTGATATATAAGCGGAATAAAAGAACAGGCATTCGACATCCCAACTCATATTTTACCCTTCAATTAAAAGAAAATAAAAAGTCTTTTCGCATTATTACCCTTTTATAGAGTCGACGAGTTTGGTTTAATGTTTAATGTTATTTTTTTTTTTTTTCACTCAGTGCGCTCTTTTCGTTTTATTCCCGTTCTAAGGGGTGGAGGCCAGGTGAGGTGGAGGGCATGAAGTGGAGACGAGAGCCGCGCTCAGTCGTCAAGGAAAATTCGACCAACCAATCCACTAAACGGTCGCTCCTGCACTACGGTCGGTGAAGAAACACGAAAACCGTAGGCCACACACACGAAACAAATTAAATAAGCAAAAAATAAAACCACAGAGATGCGTCGCAGCTGTCATCCTGCCCACTTTCGGCCATTTCTCTTGAGTACTTGTTCGCAAAGAACCACCGCCGGTACTGCAGGTGGCCTTGGTTGTTTTCCAGCAGAAAGAAAAATAATAATTTTAGAGGCCTCCACCCATCGACAATTTATTCAGAGAAGCGACAGCCAGGCTAGGGATTAAAATATATATAAATGTTTGAGAAAAAAGAACAGAAAGAAGCGGCAGTAGAGGCAAAATTAACGAACGTGGTTAACCCCAAGCAGTGCCTGGCGCCAGGAAAAAAAAAAAAAAAAATGTACTGCGCAGTTGTCCATGCATGACTGCAAAGAGAGCGAAATGGCAGTGCGCGGTTTGATTTAGAAGGGAAAACAACGGGTTCATGACAAAACACGTGGTAGGTTGGACCGAGTTTTAAATCGTCGCAGGACAGTCAGCCTTAGAAGTACAAAAGATTTATTTCATGTCATCGACGCCTTGGAAGCCCTGGCCTGAGCAGAGGATAACTTCTAATGAAGGCTTAACAATGCATTGAACACTTACCTGTAAAGGGTAGTGTGTAAAGCCAGAAGGTTTCACTGCGTTCCAGTTCCTACACAACGCCCCTTGTTGGCATGGTGATATCGGTGAAATGGATCAGCGTAAGCATTCTCTGCTCTGGTAGCGACGAAAACTTATAACGTTCTTGCCCAGTGAACATACTTCCTTCGTACCGCCTTGTGAAAGCATAGAAAATGGCTGAACGCGCTTTAAAATTCACTCCATAAGTCCGTCGGTCGGTCGGTTTGTGGGGTTTAACGTCCCAAAGCGACTCAGGCTATGAGAGACGCCGTAGTGGAGGGCTCCGGAAATTTCGACCACCTGGGGTTCTTTAACGCGCACTGACATCGCGCAGCACACGAGCGCTTTGCTTTTCGCCTCCATCGAAAAGCGGCGCTGAGCCGGGATTCGATCCCGCATCCTTGGGCATCCTAACCACTGCACCACCGCCCCGGGGCACTCCAGCTCAAAGATGAACACTCATAATACGTTTCTCACGCGTACCTAAGATATGTGTGACAAGATATATTGGAGGTGACTCAGAAGTACTATTAATTAGACTGCCCTTTTCCCTTTAATCGACTAAAACAACTCCCTACGAGGAAGCGTTTACACTACACATAGGTCGAGAGCAGTAAACGCGTAAATGTAAACGAATAAACGCGTTCGAGCGCTGACCTACCTCAGTGAGCCGCAGGCGTGGACACACTGAGTTCACAGCTGTCTGCAGACTGGGCTTCCTCACTTGGGGCGCCTTATGTCGCAACCTTCGTTCCGGCTAGGAAAGATGTCACGCATTCACTTGGAGCGCGGTAATTATAGCAACGATGCGTGGTGGGGGGCTGAAGGGTGGCCCCCTACTGTTCCTTTTTTGTTTTGTGGTACGTCAGCGGAGCCGGCCTTCCAGCGTCGCAGCCTGCTCGACGGCGCTGTGTTGGGGCGCGGCAATCACAAGCGATTGCGCAAGCTTCCCGATCTCATGCCGCCTCTTCTTGACAACAGTGTCATGCTACACCGTGGCGGGGAGGACTAGGAGCCCGCAGGTGGCGAACCCCCACGAAGAACCGCTGTTTCGCCACTGCGCTTCACATACCAGGCCGAGCCCCGCAAGGAGGCCTTCCGTTACTTCTACGATACTGTGGGCCAAAGCTCTTTAATGGCCAGTGGACTTGATTCGCGCTTGTAAAACAAGCTACTGTGTCTGTATATGTATTTCATATGCCTTCTCCCACATCGTCACCCATCATGACCTTCTTTCTTCTCTCCTTCCCCTTTCCCAGTGCAGAGTAGCAGGCCAGATTTGAATTATTCCGGCCAACCTCTCTGCCTTTTCCTTTCAATAAGTACATCTATCTATCTATCTATCTATCTTTAATGGCTAAACGGCCTGTAGCGAGCAAATAAACATAACTGTTGCGAAGAAACAGACTTTGTTAACCTAATCTCGGAAAACTTTGGAAGTATTTTTCGATAAATTATCGAATACTCTTAAAACGAGTGCGGCGCCAACGGGGGAAAAAAGGCCGGGATAGTTGCCTTAGATTATTACGCCTTCATTATTTTCGTTCATGTGCATGGCATGTGCCGGTGGCTTCGCAGCGTTTGGTGACATTACATGGCTACTTCGTTCAAATAGTTCACGGAGAAGCCCAAACAGAGGTGTAAACGCGCGGCCTCTGTTGTTGCATCCAACGGAAGCAGCGAACACTGCGTGGAAGGAAGAGGGATTTCTCGTCTGCTGAACCCAAGGACGCGGGCTAAAATTCCGCTTTTCGATGGAGGCGAAAAGCAAGGCCCCCGTGCACTGGGCGATGTCAGTGCGTGCTTTTCAAAAACTCGGGCAGTCGAAATTCCCGGAGAAGTGTATACAATGGCGTCTCTGATATCCTGAGTCACTTTGAGACGTTAAAGTATATAAACCAAATCTAAACCAAACTGGAGGCGGAATTTTGTGCGCTTCATTATGGTACGCAGCAGACAAGAAGAATTTTTTTTTCTTTAACTTTGAAAGACGCCGGTAAGCGCAGCGCCACTAAACGGTATTACTGAGGAAGCCTGCTGTTAAGCATCCTTCCTGCATAACATTTTAGCACAGGTATTCGCCGGTTTGGAATCGAGAATCCTTAATACTTTTCTCCGCGAGTGCAATTATGCTGTCTATAAAAGCCAGCAAAAAATCCCTAAAATATCTTCAAAAGAAAAGTTTGAAAGGGGCTGAGTTAATTTGCTTAAATACGAGGATTACCGCTATGTAACAAAGTCAAAAAATTAGGCATTGCCACTGCTAAATATAGCGCGAAACAAAATCACTAAAACCCCCCCCCCATTACGAAATGAATTTCATTTCGTTGAGAGCCTTCAGGTGAAATTCTGACTCACAAACTCAGAGTCCCAGTCTAAATACGTCCAAGACGCACATTTTTTCCGATCAACAAAATCCTCCGGCGTCCAAGCCCCATCTGTCACCAGAACCTCGAGCACATTCGCGGACGCCGCCCACGAAAGCGAAGCTCTGTCTCAAGGTGGGGCTCGCAATTGCTTCCTGGTGTGCGGCGGGAAGCAGTCTCGAGTCCTGCATCCAGCGGAGGCCACTGACCTGCGACAACACCCACGCCAAGATAGAGCGGAGACAAAAGCTTTCTTCCCGCTCGCTCGCCACGGTCATCTGTCGCAGCGGTAGTTTTCCTATAGCTGATCTCGTCTTCGACTGAGTCTGCAGGCCTGCCGCGTACGTGGGCGCGTTTCATCGCCGACGCGGAGATTTTGCCGAGCAAAGCGAGCTTGAAAGGGGGAGCGCGCTTTGCATCCGAAAACCTAGTAAGACCATGTAGCTCAAGCGGACTTGCTCGACAACGTCTCGCTTGAAGGTGATAAGTCTGCTCTTTAAGTTTACTTACGTGACAGGAGTTGAAACGCTGGCGTTAGGAAATATCTAGAAGAGCATAAACTGTCGTTTGGCTCATTAAACAAAATAAATAAAATGAACAAAGATGAAGAAAATATCGGCGGCCCTATCAGCACTTGGAGCACACAATTCTCGGCAAATTCAGGTTACAGTATGACGTAAGAAATTAAGCCCGTAATTTCAGTTGGACCTCAAACGTAATGAACGGCCCGACGCGCCACCATGACAGCTTGAAGAAACAATAATTTGAACTGTCGGTATATCGGCGAAGTCAGCCGAGGTTCAACGTGATATGGTGAGTTACCAGTGGAATGGCGCAATTGTTGGACGGGCACTCGTAATAATAGTTATAGACATGTGGCACAAAAGGCGAATCAAAAAATGCAAATGTTCACAAATAGGTGAAATGCCAATCGAAGAATGCAAAAAAAAAAAAAATCCAGACTAAAACTCAAGTTAACATACTCGCCCCTTCCGGCGAAAACGAAGAGGATGTAAATTTTGTATATTGTGTAAAATAAAACACAACAGCATCAAAGCTTTTTAAAAAATAAAGAACAGAAGATGAATTTTGTAAATAAAAATAATAACATGAAAACTTAGGAACAAGCAGAACATAAAGATTTGACAAATCCCTTTGTCAGAACATGAACACACACACACAGTTTTACGAACCTACATGAACAATATGCAGACATCTACACGCCAGCAAACATGTATCAGAGCTATACATGGCCGAATTGCTTTTGAAATGGAATTAAATTACATCACTAATTACTTTCCAAAATATCGCACGAATGTAAATAAATTACAGTGTCAATTGCTGTTCCAAAAAACTTCCGGTATTGTCATTACTTCCGGAGAGTAATGCAATTACTTTTGAATTACTTTTTTAGCTTCACGCATATAAAAACTAAATAAAGAAAGTGAAAGTAGCAACAACCTCTCTCCCGACACGACGCGCGCATTTTTTTGTCTTCCTGTCCATATTCCGTCCCAGACAACTATTCCCTCCCTCTTCTGTTCTACCGCACGATCTATAAGAAAGATAAGACGACGCCAACAAAACAACAAAAACAAATGAATGGGCCAACCTTCCGTTTGGTTTTATGGAATTGAACATCCCAAAGCGACTCAGGCTACGGATGATGCGGTCGAACATTCGTCACGTTTATTGCGCTCAAGGCCCTAACAAGCTGTTTATTGCTCCGGTGGTGTCTTGGCATCTTGCGCTCTGTAATGCTCGTGCGACGAGCATTTGTGCCTTGTAAATTTTCTTTCGCCATTGAAAATATATTCCCTTTCTTTATTACTGAACTTCGCCCCACTTATCGTTGCTGCTTATGTTCATTACATCGTAGAGGGGTGAATCCTAACTACTCCGAACTGCCAGTAAATGTAACAGAAGTCATCGCTCAAAACTCCGCAAATCGTTGCAGAAGCAGTAGACAGATAGACTGGGCAAGTTCCAGCATACTAGATAGTGACTTCCCTGGCGACAACTTGAGGCGAAGTTCTGAAGTTGGCGAAACCCGATGAAAAATCGTCGCACCTAAAAATAATAATAATAATAATTGCTGGTGCCCACGGGAAACTCTGCCACGGTCTTTTATAAGAAGATTAGGGACATGAATTCTTTCACAGAACGACTGACGTGAGATTAGTAGGGGACGGAAGTTCGTCATTCCTGCAAGACCCATCCCATCCACGCTAGCCGGTATTATATCGGCCAAGGTAGCCGTATGAAACTAGCCGAGACTCAACGTAACGTGGGAAGTGACCAGAGGAGGGACGGAATTTCTTGGACGTGCCCCTGTATTTATATAACTACAAAACGCATGACACGAATACCGATTCAACAAATACAAATGTTCACACAAAAGTTAAACGCTAATCCGAGAAAACTAAACTAAAGCCAGAATTTAAAATACAACATTTTTCAAGGACGATCGAGATAAATAACACTTTAAACGTGCTCAGCCACAAGATTTTCACCGCGTTATCAGCTACGGCCAAGTTTCTGCGGCAATAAACCGGCCTAGTTTGTTTGTTTAATGTGCCCCCAGGGCATAAATCTATTAGAGATTTAGTGGTTACAGAAAAGAAAACAACAAACAAACAAAAGCTTGGAAGTTAAGCCCCGCCTTAAGAGTGGAATTCGATGGCGTTAGCGGACCTCATCGTCGCCTTGCCCTCTTGTCGTTCGCATACCACCTGCTTATCATGCGATTGACAGAAACAACGACTTTGCTGTGGTCAGCACATTACTTTCTTTCCCTTCGTTTTTTTTTTTTTTTTTGTCTTTAACGGCATTCGCTTTCGATAGCAACGCAGCCTTGTACTTAATTACTAACGTTTCGCCAGTTTTAGCGTCATTTAGACTTTTCCGTAACTTTTTATGAGGTTTTATCTTTAAGGCTCCTCTTTAAAGAACGATACCGCGTACGCTGGGGACGACGCAAGCTTTCTGCGATTCCCCTCCTCACGTGTAGGGTAGCCTACGTGGCATCGTCTAATATAGCCTCCCTGCCTTTCCGTTCTCTCTCTCTCTCTCTCTCTCTCTCTTTGAGTTCTTAAGCTATCGCATATAAAAAGAGAATGGGGCACTTGTTAGCAAGGCGGTTACAGATGTATCCACTTATATACGAGGTGTTATTGAAAAGTTGAAAAGCTGGTAATCTTTGATGGTTGTCGGTGCGGCTAGGTGATTCCAGTCGCGGCTCCTACACGAGGTAAAAACAACTGAAAGAAATCATGAGTTCTGTGAAATGAGCAAACTTACTATGCAGGCATGCTCAAATCGCGATGGAAGGTGATGCGGTCGAATGATCAGTTCACTTCGCGAATAAAGATGACGAAATATTTTATAGTACACACTGAAAGGAATTATTTTTCGTCGTGAAGCTATGGACTTCAAGCAATCGGTCATGTTATGGTTAGAAATAATGAAAAGGACTAAATTATGTAGGATCATTTCTAGTGAGTCGATCGGGTTTTCGAGGTGAGAGCCCCATATGGCATGCATTATACTATCGTTTCTGACATACCAACTGTTGGTACGACAACGACCTGGGGGATGAAAGCGCGAAGTTACGGTGGAAGTAACGCAGCATACGATTACCAGTATTCACTATAATATATGATATGCAGAGATAAAATAAGCGTTGAAGTGATCTATATGAACACCAAGGTATACTTGAATGCATATACTCTAAAGGAACATTAGTTAAGAAGTAAAGAAGAGTATTGTTGAAAGTTATAAATAGGCGGAGGGATTTAGAATTAGCGATGTTTTACATCACGAAGAAATAGCGTTCAGATCTTACTGAAGTATAGTTACGTTGTCGCTGCATGCTATTTCCCCCAAAACTACACAATTGTCTGAAAATAAATCAATATTAAAGGAGGGAGACGAAGGAAATCGTTAAAATAAATTGTAAAAAAAAAAAAAAAGAACCAAGGACGGCTCTTGAGGAACGCCAGAATGAACAGAGAGACTGTCAGTAGCTGGCCAGTGCTGTGAAGAAAACGTTCAACCCAATTAAGAAGTTCGAAATCTATGTTCATGAGACGCAGTTTGTAAATTAACAGTTTATGACACATTTTGTGAAAACATTTATGATAATCGGGTAAGTACAACTTGTGGTCCAGCTATTATCAAGAGTGATGCTTAGCTTATTTATAAAAGAAGTAAGTTTATTTCACAAGAACAAGTTATCTGAAAACCATACTGTGAGGTACATAAAGTTTGCAAGACATGCAAATATGATATGTTCGAATATTTTACACAGGAAGCCAGTAGTGAAATGGGTCGATAAGGGAGGAAAGAATGCTTATTGCCGTATTTCCAGTCAATGTGGAGTGCATCCAGTCTCAAGTCATTGTTGAAAAATTGTCGGGTCAGCTCAAGTGGTCAATAGAACCCCGTCATTATAAGTGAGAATAGAGCGAGAATAGAGCCACAAATAATGAGATACATATTGACTAGTGTTGCTAAGCAACAGTGGCCAGCGAAGAAGGAAACCAGGGTCACGGCTTTACAGAAGGCAGTACGGAAGCCTGATAGCCGAGAAACGCCATTTTGCTCCCATTTTGATTTGGTGGCTACTTCGCATTGCATCAGAGTGGTAGTGACCACATCGTGCGACGCACCTGCATACCGCGTGAACAACGTCTAGCGAGAAATGGCGAGTCCAGCCCTCGCCTCCTCGCTGTCCGTTACGCCCGCCATTTGCGGAAGCGGTGTGGAGGGAGGAGAGAGAGAGACTGCAAGGCAGCGCTTGGGCGAGAAGGATTACCGGTCGGCAATGACAAAAACTGCCTTCCGATAAGAACCGGGCAAAGAATCCGATCGGTATCTCATACATACGCACACTGTGCACTTAATTCCGCCTACCGGTTGCAGATGATATCAGAATGGTGTGACACGGGTTGTTCAGTTTTACCTTTTCATCCTTCAAGGTCATTTCTTTTGAGAACAAAGCTCACCGACAGTGGAGTAGTTTGGCGTCAAGCCTTCCTCAGCTATGGGCGTTGGCATCAGTGAAGAACCGCTGAGGAAAGAATGCGAGAGTATTGAATTATGCATCAGTCCCGGGGAAGGTCGTCTAATATGCAGCTTAATCGTTCTTCTCGATGACCTAATTACCTTAACACGTCTTTAATTCATGGCCACGCATCAACTGCCTTCTCGTTATCTGTACAAACGTGTAAAGAAAAAGAAGTAGCGTCGCTGTCATTAAATATTTTGCAATCTGTCTCGTCTAATCATTTTAACGGTAAGAAACATAGAAGCTTTGATAAATTATGTACGAGGGTCGACCTGTTCTACTCCGCTAAGTTGCGAAACGAAACATGCATTTATCAGAATAACTTAACGGACCTTTTCTTCACCGGTAGTAGCAGAATTTCATGAACAAGAAATGCGCAGAGATTTCTATCTTGCGGAACTAGACGAAAAAAAAAATAATAATGAGAAAAAGAGAAAGAGAGAGAGAGATGAAAACACGCCGCTTCTGTGGTTGGGCTTCCGCCAGTGGCAACCACTTGAATGATAGTTAAAGGTGCGTTTAGTAGCTGTATGCATGCTCGCATTAAAATCTGAATTATTCAATTTATGCAAAGCGCCAGAGAGAGAGAGTACGTGGTGACTGCCGGTCGGAGAGAAACGCTTGAGCAGTTTCCTCGTCTGACCATCTGGCCACGAATGACGAAGGGTTTCTGACGTCGCTCCATGCAAGCTTCGGTGACGCATGCTCTTTATCTACAGTACTCCCCGCGGTTATCTCTCAGTATGAAAGGCACCGTATCTCCGCCGGCGGTGTCCAGGCACCTTATCGGCTTCACTGTCTCCACTGTCTCCTTGAGTAGCCCGAGGTGCCAAACACGTCTTTGCAAGTGCTCCCACTCCCTCAGTACTGGCAAGATGGCACCTTCTCTCACAGCTCACCCAGTTGGAAACTCGGAGGCAATGGGAAGGCTGTATAAGAACGGACCAGCCAGCTATGGCAACATGAAGATATAGAAAGTTGCCTGAATCAAGAAGCGAAAGCGAGTTGGGGGATATTTTGACCTAAATCAAAAAGCAGAAATGACCACTGCCAGGTCAGTAGGAAGATCAGTATCTATGAGAAGGTGAATGCCAAGCGACGGAAAACTAAGCGGGGGCATCCGAGCGTAAAATGAAGTGAAAAAAATATATATATATCAAGAAAATTATTGGAACAAGGTAGTGGATGGCGCAAAATAGGAGTAAATTGGGTTGACTGGGAAAGACCATTGTCCTACATATGAACTTTCGCGTGGCCACGAAAATGTTTACACATTGCTGCGTCGATAATTCACTTTTTTTTTTTTCTAGAATCTGAACAGGGTGGTTACGCGTTTAGTTGGCAACTGAGATTGGCTTCATTTTCGCCATACTGCCAAGACCACGTAATGAATAATTAACGAGTAACTCTAGCTAATTATCCAAATAACACGTGGGTTTGTGAGGAAAGGGATGCCCGTTTTTGGATGGCATTAATGCTTTACGCAACGGATACCTTGCAACAACTATTTCTATGCGACACAGCTAATTAGCGATGCGCTTTATTAAAGCGGCACTTGGATGACGCAGAAAATACAATCTGAGCCGAAGTTGCACCAGACTACGCTCAGTGGAGCTATCTATAATGGCGGTGGCAGGCTTGATGTGCGTGTTGTTCAAATATAGCAGAGCTGTACTTGCGCCATCATTCGCTTGTCTCAATGGCCCTACCAAAAATTTCCCTATCCACTTTCAAGCATAACGGGTGCAGATGTTGAAATCGGAATAACCTTTCTTTTTTTTTAGTAACATTTAGTTCTGCTTCAATAACAGGACCATGGATCGATTCGCGAGCCAGTATTTCGTACCGTTAGGTCATATTGAACCGACAGGCACCACTTCCGAACAGAGAGCCGAAGGCCTTTGGCGCACTCGAGCGAGGAGGAAGCCAGACAGACGTTAATTTTTGGCTAGTTATTTCGTGAGAGGGTTTGCAGCGACTAGCTGCATTTTGTTTGCGGCATAGCGAAAACCTTGAACCTATGGCCTTCTCGTGCTCTGCTAGAACGACTGAAAAAAAAAAAAAAAAAAAAAAAAACTAGACTAGACAGACACCACAAAAAATCGTCTCGTTTTTAAAACTTCGGCAGGTATACTTAAGAGTTAAGACTGCTTACGCGTATGAATGCGGAGCATTACAGTCCCGCGGGTAAAATGCTTTTGAGTTAGGCTTTCGGTATTGTTTAAAAGTTCTTTCTCCGAGTATTGTATTCGGTACGTTATGCCTCCCTCGGAGTCTGGAAGCCGTAATCATCTAAACCTCGGTTTGAAGACATTTCAAAGGCAGGCTTGGCGGTACATATGTCGCTGGTTCGAATCCCTGTCATGAGCTAGCCTTCGATTTGACTAGCAGCCGTATGCTATACGTGCAAAGAGAAATTATATTTTCAACGAAACATGACGTCACAATTTTGATACGAAGCTCTGAAAACTGCCCCCACATGGAGGTAGGCCAGTGGCGAGTATATATATATATATATATATATATATATATATATATATATATATATATATATATATATATATATATATATATATATATATATATATATTTATATATATATATATATAGACAAACTACATCCAAACCACTGAAGCGTCGGTGGACACGCACATGCGCTCGCGCGCCTCGGGCTTTTTTTTTTTTTTTTTTTTCTAATAGGACAAAGAATGTAGTCGGATTTAAACGTACGGCCCCCGTCACATGGGCTCCGAACAGCTTAATTAAGATAATTAGACATAATTAAAGTATTAAGATTGCTGCGAATAAATACACCATTAAATACGAAATTTTCGGCGTTGCTCGGACGATGATGGAACACTTGGATTCTCAGTTCGGCGCGATCACAGTTTCGCTTATTGGTGAAATGGTGCAGAAAGGGGTACTCTCTGCGAGGACGCGAACACAAAATCCGACGTAGATTTGGAACTGTGACAAACATTCATACTCGCTTCTTGCTCGCCTTATGGGAAACAAGAAAAAATTGAGCTGCCCTCACGGGGGACAGCCTTCGGAACGCGGGCAGTTCGCGGATGCTACGGCCGGACGAACGTGAGCGGCTGAATGAGAACACGCGAGCCTGGCGAACAGCAAGCGCTGCACGTTCTCTTGCTAGGTGATTTCGCTCCTCTATCCTTGGGTTGGCTTCTCCGCCCGAACTTGAGCAGCTAGTGAGATCGCGGCGAATGCGCCGCCACTCTCCAAATATAGCAAGGGAGAATTCGTCGCCTCATTTTCCGAGCACAAGCAACTGCAGCTGGTTTCGCAACACTCCGATTGGAGTCATGGGCTTCAATGCGAGGCACCAAGATTCGCCACGGTGCCCGCCGAGGAATTTTCATTTCGACGTCGCGCCGGTGGCCCGCGCATATCGAGGGACAGAAACTGCCTGGTTTCTCCCGAACCTAAACGAGGCAGAAACGAGCAGAGCCCACATTCGCGCGTCACAACTAGACGAACCTTACCTCCCGCACTAATTCATATCGAAGGAAGAAGACGGCGATCGCCTACAAGAAGGGTTCTCCAGAAACGCCGACGAAGCGCTTAGCGAGGCCGCACAAGAATGCGGCTGACCGAAGCGAGGGCGGCTGACACGTGAGGAGTGCCGCGCGCTTTGCTCGGCGGCCGCTCGTCGTCGTCTGAGGAAAACTGCGTTTATTAACTGTCCTGTTTCGAACGGGGCTAAACGACCAAAGAACGGAGCGATAAAATTCCATTCCGAGGTGATGGCCGGTGTGAGACCGAGTCGAGGCGCCAGCTGCCTGTAAAGCCTTTGCAGGGCTCGCCGGGAATCGGTAATTCCGCGGGTTGCGGGCGCTCGCTACGTCATCACTGTGCAGTAATTAATAGCCAGTGGGATAGAAAGTGCGGACGGTAGAATAGAAAAAGAAAAAAAGAAAAGTGCATGCAGGTTGAGTGTCCGTGCATCGCGCGACCGTGGTATCCACTCCGTGCCAGAGCCGCCATGGCGGCGCCTTTCAACTGCGACGCCGCCGGGTTTTTCTCTCTTCCTCTCTTCCCCTGTATCTTTATCGGTTGCTTTTTTTACGTTCTCGCGAGCCACTCAGTGCGCGGGCTTGCACGCGGCGCCTGTCTTGCCATCTCTGCTCAGGGACAGCCGTAACCGAGTGTCTGGTGGGCACGCATTTCCTCCTTTTAAACTACCGCGTTTTTCTGCTCGCGACGACCGACGCGGCCTGTAATTCGCGCTCGCCGTGTTCCCATGTTGATCGACGCCTATCGTGGTCGGCGCTCAGAGTCTGATCGCCCCTGCGCGTGAGGCTCGCGGTGTCCCCAGCCGAAACACCCTTATGCACCCCGCGCCGAACACTCGCTGCAACGCACTGCAAGTCTTGTCGTTGCATCGGCCGCTTTAGGCGAATATTATGCGCAAGAAAAGCACGCTCCATTACGCTAAAGGCACTTTCTCACGACAAAGCAGTGCCCTTCCTTCACGCAGTCCTCGCAGTGTCGCATTGGCAAACAGCGACAGCCCTTAGCGAATGCAAATCCTCGCTACCTGTAGCTGCTCTAGTGACCGCTGGACGAATCTCCTCTCCTATCATATATGGAATTGATCAGGGACCTCAGCTTCAACGTAAAGAGGTCAATCCGAATGTCTAGTTAGGAAAAAAGGAGTTCGATCATAGATTTCTGCATCGAGGAGTTTCGTATAATTGTAACTTGCACGTAAACTGTGTGGCTTGACGTCCGGAAGCGACACATGTGCTATGGCAGACGCGGTAGGTGTATAGGGTTCGGAATTAAGGAAGCGTTCGGTTATAAAGCCTGTTATTTGCAGTTTGGACATTTTCTGCTGGCAACTTGCTACCTGCGTTTTATACGTCCAATTCCGCTCTTTGCGAAGAGCGTACTGACCAGACATCATGCAGTTGCATGGAACTCCAGGTCTGACAGGCACGCCGCTTTCCGCGGGTCAGATTTCGTTTCCGTGGAAGAAGAGGGAGTAGAATTTCGGTGAGACTTAATTTAACGAACGGCATAGTATCGAAAAAGGGATGCAAGGTAAACCGAACTGAACTGACACAATGAATGGGGTGAAGGAAAAAGACAACAGTTAGTAAATGGGCTGTACTTGCGCATGCCGTTCAGCACGCAGCAGCAAGGAGAGGGATGGCAAAACAGCAACGCGGCACACACCGAAGGTTCTAGGAGCATGTCTTCTAGAGGCAAAGGAGTTTGGGTTCTCTGTGAGATGGTCCCGGAAAAAAGGAGAGAGCGCGCGCTACAACCCGTAAATCACGGAAGCCAACGAAGGACGTGCCTGTAAATTCTTTTGCTAGGGTGCATCAAATTGTGAAAAAAGTTTAGCGGTAGAGAAGTGCTCTTAATAGGCCTGTAAAAAGAAATAAATGAGATTTGGCTGGACCAATTACGCCGAAACATGCCCTAGATTTGAACGGGGAGGGGATACGCGCTACGGCTGATAGCGCCTTGTTCAAGACGCCTGCGTAATTCGAAAACGCGGGTGGTCGAATTAGTTTGGAGCCCTTCAGTGCGGCTTCTCATATCCCATGCGCCCCTTTAAGACGTTAAGCCTCCTGTAATTAAAGGAAGGAAAAAAAAAACGGCCCAAAAGGGGAGTAATGCATACATTATTCCTCGAAACACGCCCCCAGTCCCAATTCGTTTCCGCAAGCCACGTTTCTTGCCAGCAGGGCGTGAGTAAACTGATTGGACTAACTGTTGAGAAAGAGAACACCGTAGCATAGCAGTAGCTGAAAGTCGCCTGAAAAGACTACTGCTACGATAGCGCTCGTTCTTCTGTGTCATCTGACAGTGGGAACACAGCTGCTGCTGTATGAGCTGCACAGATGCTACTTCGAAATGTCTTCCTTCTGGAAAGCAGAACAATAGTTGTGTAAAGCGATGCGTTTGAGTTTGCATCGCCGTAAGTAGCAGGATATGGAACTGTGCAGGCTTAGTTTATTAGTTAAAAAACGAAAAACGAAAAACATGCATACTCTGCGTATTGTGAATTTCGCCCCTGAAGTTGTGGTGGAAGGACCGAAAATTTCGAAGACTTTGAAGGGACAGTCAAGTTTCTTAACCAAGTTCTAATCTACACCCTAGTCTCGGTGAGTCATATAAAGCCACCGAAAGTAGGGCTTAAGTCAGTAATACCAGTCTTCGAATATCTTGCACGTTTACGCCTGCATGTGCAACGCTCATTTTTCCCCGATGTGAATCGGTTCACTGCACTTCAAGGAGGTGACTGAACAACTAGAGATTCCATCATATTGTAACGAAGTGTTCGCACGTTGAACTTTCCTGACGGCACGACGGCTCCGCCGCATTGAAGAAAGGGACCAGGCGATTTCGTTTGATAACACAAGTTAACTGAATTTAATAAAGATGAACTCAAACAATAATTAAAGCGAATCCAGTAGTACCAAATAAACAACTAATTCAAATTAACAACACATCAGTCCGCCAACGCGACATCTTCCGAGCAGGGGTCCCGAGCAGCAGCTCGGATGGTCGCCGTCCTCCCTTACTTGCCGCCAAAACCCCTCTGTCCACGTTCTTCAGGATTCTCCAGGCAGTGTTTTTTACCAGGCGGAAATGCGCTTATCGGAGCCAATGAGACGACTTTCTTTACAGCTGAGAAACCAATAGGACGCCGGTGCCCGCGAGGTTGTTTCCTGGCGAGCACCGCGTGAATTTCTAGAAGACGCGGCGCATCTCCGCCTGGCACCCAAACACACAAAAGGTAAACCAAAAACACATGGGCCGCAAGGACGCAGACGGCACAAAACACAAAGCTCCGTCCGTGCTCTCAGCCGTCGCCCCCAAGCCCTCAGGCGTTAACCGGTTGGGACGCGAGCTTTCAACAGCTCGCCTCCCTCACAGCCGTTAACCATTTTCCGAACGGCGTACATCGTGAATACCCCCCCAAGAAGAAGGGGAAAGCACAGCGACGCCGTGCAAAAGAAAAAAAGGACCGCTCCCCGGCTGTGCACGGGTCCGGAAAACGGCGCGCGACATAGGCATAGCTCGCTATGCGACACCTCCCCCCTATGAAAAAGAGTGTCCCACTCGGTCACAATCATGCCCGTACAAATAAACCGCAAGGAAATGCTATGAATAACTATGTACAAGGTTCAAAAATGAAATTACGTCTACTGGATAGGACCACACAACAATACCAAAATTGAATAAAATATACGCAATGCCGAAAAAACGAGAAAATATAAATGTCAGGTGAAACAGATTACAACCAGGAAGGTAGAGAAGAACACTTACACGCAATAAAACATTGGCATATCAGTCAAAATGTTACAGGGCACACTCAAAATGTCCACTTGCACGTATTCACACAAAACACAAAACATTCGGGAGTATATACAAAGTCACAGCGGATTAATTAACACTTCCGTCCGCGCTGTAATACATCTCGGTATCACTGTCATAATCGGTCCTTACTCCTTTGGGGTTGGTGCGAGTTCCCGTGGGTCTACACTGAAATGTTGATTCGGAGTATGAATATGTCTCAGTCGCACTTCCAGCAGAGGTACCGCGATCACTGTTTTTCACGGTCGAGGCCGCTACACGTTTTGGCCTTGCGGAGACACGAACACAGCGCTCAAACGCATGCACACCATCACCACGATCACCGTTTGCTGACTCGTCGTCGGCGTCCTCATCAGAAGCAAGCCGTGGGTGGTAGTGTTTCAGACGTTCAGCGTTGACGACATCCCGCTTTCGGCCGGTGCGATCGATGACCTCCCAGTTATTTTCTGATACCTTCCGGAGCAGACGGAACGGCCCGTGGTATCTGTGGAGCAGTTTGGTGGTCTTTCCTTTCGATCGAGAAGGCGTCCACAGGTACACAAGGTCTCCCGGATAGAAAACAGCATCCCGTCGTTTGGAGTCGTATGCCCTTTTGTTCTTTTCTTGCCGGTCTTTCTCACGCTGAGCTACGACTTGGCGCGCCTGGCGAAGCCGGTGCACCACCTTGTGAGCATCCACTTCGTCACAGTCGACCTGCGCGACACCGAGGGCCACCTCAACAGGAAGTGTTGGCTCGTGTCCGTGAAGAAGAAAAAACGGTGAAAAACCTGTCGTTTCGTGTTGCGACGAATTATAGGCGAAAAGAACATAAGACAGGAATTCGTCCCAGTCCCGATGATGCGAGGAGACATACATGCTGAGCATGTCGGCAAGCGTGCGGTTGAAACGTTCGCACAAGCCATTGGTTTGCGGGTGGTACGCTGTTGTTTTCACGTGGTCTGTACCCATGGCTTTAAATATTTCCTCAATCAAGGAAGCAACAAAATGTTGTCCGCGGTCCGTAATGATGCGGCCTGGTGCCCCGTGGCGTAGGACGATCTCTCGCACAAAGCCCTGCGCGGCCTCAGCAGCTGTAGCCGCCGGGCATGCTACTGCTTCGACCCACTTCGTGTGGTAATCAGTCATCACGAGGATGTAGCGGTTTCCGGATTGACTCTTCGTAAATGGTCCCAAAAAGTCCATTCCAACCTGTTTAAAAGGCATTCCCACCGGGGGAAGAGGCTGGAGAAACCCGATTGGTTTGCCCGGTGGGGCTTTGCGCGTCTGGCAGTCAGGGCAAGACAGCACGTAGTTTGACACCTGCGCGAACATCTTAGGCCAGAAGTAACGCCTACGTATCTTCTCCCATGTGCGCTTGACCCCGAGGTGTCCCGCCGTAAGATCATCGTGGCAGCCCCTTAGCACCTCTGACCGCAAACATTTTGGTACAACCAGTGCGTCGTAGTCTGACTCGAAACCTTTCGCTCGCCTGTGCAACACACCGTTGATCATTCGAAAACACCGTGCCGTTTTTTTCAGTGTTCTGGCAACGGGTGAATCCGGGTTCTCCAGGTGTCCTATCACTTCCCTCATCCAAGGGTCTTCCCTCTGCTTCATGCCTACATCCACGCGACCTAGCACAAGCAGCGGTGCAAAGTTATCTTCACTAACCGGTGCCGGCTCGCGTGGCAGGCGAGAAAGGGTGTCTGCATCTGCGTTCTTCAAACCTGGGCGGTGTTTGAGAGTCAGGTCAAACTCTTGCAACAGCAGGGACCATCTCATGAGACGTCCATTCGGATTCTTGACATTCATCAGCCATGCGAGGCTGGCTTGATCTGTGATCACGGTGAAGTTACTGCCGAATATATAAGGTCGAAACTGCCTACAGGCGTAAACGACAGCCAGACATTCCTTTTCTGTGGTGCTGTAATTAGCTTCCGCTTTGTTGAGATGACGGCTGGCGTAGGCGATGACATGTTCCCGACCCTCGTCTTTTTGAACCAGCACAGCACCAAGACCGTAGTCACAGGCATCCGTATGGATTTCGATGGGCTTGCCTGGCTCGAATTGACGCAGAACTGGCGCCGTAGTCAGCTTCTCTTTGAGCGCTTGCATGGCCGCCTCGCATGCCGTGTCCCACTCAAACGAAACATTCTTTCTTGTCAAATTAGTCAAAGGTCGGGAGATTAGGGAGAAATCCTTGATGAAACGCCGATAATAATTGCAGATTCCCAGGAAACTCTGAACTCCTTTCTTGTTTTTTGGCGCTGGGAGCTTTTCGATCGCGGCTATTTTGTCCGGATCTGGTCTGATGTTCTCTCCAGTCAGCACGTGCCCGAGATACCTGATTTCTTGTTGCGCGAAGCTGCATTTTTCCGGCTTCAGACGCAAGTTGGCTTCATCAAGAGCGCTTAACACCTTTTCCAAGTCCTCTAGGTGAGTTTTCATGGTCTTCGAGAAAATGACAATGTCATCCAAATAGGCCAAACACACCCTCCAGAGAAGACCACTCAAAACTTTGTTGATCATCCTCTGGAATGTCGCGGGAGCATTGCACAGACCGAAAGGAACGACATTGAACTCGTACAGACCGGAGCCGCATGCGAATGCTGTCTTCGACTTGTCCTCTTCGCGGATTCCTACCTGCCAATAGCCTGAAGTGAGGTCAAGCGTCGTGAAATATCGAGAACCCTGCAGCAGATCCAAAATGTCATCGATTCGCGGTAATGGGTGCACGTCTTTCTCGGTAACCGCGTTCACCCTTCGGAAATCAACGCAGAAACGCCAACCTCCCTGCGGCTTTTTCACGAGAACGACGGGCGATGACCAGGGACTGTGCGACTCTCTGATCACTCCGTCACGAAGCATCTCTTCCACTTGCGCTTTAATGACCTCCCTCTCGAAGGGTGAGTGGCGGTACGGATGTTGACAAATGGGTGCTGAGCTGCCCGTGTTTATAGTATGCTCCGTTACGTGTGTGCGCTGAATCGGATTGTGCTCGCCGGTAAACAGGTGACGAAACTTATGAATAACGGACAAGAGCTCATCCCTCTCAGATGGCGTCAGGTGTGGCCCAGTTTGGACGTCAAAGTCCTCTGTCGCAGTGGGGTCGTGTGGCACGGCGAGTCCGAGTTGCGCCTCATGAAGTGATGTGGCCCAGCCGATCTTCGCGTCGCGATGTACCACTATCGGCAGCAAGGTAGGGTTTGCAACACGGACGATTCCGATCCCACCAACCACGTTCACGACGGTCCGCGCCACCTGCAGTCCACTTCTAAGGGTTGACTTTGGCTCGACAAGCTGAATTCCGTTTCTCGGTATGTGTACCCTTAAAATGGCTTCCGTACGAGGCTCGATGGAAACTTGGTCTTTACTTCGTGCAGTGACCACATTTGACTGCGATTGCACGCTAGTATTGAGGTGCAGCTGGTACACTTCACTCCCTATTTTTAGTTGTTTACGGAGGAAGTCAATCAGCAGGTTTGCCTGCCGGCAAAATGGGAGCCCTCCTATCAACTCATAAGGGCAGTCCTTGAGGACAATGAATCTTACGCTGAATCTGGTCGATCCGAATTGAAGCACTACTTCTGTTTCTCCTACAGGTGCTAATAAGTCTCCGCTGATTCCTTTGATAAAAGCAGTGCCCTCAGTTAGTTCGACTTTTGAAGCAATTTTAGCCGCGAAGCTGGAAGAAATGATGTTTACGGAGGCGCCAGTGTCGATGAGAAGGGTGGTCTTCAAATTATTTGCCTCGACTTGGACCGTGAGGAGTTGGTCTTCGGTCATCACGCTCACAGATCGGCCAGGCTGACCACCTAAGCCCGGCCGTTCCCGTTTCCCGAATTGGGAGCCTGCTCGTCGCGCGCATTTCTCTGTTCGCGGTCCTCGTCTCTCCATCGCTGGCGACAATTCCGAGCTATGTGACCGCTTCGGTTACAGTAGTGGCATCGCGGCCGTCCGTCGTCGTCACGCGAGGTTCTCTGGGGCAATGGCGCGCGCCTACGAAAAATTTCTTCTTCCATTGTCTTTAGACGTCCGGATAATGATTCTAGAGAGGCGGCGATCGCCTTGAAATCTTGCTCACCTGCGAGCCTTTGTTGTTGACCATGGGAGGCAGCAGTGTAGGTGGGAAGTAGGTGGTGCTGCCCAGATCCCGGCACAGTCAACGGACGAGGCTCGTTGTTAGCGCTGCCAGCTGTTGGCAAGATGTCCGAACTACAAACACAGGGTCCCGTTGCCAGGTAGGTGGTGTTTGCTGCGGTGGCCGGCAGCACCCGGGAAGTGAAACCCATCAGCGCGGCCCGACTGAGGCGTTGCAGTGTCTGCAGGAAGTCGGCGCAGCTGGACGGATCGGATATTATCATCTTCTCCATTGTCGCCGGTTGCAGGCCCCGCAGCAGATGACGCAATTTGTCTTCTTCCGGCATTTTGCGGTCGACCCTGGCGCACAGCTGCAGCACATCATAAAAATATTGCTCCGGAGTCTCCGACGGCAGGTGTATTCGATTCTGCAGCCGAAGGTGAGCGATTTCCGTCGCGTGGCGGCTGCTGAAGCAGGTCTTGAGCTTCGCCGCCCAGTCACTCCACGAAATCGGCGCACCGGTAAGCAGCTGTGTGGTGTGCCACTTCTTCGCATCGCCATCAAGGGCAAGGTACAACAATTTCACCTTTGTGTCGTCGTCCCAAGCGTTCAACGATGATACGTGCTCGTAGCAGGTCAGCCATTCCGCCACGGACTCCTCAGGGGTTCCCTTAAAAACAGGAGGGGGGATGGACATCCTCTGTTGAGAGCTCGTCATCGTAGCGAAGTCAGCTGTCGCCTGCATGTCCGGATCACTCCTGAGATGGGGCGCATCTCCGGTAGAGCGGGGTCGTCGTTACCACGCACCTTCCACCACTTGTAACGAAGTGTTCGCACGTTGAACTTTCCTGACGGCACGACGGCTCCGCCGCATTGAAGAAAGGGACCAGGCGATTTCGTTTGATAACACAAGTTAACTGAATTTAATAAAGATGAACTCAAACAATAATTAAAGCGAATCCAGTAGTACCAAATAAACAACTAATTCAAATTAACAACACATCAGTCCGCCAACGCGACATCTTCCGAGCAGGGGTCCCGAGCAGCAGCTCGGATGGTCGCCGTCCTCCCTTACTTGCCGCCAAAACCCCTCTGTCCACGTTCTTCAGGATTCTCCAGGCAGTGTTTTTTACCAGGCGGAAATGCGCTTATCGGAGCCAATGAGACGACTTTCTTTACAGCTGAGAAACCAATAGGACGCCGGTGCCCGCGAGGTTGTTTCCTGGCGAGCACCGCGTGAATTTCTAGAAGACGCGGCGCATCTCCGCCTGGCACCCAAACACACAAAAGGTAAACCAAAAACACATGGGCCGCAAGGACGCAGACGGCACAAAACACAAAGCTCCGTCCGTGCTCTCAGCCGTCGCCCCCAAGCCCTCAGGCGTTAACCGGTTGGGACGCGAGCTTTCAACAGCTCGCCTCCCTCACAGCCGTTAACCATTTTCCGAACGGCGTACATCGTGAATACCCCCCCAAGAAGAAGGGGAAAGCACAGCGACGCCGTGCAAAAGAAAAAAAGGACCGCTCCCCGGCTGTGCACGGGTCCGGAAAACGGCGCGCGACATAGGCATAGCTCGCTATGCGACAATATGTGCATGCGTGACACGACGATAAAGACGCGAATCGTTCAGAGCGCCAGTGGTAAACGATGCGCCAGCATGTGCCCACGGAGGCTCCGAATACATCGGCGCAAAATGAGCGCGCGAACTTCACAGCATCGCTGCGCGAGAGGGTGCGTGTGTGGGGAGGAGGGGACGATAAAAATTGCGAGGCCGGGCGTCTCGAGCTGCAGACAGCGCGGTGACGGCATGCCGTAGTCGTGAGACACCGCGACCAGCGGACGGGGCAAGCCTGGATGCAGCGGAAGAGCGCCTTCTTGGAAGCCGTGTCCAGGGCGACGGCAACCGCAAGCCAAGACACCGATGCGCTTGCAGCCCTTGATCCCCGGTTACTCGGTGACTTGAAATTCCAAGAGGGCCGCTATAAAGTTGTTTCCGGACGCCCCGCTAAGGCAGGTGCCGCCGCCGTTAAGCTGGCCGCAGGATAGAGAGGAAGTAGGAGGTTCTTGTTAATGGCCTCCTCCTCGCCGGCGACCTTCCTCAGCACTGTGCCACGAGGCTCCACCCGAAACCCTCGATCTCCGGAAACGGCACATTTGTCTCGCGTTCTTGACGCGATGTTCATTCATTAGTGCCCGCTGAGGCAGCCTTGAGGCGGCGAGTTAGTGGGTGGTGGGGACTTGTTAGGTTCTACGCGGGCTGGTTACTTTCGAGAGAAATGCCTGCAACGACGCTCACCACCCGATGATGGTTAGCAGAAAGCTGCTTGCAGCAAACCACTTTCATGGCATAACCGTGGACCGTGATATCAGCGGTCGCAGCCGACACGAAGCGAGCGCCGACAAGTGGCAGCCGAACCTTTCAATGCGGCAGCGTTAGACCGTACGTTTACCGAAAGCTTCAGGATTCGCAGATACGTTCCCTGATTGGGGAACACATTAGTGACGTCACAGGTCGCGCTTTCATTCAAGCACTATTGCGGAGTGCCTCTTCAGGTATAAAAACGCTCCTGCGGAAAAGAAACGCTCGGCCTTTGGCCTTAGGATTTGGCCTTAGAATCGGAAATATACCTCTGCTCCAGTAAGCAGCCTTCGATCAGTGCGATATCAATCCACACTATGGTATCCACTCTACGGAGCAGTGCGAGGCACTGATGCGCAGCTCCAGCGCTTCTGTTCAAGCGGCGGTAGTGGTCAGGGCTCAAGGACTCTCTGCCATCTGATTCACCATCCTCTCTATCGTATACAGCGTGTTTTTTTTTTTTTTTCTTTTTAACGGTTTGCAAGTCGTTACTTAAAACGTGTGCGAGATACGTCAGTACAGTCTGCGCAGAAATGAATAACCTAAATTAAGTAATGAACTTTCTTTTTTTTCTTTTTTTTACATAAGGAATCAACATCATACAACTAAAACGAAGGCCGCCAACAGAAACGCTGATTTCAGTTTTTAAATTTTCATTATCGGCAATGCAGTTCAAAATATTTAACGTCAAAAATACGCATTTTTAGCTCGTAAATCTGGCTTTGTATACTCTATGCCGTAGAAGCAGTGAGCGTTATTTCCTCTGCAATACCACGCCAAGCGACGACTTTTTAAAAATGTGCTGTGCGGGAAGCCAGCTTTACGAACTAAAAATACGTTTTTTTTTGACGTTAAATATTTCGAACTGCATTGCCGATAATGAAAATATAAAATCTGGGCTCCGTTTTATATTGCGGCCTTCATTTTCCTGGCCCCATAAGTACAAAAAAAAAAGTTGATGAGTTAATTTTGTCTATGTGATTACTTAATCGCTCAGGTATATCAGGCACATGATCTCCGCCTTGCTGTACAATGCACCTGCACAGGACGCACTGTAGTATCTCCTACAGCCTTTAAAATAATTACCGGTAAACCGCTAAATATAACGACCTGTATGATGATAATAATGTATCAATCAGTCAATTAATCAAGACCATTTCTCAGTGACCACGCATAGTGTCCATGCGGTAACGTTATCACATAAATCCTGAATGATATTTAATCCTTAATTTTTCTGGATGAGGCCAGTGCTCTATACCCCTCAGAACTAGTTCCGCATGAAGCATCGCAAATAACGCTCCATCGTTTGGCGAGTACTTGTGCTTGGACCTCTACGCTCAATTTCTTGGGAGCAATCTTGTCGAAATTATTTTATCAAGGCACGTGTTGGAGCTCGTAACTTTCGGGAATGCGGCATGTATGACACTTTCATTTTAGAGAGAAAACAGTCCTATCAAAACGCGGGGGAAATGCTGACGAGAACAAGACAAGGGTAGAATGAAAGTCAACTACGCTCGCCTCCGGCCCATAATCGGTGCCTGGGGACAGGCTGAGGGACAATCGAAAGTATAGTCGGATACAACTTGTGAAGAAAGCTTCTTCTGCCCCTCAAACGACCCGTAAACCGACTCTCGGGAATCATCCCCTTAGTTCTGCTAGCGCGACAGTAGTGCCGGGTATAACAGATAAAAGGAATTAACCACGCCGAAATGAAAATCGGTCGACGCGACAAGTTGGCCTCTATTGTAGGGCCCTTCCACCCACCACCCACCTTTTCTTTTTTGTCGTTATAACCTTCTTGGCTCTCTGAAAGTCAAAATGCGTTGGCTTTTCGACTGAAGCAAAGGATGGGCACAACTGTGGCATCGAAGTTGAGGTTGTACGTGTGAGTGATTAGACTGAAAACTAAACATTTCAACAGATTCACTTGTCTGGTTGAGTTGATAACTAAGTAAAACTTGAAAATTCATGCACCCCTGAAGTAGGAGCCAAGCCGGCTCCGAAGCAACGGGTTTGTGTAAAAGAAAATAGTGATGGTTGGAGGATTGTCAAGTTTCACTTAGTGATTAGATTGTTCTGTCCGGATAGCAACACTTCGGTATAACGATAGTTTGTGTGCACAAACAAGCACTCACAATATCTTCCAACTGCCACTGTCACAGTTCGAAGTTCATTTCAGTGTTGTGAAGGAGTTGTAAAATAAACCTTCCTCCGAAGTGTCCGCGTTGGTAAAGAATGCACTGCTCTCATGTGATGCACGGCTCTCACGGCTCTCTCCCAGCGACGGGACAGAACACGGCGTGTCCCGCAGCACAAGCATTGCCGCGTACGGCGTCTCCCCCGTCAAGTGATCCTCTCGATCCCCGCGCGATGCAGCGAAAACGCGGCTCACGCGAGGCAAAGCAGGAATGGCCAGAAACGAGCGGCGGCAAACTGCGGCGAGCTTCGTTTTGTGGATAGGCCTCTCGTAGGACTCACTTCCCTCGCTCGTCAAGCATTCAGAGATACCGCGCCGATGCCCCGCTGCCGCGACGCCTTCGGCCACGTGCACCCTGGTATCCGCGGGGTGTAAGATCGACCGCAGCGCCGCGAAACCGAATGGCGAAATCTCGGTGGAACGACGACAGCCGACGTCGAATACCCTTGGTCTTGCGGCAGGCGGCCAGCAAACGATTCGACGAAGAAACTGGGCATATCAATAATAAGGCAGTAATTACTCATTGGCATCCACCCAAGCGCAATTATACAGCTACAAAAGAAAGCTATACAGCTTTCTCAGAAACTTCGTGGTGAAAGAGCATTGTGCGTTCGATGTGTCTGTCCGTACCACTGCGGCAGACACGTCAGCGCGTTAGAATAGTCGAGTATTCAGGTCAGGTTTAATTTTTCAAGCACTTCTCTTTTTTCGCAACAAGAATTTGAAGGCGTCCGTGTCAAATGATTTGCATGAATATCAAGGAAAACGCTGTAAGGCGACTTGTTGCGCTTCTACTACTCCCTATGATATACCTGACGAAATAAGCTGGGAAACTTCTCAAGACAGACCGCACGGCAGGCGGACCTTCCCCGTCGACCACGCATATCGTCGCGGGGCATAGTACACTGCACCACTCTGTCCACGACCTTCTTAGAGAGAGATTATGCGCCGCGCGTTTTTTCCGCAGCGAGGCGCTGGTTCCTTGCCGGGTGTAATTTCCTGCAGTGAAACGTTCATCGCGCTCTGCCAGTTAGCGAACGCGCATAATCACGCGCTGCTGACGCAACAGCACATCCTCGTTTAGCAAGCGTTTTCCTCCTCGCGTCCTTCTCGAGTACTTAGAAGGGTCGCCCACTGATGACCCGGCACATCTGTCCCTCCGACGGCTCTATAGTTCTCACAATCACGAACACTTAAACTAAGGGACTCTTTTTAAACGTTTCATTAGCCTGTAAGCTCCACGAGGTGTAATCTGACACAGCTGCGAGTCTATAGCCACTGCGGGCTGTGTGCGCGCTGTTAACGAGAATACGGCCCATATTTGTCTATTTTATTTTTATTTTAAGCTACCTTTGTCGCATACGTACAAGCGGTCATCAAAAGAGAACTAAATATGACAGTGTGGAAGATCAAAAAGGCTGCACTATACAATTTGCGTGACATATATTTGCGTGGGTGTTTAACAGCTTCTGTGGCATATTTCAGCACATTTTGCGGTCGCGAGTATACGATACGCCGACTGGCAGAAAAAATGCATCGTGCACCACCATTTTTTTGTGTTTTTACCTAGTGCTGCTTCCTATGTGCGTATACGCATACGTGTGCATACATGAAACTGGCATGTCTATCACTTTAGCACCGCGTTATTTCTTCCCGAGACAATATGCTCTACTTTCAAAAATGCTTCTCCGAAACTTTCCAAGCGGTTTTGACTGATTTAATTGCTGTCTTGGTTTGTATTTTTTTTACACTGCAAAGTTTGTGGTGCAGTTAAGTTGTCGCGGGCTGACCTTTAGGCCTTCGAGTTACCAAAGCTTCCCATCTTTCGGCACAACTCTGCGATATCCGCCATCTCAGCTAAATTTAGCCGTGGTCAGTGACCAGGGGTCTGCCAACGTCCGGGTCTAGAAGCCTGCATAGTGATTCAATTATGCAAATAAGAAATTCTTAATGACATCGCAGGCGTATGCTGTGTGCAACCATCTTTCCAGAGCTCGAAAAAAAAGAAGCCTAATCATTGGTGCATATTCAGCGCGTGTGTAAATGTTTGTCGTTTCCGAGTGTAGCCAGCCTTTCGCGAACCAGAAGTACGCACCAAGAAGGCCGACATTGGGCCGGCGCAAAAGGCTGCGGCTGCCATTGATACGAGGCTTCCCCGTATCAGGCGCCGGTATAGTAGCGCTCCTCCTCTGAGATGCCGGGGTACACGGTGTTCGCAATGCCGTGCGTGAGTTTCGTCAGCGGCCTACTTGGGCACCGGAGCGCATGATCTTCAGCACGTATGCCCTGCACGTGCTCGAGCACTGGCATCGCGGAGGAGCGAGTCATGAAGGAGGTCTCTCTTTCGCGCCTACCTGCGCTACTGGACTCACCTTGGCTGGAAAGAGGGGGTAGGAGAGGGGGGTTGACACACGCCGTGAAGGCAGGCAGGAGAGCTAAACTTCAGTTGGAGCAGATCTCTAATATATGTCTAGTTGGGCATGATATATAGTCCAGGTGAAATACTTAAAATCCGTAGCCTGTCGTGCACTACAAGTACGACAGGCAATCCCGCAGGAGAGAGAGAGAGAGAGAGAGAGAGAGATAGATAGATAGATAGAGAGAGAGAGAGAGAGAGAGAGAGAGAGAGAGAGAGAGAGAGAGAGAGAGAGAGAGAGAGAGAGAGAGAGAGAGAGAGAGAGAGAGAGAGAGAGAGAGAGAGAGAGAGAGAGAGAGAGACGGACACCTGGCGAACTCGCGCACGGATGCTATATCTGGATTTAACGAGTCCGCTGATTCCTAACGAGGCGCGCACTTCGATTTCTGGTTGATAAGTTAGTTCAGTGGAATCCATATGCTCTTGCCGGCTCGGCTCGTGTGCGAGAGCTGGTAGCAGTATAATGATGTGATGATTTCATAGTCCAGCCCTCGGATGGCAGCGATGAAGAAGAGAACGAACACACGTAAAGAAAGATGAATGAATTGCTTATCGATCGGAGAGGAGCACTTGCTACGCGATTCCTTGAACAGCTGCAGCCTCACGATAGGATTTTTCACCAATAGGATTACAAGACGCGGCGCTGTAACTTAGCAACTTCGTAACAGCTAAAGATTGCGCTCTGCCTATAACTCAAGTTCAGAAGCAACGGTACTACACGTGTGCTGCGACTTTTCGGTCCCATTTTCTTACATAACTCGATGCATTATGTAACAGATACTTTGTTCCATTGCAAGGAAAATGTGCCCAAGTTTCTGTCAAGAGAGTACATCCACCTTGAGAGGTGGTTATAGGGCGTCGTCTTCAAGATAAGCTGGTATACTGATAAAACGTCCGCAGTGGTCGTCTACCTTTCTGGTGCTGATGCTCTTAACGAACAAAGATAAGAATAAGACTTCAGCAAGAAGGCAAAAGCCCTACGAGCTTGCTATAGCACTTGTCAGCGAGACGTGCGAGTCAACTATTTAGGCTGTGCTTATTGTCATTATTGTTTAAAGTGACTCAAGAGCACAATAATGTGCCGAAATCACCTGGCACGCTCAAGAAGTGAGCAAAATATTCTAATTATTCGCTTAACCATGTTTTACGGCCACGCATACCTGTATTTCAGGTACCAATAGCAAACCTGATTTTGCACACTGAGCATCTTCGTGAGTGCTGAGTGCAATGGCTCGAGCGCAACGTTAGAAAACTCTGCTGCCTCCTATTTGAGCACCTTTTGTCGAACCGTCAGATGAATATACAGCTGTCTTACAGATAGTCAATGAAGGCTGGATATGAATCCAAGAGGCAAACCTAAGGATATTTGTATAGTGTATTCGCCCACCGTGTGGATCGTTTAGGTTTCTTCGCATCAGGTGTTTTGCGATAAATCATCGATCATCCACACAAAACTGTAATGCTATATAGTTTAAGAGCCGGCACCCGGGACACTGCAGATTTTTTTTTTTTTTTTTTTTTTTGGAATTGAATGGCACTCCAGCTTGGGCCACGTATGAGGAACCCAGCGTCCCCTCAAGACAAAACGTGACCGCATGCAAGTCCGTAAACTGCTGCACCAGTTTTTTTTTTTTTTCGGCGATGTAGAGCCGCACGCTATCTTTGAAAGACTTGTGCCCAAGAGCAGAGTTCAAGTGTCAGGTTATCTGCAGGAATTTGAAACCTGCAGTCCCAGTCATCAAAAGTCCTTGCACCCAGCTTGCGCGATGATCTGAGTTCGACGTCCGCTTTGTTATACGACGTAATCGCTCACCAGACGTACACCTGACACCAACTCAGGTTGAAAGGCATGATCCGGTCACTCAACCGACGGTTTGCACCGCGCGCGCCATTTCTTCATTATTTTTCACACGTGAAGTTTAAAAGGCCCCGTTAAACAAACAAACAAAACAGAAGCCGTCGTCATTGTAAGCGAAAATTCGATGACATGCCTTTAGCGCGTTTCCAGGTGTCTGGCATTTATTTATCCCTTAATTTATCCCTTAATGTCAATAAATAAGATGTGCTTGTATTTCCCCCGGACACAACTTTGCACATTTCGTTAGATCATCGATCCACCCAGATTCCACGGGTGGATTCGATTAAATATTTAGGAGTTACGCCTGACCCAACATTGGATTGGAGACTCTATGTAAAAAAGACAGTGGTGAAAAAATAACGCGCTCTTGGACGGCTGATAAGAATTAGCAATAAAAAGTTTGGATGCTTCGCGACACTTTATTGTTTCCATACAATATGACCATGTGAGACCAATACTTGAATTTGGTTCTGTTCTCAGGCAGCGCAAACTAAACTTCATCCCTTACTGTTATTGTACAGGTATTCCAAATTACGTTTCAAGCGCTCTACTTTACCTGGAAGTCCTTATCCCCGACTTAATGTCGTTCTTCCAACTACTCAGGGTACGAACTTCCATCAGGCCGCTGGAACCGGCCTCTGAAGTTCCTTCTCTCATTTCTGTTTCCGAAACAATATATATATATATTATGAACATTGGCCACGCTATAAACAGCCAGACGTTAAGGCAATGGGAAAGCATTTCGCACCAATTCCTGTCGACCTGAGTTCTCCGGAATAGGTTGATGACATGCAGGCTGTAGTAGGCTGCCATTACAACATTTTCTCCTCTCAAGCGAGATATATGCCTGCAAACATTTTAAATGGTCTTGTTTCTGATCACTAGAAAAATACCCCCATCTCACATCTCATCATTCTCTCTACAGATGCCTCCATCAGCCATGAAAAAGCTGCAGTTAGCATATTTTCGCAGGATTTGGCATAGAGCTATTTCGCCCGCACCCTGGATTATATTCCTATATTCTTTTTGTACATGAAGGAAAGAAGCCAAAAGTCGGCGAGGCCAAGGAAAGCATTAGGGATTGTACCTTATGTGTGTGTGTTTTTTTTTTTAAATTTACTTCGCTAGTCACATAAATTAGTGATTTATACCGTTTAGGAGAAAGATAAATAAACACAAAGTAGAAGGAAAAACAACGTGCCGATGGTGGCAACCGAACCCACGACCTCCGATTATCGCGTCCGGTGCTGTTCTAAATGAGCTACATCGGCCGCTGTCCCCCCTGCTACTTTCTTGGGTATTAATGTTGTCTGTATACGAACCTTGAGAGTGTTTACCAGCGCCATCCTCAACCATAGCGGTGGACGTGGAACGTCCTGTGTTACCGCCAGTGTCACGTAGAACGTGATCAACCGACTGTTGACTTCTTTCCTTCATGTATTATAACGAGCACCCTCATTTCCCCTTCATTATCTGCTTATGTTCTTTTTGAAATTTTTAGCTCTTGGATTGGCACTGCACAAATTTTATGTAATGTATTACAAAATATCATCTTTGCTTATTGTTTATCGATGTTAATCTCGCTTGAAACCTCACAAAAATGCTTTTTTTTAGTCTATTCCTGCGTTTTCTTTTCTTTTTTCTTTTTTTTTTCTGTTCCGCGTACATTCAAAGAAGTATGTTTTGTCTGGGTCCCTGGCCATGCAGGTGTTCATTCAAATGAGGTGGCTGATTTGTTAGCAAGGTCAGCCCTTATGGCAGTGTGAGATATCAATGACTCTGTTGCGGTGCATAATTCCGAGCTTGAATTTTTATCTATGCAGATGTGGCTGGGCACCGACAAACCTCGTGCATCAGGCGGGGAATTGGAATCCATAAAGAATTTACTCCTCCCTTACCGGCGATTCACACTTCAGGGAAGGACACACCTGGAGGCCCCCCTCTTTCTTTTAGTACTTCCCTTGTCTCTTCCGGTTTTACTATCGCTGTAAGTGCCAAGGGATTTGCGTTAGATACCATTTGTGGGATTATCCACATTATAGCAACTGGTAGGTGGACTTGTTAACGCTTCTTGAATTTTTATCCGGGCTGTTTTTTTTTTCATCAAAGTTATTATAATTAATATTAAATTCTCACCATAATTTTTGTATCTGCATTGTTACATATCTTTACATTTTCGCTTTGCGCCGATCTTTTGCCTGCAATCGACTATAGAAATTCCTTTGTGCATGACAATACACCTTCGCCAATCTCGTATGGTGGGTACGTGTCATACATATTTCAAGAGGCCAACAGCAACATAATCTATAGGCTTCAGTGCGCAATCATTGTGTTTCGACAGCAGTTGTACCCATCTTTACAGGTGCGGAATTTTTTGTTTTCTCTACTTTTTCTCCCTAGCTCTTATTGATTTATTTTTCATTAGTTCACTGTCATTATGCGGAGCCCACCTAGGCGCGACGTACTTGAGGAACTTCCCGATATCATGCTGCAAACTCGTTTGAGCGTTTTCGTCTGTGTCATAGATGACATCTGAGCCCCCTGTATTGCCACAACTTCTCCCACTCCACTAGGCTCGTTAAGGCTTTGTCTGACAATGCGACGCGAGGCATTCCCTCATTTTGAGGAAGAAGGTTGGACCCTATCCAAACAGCCAAGTGCTCTGCCGTTGCTCAAACAGGCTTTCCACCTTGCCCGCCGACGCGACCGCGAAGAATGCAGCTCGCTGGCAGCGGTCCTTGGCCTCGGTTTAGCGAAGACGGCCTCGTCCGCAGTCCTGTAAAAATTTCGACGCGACCCTCTCGCATTTTCTCCCTTTTCCCCCCTTTCTCTTCTCTTAATTTCTCCACGGGAAGCGAAAAGATTAACTCTTAATTACCGGAGGCCCGCCGCTCTTTGGGTGACTCGGTAATAACATACACGCTGGAATCAAGCCAGCCTCACTTGCCCACATTGGAAACAGAGCGTTTGTACTGTCTTCGCCTTGTCCTCTGTAGTTACTGCGCTATGCTCTTTGTGTGATGATGAACCAATATGCCCAAATATATTGCTCTTGACAAAACATTGGCGCGGTGAACAGCACCCCCCCCCCCCCTTCCCCACCTCCCCCATCGCTTCAAACCTCGTCATCCGTGGCGATATAACGTTTACATCATAAAAGATATATATTTTATGCAACGTTTACACGTCACATGAGCCTTGCGAACAAGCAGACTCATCTTATTTGCGATACCCGAGTGCCGCGGACAGCATCTTTGTTACTTTTTTCGTGTCGCGAGTCTGCTAGATAAGCTGCCGATTAGCGGTACAAGGGAGACGACGAAAGCTGAGACTGGCGGCTTATCTCGAAGGCTCCCGCCTACATTTTGCAACGGAGGACGAAGACGCGAACACTAAACATGCTCCCCGCCTCGCTTTTGCTTTCCAGAATCCTTTTCTTGGCGCTCGCAGCCGTACCCTGGCCGATCCCCCATCTTGGGCATGTGCCATTTCAGGTGAGGCCAGCAACAACTAAGACTGCACACGAAGTAGCGTAGATGGCCCACGGCCCAAGCGGCCTCTGCGCCCGAACGTTTTCGGACTCGGCGCGCGTTTCCTTCTTCGCCACCATAAATATAAATTGCCACCCGCTTCCTCCCTCCCTCTCCGAATGCGCATTCCCCGCTCTAGCTCCAATGGCTGCAGTGGCAATTCAGAAACTCGGCTTAAACTGCGGAGCGCTGGCGCGCAACGACGCGCGACGCCTTGAGGGTTGTTCAACCCTCCCGGGGTGGAAACAAAGCGCGTCATTAGGGGACCCGGTGCACGGTGAGCTCCTGCTGCACTGCAACCGGTTGCCCGCATTCGTCGTGAGTCGGCACTATGAACCGGTTTCTCGAGAGCGCGCGCGAGCTCGCGCTGCTCCTCCGCGTATGACGGCATCCTAGACAGGCCAGCCTCCCGACATGCCGGAAGCGCAAGGACGAAGCGTTTTCACTTTCACGGAAGCGTGTAGCGCGGCCCTCCTGCCGCGAAGAAGAAAGTTCCCGCCTTCGAGGTATAAAGACACGCTCTCCTGCTTTCTCTGCCTCACTCCAGACACCGGAGGAGCCAAGGCCGTGTCTTTTGACTCCTTTTCTTTTTTTGCAGCGGCTCACACATCGCGAACCACTTCTTTTGTTTTCTTTTCCCGGCGGCATCAGCGGGCATTCCACCGAAACTTCGAAACGCTCGCCGCAGAAGCGTGCCTACTGTGGACGGTCGGCTATTTGCATAGCGGCGGTCTGACCGAGCCGCTCACTTCGCTTTCCACATATTATCGACGCTTGTCTGCGACCGCGTCGGGAAAAAGCAGAACCAGAACGTTATTTCAGATGCCGAATGGCTATCATGCTTCGGGGGTATCAATCTCCCACGTTTCTCTGTTGTTCAGCATCTTGTGTGCCATGGTCCTACGCCGCCGTCTCCCCCCCCCCCCCCCCCCCCCCTTTTTTTTTTTTTTACTTTCTACGCAATCCTTCTTTCTTCTTTCGTGCACCTGAATTGTCGAAGCTTTTACTGGACTAGTTTGTCCTGGAACTCGTGAAACCAGCTTGATGTTTGCTAAAGGCACCCAACAAAGAACAACAATTCCTTTCTTATTTTGTTTAATCGGAATGCTTAAATCGAGGCATTGCGCCGAGGAAAAAAAAAAATAAAAAATGTTCTTCGCCCTCATGTTATTTTTAGCGAGAGAAAACATTTTCTTGAAGCCAGAAGATTAGTAGAAGCCGCCGCCCTTGGAACCATTTCGTCTATTTAGGTTTTCTATCTTTGGTGACTCACTGCAACCGCATCAAGTAAGCGTCTTTTCAATTTCGCTAGTATTCGGTTCGGTCATGGAGAAGTCACTGCCATTCGCCAGAGTTCTGCGACCTTTCTTTTTTTTCTTTTCTTATTTCTTTGCTTTCAGGCAGCTAGTGAGTAGCGACAACAGGTTTGCCGCAAAGCTCTGCAACATGCCAACAAATTTTCGTCGTCCTTCCCCTGGCGCTTGCTTATTTTGATTTATTGATTTCACGAATCGATTCACTGACGCCATGCACAAAGGTGTAGTGGCGTACTTTGCGGAATTTCGACTTCGACGTGACGAAGTTGCTTTATGAGCCAAGTGTATTCGGGTGTAATATCACACTTTTTATTGTTTTCTTTTTTTGTGCATGCAAATACTTCCAGCTATTAGAAACGCTCGGTGGCCTAAGGAGCGCTGGGTCAGAAATCGGTCACCGAGGGGTGCGGATTGAGCGAAAAATAGAACGCAAAATGACAGGTATCGAATTTCCGTTTGTTCAGTGGAAACAACGCTGACACGATTTCTTTTCGACGAGCTCATTTCCAGTGGGGCGCTGGCCGCGGCATGAAAGCAGTATCAGCTGAGGAGAATGACATTATGCCTAAAACCTTCCTCGACCAAAGACCCAGCGCTTTGTTTTCTGAGGGATTGTCGACATCGTTTCTGTCGTGGACACCCGGTACACTTTCCTTCCCGCGCGAGTGCGTCGAACTGTTTCCAAGGTCGCAAGCCGCGTCAGGGGCCCGGCACGTGGAAAGGCTCAAGTCCCTCTTTGGGCACCTGTTTGCGGCGACGATCATCGCGTGACGACGACTGAGAAAAGCTACTGCCCTGTTTGACAAAAAATAAAAACAAGGTGGATGATGTCTTTGTTGTTTTCCCCGAATATCAGCATCATTTAAATATTAAAAGAAGCCCCAGTCTACTTTGAGAACAAACGAAAATAACAGATGAGAACATTTCTCATTTTTGCTTTCATTCGAGTTTCACGCCGATATACTGTTCTTTCCCCTCTACTGAAACTTCATAATTAGCAGCTTCCATTTTAGAAAACAAACCAGCTCCCGCGCACGCACGTTTTCGATTACCTCGATAACACGTGAAACTGCAGCACAGACGCAATTACCCTTTACGGATTGCCTAAAGAATGAATACGCGTACTGGTAAATCATTGCTGAATTTGTGACTGCGCACGCGACCACTTAGCACCAGTTCTAGACGGCCGCCACAGTGTCTCTTGCATATACACTGGCAGGCGTGGAAATAATTTCCTAATAAACTCCGAGGGCGCTAATGGGCTCAAGTAGAAAGGGAAAGCGATGAAGGTGTAGGACAGACAACTTGCATTGATTGCCAGTGTTTTTTGAGGCTCCTAATTTACCTTCGTCGAGGATAAGAGGTAATGAGCTAAGGGAACATAACGGCGTCGACGCAGGAAGCCACTGGATGCCTAGAGAAAGCTACGCACCAACGACAACGTCGAAAACGCAAGACAGACTCTGGTACGGACGTTAGTGAACGCAGTCCGATACAGTCACGGTAAAAGCAGCAGGTGCCCCTCAAATGAAGATATCTAGTCAATGGCGTCGACAGATCCTCATGACGTAGCGGTTAGTACGATTAAGCGGTAGGGAACCCACTTTCATATGTCACACCCTGCATTATAATGCGAGCAGGTCTAAGGGGATAGCCTACGACGTCATGAGAATCAGTCGAAACCATTGCACCAGGGGATAGCTTTGATGGGCAAAAACAGATTTTATCTTGAGACACGTCAAACAGTTACGTGAACCCAGCGCATCTGTCGCAGCTCAGAAGTGTGGCAACATCTGGTCTGCGTTCGCTCTCTTCAGCGTCTAATGTAGCATGGGGTAACAAATGCACACTGCTTTTTTTTTTTTTTTTTTTTAGTCTGGGTAATATGCTTAACACAGAAGAGAACGGAGTGATTTATGCCTGTGAAAAAGAAAGGCAGCACTTGAAATAATTGCCGTTAGCTCGTGACGCGACCTAAGCATTTCTCCCACAGCGCTCATGAACAGGGGACGAAAATTCTTCCAACGACGATAAAGCGCCCGGTTCTGAGCAAACTCGAGCGGCAGTCGCCGCACCACCCCCGCTCAACATTAGTGGTCTGCAGCTCGAAGCTGCCGCCGGTGACTAATCTTTCGGGGATGCCCTTGATCTTGTGGTGGAGGAGAGAACCCCCGCGGCACACCCACGCACTCCGTCGCCCCGTCAAAGGGCCTCCGTTCAAGAACAACCCGTCTGGGTGGCCTTGCCCCGCCCTCGGGAAGTGGCCCAGCGGGGGCTCCGCACTCTTCCTTCCCGGTGGCCAGGAACCGCCTGGTGCGTGCGGCCCGCAAGAGGAACGTACCAAAGGGACAACGTGACCCGACTCACGCACGCAGCTGGCACTGCTCGTGTGGCTTACGCACGTGCGACGCTCACGCGCGCACGTACGCGCCAGGCTTCCCGCGCGAAACAGACGAGGGGACCTCCTCGCTGCCGCCGAAAGTTCCGCGAGGGGAGGAGGAGGAGCCACCCTCCTTTCCTCCGGTGGCACAGCGAGGCTCGTGCTGCCCCTCCGTTCGGTGTATGCAGATGATGCCGGCGCGGCCAGTATCTGGGCCCAGATACTGCGCCGGCCTCGCTCACTTGCCAGCGCCGACGACTTAAACCAGAGCGAAACGCAACCATCTGGCCAGGGGGTCGAAGCTGGTTACGTGCTGGCCATCACGCAGCAGACGGGGCTAGAGCTAGCAACGAGGCAGCGTGGGCCCGAGTGGGTCTTCAGACGAGGGCGGAAAAGTTGGGCTGAAAACACGCAAGAGGTTTTGATCGAGAAAGTCGTTCAAGAGACTTCAAAAGGAAAACGTAACAAATACGCTGGCGGACCATGCTGTGAAATTGCTTCTTTTATGGGATAAAATGTTGTTACTTTCCCCTAAAATATTGGTGGCATGCATTTAATTGCGGATATAGTACGGAATGGTATCAAGGTATGGCATGGGATGTAGTATATGAAGCTTAAGGCTATGATCGACGCGGTAGTGGAGGCCTACTGAATAATTTCGACCACGTTTAGCATGTACCGGTATCGCACGTGTGCACGGGCGCCTTGCTGCTTCCGTCGAAACGTGGTTGCCGCGGCTGGGATTGAGCCCGCGTCGTCAGGATCGGTAGTCAAGCGCCCTCAGCATCGCGGCGAGGTCCAACCAGACGCGGCTTTGAGCTGCCAGATTCTCTGGAGATGCATCATTGTTTTTTAATCTCAATTCTGCATAGCTGTCCGGTGAGAACAATATCCCCTCACGACGAAAATTTCGTATGGCGCTGCAGACAACCTGCAAATATAATTCAAACAAAAAAATTCTTTCAACGGCATATCTCTGCGGTCAGTCACCGATTGCGCTTGGCATTCGTGTATTCCCTTGTAATCAGCTCAGCGGTCTTTCCGGGCATCAGTTTTTCACCTTGCATGCACTTTTCACGCTGGCTAGGGGACGCGTTCAATTAGCTCTGGGCTTTCGAACGAAAATCAGGCATTCGAACACGGTTCACAACCCCACAGGTGTCGCATCTTTGCGGGCGCCAGACTAAAGAGAGTTTCGCGTCACGCGCCGCCACAGGTATGACTCAGTCCAACTTCCTCATTCATTCCTCACGCTCTGCAGCCCATAACATGATACCCTTTCCGTGAGTACCATGATGCAAGGAGGAACGGGACAGTGCTAAGTTGGGTGGGGGAGGGGGGCTGAGGCAGTGCTGTTTGCATTTCTAGTTTTCGCGATATCGGTTAGCAAGGTTGTGTTAATCCAGCCTACACTGAAGCTTCATTTCGTTTCCCTCAGGTGCTGCGACATTGATTGAAAATTCCTCGTCCTGCGAAAAAAATTACTCCCCGCAAGCATATTTAAACGAGCTGGCTGCTTGCTGAAGCTCAGAACAAACTAGCAGTAGCGGTCTCACAATCGTAAAACGTACGCTGCGTGCTCTTGACACATTCAAAGAACGCACACAATAACATCCGACATCTCCTGGCTCACTGAGCCCATGCATGCAATGGTTGTCCCAGAGTGTAATGTACCAGCGCAGATATTACCGAGGGAGGCAGGGTGGGCAGCCTTCCGTCCTCAGATTTCGCCAAGTGCTTCATTACTGTTCCAGCAGAACTTTTTTTGTTTGTTTTGTTGTCTTTCCTCCGCGCTGCTAAGCCAAAATAAAGGGCAGGTGCATTGGAATGCATTCAATTATATAAACAGAAGTTTCGAGCGCGTTACTGCTACCCTGAAGTTCGTCAGCGTGGACTTGTCATACTTCTCTTCTGGATGAGTTACGTGCACAATCAAGCTATAACACAACCGGCACCACTAAAGGATATCGTTCGTTTTCTTTGACTCTTGGCGGCATTATTTGCCACCAAGTTTCCGTTTCGGAACTGTTCAGGAATACCTTGACATTTGTTCTGTAGAAATACAAAATATGACAAACACATTTGTTTTCGAAGAATGATTTTTTTAGGCATAACTGGAACTGGAAGCCGACCCATTCCTCACATTTATATTCACTTACGAGGTACATAAAGGACCCTTTTAGATATCGGTTCAGCTTACTCACAAGGCGCGTAGGTCACAATTAGAAAGAGCGCCTTAGTCGCTGAAAGGCTAAGGGTGCCTTCTAACACCGCACGCCAAAATAGGTTATGCGGTGAAGCCGGCGGGTTGGGCAACGAGAATTGGCTGCGAAGCGCGTGCACCCCTCGCCCAACGTACTCATTTCGCCTTTTTCTCTAGTCCAATTTTGCTTTCCTCGGCGGCAGTTGTCAAGGCTCAGCTCCTCTCTGCCGTGTCATGGCCAATCCTCCAGCCGCTCCGGTGCACCGATCCGGAAGAAGCCGAAGAGCCAGGAAGGATCGGCGCCGCAGAGATTCCATGAAGTCGCCGGTTGGCAAGGACGCCGCTCGTCCGGGGTCGTGCCCCCGCTCACCCGGCAGCGCAAGATGATTCCTTCCCAGAAGCGACGGTGGCGATCGGGTTCCTTCCAGAAGGACGATGGCGAATCGCCGCCCATTTAAGCGAGGTCGCATGGATGCGTGCTGCGGCTTCCTGTGTCACGCGACGCGAACGCCGGTGTTGCTAACCCGAGTGGCGCGCCGAGCACGTAGAGCTCAAAATGACACGTCCCAACTGCTTCCAGGATAGCACTATTAGGCCCAAGGTGCATGATTAGCGCATCTTGTTGGCGTTGTGTGTCAAGGGATCGCGGGCGTATCAGAAAAGGAGCTAGAGTATTCTGTGCGGTTTACGGACGCACGACATCTTGCGCCAGCGTTTTCCGACCTTTCAAATAGTAAACCTTGAACCGCGGAGTGAAACCATTCGTCACGCTGATCCCTGTACATCATCTAATTAATTCTCCCACTTTCCCACTGCTCGGTGGTGGACTTTCCTGCAGTTGCACTTGGTCGCGCACTTGTGACACTGCATGGCCCAGATCTCCACATGAATGACCTTGGAGTTCCCTTCGCTAGGAAGGTGGGAGCACCCCCCCCCCCCCCCCTTCTCCCCTCCTTTGCGTACGGCAGAAGACCAGAGCTGCGTCTCTTCAAGAGGACTAACGGCTTCGCTTCCGGGCGCTGCGCCGAGGGTCCCGCTTCGCGGTTGCTCTCGCGTGCCCCCAGACGCGCCCGCGGTGGAGAGATAGACGAGGAGCGCCGGCAGCGGGGGAAGCCCAGGGAAGCCCTCGCGGCACGCCAGACTCGCTGGCGCCGACAGAGGACGACGCCCCGCCGAACACCTTCTCCTTCTCCGGCCTGGTTGCAGCCGCCTCCCTTCGACGGGCCTCCTCCGTGGCGGTGCACATTCCGCCGTCCGGCCGGACGCAGTGGACGGCTCCCCCGTTTCCCCCTCTATGCCCTCACCGACAAAGGAGAGAGAGACAGGTCCCTCTTTGCGGCCCCATAACTGTGCAAGCAAAGCCGGTTACTTCTCCGTTGGCGTCAGACGTTAATACGTCAGCCGTCGCACCGACGTCTCCGAGCGGCCCTTATGCTCCGCGCTCATCATGTATGCGCAAGGCGCGGGAAGCAACGGGGGTTCTCTTTCGTGCTGAAATTCGCTTTCTCAGACTTGGCTCATCCATCCTGCGCCGCAACGATTGAAGATCGCACTGAAAACGGCCACATAACGCATGACCGGCCAGGTCGTGCTTTCTATCCGCCACTGCAACGTCGCAGTGCAAGGACGATAAACGAAGGCGTTTCTCCATCGGAATGAGAGCGCTGCTGGTAGTTTCTGCGGGCGCATAATTTATTGATATGTGGAAAATTCCAGGAAGATTAAGGAAGGGAGGGAGGGGGGGGGGGGGGATAATCACCGCTGTCTTGTCAGAAAGCCAGAGTTAGGTTAGTGGGCACGTTCCCTGGCTGCTCTGAGGGGAAGACGAATGCACCAGCTCATTGTTGCGCTGCTCACGTGTGCTGCAAGTGCGCGTAAGCCGCGTTATCCGAGCGCTCGTTATCCTGGCCTATTATCCTTCCAGATAAAACCCCACACAAAACCGTGTACCCACTTGCGGAGCACCCACTCGTCTCAGCGATAAGTCCTCTCAGAATCCTTTGTCGGAGCGTGCCACTCTACTGGCCAGTGCCTTGGTCTCCAGTCGCCCAACGCGTTGCCCGATCCGCTTGACACTACTTCCCGGAACTCTCGTAATCCGTATCTCTAAATCTCCTTTTTCTCGCTTTGCTAGCCCTTTCCTAAAGAGGGTGATGAAATGGCTCGGTGTAAAAAGAAAGAAAAATAGTGAGAGAGAAAAAAAAAGGAGACAGCTTCTCATAGAATGACAGGCCATTTGTCACCTCGCCACGCCTGTCGTCTGTGCCGTCGCAAGGATGCAGAACGGAGAAATGGGAAATAAAAAGTCTCAGCGACGAACACTGTCATTGGGGATGATAATGAAACGCACTGCGTTGTGCAACCCGCGACCGTGAACCCTGCGCGATTTATGACTTTCTTCTGCCTATCTGATCGGATTTGTTTTTCGCCCCATGCGAGCCTCTGCGGAATCAAAAGAAAGCGAAACTGGTGGCGGTCCCTGTGCACACCGCCAGCGATAAGCTGGGGAGCCTCCACGCCGGTCGCAGGTGAGCATTCTAGGCTGTCACATATACGGGGGCGAGGACCAGTTCCCTAGCACGTGGAATCGGTAGATTTACGTGGAAACACCTCGGCCGCCACGTCATTGGGCTCTGCGTTGTACCTGTCGCGTCTTTTTCTTGTATCAGTTTATTAATGCGCTCTCCAGCGCATGCGTTCCAAGTACAAATCGGGCATCTATATGGGCAAAGAGTTATTGCAGGAAAGCACGAGAGGGACAAGCCCTTTTGCACAAAACCATGGGCGACTGAGTGTCCGAACGCGACGTTTGCGAGTCACGACCATTGCCGTCTCGACCCTTACCGCTTCATTATAGCCGCTACAAAAGTCACTCCTGTTACCCCTTCACGCAGTACAGCATGCTTGCACTGTACTTCCTTGCGCGGCGTCTCCATGAACTGTGCATGGCTGCATGGTCGTTCGGAAACCCTTTCAATGCATGCAGCTGGAAGCCGACCCACACGGAGAATCCGTTTCCTCCGCAGTGATCAGTGTCTCAATTACAGCAGCAACGAAGACAGCGAAATATTGCGATTGTTTCTTATATTTAAGTGACACCAAGGCGCTGGTATAGTCCATCGCCAGCATCTTCGGAACAGTGGGGTGATTAAAAAATGTTTTATCGCGAAGTGACCAAGTTTTATAAAGGTGGGCTTGAACTTTGCTCCGAACGAAATACCAAGACGTGTGAGCAGGTGGTTGATTGCACAATCAGGAAAGTAGTGAAGCAATAGGTCTAGATTAGTTTTCCGAGCACAAGCGGCCGGGGCATACAGGCTTGTCCATTATCTCTGCACTGCCCTGTACATTCGATTCTTGAAATGAATGGCTCGCCAACTGACACCGAGGTTTTTCCAAGAATACAAGAACAAAAAAAAAAAAAAAAAAAGTCACGTGGATGCTAGGGAATTCCGTAAGAAGCGTGTTTCAAGATATCACCTGTTCTCAGGCAACCTAATTCCTCACCGCAGAAGAAAAGTGAAAGCGTGTTCGCGAGAGTATTTTGTCGCGAGCATTTATCACGTCACCTCCTTGTGCAGAGAGAAACGAAGCCCAACACGACGCTACTCCAGCGCAGGACAATTTGAGATCGCACGCAACGTACGAGGTCCATATTACAAAAAAAAAAAAAAAAAAAAAAAAAAGAATATACTGGCTAGGCTAAGCTTAGCTTGGCTTTTTTTTTTTTTTTTTAATTCAGCGAGAGCAGCCGCCCAACCAAGCAGTCACCTGTGAGATGCCAAAGTGACCCTGCGAGAAGCCCAACTTTAAGCATTCGCCAGTAGCAATACGTTCAGAAGGCTTGAGATGCTCAGAAAACACTCTAGAAAGCAGTGAAAGGAGCAGTCTACGCTGCAGAACGGCGCTATGAATCAGGCATGCAAACGCCTTCCAGTTGCTTCCTGGACTGTAAGCAAAATTTATGCAAAATAATAGCAAAAGTTTGCTAGCTTTTCTAACAGACAATATGTATAGGTATCTGTATTCTTGTGCAAAACGCTTCTGTGATTTCACAGAAACATGCTTTTTTTTTTTTTTTTTGTCACGCACAGAAAGCTTCTGATGTTTTCTGTTTCATGTTTGGAAACTTTTTAGTTATTTCACAAAGCGAGCGTTTTTAACGCACAGAAAGATTTTGTGACTATCAGTTTTCTTTTCTCACAGGTTTTCTGTGATATTCCGCAGAAATGCTTTTTTTTTTTTTTGTTACAGCATAGAATGATGGCGAAAAAAATCACAAAATATATTCCATCATCCTTTTTTGGTATAGCTTTTTTTTTTTCTGTATCCCTGCAGTTACCTTCGTGCTGTTTAACAGAAGGTTTCAATAATAAAAGCAGGAAATGTCAGTTTCTTCTTTCCCCACTTCCTGTATTATCCACAAAACTGTTTTACTGATCACACGTTTTCTGCCAAAACAAAATAGATTAACAGTAAAACTCTAGCTCTGCTTAGTTCACATTCTTCTTAACAGGACACCATCCCTTTCAGTTTAAAACCATGCTAGGTGATTACTGCTTTTTAAAACTGAAATGTCCCTTATAGCGACTGACCAGGCGCTCATTGCTCAAAGATGCTTTGGCGCGATAGAAACCTATTATCGTTACTTACAGTTATTTTTTTATTCCAGCAGAGGCACCTTAAATTACCATGATTAACTTGTTTTAGAACAACACAAGTTATAGCATGTATTTAGAAAAGTAAAAAAAAAAGCACATCATTTATGATGGTGTCAGAAGCTAATTGAAATTGTCTCTGCAGGTGGTGCCGAGGCGCCGTAGCAATATTTTAAATTCTCTTTATGTTCTCCTTCACTGACACAATGATACAATTCTCAACGGTGTTGCAAAAATAGTATAATGAAGCATCACTAACACTTATCAAACGGGAGTGCAACCATCAAAAAGTTCCTTTCATCTTTTGATTTGTTAAAATACAGCTAAACGTCATAGTCAGCAAACTAAATGACAAAATGGTACTAAAAGCCATACTTGGAAAGAGCCTAATTAGTATGACTTCCTTAGGCGAGAGAGAGAGTGCTTTTTCTTTTCTGTTTTTTTGTTTTTGTTTTTTTTTTCAGTTTAATTCCAGCGATGAGCATGGAAAACAATCAGTTTTGGGTTTACATATGCGCCCCAATTTATACCACACAGCTCTAGTTTTGAGCCAAGCTGTTTGCTAGATGCGGCGGCTTTCACTGCCACTCCTCTTTGAAACAGCGGGAAGCGGTAGGGAGGCCGGATTCTTGAACGCACTAAATGTGCATGAGTAAGGAAGGGAGATTGCATTTAGAAATAGAAATTACGGAGGGCACTTAAGAATGATTACTTGCTGTGAAGGCGAAAGCACGAATGTCTCTTCGCGATTTTTCTTTCATCTGCATTATTTTGTTTTCATTTCGTTTTTTGTTTATTTACTTCCATATTTTATGTTTTTCTGTTTGTCCTTTCTCATCTATCTCTATCGATCCCAATACTGACTGCATTGCGCATTCACTGGGTCTACAAGCTTCCGTGACCTAATATGGGTAGCATTCCCTTCTTGTAATCCTAAAGTCAGGTTAGACTCCCACGCTCTCCAATGTGACCAGATTTTCTTTTCAGCTCAATCAATTTTTGGGGGGTAGAATTTTCCCGAAATTTGGCCCTTTCCAATTTGGTGTCGGCATCTGAGGGTTGATGATGTCACAGTCCTGCTTGGTCGATGACCACTTCGTTGGCCAATGCGGGCGCCGGGTTACATTGCTAATTGTGGCATATAATACTTTCGCCATAGAAATCATCTTGTGGAAACAACAGCTAGCGGGCTTAGGCTTGCCTTCGGCCCATAATTTACTTCAAAACTGGTGAAGCATGCATAATACCTACATTTTACTTCGGAATGCTTTAAACAGGCATAGTTCACCTCGTTAGTGTTTCAAAAGGCAATCTTATTAGAATAATTTCAGTGTCTCAGTTCTTATTCCACTTTACCGCCTCACCATTTCCGAAACTACAAGATGCGCTGGTTGAATAACAGGCATTTGCAGCATCATCAGCATGACACTATTAAGTGGTCATTTTTGAACTAACGCTTATTTCTTCTTGTAACGAAAGCATATGAAGAGCAATTATTTTAACCACAGCAGGGTCCCTGCACAGCACAGCTTTTCTTCAGCAAGCATTCTTTGGCAAATTTATAGAAAAAAAAAAAAAATGTCAGTTACTGCAATGCAAAATATAGTTCTGCTCAAAGAGTATTTTGTTGTTCGGTAACTGAAGACCGTGTGGGCACGAGGTGTGAATACCAGATTAAATCAGATAATATCAGCCTACCTTTGGCCTGGCACATGCACGTTGCTCATGATGACACGTTCTTCTTCGGGTCTTTACAGTTGTTGGTGTGAACATGCATGTAGCCTTACATAGTCGATGTTCTACTTTAGCTTGAGAGCATCGAGAAAGCTGTTGGGAGTAGAATTAAGCGTGTTATTACCATTAGGGGAACTCCGTGATCCATCGCATCACGGTACTTAATACTGAAGGCAAATTGAGCCACGAACATCATCTTGAAGGCCTTCGCCGGAGTGGACGCCTCGAAAATTGTCTGGCTTCGATGGTGACGGTGAAGAAATGCGTAATGGGAAAGTTTCATTCTGTACAAATATGGTACTATTATGACGTGAGTATCGTCGCACGAATACCGCTACATTTAATGCTGATGAATGGTGAGTATGGCAGATGTCCCAGATCATCATCGATAGTCATCTCCTAGAAGATAAACGCATGACATGCATTAGCTGGAGTAGTCTTTATAACACAGCTGATATAAATATATTATGGAGTCGAAATGTGGACAATTTTACTATAAAGCTGAATTTTTAACTAGCAGCACTGAAAAGTAGCTTAGAAAACAGGAATACATCGCGATGTTTACTACATAATTTTAATCTGTTACTTTCTTTAACTACTGAGGTTGCATGACAACATCCATTGTCGACTAGAGGAAAAATATAGCTTCATAAACCTGCATAGTTTGATTATATGACACTATGAAAAGTCGAGTGGCCTGGTTGAACAGTCTTGATTGATGGCGAGACCAAAAGAAATGTCATGACATACAGCATTGTGGCTCTATTATTGCAACCAATATAGTTTCTACTTAAAACATTTATCCAAGAGTTCGACAATCGTAACTCATACCTCTAAAAATTTGCAGGTCTTCCACTTCGCCGAGTGATGCAAGAAGCAGCATAGGTGTGCCATCGCATATTAGCTGCAGCCGACCTTATCTCAGCACTGGAAGCTTCTATTTATTTCAAGCAGTTTTTAGCGTTCCCTATTTCCATCCGGCTGTAAGCGCGGCGGAAAAGCTGTTTTCCGGCAGTTTGCAGGTCCTTGCGAAAAGCATCTAACACATTAAAGCCAGCAGGATCTTGACATGAGAATTCAGATGCTTCTCTTCAGACAGAAATCTCCAGTTTTGCTTGATATCTATTAGTTTTATTTTTTTACTTGTTGATCATTAGTCGCTGAGAAGCGTGGGTGTTCGACATCAGATGTGGCAAGCATTTCGTTACGATATGAAAGCCTGAATGGCTGCAGTAAGGAAGCTTTTCTTTTTCTTCCTGCTGTTCAATAGTTTCATTAGCCGGTAACTTTGGGACACGCATCCGTACGAGTCTGTTTGCATGTCGGCCTTCTTAGGTTGTATTTCTTCCAACTCATAAGGACTCGGAGAACAAGAGCGCATGTAGCTTGGCTCTCATTTTATTTTTAATACAGTTTTCCAATTACCAGAGTAAGCTTTCTAATCGGCTTGCGATAACTACTCCGCTAAACAAATCCTGAAAGGTATTCGGGCACCTCTCAATGATTTCTTTTGCGACACTTCTTAATATTTTTCTTCCAGTTCTGGGTGTGTTCTCAAGTACCTTTCTGCTCACGAATCTTACCATATCCTTTAAATCCTGTTTGTGTGGCGTTTTACATTCTTCACACGACTTTATGAGATGGGCTGGAAAAGCATTCGAATGAATGATTATTTTTTTCCGGGACAGCATAGCTGCAACCTTCAGTGTACATTAAAGATCTCGAAGCTTGTGTGGCAGACACAGTTGTCTTCGTCCGCTTGCGCAGAATTCTCCTGTTCAAGGGTTTCAGGAACACTGTCGTTTTCATCGAATTACTGAAGAGCCTCTAAGCACTGCACACCACATTCCCGCCGTTTTGCAGCAAGTTGATGGCCTTCTTCGCCCATAGTGGGTAACCACTGGGCAATTAGTGTGACCAAGTTCATTGCCTTTAACCTGCCAATAACGAACGAAGAGAGGTAAGTTAGTGTAGAGGCCAGAATTGCAAGCACTTCAAGTGGAACATGTTTCAAAACGAAAACAGTGTGCTTGCCGCGTGCGGGTTGGTACGTTAATAAGCGATGCATATACTGAGGAGAGAAGCTGTACATGGAGACGTTTCCTTAGACCGTTAGTGCTCAAAATATCGCAGTGCATCATTACAAGCTCATAAGAGGACTAGGGTTCCTTGCGTTGGGAAAAAAACAGCACAACTTTATCAAAGACAAATACTCCTTCTTTTCGAGACATTATGACGACTATTTTCATCCTACACAAGATCCCTGAATGCTAGCTTGAATAGCTGGCAACGCGGCTCCTTTACCGAAAATGGCACCACTCACAAGGCTTATTACCTTTGGATCATAACGTTCACGCACAGGTGTGGATATATGCGACATCAAAGGCAGTGATGTCACCTGCAGAGCCCTTATAGGCTTCAAGATCGAGCTGATGGTGTATAGACAACGTGAGCATACGATTCTTATCATTTCGACAACGTATTGCATTCTTTCAAAAAGATCTGTGTTTGCTTTCGCAGCGTAATGTCCACATTTTAAACAGTAGCATTAGTTATGGACAGTGCAGCAAGTAGAGGTGCTTTGAGTTCATGGGAATGTCTGAAAAAGTAAGTTGCATTCTTCCAGTCACACGGTCTTCAATAACGTCTTTAAGTCTCACAAGCGTAGCGTAATTGTCGGCTCTGTAAATAGCTAGTCTATCTCGGAAAGGTGCAAAACTTGTTGCCATACTTCTTTCTGCGCGGACTGTACATATGAAAGAAAACAGAAAGGAACAAATCGTAGTATGTTCTAACTTTGTTCGACATGACCATCCATCCATCGAGTGTTTTTGTTTCTTTTTAAGTTAAATACACATAGTTTCTAATTCAGATCGCTGTATTGAAATGGGGAACGGGATATTAGTTGGTTCCAATATTTAAGTGAAATCGACTTACAGTAACTGTATGGTCTAGGAAAAAATCAAGGTCAAATGAAACAACACCTTCAAAAAGATCACGTGTCAAACACGACGAAATTCCGGGGATACATGTACTTAAGCTCGTTGAATATTGAGTTAAACTTTATCGCATTTTTCACACCTACGCTGAGTGTCCTGCAACGTCTGAAGGACATCTTCATTACGGATCTGTGTCCGCACCTCAGACATACCTGATTCAGCTGCTGTCGGAAAAAGGATGTCCCTTCCAGCTGCATGCAGTATTGACCAATGTGCTGCGCATTGCTGAAGTTCTTGACAAACCCCATGACTGCATACGTTATCACCAAGAATTGCTACAACTGTTCCAATAAGGCGGGTTCCCCTTGCTTCTAATTACTTCAAGCTGTTCACAAATGGCGAAAATGTTTTTCTCTGACCAGAGCACACAAAGTCGCCTTCTTTGCAGAGTAAGCAAAGCTTGGTGGTTTACATTCAACAACATTTCCAATGGTAAATGTTGCCGAGCGTAAAATAGACTGCCAACAACTTATGATTTTACTTTGTTTTTGTTTTTTTTTTTTATGCGGACTCAAGAGGATTGGCAGCTTCAAATGCATCTTGGAGGAGTGTTATATTTAACGATGTGGGGTGGTCTCGAAAAGGTGGAATATTTTTTAAAAACCAAGTCATCGGCGAAATCCGCCAGTACATCATTTCTGGCGGGTAGTGAACTATCCCATTCTGCTCTTACCGAGGTGATCGCTAACATGGCTTCAGTGGTATATATCAAATAAACATAGTGAAAAACTGCTCTGCTCCCAGTTTTGTTTTGCCTCGATTCATTGCGAATGGCACTACATATAGCACAGTTCTTGCTCAAAGCATGATGTGATACTATGTTGACAAAGAAACGTTCCGACAGGTATGAACCTTGTGCCGATTATAGATATCTTCTTGAACGAGTAAATTTTCTGGTGGCTTAAACCTGCCCTTCCGCGTTTATCTTTCAAACAGGAGGCAGTTGCACAAAAATGTATGTATATCACATTTAGCTTCTGCAGTAATCTGGATAGCTCTGAAGCACACGACTCTCAGACAGTAGCCTAATGTACAAGTTAGCAAATGTTTTCCTGATGTGGTAAAATGTGGGCCCCAATAAGTGGAGACAGGTGAAAATGCGATGTAGCCCAAGAAACGGGACAAAGGAAAGGAGACAACACAGAACGGCGTGGTTCGATTCACTTTCCGAATCCTGTCTGATGCGATGCAGCAATGGATTACATGAACCGAACCGCCAATCGTTTACATGGGATTTCCTGAACACTTTCACAAACATGCACCCTCTTCGACATAAAAAACAAAAAAAAAATACGAGAAAAGCCCAGCTATTTCTGAAGACACGTATCGAACATTCAAACGAGAAAGTGACTGCCCTACTCACACGTAGATGAAAGGAAGCGGAAATATGAGATAGGATAACAGCCTCTAACAGTATATACATTAGGGTGGACCGGACACACTGAATTACGACATGTGCGGCGAGCCAGGTAAAGGCGCTATATCAACAGTGCTACAATTTGTGGACACATCCGCAGCTCATTTGGTCTTTGGCATACCGTACTCGCTCAAACACAGATCGAGGTGACAATGTGCGGATGTTTTAGAGCGCAGCTCTTTGGCGTCCGTTCCTGGGTTTCGCGTCGGCGTCGGCGTCGTCGTCGGCCTCGTAACCAGCTCCGCCCCCCTTTCATCCCCCCAGCGCTAGCAGCGACCGACTGATACCGCTGGATGCCGCTGACGCCGCTAGAGAGTCAAGATAACGTGACTGCATAGAGCACCGTCGCCGCCATGCAGAAAGAGGAGGGGAGGGTCCCCCCCCCACCCCCGCCCCCTGTTCCTGTGTGGCGGATAGGGTGCTCTTCAGTTGCCGACGCGCCGGTTATTTCACGTAGGCCCCGGCACGTCGACGAATACGTGACCACCTTCCCACGGCTAGACCTGGTTCTTGGCGCTGCGGAAGCGAGGGTATCATATTGTTTGCGTCGGCATCGGCGGCGTTGTCCCTGAAACCAACTCCGCAGCTGGGGTTGACTCACTATCGGCGTCAGCAGCATCAGTCAGTCGCTGCTATCTCTTCCCTCCTCCCTTTATCGCGTTGTCCGCTTGCTGCGCGCGCTTCTGCCCCCATCGTCTGCCGCTGGGTGTACACGCCGTCCCCCTCCCCCCTCTTCCTGCGAGTCTCCGGTTGTCAAAGCGCCGGCTCGAACTTAATTCCTTTCTTCGCTCCTCCTCCAATGCAACCCCTGTGCGGTGGCAATCAGAGAGCCAGATCGGTGGCGGCGGATCTGTATATGTGCACCGCCCGAGCCGACACCGATGTTAGTAGTGGGGGACTTTAATGTTGACATAAAGACAAACAGGAATTTCTTCACACTTATGCGGGAGAGCATCCCGTTCCTCTCGCTCGTAACGCGTCCCACGGCTGTGACAACCTCGCGAGGCACTTGTATAGATCTCGTCTTTGAGAATCAAGCATTGGTGTACCAAGTCGAACATATATCAGTCTATTTCTCCGACCACAAAGCTTCCTTCATGAATGTCAAAAACTGTTAGTGGAGTCTTTGTTAAAGGAATACGTGTGAAAAATAAAAAAAGAAATTCTGTGATAGCGCGTACATGTGTTGCTCGATATCTTTGCCTCAATCTATCGAAAAGGTGAAACAGCTTATTTGCTGCGCTCAAATTTCGCATTAGGAAGTAACGTAATCGTCGGTAATTTTTTTACTCAGCCAGAGTGCACAGGCATGGTAAGAAATTACACCTCCTCCGTGAACCAGTGAGCTATCTTATTCGCATCTGCTAGCGCGACGGCTTGGTCATCGCCGCTGGTTGTCAGCACTGCCAGTGCAGATAAAAATGTTTTCCTTTTTTTCCTGGGAACAAGGAATATCCACAAAATAAAATAATAGAGACAAGTATGCTTGTTGGCAACAAAGGGCTAAAAATATTAGCAGTGGGATAATGACGAGTGCACTGCAGGCCTAAACGATAGTCGAATGTCAACTGCGCCAGTTTGACACCCATATTCTTTCATCAGCCGAAAAGCCTGCCCAGCGCCTTCATTGCAACTGGGTCACTAGATCGCGCAATAAAGTAGCGGCGCCGTGCCGGCGAGAAAGGAAGAACAGGTGAGCTGACCGCAGGTGCCCTGCGATGATGAGGGTGCGCAGATCCCTGAGCCAAGGGTCGTTTGGTACCAGGAGTATCAGGGGGCACCCTAGAGAACGCGCTGCGGTGCGTATAGTAGAAAAAAAAATACAAAAAAGAAAAACTTTCGCTATCGAGTCAACTCCGAGGCGGAGTATCAGCTTCTATATTTTTTTTTTTTCGAGCACATCGAGCTCCCTCCCCTGGATTGTCCGGCCACGTGGTTTCGTTTTTGTCGGCGGTCCTACCCGACATGAACGACGTCAGCCTTTTTTCGCGAGGGTCATTGTCGCCTGCACTGTCTTCATGAGCATTCATTATTCATTACGCTGAAAGCTTATGAATTACCAACTTTAAATGTAGCATAAATCAGCCGCTAATTCTTGCTAACGATTGAGGCAGCCCCATAGGTTCACGCAGCAACCCCTTGCTGAATGCAACACAAGAATCAAAGCTGTTTTTGGAGCGTGCATATATATACGTCCGTATGTAACGCTTGGTTAATCCCGGCCGTGGCGACGGCGTTTTTAACGAACAGTAAAAGCAATATGAAAAAAAAAAAAAGCAAGATAGATGTGTTTATTGATAGGAAAGACAGAGAGGTTGGCTGGAATGATTAAAATCTGACGATGGATAGATCATTCTCCGGTGACACTACATGCGTTTTTATTGCGTGGAAAGGTGACTGCGTTGCTAAGAACATCGCAAATGAATGCCCCGAAACCATTGCACATTCGAAGCACTTGAAGAATTTAACTGCAGTGACGTCATTTTATGACGTCATTGTAATCAATTTTAGGAGCCACTTCATTAAAAAAACACACACAGCGGATCGAAACCGAAACTAATTCGCCACCCACGTGAGCGATGAAGGATATTGTGAAGACGCCAAGCGGGACCCTCTACCGCCACAATATGCCTCATTCTGCATCGAAAGGCATATTTTCTCTGCTGTTCCCGCTTTATCGCGTGCGCAGTCTGCATCACGTTCCAATATGCGTCTGCTGCAGAAATAGGGTCCGTGGGTGCGGCAGTAACAAAGTGAAGTTATCGGGCTCAGCAGCAGACTGCGAAACAAAATGCTGATCGCGCTTGCATTGGGCGACGATGATACGTGTGTGGCCTTCCGCGCTGTCGTGAAGTGTGCTCGGAAGCTTCGGGTGGTCTTCAAAAACACGTGAGCAGCAGTCGCGCTTGTGCATGCACTGCATTGTCGGTTATCGCCTGTTTGTTCACTAACTACGCAGTAAGTATGACCCCGCCGGGGTGGCGCAGTGGTTACGGCGCTCGACTACTGTTCCCAAGGGCGCGGGATCGAATCCCGGCCTCGGCGGCCGCTTTTCGATGGAGGCGAAAAGCAAGGTGCCCGTGTGCTGTGCGATGTCAGTGCACGTTAAAGAACCTCAGGTGGTCGAAATTTCCGGAGTCCTCCACTACGGCGTCTCTCATAGCCTTAGTCGCTTTGGGACGTTAAACCCCACAAACCAAACCAAACCAGTAAGTATGATCGCTGGCAACCCTTGTGGTTGACTTTGCTGACGTCGTTACAATTTCTACTTTGGTGAATTGCTCCCCGTGGTTTGTAAACGGAAATTAATCAGGCGCGAAATTAATCTTTATGAACTATAGTTTTCTGCATTCTGGCTATACCTGTCCACAGAGAACGCACTTATAATCGTGGCGAACAAGCATCAGCTGACTGAATGTTTCTCTCGCGGAAAATCTTTTCTTGCGTGCCGGCGCCTCGCGTACTGCATCCTGATCACCTGAGATGGGAAGTTTTTCTTTAATAAGCCAAACAAGAGGTAATGCCACATGAATTTGATGCCTCCCAAATCGTTTTCAGCATATCTGAAGGCATATTCGTTTTTACACTGTAAAACACATGTGGTAGACCATTTGCCCGCACTACGCTTCGCACGTTGATGACATGCATGCGCGCCTCTGGCATGGGCGTCTGCCATATAAACAAAAAAAAGCAAACAAACGAACAAAATAGGAGCGTACACTTCACGATCTCATCATCCCCGCAGCCTAAACAAAGTAGCGGTTGGGAAGGCTGAAGTGATAGCAGAAACGCTCCAAAGGCAAGCACAGCAGGGTGTGAATGCCGTTGAGAGCTTGAGGCTCGGCACTTCCTGCGTGCATCGGCCACACGAAGAATTCGACGCTCCTGATTGCGTTTTATCTCCGCCGATTGTTTAGCGCTTTTTTTATATGAGACTTCGCATTCTTGACTTTGCCTGCAGCTCTGCTGTCTTTGCATTTCGACGGTATAGTTGCCCACTGAGGCGGAAAATCACCCTTTCTTGAGAGCTGTCATTTGCATGGCAGCTGCGAGAGTCCGCCAGAGAATGCGCTACGGGTACTCTGCTTGTATACAATTTTCCGGATTGTCAAGGTATTGTTTTCGATAAAAATAACATACTCGCCATCACGCTACGATAAGCATATCAGTCTGACCTGACTTACCATTTCTCTTCAGTGCCCGTTCAAAACAAAATTTGATATCGCTGAGCGCCCCAGTTCGTCTTGCCGGCTTTTGTTAGGAACCAAAGCTGGCCGCCTGCGGATGCGGAAAAACGCTCCGCTCGAAAGAGCGACGTGTTTCCGAATAGTTCGTGTTAGCGAGGCGTGACAGGATCGCCAACACGACGCAAAAATCATGCTTGCGGACGCAGTTGACCAACTGTTTCCGAAGTTTTACTCCGCCAGGAGAGCATAGATGGCGGAGTCACACTGCAAACAGAGCAGACGATGCACCTGTACTAGTTGGCGTCAAAAATTTTCGGTCCGCGCGATATTTAAACGTTATGTCTTCTGTTTTTGACTTCAGTTAAAAGCCTGGCAACTACTATCTCAAACCGAAACTCCTGCGTACTAATAATACGATAATAAATTACGTATATGCGACTTCGTGCATCTAATACCGTGCTATATGCTTACTCTACGCACTATTAACAACACCAAAGTGCACCATAAAAATGTGATGTCCATACCTACCCCTTTAAGGCCATTACCGACCACTTATGACTGGCTCCTCTTCCTCTCTGGCTAAACGCTTCTCGGCGGCTTACGGGCCACGACTCAAGAGGCCAGCCGCACGGAAGCTACCCGGTAGGCTTCATCTCATACCAAGTCGTAAAGCAATTCACAGTCCTTGTTACAGTAGAAGGAATGACAAGAACTAGAATAAGCATTTCTGCTCTCTGGTTAAGAGGGTATACGTGAAAGCAGTCTCGTTCAGGTCTGTGTCTCTTCGCTAGCTGGGCTGTTGTAAATCATCTGGGTCGTGGCTGTTCTATCGGTCTTTTTAGCTTTGAATACAACCCGTCGCTTCCCGGTAGCTGTCGTGCATGTTCTGAAACTTTTCGGTGTACTTTCCTTATTTCTCGCTAACTTGGACGCTGTGGTGTTTCGACCATGTTTCCATCGCGAGTATACAGTCTCCTTTCAAGGAGTCGGAGGCAAAGCATGTCGCGCGCAGTCAGACTGACCGTACATGAAAAGCTAGACTCGGCGTTGTTTGCTATCTTCGGGACGATGGAGCGCCGAAAGAGAGGAGAACAACGGGTCACCCTATGCACTTCCGTCTCGGTGAGCACGAATGACCTTTAGCAGCATGGCCTTCTGGGGAAGGAATTCAAGTCGCTCCGTCTGGTAAGCACCCGGAAAGGGAGCGGAGAAAGTTTTCTACGGCAGGAAATGGACAAATATTGCTGCGCTCCGTGTTCTTCGCGAAGGCAGTGAACGGCATAAGAAGAGGCGCGCGCAGGGGACTTTTTTAGGAACATGAGACAGGAACAACGACATATTTTTTTCTAGAGCAGTGGACGGCCTTCGTTTTTTTTTTTTTTTTTTTTTTTTTTAGTATCCTAGCACCAAGGCTTCCAATCTCGAAAACACAAACAAGCAAAAAACACGTTGTTTGAGCGTCTGAAACCTCCCGCTAGTAAATGTGGCCATGACTGCGCCGCGACTGGGCGCGAGCAGAGCTGCTTCGCTGACCACTGCACGAGAGCACTGTGTTCGCGGCGCGGTCAATCACCCCGCGTGTTCAACTGGTACACTCTCACACTGTGCTTTGCATGGGCTCGTCTTCATCAAATTCCACCTGTGCGCAATGGATCTAGAGCACACCGCTATCGGACTGCCCTCGTAAGGTGCGTTAAGGGGTCCAAAAATGTTATATAATTACCACCAATGTCCCCAGGTCATCGATTTCGCTGAACTTTGCTTAATTCGAACTTTGTAGCCTTTGCTTCGGACCGAAAGCAAAATGAAACGCGACGTGCTGGCGCACATACTTCGCATTAGGCCGTTTTTTTTCTTCTTTTTACATAATAGAGATGGTATAGCAGTGTAAGACTATAAGCAAGGTTAGCCTGACAGAAACAGGCTGTCAGTGCTGGGTTGAAGCCGTTGAGTAGGAATGCTTAGTAGCATAACAAACATCTCCCAGTCAGCGATGGACGACCGACCTCGAGTACAGCTTGTTGTAGTGCTGATTGTTTTCACACAGTAGCAACACGTATTTGCATCAGAAAAGATCGAGGCAATATATGTGATGCACATCAACTGCTCTCACGGTGATCTTAAAGATAAACAGAAAAACTACTGCCAGTGTGGAGTGGTCGCGGAGCTCATACTTATATAAGCACCAAATGGGAGGTCTAAACCTAAACAGCGCAAACCTCCGTGACAGGTTCGTGCTGGCATCTCCTATACCCCTCCTTTCATTAGTTAATTTTGGTCTTTCATACACTTCCGGTCTGTGTTCATTCGTGTTGTTGCTGACTTTTCAGAACGCTTATCTGTGATCTTGCTCGCGGAAAAGTTCCCCGTCATTTTTTTTTTTTTATACCCGAGCGTTTTGTTTGGTTGCTGGTACTGCTATGTTTACGACCGACGCGCAGCCGGTGAGATAGAGGGCAGGAGAACAAAGCTAACTGGCCGCGATACGTAGTAACGTCCCATATTGAGAACCATGCATTGCCCTCCCTTGTTATCCCTGTCAAACTCGGGCAAACTTGTTAGCGAACGGGCTCTCCTGTTTCAAGCGACACCAACAACCGCGCCGTCTGAAAATTAATTTCTCATCCAGGCGCAGAACTTTCCTGCTGGTGCTTATGTTTCATCCAAAACAGGAGCACCCTTTTTAATAACGGCCCTTAACCTCAGCAACCATATATAGGGAGAAAAAAAAAAAAACGAGCAGTGGTGGGGGGGGGGGGGGGGGGGGGGGGGGCTGGAGGACGGAAACAGAACTTTCATTACCAGGAATTGAATTCCCCGAGAATGAATGGCACAGTTACTTGATCAGGGCGCAATTTTACCACGATGGCCTTCAGCAGCTTCCATAAACATTTCATATTGCCCTGCAATGCGTTACAGTGCAGATCGCTTGCAGCTACCTCAGCAGCATGTATACGCACCTTCGAGCAGCTGCCTTCGCTGCACATCTCGAAATGAAAGTGAATGGGTAGTCCTTGAACGCAAATGAAGGAAGCAGGGTTGAGCTAGGGAGAGAGGCTGCCGTTGTGTAGACCTGCTTGAGGCCCCTACGTCACAAAAACACACGTACACATCTTTGTGTGTGTGTGTGTGTGTGTGTGTGTGTGTGTGTGTGTGTGTGTGTGTGTGTGTGTGTGTGTGTGTGTGTGTGTGTGTGTGTGTGTGTGTGTGTGTGTGTGTGTGTGTGTGTGTGTGTGTGTGTGTGTGTGTGTGTGTGTGTGTGTGTGTGTGTGTGTGTGTGTGTGCGTGTGCGTGCGTGCGTGCGTGTGCGTGCGTGCGTGTGTGTGTGTGCGTGTGTGTGTGTGTGTGTACGTGCGTGCGTGCGTGCGTGAGTGCGCGCGAGCGTATGTGGAGAAGGGTCGCTGAAGTTGGCAGTATTCGCAGCGGCAGACTACATGCTTCCCGTATCCCGAATTGCCACGCCATATATATCTCCCTTTCACTTCAGCCTGTTGAAGTCGCCGTTAAATGGCGGGCCCTTGCACCAAACGTTACCAAACGTCACTGCGGCACGTAAGAGCAGTGCTTTCGCATAGTCTAGAACCCGCAGCAGGAGGAAAGACCGGGGAATTCAGACTAATATATTTAACTTAATCTCGTTAGTGTCATGCCATGCTACGAAAAGTAGACGTTTCCAAAGGAATGCATCCTTGTGGCTAGTTTGCAGCATTCACAGAGTATCACGTGAAGCCGTGATGCAGCGCTTCATTATAGTTAGGCTTTCTGCAGCTGAGGACCCAAACGATAAGTCGCGAGCATGGCACGCGTCTAGTCAGTGCACAACACGTAGCCGACAACAATGAATCTAGGTACGAAACTATTTGCCAGCTACCAGGACAGCGGTGATAATCTTACGTGATTAAGGAAATAAGTAAGCTAAGCCCATTTTTTTTTCCAAGGCCATTACACACTGTTCGGTATACATGCAACACACCTGAACCAACGATGGAATCGACTTTTTTATCTCACGTATTTTTCTGAGGCAAGTGGACATCCGCAACGGGTATGGCTACAATACCTTACAAATTTTGTTATTCGAACAGCAAGCGAGTTCTACCTTTGAGCCGCGGTGTTCAGAAGTTGTCACACCACGCCACTGAAGGAATGGCGTCCGAATGTACTCTTTTTTTCTCTCTCTTTTTTTTTTTTTTATTGCGAGACAGTGGTACTTAGCGAAAATGCCAGCGTCGTCCGTGCGAAGCCAGCTCCGCCTTCCAGGAAGCACCAACCCTCGTACCGTCTGTTGCAGAAGTTTGCAGCCCAACGCGCCGGGCGGAGGAGCCGTATTGCTCCCGAGAGGCGGCGCTGCGCCCGCCGGCGCTGCCTGGTGACGTAGCTATAAAGAGTGATGAGGCTTGTTCTCTTCCGCTCATCCCGCGATTGATATCGCAAGTTTGCAGCCCAACACGCCGGGCGGAGGAGCATTATCGCTCCCGAGAGGCGGCGCTGCCTGGTGACGTAGCTATAAAGAGTGAGGAGGCTTGTTCTCTTCCCCTCATCCCGCGGTTGATATCGCAAGCTTGCAGCCCAACGCGCCGGGCGGAGGAGCATTATCGCTCCCGAGAGGCGGCGCTGCCTGGTGACGTAGCTATAAAGAGTGAGGAGGCTTGTTCTCTTCCCCTCATCCCGCGGTTGATATCGCAAGTTTGCAGCCCAACACGCCGGGCGGAGGAGCATTATCGCTCCCGAGAGGCGGCGCTGCCTGGTGACGTAGCTATAAAGAGTGAGGAGGCTTGTTCTCTTCCCCTCATCCCGCGGTTGATATCGCAAGTTTGCAGCCCAACGCGCCGGGCGGAGGAGCGGTGTCGCTCCTGAGAGGCGGCGCTGCGCCCGGCGGCGCTGCCTGGTGACGTAGCTATAAAGAGTGAGGAGGCTTGTTCTCTTCCCCTCATCCCGCGGTTGATATCGCACATCTTTGCTCTCAGCCGTGGGATGAGGGGAAGAGAACCAGCCTCCTCACTCTTTATAGCTACGTCATCAGGCAGCGCCGGCGGGCGCAGCGCCGCCTCTCAGGAGCGATACCGCTCCTCCACCCGGCGCGTTGGGCTGCAAACTCCTGCAACAGACGGTACATCCGACATCCGCAAGCCTCCGCCTACTTACAAGCCCACGCAGCAGCGGAACGGAAAAAGGTCGAAGGTCTGTGGAGCCTTGGTTTAGAGCAAAAATAATTTGTAATTATCAATGCACAAATACAACCGCTGTCATAGCGTGCTCGCTGCTGGATTCATGATTGTCCTGTCAATTATTTTTTCTTTCCCTATTCCGTTCTCCGTCGCGTGTTGCAATGGCCACTCGCTACAAGTACCATTGTTCTATAATCGAGGCCATTGCCACTCTACTGTAACATCGTGAGTGATGTTTGCAGGCGCGAAGGTTTGGGAGGTCGCGAATTGGTTAAGAAAAGCGCGCTAGTGAAAGCGCGACCCCGTCAGATGGCGCGTAAGCAAAGTGTAACGTTCGAGAGCGTACAACATGGAATGTGACCTTCCGATGACACGCGCCGAAGCAGGCGGGCGCGTGGCGCCGTCAACGGCCTCGAAGCACGCACAGCGAGCGTGTCACTCGGCAAAGAAAAAAAAAAGCGGAGTTGGAGAGTATAAGAGAAAGTGCCGTTATTACATCTCCCTTAGTTGATGCTGCGAGCTTCACGCGGGTGCTGCGTTTTAAGTCTGCGAGAGAAACGCGTAGAAAAAAAATGCGCACTGCGCCCGCCTCCCCATGATGATCCAACATCGACTGGCCTTGACCGTACCGCCCCAAAGCGATTAACATTCGTCGGTCATCCGATTGAAGGGAGCAGCGTCCGGAGTTCGCTTCCTAGTCTTCGCCGCCCATGCGCCGGAAGGAAAGGATTTGAAGCTGCCTTCGCGGAGGATTTGCAAATGCAGGGACGACGACGTGTTCCAGTAATGCCTCGAGCTCGCGCAGAGCGCTTGTGCAGGCGAAGACGACAAATGTGGAGTCAGTGGAATGGGATTATGCCGCGTAGAACATGGAGGAAAGGACGCCTCGCAATGGCTCAGAGATTGGAAAACGCGACGAGAGTTTGCCCTTGTTTCGTTTTTTATTTGTTTCCAGATGCCGGGTGTCCGCTGTTCTCTCGCCGGAAAATCCAAGTCGCAAATACATAGTCGGGGGAAATCCCTTCCTGTAGGAGCTCGCAAAATCAAAAGAAAAACGGAAACTCCGTCGCCTCGTCACTTTGACAATGGGGGGCCGTTGATGCATTGTTGAAATGGACTATGAGCCCGGCAGGTCACTTCCAAACATCTAACATAGCTCAAAGCCATTTGTGTCCATGGAATAAGAGCAGAAATCGAGAATCAATCTATATTACTGTCGTGGCTAATTGCTGTGCCACGTGACGTCATGGTAAATTTGAAGAAATGAACACGAAGCAGATTCCTTGGAACAGTTGAGGAAGATTAATTTGTCTCAGCCGTGCCACAGGGGTGTGCTGCTATCTCAATGGTTTAATATTTCATTAATATGACTGCTTGGCTGGATTGATTGCATCGTGTAGCTTATCGATAATGTTGTCTGTAATCGTGCTGATTGCAAAGTCTCCGAGCCTGGACGCACAGAAAAACACGTTCCCTGTGTGGCGCAGGCAGACCATAGACTACATGTGCCTCAATAAATAGAGAATTTAAAAAGGGGAAATAAAGTGGAAGACATTTTACAACGTCCCCGAGACTGGGTACTATAGAATTAAGACGGTCTGCCACCTGACGGCAGCGGAGAGCTATAGAGACAGAGTGGATGAGTGCGACTAGGTTGATTGCTGAAAACGCGCATCACCGTGTTCCTTGCGAGTGTGGTACGCGTTCGTCAAAATATCAACGCATTGCCTCTGAGTTTACGCCGTACACTTGGACGTTTTCCTAGGCATTCAGCATTTGTATTTTCGCCACGTCAGCCTAGTGATAAGGCTACAAAAAAAATAGGGGCGATTCATTGGACTGGTGCAAGGAAATGCGACAGCAATTATCTCTCGCTAATCTATTCCGATTCTGTTTCCATTTTTCATTCCATTTGTGTTCGCAATCGCTTCTTTTGTTCTTTTTTTTTTTGCTTATTCATTCAGTCAGGCCTCTGCCTTTCAAGTGGAAAGGGGATTTCCTCTCTCCAACTGCAATGGTTGGCAGGTGGGGAGGAAGGAATCTTCTCAAATCTACCTGCCACGATTGGCAGAAGAGGTTTCACCTAAGGGATTAAAATTGCTATAGTTTGCCAACAATTCTTAACGGACGATGGTGTGGCTTATAGTTATATATAGCGGTGCGGAAGAGGCATCCGCTCGTCTCACATCTCAGGGACACTTCTATTTGGAGTAATGAGCGAATGATAGTGCTTGACGAATGCTGAAGTTTATGTGAACTAGGGGCACGATGAAATTTTTTATGACCACCCAGTCTGACTTAAAGCAGCAACAGCTCGGTACATAAAACACCACTACTGATGGCTAAGCCCGGATTTACAACGGCTTAAAAGCATGCTGATGTTTTTGAAACTGCGCTCTTACTTCCTGGCTTATAACTGCAGAAATAGTGTGTTCAAAGGCCTAGGTGCGCCGGCATGGGTCTTATCAAAATATTCGATAGTTTTAGACAAGACAAACACGTAACCATTGGTTTGTATTCGCACTTAATGAACAGTGACCTGTTCTACACCAGTGATAACAAATAGAAGCCTGTTCGGGAGTGAAGTTCGCGGTCGATTTCATTCCATACTGTTCGTGTGATACGGCCAACTGCACCACATTTTGCCGCTTTTAGAAAAGACTCTAAATATAGCTGCTAGAAACTGCTTCGCTGTCCCTGTTTTGGCGGCGAGAATCATGGAATAGGTAGAAGATGAAGCATAAGTCCTACACTGCACATGTAAAGAAATGCACTTCGAACGCATAGCTCTCTACTACCACCAGCGATGCTCATGAAACGAAGTGGCTATGCTGTTTTTAAGCATTCTTTTGGCGGCGTTGTTCAGTGGGGAGGTCCAGTGCGTACACTAGACTGAGGAAAAAGGAACGCCGTCCGAAGCTGACGTATGACGAGCCAACCTGTCGGCGTTCCTTTTTCGATGCACAGAGTCAGATCCAAAATAAACATCTTCCTGGTTAATTTGCTTATTACCAGTATCACCAGATACAGCTTGCGCAATATGCAAAAAAAAAAATTAAAATAGGAGAAAGGAAACGTACGTGAACACGTGAAGTAGTCCAAAGTATTAGCACTTCAGTAATGGCATCTACCTTCTAGCGAAGGAAAGCAACACCGGTACAGTGCAAGGATCCCCACAAAAAAGGATATCATCATCCACGTTACTTCCCAAAAGGAACGCTAGGCACAAGAACATAAGACTGTTATCGGGCTACAGTTATCCATGATAAGCAAGAAAAAAAAACATTGACAAATTATGAGTGTCAACGAGAAACACTTCGGCTAATTACAAAATTCGCTCTGTGATATAAGTTCACTAATAATTTTCCTATGGGTTTATGTTAGCCGCAGTCGGCGGTAAACGCTCGAGACACCATTGTTGGAGCTGCGGCGGCAGTTATTAGTTCGAATAACGGCCGATAATTCTTTCTAAGCGTGTGCGTTCATTTCGTTAACGACCTCCCCGACCCACACCACGCGGGAATACGCGCCAGAAGCGTGCACTACCGGCTCGAAACAGCAAGACGACATGCACCATACCTTCCGGGTGTCAGTGACGAGCCGCTACGGCTAGTCGGCCAAGGGTCGAGTCGGTGGTCGGAGGAGGGAACAGAAGTGTCGGAAGAGACGTCTGTCCGGGCCCGGGATCAGGCTGCTGTGTACCGGCGAACGGACCCGGGCCCTCTTATAGAGGCCCGGCGGCCCCCGTCCGCTGGGGAGGCGCCCCGTTCTGCGCACGTGCGACGCTCGGTTTCGCTTTCCCGCCCCATCGCCTCGAGCGACGGCGCATGCGCACACCCTCGCCAACGGGGTCCGCTAGCCGTGCGGGAAACCGTCTCCCGCACGCGCGCTCCGGCGCGCGCTTTCGCGGCGGAACGCGAACCGCGGGAACGGCGCGGCGTGGAGACAGGATTCAGACGAGAAGGGCCAGTATTCAATGAGAGCCGACGCTCCGGGAGAATAAGAGAACCTACTCGTTTCATGATTGCAGTATCACAGAGAGCGCGCCCCCGTGGAGCAGAAGAGCCCGAAAACTTTGCACAGTGAGTAGCATTGCACAAAAGCTCAGGGAAACAGGGGAAAGTCGGCGTTAATTGGGGAGAAGTGGGACTGTTTTATGTTTCAAACAAAAGTAGAATTAAAGAGAACCGAATAATGGTCCCAGACAAAGACAAATTCATTTGTCCAAACGTTGGCTTGCCAACTGAGACCCCCGCTCAAACCTCTTTTGGTTCTCTTTCATACTGTGTAGTCATCTTGTCATCCTTGGATCCCAAACAAAACTATAAGACACCTCATTATAAGATGCCTACACTATATTAAAAGCACGCGGCATGATAGCACTCACAAGGATACCTTCTTTACGTCTTGTCACTGTTCAGACGGATAGTGGAGCTGCAGATTTTCCTCTCCAGAGGAAAGGAGGAAGTATTAACAGATCATAGCAGAGGTATCTCACATTAGAGGAAATATGCCTTAATGACATATTTTCTAGCTAGTTGTCAATGTTATTTTTTTGAGGCGGGATATTTAGAAAATGAGTTCATAACGGTGCTAGGGGATGCTAAAATTTGTACGAGTTTTCCCACCAAATGTCTCGTACATTCCCTTTATGTACCTATAAGACTGCGCATATGAGATACCGCTTGTCCGGACGCCTCGAACTGACTGTTCTCTAGTCAGCTGTAATGTGTGGAATGTATGCCGGCGTTACGAATCAACATAAAAGAGCAAGACGATAGCTGTCTACTTGGAATAAGAATGCTCAATACCAGGGCTGAGGAAGCTTATAGGGACCGCATATGCTTAAAGACGGGAAAAAAGAGTTTATGACTCGATTTTTCCACTTTCTAAACTAAAAATACAGAGAACGGAGACCCATAAGTATGTATGTATGTTTGTTTGCCATCGTGAAAAAAAAATACCAACAAGCTGTCCATGAGGCGGCCACGAGGCGAGACATTACATACCGGAGTTACATTTGCTAAATTAATTAGCCGAATTTCCTTCGAAGAAAACCCTTTGGGATGCGTTCCTTTCTTCTTTTTTTTTTTTTTTTTTTGCCACTTTCTAAGAGTCACAACTTTACAGAGAGGCACGCACCTAGTTTGAGTAGCGGCGATGTGTTTGTTATATGCTTGGGATGAAAGACGATATACAGGTTGAAACCTGTGAAAATGACTTCTTGCAATGAAGAAAGGTTGATCATACCACATGACAGGGTGCAGCGCTTACCACTGGCAAGTGTGAAACATTAATAATATTCAGTGCATTGACTCGTACAATGAATTATTTTCAACTTATCAATTCTGAAGTTTAGAAAAAATGCCTGCTCCTTAATTCGTGCTATACATTACCCCATGTGCACCGGCAACGCGGACTTCAACTGGAGTACAAGTATTACAAACTGCTAGCTGCATAAGGAGCGCATGCCCGTCGTTCGGCGTTTGCAGGTACACGTGCGCAATATAAGAAAAGGCGCGGATCGAGGGCGGAATTATCCTTGCACAAGTGCGTGTCTGAGCAGTTTTGCGGACGGACGGATATGCGGAGAAAAATAAGCAGACATGGGTGACCGAGCACGGGAAAATCAAATTGCAACCGCATTGTGCATTTCATGCAATAAAAAGAAGGCTTTGGCGGAGAGACGTAGAGGTACCCAGATGCGCATCTGGAGGCAAGCCATGTGATGGTATTTCAAATACGATGCAGAGTGTTAGTCCAATATAGACATGGGAACAGTCATCTGATGTCGCCATCAAGCGCCCAAGAAGCCCTGTATTAAAAGAACAACGCAGGAAGGTTCGCCAAATCTTTATAAAGAGAGTAAGTGCTAAAAAAGAGGAAGTTCGGAATTAAAGAAATTAGCGCAAGCTTGGGTGCTGGCCACGTATGTTGTGAGCGTGAAGAGACAAGCTAAGACGGCAGAAAATGAAAAGAATTGGGCTTGTGTACCGTTTATTCCTCCCTCCTCGTCCTTTTGCACTTGCAACAATTAAGAAAGTGGTGAATATTGAAGTATGGAAGCTGATACGAAGGGAGCCGACACAAAAAATAGTGTAAGGGAAAATGTTTTGTTTATCAATGGGAAATAAGCTGCAATAGTGGATAATTGTTTAGAAAGTAGAAGAAAAACAACCATATATAACATTGGGAGCCCATCGTTTCGGATCCTGTTAGCATATGGTTACTTTTTATTTATTTAACTGCAACGTTATAAGATCAGCCGACACCGCGAAAACTTCGCTGTAGAGCTGCCTCACTACAGTTGGCAACATTCGGTCGGTGACAGATCACACAGAACTTAGAAGAGAACAGGTACGTTTAAATAATTTATGTGAAGATTAAAGCGACATTTTTCATGTTCCCATATTTATAGCAATAATATCTCTATGTGAAGCACCATGCAAATGTAGAAGTATGCCTTGAAATCAGCCCACAGAATAATGAGTGCCATATTCAGAATTTATACACTGAACTGTTCTGCGCGGAAGTAATGCGCGGAAGGCGAAGTTTCGAAACGTCTAAATTTTATTTCTCTGCCGTTCTTTAAGATAACGGTCAAACAGCCGCACTGAGACTCCTGCATACCTCCGTGCCACTATCCGAGATTTCACTTCCTCTTTTGGGACTGCGACAGTTTCGATCCCTTGTCTGTGGCGTTTGGGGAATGGGGCCGCCGCTGCATCGCTGTACATTACGATATCAACCCCAGGGCAAAGTGGGTCTATCTCTTGGGATCATTTTGACGTAAGTAATCGTTACGACATGCCTTTCGGAGATATAAAGTCCGCAGATGCCCTCCCAATCATGGTCAGGTTCCTGGTCTACTCGAGAGTTACCGCTAGATTTCTGCGTCCACGACAACTCGCAATCTCCTTTCTCTCCTCCTCTCACTGCAACCGATAGATCTCTTTGTCCACGGCCCCTCGCGGCCTCATTTCTCTTCGCCCCTCACTGCTACCGGTCTAACTTTTCACCGACGCGGCGCTCTCTTGCCTCCTCTCTTGCGCTGCAGACATCCGCTTACAAGCTCTAATTTGCCATGAGTTCAAGCGTAACCAATGTAGTTAACCTGCTGAAAAGAGGGTGCCCCAGCAGGCAGGCCGATGTAGCTGCTTTATTTTAGGAAACTTTGGACCTGTCGCAAGAGGGTGGAAATTCTACCTATATTAGACAAGCTTCTCAACATCTCCTCAACTCACGGCTGGCATCCATGGCGATAAGAGCTGGGGCTGCGGAGACTCGCACATTTTTATTTTATTTTTTCCTCTTCATCGTATTTCATGGAATGAAAGCACTTGCTTCCTATTTTATTGCTTCATATAGCGTCTGTGCAGGGTCGGGCTTGAACAATCAGTACTCGGTTTTCGATTTTCGCCCAGGAACTTCATTTAGTGCTCCGAACGTTTTTGTCTCGATCAGTCGCTGAAATTCAAGAGCTCCTATGATCCAATGGCACAACGGCAAGTTCCCAAGAACAAATGCTATTCATAAAGAGGCACCAATATATATATATATATATATATATATATATATATATATATATATATATATATATATATATATATATATATTGTTCGAGCCACCGCTCGAACAAACATCTTTATTCCAGCCACAATCTGGAACGCTGCGCGTGATCTTGCGAACACCGGTGAATGATGACGATGCTGCGTATGTGGAGGTAAAAGAGGTGAAAGTTCTGGCACCGCGTTCTGGCGTGTGTGTGTGTGTGTGTGTGTGTGTGTGTGTGTGTGTGTGTGTGTGTGTGTGTGTGTGTGTGTGTGTGTGTGTGTGTGTGTGTGTGTGTGTGTGTGTGTGTGTGTGTGTGTGTGTGTGTGTGTGTGTGTGTGTGTGTGTGTGTGTGTGTGTGTGTGTGTGTGTGTGTGTGTGTGTGTGTGTGTGTGTGTGTGTGTGTGTGTGTGTGTGTGTGTGTGTGTGTGTGTGTGTGTGTGTGTGTGTGTGTGTGTGTGTGTGTGTGTGTGTGTGTGTGTGTGTGTGTGTGTGTGTGTGTGTGTGTGTGTGTGTGTGTGTGTGTGTGTGTGTGTGTGTGTGTGTGTGTGTGTGTGTGTGTGTGTGTGTGTGTGTGTGTGTGTGTGTGTGTGTGTGTGTGTGTGTGTGTGTGTGTGTGTGTGTGTGTGTGTGTGTGTGTGTGTGTGTGTGTGTGTGTGTGTGTGTGTGTGTGTGTGTGTGTGTGTGTGTGTGTGTGTGTGTGTGTGTGTGTGTGTGTGTGTGTGTGTGTGTGTGTGTGTGTGTGTGTGTGTGTGTGTGTGTGTGTGTGTGTGTGTGTGTGTGTGTGTGTGTGTGTGTGTGTGTGTGTGTGTGTGTGTGTGTGTGTGTGTGTGTGTGTGTGTGTGTGTGTGTGTGTGTGTGTGTGTGTGTGTGTGTGTGTGTGTGTGTGTGTGTGTGTGTGTGTGTGTGTGTGTGTGTGTGTGTGTGTGTGTGTGTGTGTGTGTGTGTGTGTGTGTGTGTGTGTGTGTGTGTGTGTGTGTGTGTGTGTGTGTGTGTGTGTGTGTGTGTGTGTGTGTGTGTGTGTGTGTGTGTGTGTGTGTGTGTGTGTGTGTGTGTGTGTGTGTGTGTGTGTGTGTGTGTGTGTGTGTGTGTGTGTGTGTGTGTGTGTGTGTGTGTGTGTGTGTGTGTGTGTGTGTGTGTGTGTGTGTGTGTGTGTGTGTGTGTGTGTGTGTGTGTGTGTGTGTGTGTGTGTGTGTGTGTGTGTGTGTGTGTGTGTGTGTGTGTGTGTGTGTGTGTGTGTGTGTGTGTGTGTGTGTGTGTGTGTGTGTGTGTGTGTGTGTGTGTGTGTGTGTGTGTGTGTGTGTGTGTGTGTGTGTGTGTGTGTGTGTGTGTGTGTGTGTGTGTGTGTGTGTGTGTGTGTGTGTGTGTGTGTGTGTGTGTGTGTGTGTGTGTGTGTGAAAATCAGCAGGACAATTTGGTGTTTCAGTCCTGCTCAGTCCTGTGTGTGTGTGTGAAAATCAGCAGGACAATTTGGTGTTTCAGTCCTGCTCAAATAACAAAAGAAATATAGACTTGGCTTCTTATTTGCGGTGTGCGCATACTCACTGGGATTTTTTCCTCGCCCTTAAACACCAAATTTGCATACTCTCTTCTATTTGTTCTCCCATCACCGAAGCAGGCTTATTCGGCCCCTAATATATGCTGCTTACAAACGCTCTTGCTTCGACACGATCGCATTGTTCTGAGGCGCGGTGTCTCAAGATTCTGAATTTCAACTCGGCAGCAGAGGTGGGCATTTGACCTCAAAAACCTCGACCTCACCTCAAACTCAAAAAATATTTGGCGACCTCACTCAACCTCAACCTCATAAATTGAGGTTGAGGTCCCCCAGGCAACCTCACCTCACTTTTCAGGTGACCATTGGCGACCTCACTCAACCTCACCTCAAACTCAAAATGTGAGGTTGAGGTCGGGCGCTCGACCTCAAAAAAAAAAAAAAAATCATTAAATTAAACCGTAACACAAACCAAATATACATTTCTTGGTAATCCTGGGATATATAGGCAAGCAAGAACTTTGTCGTATGAAGGCTTTTTTTTTTGCTTTTAATTTTATACAACAATTAATATCCCGGATAAAAGCAGAAAAGCTCCGGTGACTGCATGTCTAACTCTGCACAAAAGTGGCAATCATATATCCCTCCTCGCCTACCATTTTGTGGTCAGTTTCATTCTAAGGCCTACATGGGTACCACGTTACTACGCATAGGCCCATAACGCAATACAAAGAGTTTATCCCATCTGACCCACGTGAATAAGATTCGTATTATAAATAAAACAAGCCAGTTCTTACTATAAACTGAAAAGACAAACGCTGTTGACCCTAGTGACGACGACAACAATGACGATATGCTCTTTTTCTTTTCTTGCCACATAGCGCTAAACAGACAGGGACACAGCGAGACATACGGGACGGGCGCTTTTTTTTTATCGCCTGTCCAGTATGTCTGGCTGTGTCCCTGTCTGTTTAGCGCTATGAGGCAAGAAAGCCGGCACCAACTCGCCCAAGCTTCCATTCTTGCTCTTTTTCTTAATCCGAAAAAAAAAAATTGATGATTGCCGAGCTTTTTTTTAATACACTGTACATTGTTTTGTGACAGAATACATTAAATTAGGAAAAAATAGGAATACATTCGTGCCTCGTTAGTACGGATGCTTTGGTTTCCGACCAAAGCTGTCCATAAAGCGAGTCATACATAATAACGACTCATGAATAAAAACGAAAAGTATATAATTGAGAAAAAATTTATCATTAATGGCTGCTGTTTTAATTAATTTGGGTATATAAACACAGCCGAGATGTCGATGCTACCCTCTTCTCCATAGATCCGTCGACCCGAAACGTCATGTCTGTTCTTAAACCTTGTCAGCCATCCTCTTGAGTAGCTGAAGTCAGTAACGCCTAGACAGAGCGTAGAATAATATTTCTCAGTAAACATCCCACTGTTTTACTGAACAAATATTCCGTAAGTCATCACAGGTAAAACCTATCAAGACGGAGGAGAGTGAGTGAAAAACGTTTATTTCTTATATGGCGATTACATAATGAGGGAGAAGCACTCATAATGTTGCCGAGGCAGCGAGCCTTCTTTTGAAGCATTTCGTCGCTCACGACAGCACCATTCGCGAGCACATTCCCGAACCACATTAACAAGGCTGAATCCATTTCTTCGAACTGTGCTTGGCGCTGTCGGACTGTGGCTTTCGCTGCGATGCCGACGTTGAGTCATTTATCGGAGTCCTGTAGTGTATATATAGATGGTATACCGTCGACTTGGCGAGGCTGAGGCCTAGTTGAACTTGGGTCCAGTCTTTCATGGCTTGGATTGACTGAGATGGCTTTTGCCGCTTGTATTCAGATTTCCCGCTTCGCGCCTAAGTTCAGCTCCATTCTTTTGCGTTTAACTCCCGTCATGCCAAAAATCAGACTAAAGTTGAAAGTTACAGGCTCCTGCTTCTTCGCACTCTTTTTCCCTAGTTAACCTCCCTGACTCCGTTCTTCTGATTCTCTTTCTTGCCTTGTACTGTTTCCGTAAGGAAGCGAGGGAGTCAAGTTGGCAGGCTACTATACAGAGGGCTATCAAACAGCCCTTTCCAGTGCCGTTTGTATGTGTTCCTATGAAACAAACACTGCAAGCTGAAGTACAGTTTAGAACGACGGCTAGCCGACTACGAAGAGCTCAGACCTTGTCAAGGCCGCATCGTTGACTCAAGGCGAAGCCGACATGCGGACCTCCCGGGGTGCAAAATGGGGCAGTTCGGCAGCCTAACAGTGACGAAAACCAGGAGCATGAGAAGGAAGGGCCTCCAGGATAGGACGCCCGGTCCTGGTTGCTTGCTCGTCGCCTTTCTTTCGTCGCTCTACTTCGTGAGTGTGTCTTAACCCGGACCGAAAAGCGTTAACGGCTTCATGGAACACACTTTGTGTTCTGGGATAGAAAAACTTCAGTTCCCACCACCAATTTTGGCGCTTGTCTTTCTTCTTATTATTTCTTTCTTACGCTTTTACCAGCCTCTCTTCTGTTCACGTTCAGCAGAATTTATTGCGACTACATGTTGCTATTTTCCCGACTGCGGCCTTTAGTTGCGGCGCTGCCGCTGCACCCAGAAATCTCCCGGTTCCCTCCTTTTGGGGTCTTTCTTAGTTAGCTGACCCCCGGTTTGCTGTGTACGATCCCTGCCATCCACCCTCCTTTTCTCCTCCGCCTCCTCCCTTGCTTTCCGCTCTTGCCCCCCCCCCCCCCCCTTCCTAATACGACGACACGCCCGCTTTGGTTCTTTCCAACTCCACAGGACTCGTTCAGGCATCCGACCGTATCGGCTGTCGCATAGGTTCCCGGCCTGCGCACCCTTCTTTAACTTGCGTTCGGACTCCCCTGATTTTTTCAAACGATGTCCATATTAACGCGATAAAAATACATGGGCCGAATAGGCTGTGTGCATTCATCCCCTGTCCATTGTTCAGAGAGCGAGTTTATATATTAACGAGGCATAAATACATTGAAAAATCTTCGCCCCAGAAAACTGTCCATAATTCGGGTCCTCCATATTAACGGATGTCATATTAACGGGGCACAAATTTTTCACAATAGCCACTCATGAAACGACTTATGAAGACTAAATCGCCAACAAAACAAACAAAAGAGGAAAAGACAGCAAAACACCAATTAATCATAAAACTCGGCCAACGCCGAATAAACCGTCAGAAAATTTCCAAGAGGAATGCTGTTTATCTTATGAGGTCCCAACCAGCCACTCCTGGACGTTTGTTTATAATTCTGTGATCCCGTGGCGTATTGCAAGAATTGGCGGAATTGCTTCTTCGAACACCACGCTTACATTAAAGAATTACAAGGGTCTGAATTGCTAGGAAAAAGGGTTATATGTGAACCACTTTGCTGTCGCGAACATTGGCTCGCCCGTCAAATTTCGCCGGTGCAAAATGTCCAACTCGTACCCGCCTTAAAAAAAAAAAAAAAAAAAAAAAAAAGGAAAAAAGAAAAAAAAAAACATGATATAAATACTTGTACGTCTTAACTTAATACTGGATGCCATTTCGCCAACAATTCTGAGACGAGCTTCTTTCTAGTATTCACCTGTTTTCCTTTAAAGACTAAACTAATAAATTGCACGGCGGTGTCTCCGAAGCTGCTTCGCCGCATACACCGTACGTGAATCTAGAGAAACCGTTTCCCCGTTAGTGTCGTATAGTTACAGCACATAAACGTAAAATAAAGAAAGGCCAACAGAAAGGAGGCCAGCAAGCAGCCCGGAGGGACCGCGCTCCCTGCTGTGCACGCGCTCCTCCCTTCGCAGTCCGTCTCCATGGCATCTGGTTTTGCTCATGCAGTGAATGCCGAACTGTCACCAATACACACCAAAGGCAGTGGGGTATGTGTGTCAGCTCCGCTTCCAGAGACTGCATCGCGCTTTTCAATACTTGCAAAAAGAAAAAAACCAAATGACCGCGCCGGTAAGTGGAAAGGAGGGTTGTGCTATGGGCCTCTGAATAGATGCCAAAGAAAGAGCGAAATGTGAGGGAAGAAGCCTGTTCTCTTTTCGGCAGTGTACGAACTTAATTGACATACAAGAAAATATATATGAAGAAATACCATGTTGAAGAAAGTAATAACAAATGTCGCACACTAAACACAGAAGAGAACTGCGCTTCCCAGAGCGTATAGAAGGTTTGAGACATCGACTTAGTACTGCATTCCTCAGTGCTAGCATGTAATTGGCCTCATTCACGTATATCTAAATTGATTTTTAAAGAAAGAGACAAGTGTCTGAAGAAATTATTCCGACATCTGGCCACAAAAATTTTCATCCGATTGATTTGTCCGTCTGGAGCAGACGGGAGCACAAAAGAGACACGCTCAGTTCGCTTCACCAATTCCGTCTAGACACCAAAATGTCTAGCCGGAAACCATCTCAATACTTTCTAGCTCACAAAAACATGTAGGAGAACGCTTTTTCTCTTTTCTTTTTGTTTTCTGCGCCTGAATAAGAGATTTCAAGAGAAACCTGATATTATGAAGTTAAGAATCCCTTATTCTCCTCCTTTCTCCTGCATTGCTTGATTTCACTAGAATTTGAGAGAGAAACAAGGGGCCTTAGCGGAGCGAAATCATTTTTTTTTTAATGGGCTTCACTGTATGCAAGCCCCATATATATTTTTTGTCTCTTCTATCTCGGCAAATAGTTAACATGTGCAGGCTTCCTTCCTGTATGCCACTGCGTCTTATAAGATGTGCCGTCCGTTTCATCCTCTTGCATGTTTTACCGCTATATTGGTTATATACGGAACGCTAGCACCTTCATCCCATTGCAGTTGTTCGGGGCCACCTGTGAATCTGTTAGAAGGAACAAGCAGCACAAGACCAAAGCGAGGTTGTTTTGGAGAATACAAGAATATAAATTTACAGGACCGGAATATAGAACGATGGCGTACAATTAGAAAGGGAGGACTTCGATAAAATGCTCAGATGGTATTGTGCCTGTTTTCCTGGTTTGTTCATGTTTTCCTTTTTTTTATCTGTCAGTATCACGTGCTCTAACAATTTCGCTGCACCATTTTCTGTTAAGTTTCCGTGTAATGTACAGCGGGGTCCTTTATCGAATGCAAGGCAGCAGCCGTGACGTTAGCGCCTGGAAACGGGCATGCACACGACAAACAGTTCTGCTCCGCGCCGTCTGCGCAAAGACAGTTTGCTTCACTTTTTAGTTTGCTTGTTTCTTTGCGGCATCCGACAAAAGCACCGCAGGTCAACGTGAGTTATGTGCTTTGCGCGCTCCTGGGTGTTCGAGCCGGCGGCAAGCATCGGCAAAAACAAGTCAGAGGAAACTGGGGTGGCGGGCGGGGGGCATGGGGAGTTCGTGAAGTAAACAAAAAAAAAATATCTCCTTCCAAGAAGACCAGAGGGAAGCGTCCTCGGGCTGCGGACATTACGGTGGAATGCCGAAAGCTGGGGCAGGGGCTACGGCATCCGGTCGTCCGAACGGGGGGTAACCAAACACCGAGAGCCGGCGGGCACACCGCGGCAGTACGCTCGAGCTCCGCGTCGAAAGGGGCGCTCTTCGAAGAAAGCCGCGGCAACAGCAAAAAGCCTGGACCTCACAATTTCGACCTCACACAATGACGACCTCACTCAACCTCAAACTCACGCGTGAGGTTGAGGTCCAATTTCGTGACCTCACTCAAAAAATTTCGAGCTGTCACCGACCTCACCTCAACCTCACCTCACTCCGTGAGGTTGAGGTCATTTTGAGGTTGAGGTCGACCTCATGAGGTCGAAACCTCATGAGGTTGCCCACCTCTGCTCGGCAGTAAGGAAACGTGTTCCCACATCTTCCTGGGCCATCCTTCTACTCATTTCATGCAAAGAACCCTCTTCTTTTTATTTTATAGTTACCCGGAAGCTCGCACAAAACGACAGAAAATAAATTTATTATCTCCCAAAACCGACCATACACGGAGAAAATAAAAGCAGGTTACTGATTCGCCCTTTGTTATGAGGTCGTCGTTCCCTTGCAGGGGAAGAAGTGGTATCTTTCAGGAGAAGCATTCTGCGAAAGGTGCACAGTTCTGCCGGGATAGTTTCCTCCATTTCTCCCCAAGAGAGAACCAGCCCTTTACCCAACCGGGATGAGGCGCGAACTGCCAGAAATAGTTCGAGGCGTAGAATCTACGGAGCACTGCAACGATACTAGAACCAGTCGACGTTTGCGGCCGCTGGAGGATGCAAAGAGCACGCAGTCAAGGTGCGCGTGTATGGGCCGATTGGCTTCTCATTGGGAACGATATTATAGCTTCTCTCTTACCCTTACCTTGTCAGCGATGACGTTCATTCGGGCTCTGGAGCGGTTCTCGCGCGGCCAACGCATGTGCTGCTGTCTACATCGCTCTTGCGCTCTAATTAACACCTGGGCACGGGTGCATTTGCGTGGGAGCCGCAGCTTGTTTGTTCTGCCCCCCCCCCCCCCCCCCCCTTCAAGTTCCTGCTAAATATATATCTCTCTGGGCTATCCACGCCACTGATTGCGTAACGGCCTCGCCTGCGTGCCAGCTTGACCAACAAAAGTTTGAGTGAGGCTTGCCAGTCTTCTCAAGCATGCACGGTCATTTTGCTATCGCAGCGTTCTCTCATATCGGTGGTCTTACCTGCCGCACCCTACCACGCGTATTATCGTGTTAGCTCTACTATAAGCGCTCCTGCATAGTTGCGACCTACCCGTGACCATACTAATGCCTCATGATCACGCGTGCCGAAAAAAATGGGTCGTACAGAATTTTTTTTTTTCCCAAATGGTATATGACTTTACCTGGACAACCACACGCATTTAACCCAATAAGGATTCCTACGAGTCTGTATATGGGTGATGATTGCCAGAAACATGCAAGCACGTCTATAGTTCCTTGTGTTCCATCCCGAAGGCTCCCGCCGTGGGCGAGTGAACGACTCAGGTATGAAAATCTCCTGCACGGCAGCAAGGAACGCCTTCTTAATGGATGTTAATGATACGGATGCCTCGTCCGCCGTTTTTCTCTTTACTCTCCTTTCTGCTTCAAAACAGCATTTCTCTTAACTAGGTGGACTTCGATCCGGCCTTCCTCTTTTTTCTTTTTTTTTTTTATTCTGCAGTAAAGACACGGCCCAGTCAAAAAAAGTCTCTCGTTAAACTTACGTGGGGCCACGGAGCGTTCTCTTTTTTTTTTTTGTATTTTCATTTCATTCCCAGCATGAGGCTTCGGTCTAAAAGCAGATGGCTCCGTGCAGGAGGCAAAGCCAGGGCTTATTTGTCACGTGCAAATAATCCGAGCGCAGCCACCACAGGAAGTACAGCAAGTTGTGCGGGTGCATTAGCTCGCCAAAACAAAGCGTCAGCGGCCTCATCATCTTATCCCTTTTCGTCTGCACTTGTGTGTGATGCCAGAGGAGTTAAATATGGAAGGTCTGGATCGCGGGCGGGGAAAATACTTATAATAATGATCAAGAAAGAACTCAAACGATGGCGGGGTACTCAAGCAGGAGTATCAAATTACATGTTTTGCTCGCAGTTCACTCGTTTACAGGGATCATCCTCTTTTTTCCTTTTTTTTTTTATTACTGTCAGTGTCTGGCACCCTGACCTAATTCAGCCTTCTTATTCCTATTAAACAAAACTGGGCAGAGAGAGAAAGCGGGGACAGAGTGGTGTCAACTTTCTTCTGCTGAGTGGCGCGTCCTCCAGGCACCCCGTATGAGAATGTTTATTCAGCCTAGTTAAAATCTTTTTCTTCATGTCCTTTTTTTCGCCTCTTCGCGACTCTAGTTAGCTCAATTACGCACTGCGCGACCAAAAAATATGTGCCCCTCGATCATCTCGATATTATTTCATAGAGCTCTCAAGGTTGGCCCTGAAACTTCAAGCTGAAATTTGAAAGATGTAATCGGGGCATTTTTAGTATTTTCTTCACATACTCAGAAATTCTGTGCACTTTCCGGGAGAAAGTTCTTGGACATAATTTTTTCACATACATTTTTTTTTCTTTGCAATAATAATCTATATACACTCAGATCTTCTTTCGAAATGCTTTTATATTTTGCATTCAGTGGTCAAAAACGGGCCCCATTGATCTTCTGGGCTGACGTACTTGAAGTGAGCGCAGGGCTTATACCAATTATATCAGTGTGTGTGCGTGCGTGCGTGCGTGTGTGTGTGCGTGTGTGTGTGTGTGTGTGTGTGTGTGTGTGTGTGTGTGTGTGTGTGTGTGTGTGTGTGTGTGTGTGTGTGTGTGTGTGTGTGTGTGTGTGTGTGTGTGTGTGTGTGTGTGTGTGTGTGTGTGTGTGTGTGTGTGTGTGTGTGTGTGTGTGTGTGTGTGTGTGTGTGTGTGTGTGTGTGTGTGTGTGTGTGTGTGTGTGTGTGTGTGTGTGTGTGTGTGTGTGTGTGTGTGTGTGTGTGTGTGTGTGTGTGTGTGTGTGTGTGTGTGTGTGTGTGTGTGTGTGTGTGTGTGTGTGTGTGTGCACAGATTCTTGAAGCACATAGTAAGAATGCTTTTAAATGATGTTGTCGAATTACTGGTGAGCTAGCCGTCCCCATTACACTACTGTTTTGTTTAACTTCTGCGCATTTATTGTTGGCTTCTGCCAACTGCTGCAGCAGCTGCTTCACTTTTAGTAGAAGTTGCTGGAATAGGAACCCGTTTGCCAGTAGACCTGGCTTGCTCTGCCCAACTTGTGCAATTCATTGATTAACACCGGGTCCATTACTCCTTTACTATAGGCAAATTTCTTAGTGAAGCGTTGATCGTTTATTTAAATTTTAGTTTTAGTTCTTCGCTATCATGTACAATGAGCGTGAGCAAAGCAAAATGACTGCTTTTGCAGCTAAGTTTGGATGGCAAGTATGAATACTCACACACACACACACACACACACACACACACACACACACACACACACACACACACACACATACACACACACACACACACACACACACACACACACACACACACACACACACACACACACACACACACACACACACACACACACACACACACACACACACACACACACACACACACACACACACACACACACACACACACACACACACACACACACACACACACACACACACACACACACACACACACACACACACACACACACACACACACACACACACACACACACACACACACACACACACACACACACACACACACACACACACACACACACACACACACACACACACACACACACACACACACACACACACACACACACACACACACACACACACACACACACACACACACACACACACACACACACACACACACACACACACACACACACACACACACACACACACACACACACACACACACACACACACACACACACACACACACACACACACACACACACACACACACACACACACACACACACACACACACACACACACACACACACACACACACACACACACACACACACACACACACACACACACACACACACACACACACACACACACACACACACACACACACACACACACACACACACACACACACACACACACACACACACACACACACACACACACACACACACACACACACACACACACACACACACACACACACACACACACACACACACACACACACACACACACACACACACACACACACACACACACACACACACACACACACACACACACACACACACACACACACACACACACACACACACACACACACACACACACACACACACATACATATATATATATATATATATATATATATATATATATATATATATATATATATATATATATATATATATATATATATATATATATATATATATATATATATATATATATATATGTATATAGTCTTTGCTTTAGAGTATCCTTCCTGCCTCTGAGCCAAACCTGTGAACGCAACTTGTTCTCCTTTTGGCACCCGTACCTCTGTGCATGCCTCTATGCCAAATCTCCGTGGAGGAAATCTCTATGGCTTCCTTTCTGGAGGTATATAACTCGAGGCTTGAGAGGCCGACTCACCTGTTTAGAGCCCTACTTGGTCGCGCAATGAATTCAAATCTATACGTGCTGCTTTTCCGCGCGCTCAGTGAAAAGATCAACCGGCAAATGAACGATGACGTAGGGTTCAAAGACGTACAACAGAAGATATCCCAATTGTCTACTGATCTCCTCACACGTCAAGCATTAAGGTAGCTTAATCGCGAGCCCTCCGTAAATGTTCTCGAGTCTGTGCTGCGCGCCTTTAAGAATAGTTGACTGGAATCGCTTATGATATACCCCCTTTAGTCACTAGTTATGAATTTCAACCTCTCCTATATGATAATTTATGCAGTTTCATTTTGGCCTTGATGGCTTCACTTCAGGACACATCACTGTTTTCAGGTAGTCAGTTGCATTGCCTTTGCATGGTTTCTGTGAGACTAAAAATCACGTAAACAAGTTACCTTATTTTAAGGCTCGTTGAAGCGCATATGCACACAAAGCAGGCGAACGGCAAAGCATCTTAGAAATAGTTCGCTGCGATCATTTCGCATGTCTGGCTTAAAATAGATCTTTGCTCCTTATCGCAAAGGGTTTTGACTATAAGATCGAGCCATTCATGGCACGTTGTATCCTAGCAGTAATAAAAAAAAAATGCGTACAAGTTTGTGTATGCCGTGGCTGAAGGGGTGATATACGGGCTTCACTTTGTTATACATTTAGGGCGCTCAAACTGAAGGGGGGGGGTGGGGGGGGGGCTTCTGAACGCACGACCGCGCCTCGCGCAAAAGGCCGTGTTTTGTCCGAAATGGCTCTCGTGTTACGGGTGGTCTCGGAAGGACTGCACTTCAACCCACGCACTACTTCTCTCATTTCCGGAGTTATTATGAACGAGGATCGGCGTAGGCGCACAGAACCCTGCTCTGCTTCCGGCAGCCTGTATCGATAACAAAGCTGTGTACTATCCAAAGCATCATTAAAGATTTTTACCATAGCGCAGGCGCACTAGCGCAGCCGTATATCAGAGGTCTCCTGAACACGCTCTGGGTCAGGGGCGGGGCCAAGCCGTGAACAGCACATGTTGACAGCGCCCGTTGCTTTTGGCCTCGAAAAACGAACCACAAAAACTATCTTCCCGGCGCGTGCGGGGCGAGGAACACAGCTGACTTCAACGTTACGTTGGCTGACAAGGCGTGTATTGGAAATGTCATTATTTGCTCTTTTGAATGTGCATGCTCTCCGCTTTCAAGAGCACTGCAAGCCACTTGCAGCATCAAAAAAGGCTAACATGCTAACACGATATTTTAGAAATGGCGGTGCCTAACCGGCTAGGAAAACGAACTAGGGGTTAGAGCAAACTTCAGCATGAGACCAATCAAGCATTTCTGCCCGAACCCGCGTTTGTTCGTCATTCACCTTGGATGTATCTGATAGCTTTGCAGCTTTGAATGATCATCTTTCCACCCGGAAGAAGCCCCTACGAAGAAGATTCCTCAAGCTATCGGAAAACAGGAACACACCATCGGTCCTGTTCAAAGCGAAAAGCAGCAGCGAATGCGGATGGGGTATAGTACAGACGTACTATCCTTTGCGCAGCCAAAACATAGATATTTTACGACGTTGTCCTCGACCCTGCGTTTGCGAACGTTGAACGGTGTGACTATATAGCGTAATGTTCCGCAAAATGTTAATGTTTGCACTAGGTTTGGCTTGGTTTGTGAAGCTTAACGTCCCAAAGCGACTCAGGCTATGAAAGACGCCGTAGGGGAGTACTCCGGAAATTTCGACCCTCTGGAGTTCTTTCGCGTGCACTGACATCGCACAGCACACGGGCACCTTGCTATTCGCCTCCAGTGAAAAGATCCCGCCTGGGCCGGGATTCGAACCCGCATCCTTGAGCATAGCAGTCGAGCGCCTTAACCACTGCCCCACCCGGCCTTTTTTTTTCTTTATTGCCTGCTTAGACAAATCACAAAATATACAAAGGTTAAAACACGCTGACCGCACTGCCCCACACCGATGGGTAATGTTTGCACTACGTAAGCGTGTATTGCATTCGCTATTCCAAAACACAAATGAGCGGTTCGAGCGTCTCGCATCATAATCGTGTCCAGCTTCTGGCAGTATGAACCCGTTCAGTTTTTGGGTGGTGAGCCGCCCGTGACGCGTCGTTAAACAGACTCGTTGGACACACCAGATTTGATATTTAGGCGCCACTTGCGGTACTCGATAGCTGCGGTGCTGCGACTCCGAGGTGAGCTCTCTAGTTAGCTCCCAAGTTTGTTTTCAGGAGTCCATGGGCGCGCGTTCGCTATGCACATGTAAGGCCATCACGAAACTCTGAAAACTTTATGGAATCTCTCAGCGCGTACGTGAAGAGAAACACGGCGAGAAATGTTTTAGCTCACACCTTTTATTTCTTTACTGCAGATAAAATAAATGCGTTACAGCTGCATCTCGCGGTACTCACAGTGCCATAAACATAATTCAAAACGAAAATTACAGAATTCCCTTCAAGTAAATAACGTTTAACTATATTGGAGGCGGCAAGTCACCATGACGACTTGCTGGTTCCGCACAGCAGCCAACATGCTTTGTGTATCGATTGAGTACACGTCATAAATCGTTTCAGCTCATTTTTCTGCGCGAGATACACGTCAAATGTGTGGTGCGAACAAGCTAGCTTTCTGTACTTACACTTTGCGGCGGCAACGGTCATCACGAATAGGAGCAATAGAGCCGTTGGTGCTGGTGAGCGTTTTAACGTGACTGACTTACAGCCCTGTTCTCCAGAAACTCCGCCGTTGGCGTTGTCGGTGTTGCGCGATCACGGGAATGGCTCTGGCAGGTGGTAGTTGTCAAGTGGCATGACCCCGTTCTGAGTTGTCGCCGGTTTGTGCGACGTCACGAGGCCACATGACAAGGCCGCCGGAATCGGAAGACCGCTGCAAACACGGGCTTCGCCTTTGACAGGGGAGTATGAGATCGGAATCCCGCTCTCGAAGACCCTTGGATCCCGAGTCATACACTCTGCCCCTGTATGAAGGGGCACTGAACAAGGGTAAATGGGGTACGCCTCAGTTCGCAGGTCGAGCCAACGTTTCAACAAGTGGACTTGTCTTCGTGGACGAAGACAAGTCCACTTGTCGAAACGTTGGCTCGACCTGCGAACTGAGGCGTACCCCATTTCAGTGCTCCTTCATACCGTGTAAACCATCTTCTTCCTCTCGTTCTACTCTGCCCCTGTGCCATACAGGCACGTACACACTGATCGGTTACAGTGGGGCATTATAGCATGTCGTGTGGTCTATCACACAATGTGATAGATTACGAGTGCATGCTAATGAGTATGTGCGAGGTAATATAGGTAATTCGGTCTTCGCCTTTGACTGGGGAGTACTAAATCGAAATACAGCTCTCGAGGACCCTTGGATCCCGAGTCATACACTCTGCCCCTGTGCCACGCAGACACGTGCGTACTGACCGGTTCCAGTGGGCCTTTATATCTATGTCGGGTAGTCTATCACACAATGTGATAGATTACGAGTGCATGCTAATGAGTATGTGCGAGGTAATATAGGTAATTCGGTCTTCGCCTTTGACAGGGGGAGTACGAGATCGAAATACAGCTCTCGAGGACCCTTGGATCCCGAGTCATACACTCTGCCCCTGTGCCACGCAGACACGTGTGTACTGACCGGTTACAGTGGGCCTTTATATCTATGTCGGGTAGTCTATCACACAATGTGATAGATTACGAGTGCATGCTAATGAGTATGTGCGAGGTAATATAGGTAATTCGGTCTTCGCCTTTGACAGGGGAGTACGAGATCGACATCCAGCTCTCGAGGACCCTTGGATCCCGAGTCATACACTCTGCCCCTGTGCCACGCAGACACGTGTGTACTGACCGGTTACAGTGGGCCTTTATATCTATGCCGGGTAGTCTATCACAAAATGTGATAGATTACGAGTGCATGCTAATGAGTATGTGCGAGGTAATATAGGTAATTCGGTCTTCGCCTTTGACAGGGGAGTACGAGATCGAAATACAGCTCTCGAGGACCCTTAGATCCCGAGTCATACAATCTGCCCCTGTGCCACGCAGACACGTGTGTACTGACCGGTTACAGTGGGGCTTTATATCTATGTCGGGTGGTCTATCATACAATGTGATAGATTACGAGTGCCTGCTAATGAGTATGTGCGAGGTAATATAGGTAATTCGGGCTTCGCCTTTGAAAGGGGAGTACGAGATCGACATCCAGCTCTCGAGGACCCTTGGATCCCGAGTCATACACTCTGCCCCTGTGCCACGCAGACACGTGTGTACTGACCGGTTACAGTGGGTCTTTATATCTATGTCGGGTGGTCTATCATACAATGTGATAGATTACGAGTGCCTGCTAATGAGTATGTGCGAGGTAATATAGGTAATTCGGGCTTCGCCTTTGAAAGGGGAGTACGAGATCGACATCCAGCTCTCGAGGACCCTTGGATCCCGAGTCATACACTCTGCCCCTGTGCCACGCAGACACGTGTGTACTGACCGGTTACAGTGGGTCTTTATATCTATGTCGGGTGGTCTATCATACAATGTGATAGATTACGAGTGCCTGCTAATGAGTATGTGCGAGGTGATATAGGTAATTCGGGCTTCGCCTTTGACAGGGGAGTACGAGATCGACATCCAGCTCTCGAGGACCCTTGGATTCCGAGTCATACACTCTGCCCCTGTGCCACGCAGACACGTGTGTACTGGCCGGTTACAGTGGGGCTTTGTATCTATGTCGGGTGGTCTAAAATACAATGTGATAGATTACGAGTGCCTGCTAATGAGTATGCGCGAGGTAATATAGGTAATTCGGGCTTCGCCTTTGACAGGGGAGTACGAGATCGACATCCAGCTCTCGAGGACCTTTGGATTCCGAGTCATACACTCTGCCCCTGTGCCACGCAGACACGTGTGTACTGACCGGTTACAGTGGGGCTTTATATCTATGTCGGGTGGTCTATCATACAATGTGATAGATTACGAGTGCCTGCTAATGAGTATGCGCGAGGTAATATAGGTAATTCGGGCTTCGCCTTTGACAGGGGAGTACGAGATCGACATTCAGCTCTCGAGGACCCTTGGATTCCGAGTCATACACTCTGCCCCTGTGCCACGCAGACACGTGTGTACTGACCGGTTACAGTGGGGCTTTATATCTATGTCGGGTGGTCTATCATACAATGTGATAGATTACGAGTGCCTGCTAATGAGTATGTGCGAGGTAATATAGGTAATTCGGGCTTCGCCTTTGACAGGGGAGTACGAGATCGACATCCAGCTCTCGAGGACCCTTGGATCCCGAGTCATACACTCTGCCCCTGTGCCACGCAGGCACGTATGTACTGATCGGTTAAAATTGGGCTTTATATCTATGTCGGGTGGTCTATCATACAATGTGATATATTACGAGTGCCTGCTAATGAGTATGTGCGAGGTAGTATAGGTAATTCGGGCTTCGCCTTTGACAGGGGAGTACGAGATCGAAATACAGCTCTCGAGGACCCTTGGATCCCGAGTCATACCCCTGTCCCTGTGCCACGCAGGCACGTACGTACTGATCGGTTACAGTGGGGCTTTATGTGTAAGTCTAGTGGTATTTTGTATAATAGGGGGGGGGGGGGGTGGGCATTACATGCCAAGTGATCCAGCGTTTTCTCGAAAATTACGGGCCTCGTTGGAAAAAATATCTCAGGTTGCCTACGTTTAAACCTACCGATGTGCTTTTTCTTTTTAAAATATTTTCACGTCCTGACGGCATATTTCTTTTGCAATATATCTCGTTGATAAGGCAGCGAACAAAATGTTATGTAGTTATAGTATTAATTGCTGAATTATTTTATTGGTCCTAATCAAAAACCAAAGGATTGCCAAGATAATCATTTTACAGCGTAGTAAAAATGTTCTCATAAAACAGATATTGCGGCACGCAGAATAATAAGCAAAATTAGAGATTTTGAATTTTTTAAAGAAGAAGGTCTAAAGCAGAGAGGCAATTTTATAACACATGCTAACAATATGAAACAGGCAATAATAAAAAGAAATATTTGCTGTTAAAGAGCTCACATGATGATGAGGGAAAAAAAGCCAAATAGCGTATATTATGCAAAAACGTCGCTTTCAATAACTACTATTGGTGAGCCACAAAAAAAAAAAAAAAAAAAAAAGATGCATAAATACCTTTAAGCACATTTCGCCCAGTGCAAGAGATAAGAAAGCTTTAGAAAAGGTAATATTGACACATGCCATTCAAAGACGACGAAGGTTTGAACGGGCGATTCGGAAAAGACGACGAAGCAATACGGTGCTGCGCTTTTGTGCTGCCTTGACTGGCTGTTGGTGTTCTTCGGTGCCAGAGTGCCTTCTCTGTAACGTTACGTTACAAATCTGGTGGAGGTGCTGGTTTTTAACTGGGAGATATTATTCTTTTCAAATTTTAGTTATTTAGTCACTTCCCACAGGCACGTGTCGGTTTTGAGCAACAAAAACTATACCCTTACTGTCCTAATTGTCGTAATCCAAAATATGAAATCAACGCATTTAAAACCTTACATACTGCTTTAAAAGTAAGGACTGTTTTAGTATTATTTTTATATGCGAGAAATTATTTTTTCAAACATGAATCCCTTCCCGCAGATTCCGAAAAGTGGCTGCAGTAAGCGCTCTGGGAGACTAACATAAAAACAAAATGTTTTCTCTCATGCAAAAAGTAAAAACCATTCGAAATTTCTTTTTTTCTTTATGCTGAGCCTACAGTCATTATGTCGCATTTTTTTCTTCGATTACCAAGGACAGTTCTCGCTTCTGAAATCTGTCGTATTGGCTGCAGGAAGCGGTCGATGAGGATCAAATTGAAAAAAAAAAAATAATAATAATTTCTGCCAATTACAAAATACCAGCTTTTCAAAACTTTCTTTATTTTTTAAACAGAGCCTGGTGGTTCCTGAAGGTATTTGTTTCCCGTTTTATTCTTCGGTCAACAAGGGTAGATTTCTTCTGCTCAAAAGCGACCAGTGGCTGCGGGAAGAGCGCAAAAGTGTAAAAATTTTAAACAATATTATCTCGCGCTTAAAAAATAATACCCTTTCGAACCTCTCCTGATTTGTTAAGCAGAGCGTGGAGTTTTTAAAAGCATTTATTTCTCGTGTTTTATTGGGATAACAAGGATATCTTTTGTTGCCCGAAACCGACACGTGACTATGAGGAGCACTTAAAGAATTAAAATATCAAAACATGATATCCAGCAGTTAAAAATTTATACCCTTTCGAAACTTCCCTTCTCTTTTGTACTGGGCCTAAGCATTTTGAAGGTATTATATTACATTTTTTCTTGGTTTTTTTTCTCTACAGCGCGTGGGTTATTTTTAATAAAAATATTTTTTTTACTATTCCCTATTTCATGGATTGTTTGGATATGGTAAAATAATTGCCCCCCCCCCCCCCCCCCCCCCCCCACTACTAAGCTTTTTAAACAGAAACAAAAAAATTCAAACTCTCTAATTTGCATGTTTTCTCGAGCGCTTATATTTTCCGTGAAATGAGCGAATTGAAAGTAAGCTGTTTAGTGACTGTCTCCGAAATTCTCTGGCCTCCTATAAAGAAAAATAAAATAATTCAACCATAAATAACCCCCCCCCCCCCCCCCTCAAAAAAGAATATATATATATATATATATATATATATATATATATATATTGTTCACGGCATTCTCTATCAGTTCTATCTCAAAATAAAAACGCCATCAGAACATGAAAAAGCTGAATAATTTAGCGTAGAAGGATCCTGGGGTATCTTATGACTATATGCTAATGAGTCTGTAGGATCCGTCAGAGGATTCTCGCCACGTATATTCATTCGCGTCCTGCAGACGGGAATTTTTAACTTTGCTGCATCTGGAACGCAGTTGCAGTACCCTGCCGCCGCTCACAGTCACAGCAGAATTGACATCCGCTTCCGGCGTCTCCAAAAATCAGGTTAGGGCAAAAATGGCACTTCTCAAAACGACGCAGATTTGGAATACAAACTGTAGGTAAAAAAAAAAAAAAAACACGATGGATGGTTCGACTACTCGAACAAATGGAGGATCACGCGAAAATGTCCAATTCTCGACTGCCATCTCCACATTTAAGGACCTTCCGACCTAGTTTGAGGCTAAGTCTATTTAGAGGTGAGCCAATTCTGTTTGAACGTGGTCAACTCAATTTTTTAAATGCGCGAAGGTAATTTTGGAGGTGGCCCAGGCCAAGCAAATTTTGGGGGTGAGTCAAGAGACAAACCGTCTCTCCCCTTTAACGCATATAACGCTTGTGAGGGCAATGCGGTAGTGATGTGCTGTGGCTCCATTGCGCACGGATTTCGAAAGTTGACGGATATGGCGACATACAATGCACCGCGCGAGAGTGGGACAGTAAAGCACGCACAGTGATCGGCTGCGGCGATAAATGTATGAATTCCGTGGCCGCTTCCCACGAGAAATTTCTGGGTTCGAATCCGCTCCGCCCCAACGGGTTTTTCATCCCCTGAGCTTGGCTTCCCACAAGATTCATGCTTGTGTTTGGCCGTGTTCGATACACTAAGAAACCGTCAGGCGTATCTGTCTTGCACTCGGAAGCCATTTCGCGTCCGTCGCCACCACCTTGCAACGCGCAATCATATGAAACGAATGGAACAACAAGCCAGAGAGGTTGGCTCATGTGCATGCTAGGAGAATTCTGCCAAATGGATAGACTAGGTATACAAGCCATCAAATCCGGTTTTCCAAATGAGCAGGCGCTCAATCTTCAACGGCCACAAAGTTGGAGTATGATGTTTCTAGACCATGGGGCCACTTATGATAATGATATCTGATGAATATTTTCGTAAAAGTCTGCAACAAAGTAGACAGTTTTCTTGGCTCGCAGGAACGATGTCTTTTTCGAAAACTTACATTGTCGATCTCGCTTCTCGTGGTAAAGATCGAAAAAAAGAAAAAAACACCCGCCTTTAAATCTGTATTCGCTTGGAACTTCCAAATACGTCGACTGCGTTACTCTAAAGAGCTTTGAGAGGTTATGGTGCTTTATCCTAGAGTTGTGGCCGTGGACAATGTTCATATGAGGATATCGTAGCAAGACTCCAAGCTGGGCTTGTTGGTTCATAGTTACTAAAAAAGATTTGCAGCGCTAAAAGACGACACAGAAAAAAAAGAAGCACAGGACGGCGCTACACTTTCAACAATGCTTTATTTCATGCAAACACACAGAATATATATGCAGCGGGTGAAGGGAAGTTATCATAAGATGAGCTATAATCTTCCATATCTATATATCTTCCAATGAATATGCCTTTTTAGATAGATATGGAAGATTATAGATCATCTCATGATAACTTCCCTTCCCCCGCTGCATATATATTCTGTGTGTTTGCATGAAATAAAGCATTGTTGAAAGGGTAGCGCCGTCCTGCGCATCTTTTTTCTTTGTGTCGTCTTTTAGCGCTGCAAATCTTTTTTAGTTCATATGTTAGTTCATATGAGGAGTCGTGGCGAATATGCGTCCATCCCGCTGCTTAAAGAATGTAATGTGATGCATATTGCCGCCGAATATTTAACATAAAGGTGACGGCAAGTTAAAAATATTTCAGAACAGACGAAAAATGAGCAGAAATCTAAGCGCCCATGAAAGGGCAAAGATGAAAAACGAACTGAAACGGGACAATTCAGTCCAAATACTTTGGAGAAGAAAAATAATTCACCGAAACACATTCATAAAAGCATTGCGGTAGTTAGTTTCATTTCAAAATACACTGAATTTATACGAAAAGTGGAAAACATCAAAGTTTTTGCTCATTACAGAATATAAGGTTTTCGAAATTAGAATCAACAACCTACAAATAGCATTCTGACTTGGAGATATTCCATATCTGTTCTCATATATGTGCGCGTCCACCAGACAGCCAAACTAAACTCTCTCACAAATAAATGTCAACAAAAATTACTCAGCAATATTTCGCTCTGAAATGCTCTAAAGCAATTTTGCTGAGGTATTTATTGTTCAGTAGTTTTAAAGAGCGTATTGACTTTTCATTGCACAGCCTTTGAAACAGGAAGTGCTCAGCAAAACCTACCCAGAAACTGAAGGCTCATTTGTGTGTGCGCGCGCGCGTGTGTGTGTGTGTGTGTGTGTGTGTGTGTGTGTGTGTGTGTGTGTGTGTGTGTGTGTGTGTGTGTGTGTGTGTGTGTGTGTGTGTGTGTGTGTGTGTGTGTGTGTGTGTGTGTGTGTGTGTGTGTGTGTGTGTGTGTGTGTGTGTGTGTGTGTGTGTGTGTGTGCGCGCGCGCGCGCGCGCGCGCGCGCGTGCGTGTGTGTCGCTTTTCAAAGTATAGAACCTCGAATTCTTGTTGCCATTGAGGAAAAAAAGAAATAACACCAATGTTTAAACAATGTTCTTTTTACAGAAACTCTGAAGCGGGGTAACGTGACTGCGTAGCTTCTTGCTGTGAGCATTTATAGTGTTATTACGTAGAATAAGCACGGATTTGTCGGTTTCTACAAAAAGGTGGCTTTCCTTGCTCACTATAGTCACCTTTATCTTTAAAAGCGCATAGAGGTGTCATGTTTCGTAAAAGTGACCTGGAAGGAATTAAAGCAGTAGCATATGAAAACTTCCAGTAGAATTGCGTAAGTGTTTTAAAGGTTAGCTTCTTTGGCAGCGTTTCGCTTAAGACTACCGACAGGGTTAGACATCAGTGCATACTTCGGCGAGTAAGTTATTCATGACACAAAAAATACGACGGACGAAGAACAACAGAAACGTGCGCCGTTCTGTGCTCATTCCTCTGACTACGTTTGTGCCACCGGTTTCATTCTCGTGCAAGAATAGAGATCTTTTGATTGTCTCTGGAATTCTTTTTTTCTCGCGTTGTCAAAACGTAGGGAAGCCAACAAGCAGCGTTTTAAGTCTGACCCCATCGGAGAGAGGTATGGGACAGCCCGACGCTGTCTACACCACATATACCGAAGCGGCGGCGGCATGTCGGTTCCCACTGCTCAGGGGAAGGAAGTTTGCTGTCTTTACTTGCAGACGACCCAACGACGGCGAGGGTTTCGGGTGCCTCGTGGGGATCCATGTAACGCGACAGCGTTATGGGTCACCACTGTCTAAAATGCTGCAGCGGCTCCGTCGCGTTGCCAGCGCGCGGGGAAAATACCAACATGTCTTGCGCAGGTTCGCGTGATCGGCGCTAGGGTGCCTCCATGAATTCGCCTCTAAGGTCCCTTTATAATTTTGTAAGGTAGCGACAACTGCCGCGCGCGCCACCTAGAAGGATCCTGGAGCAGACGGCGCCCATGTTAAATTGCGGCATTCGTCAGTTGAAAAATATATATCTCCACAAGCGAGGCAATAAAAGCTACTACATAAAAACTAGTCGCATGTAAATAAAAAAGAGAATCAGTTCAGTTCAGTCGTTCAGTCGTGTCCGACTCTTCGTCACCCTATTGACCATGTCACGCCACGCTTTCCGGTCTCTCACTATCTTCCTAACATCACATAACTTCATCTGCAGTGCCTCGAGGATGCCATCTAACCATCGCGTTCGCTGCCTACCCCTTCTCCGGCGACCCTCAACCTTTCCCAACATCAAATCTTTCTCCAGCGACTCCTCTCTTCTCATCAAATGACCAAAGTAGCTGAGCTTTAACTTTAGAATTTGACCCTTCAATGAGCAGTCAGGGTTTATGGTCGACAATATCGACTGATTTGATCTTCTGGCAGTCCAAGGAACTCTCAATAGTCTCCGCCAGCACCACAATTCAAACGCGTCAATTCTTCGGCGGTCAGCCTTTTTCACAGTCCAACTCTCGCATCCATACATCACAACTGGAAAGACCATAGCACGGGTTATACGGATCTTGGTTGGCAGACTAATGTCTCTGCTCTTTACTAGGCGGTCAAGGCTAACCATTGCTCTCTTTCCCAGAAGCAGGCGTCTCCTAATTTCATGGCTGCAGTCTCCTTCCGAGGTAATCTTGGAGCCCAAGAAAAGAAAATCTGTCACAGCTTCCACTTCTTGTCCCTTGATGCTCCAGGACTTGATAGGGCAAGACGCCATGATCTTTGTCTTTTTATTGTTCAGTTTAAGCCCAAACTTCTCACTCTCTTCTTGTACGCGCATCAGAAGTCTCTTGAGTTCCGCTTCACTTTCTGCCATTAAAGTGGTATCATCCGCATATCTAAGGTTGTTGATACATTTTCCAGCAATCTTCACTCCAGCTGAAGACTCGTCCAGACCGGCTTTCCTCATGATGCACTCTGCATATAGGTTAAATAGGCAGGGCGACAGTATGCAGCCTTGCCTCACTCCTTTCTCAATCGGAAACCAATCAGTAAGACCATGCCCAGTTCTGACTGTGGCCTCTTGCCCTTCATACAGGTTCCTGAGGAGACAGATGAGGTGAATTGGAACTCCCATCTCTTGGAGAGCTTGCCACAATCTGCTGTGATCTACGCAGTCAAACGCTTTCGCATAATCAATAAAGCAGAAGTAGATGGGTTTCTGGAACTCTCTTGCTTTTTACATGATCCAGCGAAGGTTGGCAACTTGGTCTCTAGTTCCTCTGCCCTTGCGAAACCCAGCTTGCACGTCCGGAAGCTCCCGATCCACATACTGCTGCATCCTACCTTGGAGGATTTTCAACATCACCTTGCTAGCATGCGAAATAAGCGCGATCGTGCGGTAGTTGGAACAATCTTTGGCACTGCCTTTCTTTGGAATGGGGATGTAAACTGACCTCCTCCAATCCTGTGGCCACTGCAGGGTTGTCCAAATCTTCTGACATAATGTATGCAGAATGTTAACAGCGTCATGGTTGAGGTTTTGAAGCAACTCAGCTGGAACTGTATCAATTCCGCTAGCTTTGTTCTTAGCAAGGCTGGCTAAGGCCCATTCAACTTCACTCTTCAGGATGCCCGGCTCGAGATCAGTGATCACAACCGTCTTATGTTGGGTTTGCACATTCGGGTCCTTCTTGTACAGTTCTTCTGTGTATTCCTGCCACCTCTTCTTTATCTCTGCGGCTTCAGTGAGGTCCTTGCCTTGTTTGTCCTTTATCACGCCCAGCTTAGCACAGAAGCTTCCTTTGATATCTTTGATTGTCTTATACAGAGCTCTTGTGTTCCTTAATTGGCTGTTGTCCTCAACTGCTTGGCACTGTATGTTCAGGAAGGCATTCTTATCTCTCCTTGCTATTTTCTGAAAATCCGCATTGAGAACCTTGTATCTTTCTCTTTCCCCCATAACTTTTGCCATCCTCCTTTCCTCAGCTATTTGCAAAGCCTCTTCAGATAACCAGATTGCTTTCTTGCACTTCTTTTGCTTTGGAACTACCTTAGTAGCAACTTCTTGTATTATATCGTGAACATCAGTCCACATCTCTTCGGGCTCTTTGTCTTCTAGATCTAATTCTTGAAATCGATTCCTCACTTCCACAGCATATTCTAATGGAACTTGATCCAGATTATACCTGAAAGGCCTTCTAGTTTGCGTTTTCCTCAATCGAAGCTTAATCTTGGCAACAAGAAGCTGATGATCGGTGCCACAATCGGCCCCAGGCCTTGTTTTTACGGCTTGTATAGCGCTTCTCCATCTCTGCCGGCAAAGAATATAATCGATCTGATTCCTGTACAGACCGTCCGGTGAAGTCCATGTGTACAGGCGCCTCTTGTGCTGTTGAAAATGAGTATTCGCTATGGTCAGGTTGTTTTCTTGACAAAACTCTACTAGCCTCTGCCCAGCTTCATTTGGCTCACCAAGACCGAACTTGCCTGTAATTCCGGATATTTCTTCACTCCCTACCTTAGCATTCCAGTCTCCTATGAGAAAAACGACGTCTGATGATGGGGTGCGGTCTAAAAGGCATTGTAGGTCCGCATAAAATCTCTCAACGTCAGCTTCTTCAGCAGTAGTGGTCGGTGCATAGACTTGGATAACTGTTATGTTGAAAGGGTGACCTTGGATCCGAAGTGAAATCATTCGGTCGTTTTTGTGGTTGTACCCTAGCACTGCTTTGCCCATTCTTCTGTTTACTATGAGAGCGACCCCATTCCTCCTCTTGGATTCATGCCCACAATAAAAGACATAATGGTCGCCGGAGTTAAATTCTCCCATTCCGGTCCACTTGAGCTCGCTGATACCCAAGATATCAATGTTCAATCTGTCCATTTCTCGCTTGACGATGTCCAGTTTACCTTGCGTCATAGATCTTACATTCCATGTTGCTATGTGATACATCTCCTTGCAACATCGGACTTTCCGGTCGCTTCCCGACACATCCACAACTGAGCGTCCTTTTGGCTTTAGCCCAGCCGCTTCATTCGTCCTGGAGCTACTAGGAATCGCCCTTTGTTCATCCCCAGTAACATGTGGGACGCCTTCCAACCTGGGGGGCTCATCTTCCGGCGCCATATCATTAACGGTATTGTGACTGGCCATAGGGTTTTCTTGGCAGGAAATACTGGAGTGGGTTGCCATTACCTTCTCCAGTGAATCACATTTTGTCAGAACTCTCTGCCGTGACCTGTCTATCTTGGGTGGCCCTACACAGCAGAGCTCACGACTTCATCGAGTTTCGCAAGCCCCTCCGGCACGACAAGGCAGTGATCCATGAAGGGGAAAAAAGAGAATAGAGTGTTGATTTACTGGATTTTATTAAGAGTCGACTCCTTTGACAGTGGACAAGAAGAAGTCGGAGCCGAAGACGACGCGAGACGCGTTTCGCGTGGCGTTTCGTGCTACTCGAGTCTCGGTGCTTGCTTGCGTTTAATTGCCGTGCGCTGTGGATTGTTTTTTTTTCTTGTTCTTCTTGTAACGATGCATTGAGGGTCTTTATTCGCCTCCGCTTTGGACGCACGTTCGCGGCACGGCTCCTCGGTGGGCGATTCACCGGTCGGCAGTCGGACCACTCGGCTCAGCCTTGTGCGAAGCTATCGCATTTCACTCATTTTCTCCCATATTTGGAGGATGTGCCGTGCGTATCACGTGACCCTCGTCGCTGATACCGTTTTCAACTGCAACGGTCAAAACAGAAAACGAAAGCGGAGGATTCACTGAAGAGATGGCTGCTGAAGCGGAAAGCTCTGGTCAACTATTCCGGGCCAAGGAAGGTATAGCGGAAGCGAGGTAGGCAGACACAGAGGAAGGTAAGCCAGCCGGCAGGTTATTGCGCTCACGTGTCAAAACAGTGCGGTGCGATCGAGAACACATCGGTGCGCGTTGCCGCACCTTCCGCCGAATCACACGGTCACAAAACATGCGCGTGGCCACACCAATCGCGAGTCCAGCCAGCATGAACCACAACAGAGCCGGCATAATCTTTCCCAAAGCAACACACGGCACGGCAAGCATAGCAACCATTCATGCCCGCAACACTGCTCTCGATTAAGGGAGTAATTACTCTTGATCATTCACAATAGCTCAGTGAGACGGTGAAATAATGACGCTTAAGCTTCGCCTTACGAGTAGACGCGATAGCGCCTCTAACACCGCCTTTTCATTACGCGAACTTTCAGAATTAAGAGACTGGCGCAGAGTTTTGCAAAGTGTTAAACCTCTTTAGCTGGTTGGTTTTTGGGGAGAGGAAGGCGCAGTGTCTGTCTCACTTCTCGACACCTACACTTACAATGAATGGCGTACAACCGGAGGTATCCACATATTGGTCGTCCTTTCCAATCCTTATCGCAGCCTCCAGCAGATGGATGCTGAAGGGGGAAGCGAAATGGTATGCGACATCGCCTTGAAGGATGCACAAATAACGGTTAAAACGGTTCCGTCCCAATTGTGATACGATATCACGCATCTATTTTTTTTTCCTTGCACGTTTTTAATTTTTCGTTTCTTTTTTTTTAAATTCTGGTTACGGCGACGACGATAGCCTCTTCGACCGAATGGGCAGCATATACGCTATCGCGTAAAATGACAGATGTTTTAGTTCGGCTAATCAGGGAACATCGTGCCCAAGCGCCGATATTTTCACCGTTTGCCACAGCGAATCTCTTCCGCAAACATCCCGGACGGTCCTGGCTTGCTCCCCATGCTTTCCAATGCGGATGTACACATCCGATACATTGGAGCACCTGAGAAGTGAATCAAATATGGGTGGGGTTTAATTCCAAGTGATAATCATGCGATTTATTCACAAAATCGCGCAGACGTCCCGAAGATTCAAGTGAAGGTCGGAGTTTCGTTTTATAGTTGTCAAAGGTTAAAGCAGTTGAGGTAGGCAAGGTGAACTACACGATCGCCCTTTACTATGTTAAACTTCACACTGACCCCGGCAAAATAGCTCTTCTGGTAGCGAATTCCCACTAAAAAAGGCTACACAACTTGCTCCAAAAATTTCAAACGGGGGGTAAAAAAAAAATAAAAGCCAATAATCGCAGCCACCTGTCCTTACACGGCCGCGAAGGCGCTGGTGCTTTGTTGGCACCGTATCTTGACATCGAATCACGCACTTACGAAGCCACTTAAAGGTTTCCATCTTCCATCTCAACACTGAGCGAATTGAGCCAAAATTGCATTGGATGGAGGTGAAAAGTAATAATTATAGGAGTGCGCTAACTTGACAAAAGAGAAACAAAGGGGATCACAGTAAGGCGCTCATGGGCTGTGCGATATCAGTGCACATTAGAGAACCCCAGATAGCCGAAATTTCCCGAGCCTATAATAATTGCCTAGGCAATAATTAAAATTAGCTAACCCATTTCTACTGATACATCTTTGCGAACGAAAAGAAATAATGCAGATTAGCATAGGCGATTCTGAGCAGCTCTGAATTGGCTTCTGGAACACCCGTTATATACATACATATATATATATATATATATATATATATATATATATATATATATATATATATATATATATATATATATATATATATATATACATATATAGCCAGTCAGTCATGACTCATGAGAATGACAGCGCTCCTGCCGAAACGTCCCCTCCAATAAAAATGGGACATACATACATACATACATACATACATACATACATACACACACACACACACACACACACACACACACACACACACACACACACACACACACACACACACACACACACACACACATATATATATATATATATATATATATATATATATATATATATATATATATATATATATATATATATTTTTTTTTGCGGGGGGATATTTTTTTTTGGTGTCTCTCGTCTTGCTTATAATCGCAACTGTAGTTTACGAGATTGCATCCTGGAAGTACGTGTGTCTTGCTTTCAACCTTCCTTTGACCTTGGCTTCAAGAAGTGAGACACATTCTTCTTCCCTAAGAAGGACAGTCAGGCTGAGAGTGAATGCCAATACCATGTCAAGGGGAACACGATGGGGAGAGAACAAAGGACACCATCAGATGACGGACGAAATGATGACTACGTACGGGAACCATAGCACATACAGGAAGTATCCTATCCTCGAGTAGTGCCTTCGCACTGTGGGGCATGCATCGCGTAATCCAGGCGCCCCGAAAAGCAAGTACTAATCGCATTTTGCTCACGAGGCATGCGGGCACATTAACCCACAATGCGCGCGTCCGCGCCGTGTATTCCTATCTGCCGCCGACCATTTTGGCTCTAGAGTACGGAATAGGGTCTGCGCCCGCGTCACGCCACCGATGCTCCGCCGCGCGGGGGCTAACGGACATCGTAGGTATTGGGCCGACCCTGAGTGTGGCTCCTCTGCGGTGGAAAATGAGGCGCCGCGTCCTCCAAGCACATTGTCCATCGGACCGTGAGGGCCGCCTCATCTGCCGGCGTCAGTGCAAGACGTGTGCGCAGTTAATCACGCGCTGACGTCCTCCTGGGACAGCTGGCCGGCTAATGGGTTTCCTCAAAGACCTCCACGACAGACCAGCTTTGGCGCCGAGATTTCTCGCTTGCTGACCATTGCGCGTTGCTGAGTGCGCGTCGGCATACTGTCGCCTTTCCTTCTTGCGCTATCGCTGACTAAGGTCTTCGAGCCGCGCGAAAGTGCATTGACGTACAGCTGCCACGTCTGCTAAGATCACCTCTTTTGCATACTGCGAAAAAGATCACGCGAGTTTGACCTTCACACCTCCTTATGCCTCGTCTCTAACCACCAGCTAACAAATCAGTTTTCGGTTTCCATCGTTGCTTTCGCGTTCAGAAATCTCCTCTCCTTTCACCATTAATGCCCGCGATTTTTATGATGCACCCCGTTTGATCAAAGGGGCGCAAATCAGTCGCGTAGTGTTCACTGGCCAGAGTAGCTCGGTCAGCGACCCTGGACCTGCTGGTGGATCGGTGCAAAGGGATTTACATTAAAAAAAAAAAAATGAAGCTGTTCAATGCTGCCCTGCATGATGAATACTGAGCAGCGACAGCTCAGGGTTTTTTGTTTTATTATTCGAGACGTTTGCCATCAGGCATACTGAAAAGAGAGCAGGGAGTAGGAGTATACTCTTTCTTCTAGCTCAGGGTTCGTCCGTAATGATAGCATAGCGTTCTCGTGGTTGGGCCAGGGAAAGTTATTTGTTCGCTCTGGCGTGGTTTCGAAACCCAGCCACGGCAATGTTTTTGCACCAATCCCCAACATTCCTGATTTTTTTTTTTTTACGATGATTTTCACGGCACTTTTGGCAATGTGGTCACCGGCTTTGTTGCTACGCGGCGATAGCATAGTGCTCCCTCCTAAGTATGCCGCAAGCCGGAAACTATTGAACACGTTTTCCTAGTGTTGGCAAGCCTTTTTCTTCTGGGAAATTCTACAACGAACGATTTAAAAAGACCTACCCGTGGATGCTTGCGGAGTTAGATTTTTTTTTCCACCTGAAAATGATGGCGGGCTACGCTGGACGTCATTATGCCATAGGCATTGCACAGTATTTGGGGATCCAGAATGGGTTTCAGCCATGCAGTCATTGATGCGAAGAAAATAATGCAGTATTTTCGAGAATCCGTTGGTAACGTTATTGCCGGTTTCAAGACACAAGAGACAGTGACTGAGTTGCTTGCGAGAATGGAAGCGCTGCCACACACGTGCGAATTTTAATGGATCCCGCAGGCCGAGTTAGCAGGTTTTTTTAACCTATGTTCTGCGTTTGTCTAGCAATATTGTATGCGTGTAAAATCAGGGTTTGAAGTTGGCAATAACGAAGAAAACAGAAACGGCGATAGCATAGTGGATTTTGCATGGACCAGGGAAGCTGATCTGTTCGTCCTGACGCACGTTCGAAGCCAAGCCGCGGCAATGCTTTTTTCTCAGCCTGAACGCTCAAGGTCAAATCCCGGCGTAACGCGACCTTGATTATTGTGAGCAGTGGAGCTAACGCTGCAAAACGTTTTTCATTGGCAAATGTATACACGTTCCCAGGCCCAACGTTTGGACGCGACGAAATGAACTTGTAACCCATAGCATCCCTATAGCCTATATAGGTTACTGCCTGAGTGTATTCCAGTCGTCGAGAGTGGGCACCACATCTTTGATCAGGTAAGTGTGAGGATTTCAACGCAGGTATAGAACGCAATGTAATGCTGCCCCCTTTCGTTTGAACTTCTTGTTTTCATTTGTACTAGGCGGACCACCAACAGACCTTTGCGGAAGAGGCGCTCATTTTCAAGAGCTCGCAGATATGACACATGTGCAGTATGTGGTAACTCCACAGAAATAACTGACCATATTATAGTTGAATGTAATGGTGTCCATCCGGAAGTCGATGCAGGCACAGTCACTCTTCTTGAGGCCCTGGAGTTTAGAGATACCAGTTTCTGGGTGAATGAACCTGCAGTGGAAACTAGCAAAAAACGACTGGAAGATTGGTGGCTTAAAAGCAGAAAAGTGACGTAATGTCAGTAACGTAGAAACAAAAATTCAATAAATAGAATGCTAGTATAGTTAACTGATTTAAAACAATAATTAAGATATAGGGGAAGAAACGAGCATGATAGCAACTGCTACCACCCCGTTTTAAAGGGGACGCTTCTATATTCCATCCATCCATCCATCGCGCGGGCCTGCGGTGGTGTGCAGTCGAGGTCGGCGAAATTCTGCTTGGCATATACGGCGAACTGCGATGTGTTGCGCAACGATCTCTCCGAGAACGCCACTCTTTCTCGGCGTTAGCGGGGCAATAAACAACGGCTGAGGTCGTTTGCAGGCCTTGCGTCATGGCAGCTGCCAAGGCTTCGCATATAGCGCGATCGTAGGTAATAGTGAGAGAGTTCTTTGTACTTAGCCCGGGTATCTTGCATGCTCAAAGGCACGCAGCTGTCGTTGTCTAAGGAGGTATATAAATGTCTCTCAGGTACAATGAGGATTTGAATAACAGCATGTCTGCAGACTGTAAACAATTCTTATGACATACCTCAGTCAGCGTGTCATCAATGGCTGAAGAGTGCACCGAATAGGGCCATTTAAATCGCAAAAGTTTCATTACGAAGAACGCATAGGAAACGAAGGGAAAGGCGCGAAAAAAAAGTTCGCGGCCTGTTACTTATGTTCCATTTCTTATCGATGCCGAAGAGAACGTATAGGTAGACGCAAGAAGAACGTTATTTTTTTTATTTACTTACTGAACAGTGATCGCGCTTTGTTGCTGACAGCGGCATGTCAGTGGACACAGCAGTGAACGATCTGTGCTCTATACACAGGCTGAGCGAACGACGTTGTATAGTTGGTTAATCTTTGAAACGCTTTGGTTCGCCAGGCTTGATCAAGCGCCTCCTCTAATGCATGCACAGGGAAGCAGAGAAGTGACCGCGCAGCGCGGCCCTCCGTTCTTTCTGTTCCTCAAAGGCCGATGCTATATGGGGCCCGTTTGTCCTGGGCCGCTGACCCTGCTCCTTCGCAGCGCGGTGCAAAGCAGGGCAGAGCCAATCGTACGCTGTCACTCGCTGAGATCTGACGGGTTGCCTTCGGCCAAAGCTGCGAGGGCGCACTGACGGAAAGGAGCTCAGGGCTACAAACGGAAGCCCGCTAGAACGACCGAAGACCCGCGTGGCCGCTGCCGGCAGATATCAATTTCCGGAGAGCCAGCGTCCAACTAGCGCCGACTTATAATCAGCGCGCAGGGTTCACACCCCGCGCGGCCAATAAACGCCAACGGAAATTGACGTCATCCTCAAAATAAGAGTAACGGTTTTTCGCACTCTCGTTTTGCCCGCCCGTCGACGCTGTGGCGCAAACACGACAACGGGAAGATCCACGCGAACGTGCGCGCCAGAATTAAGATGAGAAACAGGAATGCGCGGATTTCAGCGTAGCGCCGACTGAATTGCCAGCGCGTCGGCGGAAGGAGGGTTCCAGAAAATCCCGCAGGCGCGACGGGATTCGGCTGCTTTTTCCGTTTTCAGCCCAGTTGAGCGGGCCACGACCTTGGCAGCCTTTGCCGCCGTCCAAGCGGCAGTGCAGCCCACATTGCCGCGATCCAAGCGGTGCCACTCGTGCTGTGTACGACGCGCCTCTTCGCCTATTGGGAGGGGGGACGGAAGGAGGGAAAAGAGGCGGGCACGTGTGCCGAAGCAAAGTGTACTGAAACAATGAAACAGGCGCAGGCGGAGTCTTCCTCGAAAGTAATGAACAGGCGTAACCGAAGATAGGAGTCTGCTTTTCCCATTATCAACTTTCGGAACCCAATGCTGCTGACCAAGAGCGGAGAAAGGTAGAAATTCAAAACTCAAATTGTGGCAAATACCACCGGTACATTAAACCGGTTTGCCACTTTTTTTTTCAGGCTGTGAGTAACTTTGTGGTCGTACGGAACTACAATAGGTCTTTCTTTTCCCGCCTGTTCACTCCTGCTCGCACAAGCCTTAGTCTTTCAGAAGTGTTTCCGCCACTAGTACTATAAACCAACCCAGGGAAGCCGGCTTTAGCAAGCCTGTCCAATTGGTTATTAAAGCTGGCTTGCATCTCATGTACGCACGACCTCCGCAGCGACGACTCCATTCAGAAGGTTGCTAGGCCGCTTTTCACCACCTGTGCAGAATCATACGGCAAGAGACCCTTTTGCGAACGAGGGGAATAAGTCCGGTACATGTACCCATCTAAAAAATTTAAACGTAAGTCTAGGAACTGAAGTATGCCGTTATCCGGTAGTTCGAAGTTGAAGGTTAGTCATTTTCTAAGTCCTCTATAATCATCTAAAACACCGCTTACCGTTGTCTCAGCCGACACATTCCGTTTGTTAAAATCAATTAAATAGGTGTCCATGCTGATTAACACTTTAAAGACTCTGCAACTATTGAAATGGTTAAAACGATCGTGCAAAGAGCGATTGATGAATGATAAAAATATGCTGCAAAGTATAGGGTCTATGCAGGAACCGATGCAGATGCCTTCTTTTGCAAGTAAGGTTGCTCGTCAAAAGATATGAAAGTGCTGCAGAGATCAAATTCTAACAGAACAAAGTTATCCACCGAAATACCCACGGTGTTTTGGAAAAGCACAGCGCCATTTTCATCAACGCACGCTTTAACAGACGCAAATAGCCCAGGATGCGGCACTGAATAGAACAGGTCTTCCTCGTCAACAGAGAAGGCATAATGTAAATCAGTGTGTTATTCAAAAATTTGAAATATTGTGAAATTCTTCAAGGATAACGAACTGGGCCTCTTTCAGGCAGCTAAGGTTGGTGGAGGCTTTGTAGTTTTGCCAAAATCAGTGTACAAAGACAAAGCGCGCAGCATGGGCCATAAACAACAATTTTGTAGCTGTGAAAAAAGAAGGTAAAGTTAGGATCAAAACTGAGGAAATAGAACTATTTAAGCATGTGAACCTGCGAAAACTTTCTAATGATATTTCTAGCACTAAAAGTGGGGTGTTGAATGTCTTTTTTTGGTGTTAAAGCACGTAAGCCCGGCGCACCATTCCGTTCAATTGGGAGTGAAGGCAGCACCTGGCAGTTTTGTATCAGTAGGTTCCTTCAGCGATGTTGGAATTGCATCGAAATAACTGGTAATTTCCTTACAAAACGTTCAAGGTATGTAGCACAGCGAAACTTAGGTGCCGCCCATAATTTTTTATTGCTCATTCTAATCAAAGTCCTAACGCTTGTTTGATTCGAAAGCCTATCCAGGCTGGCTCACTGGTATATTGCAGATTTGCGCGAAATATGCTGTTTATCTTGATTGCTACCTGGGTGGAGTGTTGGAGGTTTATTAAAAATATTCCTAGACATCTGCAGGATGTCGATCAGGTGCGCCTGCGGACGGGCAGCGATATTTCATGCGCAACCGATAATTCCCCAAGCCAGGCCAGCAAATCCCTTTTTCAGCATGGAAATTGGCAGCGCTATAGAAAATGGGAACGGCAAGTGAAAAAGCATGTTGTCCACGTCTATTCGAATTCGTCCCCGGTTCTTTTTCGCAGTAACTTTCCACGATGAACCACCGGCTAATCCGCACCAAGATATAATTTCCTATTTCAAGCCATTTTTTTTTGCAGTAGCTTCAAAACTCCGTCAATTAGGAAAAAGTGAAACAATCTTAGTCCTCAAAATTTTCCAGAACTCCGTAGAAAATCGCTTTTCTCCTGTATTTTCTCGCGATATTTCTAGATGAAAAGAACATTGCCCACATGGAAAATCATTGTGGACGCGGGAAGCGCAGTTTTATTGCAGGAACGTGTGTAGATACTAGATACACATAAAAGAAATATGATCATATTACCATGTGTGATCATCATAAGCATATATAATTACTGCGCTTGCTAAGCACCCCGTGAAGATTCTGACAAAAAAAAATGCAGGCTTAGCACCTACACACCTAAACACAAAGGGGTAAAAAGGGGTGAAAAGGGAGTATGATTTACTCTAGCGCACAACCGATCAGAAGTAAGATATGCTGCCCAGCTTTGAGGTAGATTTTCATCACTAAAATTGCGCAATACCTATGGTCGGCAACATAATTAGATTCTCACTCCAAAGCATATGCAAAGTGCTCGCAGTTTCTACAAGGTATTAACCAAGGTTTAAATCTTCTATATGTGCTTGCCTGAAGACTTCTAGTACCGCCGGTAAAATTTATATTTACATCAAACGAATGTTCATTGAAATGGGAATACACCTCTCCTCCCAAGAGTGTAGCATTTCGTATATTAGTGCGCGGAAATCTACCACAGGGCTTGGAAAGACCACTCTAACTCCATTTTTACTCCCTTATAAAGCAATACGTTTTTCGAGTGTAACATGTTTTTTTTTTTGTTTTTTTATTGTAGTGCAAGAATCACCATACGGCCTTTTCCTCTTTGTCCTTATTTTTCTACCGGTTCCCCGTAGAACCTTTATTCTTGTGTTCATGGCCTAAGCGCTGTGATCTCCCAATTCAAACGGGAATAATCACATCAGCATAACCATCAGCATCAACCCCTTACATAACATCAACCTTTTACCTATGCTATCCCTGCGTCAGCTGCCCTAGCAACTTCTTAATCTCGTCTCCCCACGTCTCGCTTTCGACCGCCGCTGGCAAAGTTTTCTCTTCCTTGGAGTTCAGAGGTTACTCGAAAAGACCGTCTGTCTTTTGTTCGCTTCGCTGCACTGAATGTGTACTATCCAGGCCCATTTTTTCCTATTTATTTCCGCTAGGACAACATTAAAAAAATGGGACAAGCGTTTCTGATCAACGAGTGCAGTGCGGCTTTTCATCGTCATCGCGGAAGATGCTGGCTATTTTGCACCCGAGTTTTGAAGGTTACAATCACAGCACTCGTTGTATGGCTGTTCACTTTATTCGGGAGTGCAAGCGCTTGAGCGATAAGCAGCGCGAAACCCCCTAAAGGACTGATTCATTTGTAGTGAGCTCTTTTGCGACGTCGGCACACCAGCCTCCCTGAAGGAGAGGAAAAGGAGCCACAGCGATGCACTATACAGTATGTTGAGTCGTATAAAGCTAAACGGCTTTTTCTTGTTGTTCTCTTTCGGCTTTGGGTTTCACTTTTAATAGGTGGTTTCAAAATCCGCATAGAGAACGAGGAACAAGGAAGAGCTAACGTGCAGTCCAGCCATCATTAAAGCTTGTGCGCTCCATAAATTGTGTCAGTGACAGCTAGCCAACTTATTGCTCTTTCCGGGAAGGAAAGTTCTTTAAAATGTTGCAGCGTTCACGCTTCCTGACGATCCGTCGTCCTTCGTCACATCGCCACTGCTCCGCCGTGGCAACCTTGAGCCGAGCTGGGAGACGACCATCCAGCGTGTCGACGCGCTGCATTCCTACCGCAAGAATGCTGGGGCGTGCTCTCTGGAAAGAAGATCTAGTGTGAGAATGTAGTTGCACAAATGATTGAAGCAGCAATTCACGCACGCACACAAATTGTGCGCGATAGAATTACAGCCGTGATATGACTACGCTGCACTGTAAGCCTGGACACATTATCTGGCAGTCTCGGATTTCTCGGCTGTCATTTTTGACCGTGAGGCAACAGCAGAATATTTTTGGGTATTGTTATGAACATGAGATTTAACCAGCCTTCTGATGCTTGTCGAAACCTTGGTCTCAAAGTTTGTTCCGCGCTCCCACCAAACAGTTTAGATTGTCATATAGGTTACCAATGGAGTGACTTTATTAAATATTTTTGACGCAACAGCGCAATATTTTAAGATACTTTTATGAACTTGATTATGGAAATAATTGAACCTGAGGGATGCGATGCAAAAGATTATCTTAAAACTTTGTCCTGCGCTCGCAAAGGACAGGCTGAGTAGTTAAGGATGATGCACTTTTGTGGTGCACTTTTGACAATAATAGTAGAAAACCATAAACGTCTCGAGACGTGATCTGCATATAAATGTATTGCTAGGGTGCTATCTTGCGACATGCGAAAAAATTGCATTCACAGAATGTTACCCGTTGCAAAGCTACATAACAGCGCTTAATTCTGATTAAGAGTGGAAATAGCGAAAGTCGCTTTACAGGATTGTTTTCATTGACGGCGTCTTCGTTGTCATCGCTAAAATAAATTCATCATCATGAGCTAAATGCGCAGTCATTGTCATCGCCACTATCATTATTATCGCTAACTGCATCGTCATTTTCATTTTTACTGTCATTTTAACGCTAGACAAGGTGGATTGCAATCTGTTTTCCACGAACCCGGCGTGGAGTAGTGGTTTGCGCGCTCGGCCGGGGATCGGTGGGGTAATGGTCCGATTTCCCGGTGGAGACAGTGCCACTAGGGTGGACACTTTCTTCACACACGTTCTATGCACAGAATTTGATTATGCCACTCATGAGCCAAAAAAGGATTTCCATTTAAAGGGCAACTCCGGTGGCTTTTTCATCATTTTGTGTTTTTGGTTGAATTGCATTCCTCGGCATGTCCTGACTCTAACACAAAAAACCATTTTCCGAAATTCCAATTAGAAGTATTTTTAAAAAGGAATAACATCAAAACGAAACCGAAACTGCTTTCACGGCCAGAAACGACGTCCCAGTTGACGAAATGGTGACGTCACACTCAGTATTAGAAAAACACTCGTACGTGTGTTGGATGGGGAAAATAAAGTATGGAAATCATGACGTACGGCATAAAATGTCTGAGGTAGTTCAATATAAGCCTCACAATTCCTTAATCACGCGGGAAGTGGACAGTAACGCCGGTATACTGTTCGTGATGTCAGAAACTCAGTGTTGCCCGCAGAAATAGTCCCAACTTAAGCCATGAAAACGGCATATTTTAAAGTCGTGTTGCGCGCGAACTGATTATCGTACGGCGGCCAAATTTTGTAGAATGCGTCAGGACAGAGAGGAGAATCTACAGTAAAATTTTTACTAGAATATTCGAATGTCAAAAAACCTCCGGAGTTGCCCTTTACAAATATGCGCTTGCCCGTAATTCATGAGTACGCGATTGCTGTGCTGTTTCTTTCTTCATGTGTGTATGTTTGCCAGTGCTGCAAGATATATTCCCTTGTTCTTCAATCTGCCCCAATTTAATCTATCCTGTTGAACCTAGAATGCTTCATCACGCACTGAACTCCAGCGTTTTTAACGCGAAAGTGTTAAAGGCTCCGTTCTCCAGAATATCCGGCGTCAGCGTTGTGAGCGAAAAATCATGGCCATGCAGCTGGCAGGTGGTATATGGCTGTGCATAGATTATTCGCTGGGCTGTGTGACGTCAGGAGATCACATGACATGGCTGAGTTGGCAGGCGTCTTTGAGATGGAGAGGGGAGGAGAATCAGATTGGAATCCATTCTTCCAGGACCCTTCCCGATTAAGACACGCTGCACCTAGGCCACACCGGAGCGTTCGTACGGCTTTCTGTTGCGAAAGCAACACTACGCCAGACAGCTCGGCTCGTCGCGTATGCTCGTATGCCGTAGCCGCAAATGGTAGGAGCTGCCAACTTGGGTCTCTCGTTGCACATGTCTGAATCAGCCTGCCAGGACCCTGGTTATCCCTATAGGACACTAAGGCACATTAATACGGCTTGGTTAAAGCGGGGCTTTATATTTGGGCTGATAGCCTATGCTATCGCGTCATACCTTTAAAGGCGGAGCTTAAGTGTCCCCCATATTAAGATGCAATAAACGCATTTACTACCACCACCTAAAACTCCGGTGAAATTTGATGCGTTCAATGAAACGCTGGCTGTGTTCGATGCAACACTCGATCGCCCGCAGCCAAAGCTTTCTCTCCACACTCGTATGCCGTAGCCACAAATGGCAGGCGCAACGATACCCTCAGGAGACGGCGTACGCAGAAGAAACGGATGAAGAGCGCGCTGCACGTCTCGAGAAAAGAAGGAAGAGGGCTTTGGCTGGTTTAATCGTTGAGCCTGAAGACGTCGAAGGTGGTCGGCGCGCAGACTGCACAAAGAGGGCGAGCACGAGTCGGCCACGCGAGAGTTCCACCGCCACTTCACGAACAACTCCTTAGGAAGTGTGTGTTCTGTGCGCGACCGGCTGTGGCACAAAAATGATCTAACAGCAGTGAGTGAACTTATGCATCCGACTCCTTATTTGGTCACAAGCGTAGCCATGCAGCCGTTGCTTTAGCAATTCAACTAGGGTTAATCAAAGGTAAACCACAGCCAACTTTTTAAAGCAGTGGTTTATATCTATCTTTCGGGGTCTAACATAATATGCCATCTTACGGCAGTATGCTAATTTGAGTATGCAAGGGGTAATAGGGGAACAAATTAAAATATATGGATTAAACGAGTACCAAAGCGCATGTATGTGAAGCAGGATCTGAGCAAGAGCGGTACAGGCGGGAGCCGTTCACGCTCTCGGGTCACACCCTTGAAGTTGGAGCTTAACTGTCATCACCACCAACCGGACTATATACCCACTGCAGAGAGAAGGCCTCCCGATATTCCTCCAATTAACCCGGTCATTTGCTAGATGTATCCACTTCATTCCTGCAAATTTGTTAACCTCATCCGTCCGCCTGGCTTTGTGCTACCCCCTGCTACGCTTTCCCTCCCTAGGAATCCAATATGTTACCCCTATAGCGACCATCGGGTATTCTCTCTTCGCACTATATTGTCACATGGTGGTCACAAGGCCGATGACAACAATTGAAGGATCGAGTGCACTGAAGAAACTCTCGCTGTACCTTTGAAGAAGGAAGCGCATCTGATCTTGCTTGGCGCTGGATTGACGTCGAACGTCTGCTGGTAGCCTTGGTTAAATGCATCATCTTCGGGTTGTTTGGGGAGGGCGAAGAGGCCCCGGATGTCCGCTATGTCGTCGAGAAAAGCAATCATCATGTCCTTGTTGAGATTCCGGTATTCTTCGGTAAAGTTCGTGACCAGCACGTGAGCTTGTCCATGCCGGAAATGAGCGATACCTTTTGCGATGCCAAGCCCTAGTTCCAAGAGCAACCGGGCGTTTCCTTCGACGATGCCTTCGATGATTTCGATGTCTGCGTTGCCCACGCATTCGAAGACACTTGATCGGGGCGGCACGGTTAAGCCTCCGTCGAGGACGTTTAGAGCGATGTGGGGCCGCTGCGGCGATGGCAGCAACCGGTTCAGCTCTTCTCGGACGACTTCACGTATAATCTCCGGGAGGTCATCTGCGCCTGTAGCTGTGGCGTCGCAGTTGCATGCATATAACACTTAAGAGGCCGGTTGTATACTGTCGAGTACGGGCGACAGGGGCCGTTCTGTTGAGGACCTTCCTTTTCAAATTCGGTAACGGTTTGGTGTGGTTTTCTCACCATGCAAAAAGAGATTATTTGACGCCTAGCATCAAAAATTTAACTTTCTCACCTTCAGTCATGTTTGCGTTGGCCCGGCGGAAGAGAAGTTTCATTTTCTCAACGTAGGCGAGGACGGGCTCGTTGGGGAGCTGCTTTGGACTGAAGAAAGAGCTCCGCTCTTTCTTTCCTTACCACACTAGCGAACTGTTTTAACAGTTCCTTCGTGAAGTCCTCTCACGTCCTTAGCGGAGACTCGTGGTTTTCATACCATATCCGTGCTGTACCACCAAGAGCGCAGAACACGTTTCGGAGTTTCAAGACGCCGTGCCTATTGTTAAATGCGGCAACTCGTTCGTACTGGTCTAGCCAGTCCTCTGGATAACGTCCCCGGTTGCCGTTGAAAATGGCGGGCTGTCGGGGCTGCTGGATGACAACCGATACTGTTGCCTGGGCCATTGCTAATGTTGAAGACTTCTCCCGGAGTCGAACGGGGTCCGGCAGGAGGCCGCGTTCGGGTTGGAGCAATTGAAGTCGGCGGCTGGTTCTGTGGCCTGTAGCCTGGTCCCCCATGGCGGCAGGAACAGAGCTGTGGCCTTGGCTTGAAGGGGAGACCGGAACAAGAAGAGCACGACCTCCACCAGATGTCACGCGGTGGTGACAATGCCGATGACAACAACTGAAGAGTCTGGTAGTGCACTGAAGAAACTCTTTATTAAGCTGACTTCTGCCCGCAAAAGAACAAAGCTATTTGGCGGCGACCATAGCAGCAAAAGTGCTCGTCGGTCGTCGTTCTAAGAATGTCCCTCATACGCGTCAACGCTCAATTTAAAGGCGGCGAAGAAACATCTAGATAAAGCCGCAGACCGTGACTAGCATGACCTGGAGCATTGCAGAATCAAGCGCAGGTGATCGGAATTTTCTAGATGCATCTCGACGCAAATCGTGCGACAAAGAAAATGATAAAGCAGCATCTCGCGACAATGCGTATGAACACATAAAAAAAAAAGAATACAGAATTGATCCATGCGTTAGAATCACAGTGACAAGGTCGCATGCCGGCGCTGTTGAAAAACAACAAATAAAGATTTGAATCATTTGTGGCAATATGTCCTCCCAGGTCAATTTCTTTGCATCCACTAAGATGCCATTAACTTCCCTTATTTCTCTGACCCACTCTGCGCGCTTCCCATCTCTTAACGTACATTTATCATTTCTTGTGCCGTAATTCTGTGCCTAGCTCTCAATTTAAGTAAAACCATTTTCATTAGCATCTACGTTTAAGCCCCATAGGTGAGTACTGGTAAGTTGCAACTGGTATTGACACACCCCCTTCGTCATCGTCGTTTTGCTGGAAACACGAGAGCGCGGCTTGCGCGCGGGCTCGCCTGAAAAATCTGAAGTGTCTGACAAGCGCTCCGCTTTTGGGCTGCTACCGACGTCCGCTCTCATCGCCTTGCAGCTCTCCTACGCAGAGATACCCAATCGTGCCTGAAGTACTGAATCAGGTGTGACAATATACTTTTTTTCTTACGTAGACCAACATCAGCAGCAACAACAAAAACAACAAAAGAACGGTGAAGGGCCTAATGATAGGCTCAGGCAGTACCGCAACAATGTTGCAAATTAAAAGCCTCGTATACTTTGTTATTTATTGTCGTGGGTGGGGGCTCATTTCGTAGTTATAAAATTGCCGAGTTGTTGCAAGAAATTAAGTTCAGCTATGTCTAGAAATAGTTGAGGCCGCAAAGATTAAGCAGCAGGGTGCTAGCCGTATGCTCGTGCATGTTCCCCGTCTATATATTTACTGGTGGAACGAACTTCATTTCTTGGATGTGGGACTTAGCGCTTGCTGTCACTGGTGCATGAGTGTGTTCATTCAGTACGGTGGTTTTTCTTCCTTGGTTGCCTTGCGGTTATGTATATACATATATATATATATATATATATATATATATATATATATATATATATATATATATATATATATATATATATATATATATATATATATATATATATATATATATATATATATATATATATATATATATATATATATATATATATATTCTTGAAAGCTCAATTCTACCCTGAAGACCTGAAAAACGACGGTCCACCGCCCGAAACTGTTGTTAGAATAAAATAGATAATCGGCAAAGTTGTGTGACATCCTGTTTGAATTTAACTCTGGCCCATTAGTCACGAGCAAACCATGGCTATATATATTATGAAGGGCAAGAGGCCACAGTCAGAACTGGGCATGGTCTTACTGATTGGTTTCCGATCGAGAAAGGGGTGAGGCAAGGCTGCATACTGTCGCCCTGCCTATTTAACCTATATGCAGAGTGCATCATGAGGAAGGCCGGTCTGGACGAGTCTTCAGCTGGAGTGAAGATTGCTGGAAAACGTATCAACAACCTTAGATATGCGGATGATACGACTTTAATGGCAGAAAGTGAAGTGGAACTCAAGAGACTTCTGATGCGCGTACAAGAAGAGAGTGAGAAGTTTGGGCTTAAACTGAACATTAAAAAGACAAAGATCATGGCATCTTGCCCTATCAAGTCCTGGAGCATCAAGGGACAAGAAGTGGAAGCTGTGACAGATTTTCTCTTCTTGGGCTCCAAGATTACCTCGGAAGGAGACTGCAGCCATGAAATTAGGAGACGCCTGCTTCTGGGAAAGAGAGCAATGGTTAGCCTTGACCGCCTAGTAAAGAGCAGAGACATTAGTCTGCCAACCAAGATCCGTATAACTCGTGCTATGGTCTTTCCAGTTGTGATGTATGGATGCGAGAGTTGGACCGTGAAAAAGGCTGACCGCCGAAGAATTGACGCGTTTGAATTGTGGTGCTGGCGAAGACTCTTAAGAGTTCCTTGGACTGCCAGAAGATCAAATCAGTCGATATTGTCGACCATAAACCCTGACTGCTTATTGGAGGGTCAAATTCTAAAGTTAAAGCTCAGCTACTTTGGTCATCTGATGAGAAGAGAGGAGTCGCTGGAGAAAGATTTGATGTTGGGAAAGGTTGAGGGTCGCCGGAGAAGGGGTAGGCAGCGAACGCGATGGTTAGATGGCATCCTCGAGGCACTGCAGATGAAGTTATGTGATGTTAAGAAGATAGTGAGAGACCGGAAAGAGTGGCGTGACATGGTCCATAGGGTCACGAAGAGTCGGACACGACTGAACGCCTGAACTGATATATATATATATATATATATATATATATATATATATATATATATATATATATATATATATATATATATATATATATATATATATATATATATATATATATATATATATATATATATATATGCAGCAAATAAGTATTATTTGCTTTGGTGCGTCCATTTATACACTTCCCTTCGCTTTCTTCTTGGGCCGTGCACAGTTGCACCACTTCACGTCCATCCACTGAGGCGTCCGTCATTGTCTATGGGTCGCTTCACGACGTTTAAACGCACAGTTTAGAATTCATCATAAAACAAGTCACCACAAGATGCATTCGCTAAGCTGTTGCATCCCGTCGAAGGAAGTGTATTATGTCAAACTTAAGAGCAAATTGGCCTACTCGTGCGAACTGAAAGGTGGAGATAGGCAAGATTTTCAAGTGTTACTTGCGAATAGCCCGGTCGTACATCTTAAGAAACCGGAAGATGAAAAATACACTTCTACAGTGATGCAAGACTTTCAGTGTTATTCCACAAAGTGGCTGTGGAATAACACCATGCGCTAAAGGAGCTGTAGCCGTCGGAGGGAACAGACGTCGCTCTTAAAAATTGTTCGCTTACTGAGGACACAGCAAGGCTTCACCAGCACTAGGATGGAAGCTCGTGAGGAAAACTTCCTTCAGGACACTGCAAAAAGAGGGGTGTTTCCAGTGGCGTTCCAGTTCAGGGAGTTTCACGTTTCATCGCCGAATTTGTTCCGGGTTTGAAAAAGATCTGATATCGTGTACGGAACAGCGATGAGTACTATTTGTTCTTAGCTTCTTAGTCAATAACTTTTAGCAAATACTGCACTGCTGTCGTCCTAAAGTCTGCACTACACACGTTCCGCGTAACCAAAAGTGCCCGGGCACAGGCTTGCTTTTTATTCGCCTAGTGTAGCCTATGTGGCCTCTCGAATTGTCAAGTAGCCTTGAAAGGTAAGGATAGTTTTCCTTACTTTGCAGAGATTCCTAACTTGGGTCATACGACTGAGAAGCAAACCTTGAGGCCTAATCTTTTGCCAAAACGATACATGGCTTCATCAGTACTGCAGTACATGAATACTTTTTTGAAGTAAGCCCTATATACTGATGGACAAAGCAGACTTATTAAATAAACACTAGTTGGCACAGGATAAGAACGCAATCCAAGCTCTTCGGCCTTCACTAAAAATCTCTGAAGCATCCATCATCCCAACACGAGCTTTTTTGCAAGATCAATGGATATGAAACTTCATTGTCGATACTGCTCACCGAAACCAGCAGAATATAAGGTGTGCGAGTGTACTTTGTGCAGGTTTCTCGCTGCACGCTGCATCGAGGACAATGAGCATGGTCCATGCTTCCAAAGCTCACTCCATCTATCAGCACCTGTGGCCCCATGACTCGTCACATGGAGCTCACAGCACCACGATGTTTCTTTCTGCGAAACGAGGGCAACTGGTGACTTCTACACGGGGTTCTAATGTGGCCCCTTCAAGCACACTGCACAGGCGGGAGTAAATTTACTTGGTCAAACAGGATGTCTGAAGCAATTCTCACCGATGCTCGGACAAAGGCTTAAGGGTTTTGTCCATAGAAGAACGCGAGGTCTGGCCGTGACAATGCACTGGGACCCATTACAGCGCAGTGAAGATCTCTTACAAACGCTCATCGCAAAGGTGATGTCATTGTGAATATTGATTAGCAGAACTAATCACGAAATGACTGTTGGCGCTCTGATAGCCATGCCACGTTCAGCGGCACTGCAGTACATGAAAAAGACAGCACTTTCGACCTTATTTCCCCTTATCGCTCTTCAGTATCTCCACCCGTTTCGCGATTTTCTTCTTCTGTATACCGCCCCAACAGCCTCTGATGTCGTACAGAAAAGCGGGCTTGCTGCTCCGATTGGTTGAACGGCTGATTCCAAGGGCGCCGTGCAAATGTCGTACTAGTCCGCGAGGGTACACTTTATACGTCGCACTGCGGGAGGCACAGCGATGATCGTGGAAAGAAAGCAACCCTGCACTGCGCGAGGTAACGACTCAGCTAGTTGCGCAGCGCTTGAACAGAGGGCGTCGAAGCTGATCACTAGCTGCGACGTTCCCTTACCGAACACGAGTTCGAGGGTTCGATGCCTCGACGTTTCACCCCTTGGTAGTGTTTTGGTCCTTAGACGTAATAAAAAAAAATTCTCGTATATTAATATCTATCGCGTACTGAAGATGATTGGAAGGAAGACGATGAAACTAGAGTCGGATACAACTAAACAACGCAGCGCAGAATGACCCTCAAAGGAGGCTTCTCTGCCAACGGCCGACTGATTGCTGTGACGTTGCGGATTAACTCAATTTCGCGCCTGCCATTCGACTGCGACTTCACGCTAGAGGATTAACCGCAACGTTATGAGAACTATTGGCGTTATTATGACTAGCAGCTTACCGGTATTGCTCAAGAGGAAAGTATACAACAGTTGCATCTTGCCTGTACTCACCTATGGGGCTGAAACGTGGAGGCTAACCAAGAGAGTTCTACTTATGTTGAGGACAACCCAGAGGGCTATGGAACGAAAAATGGTAGGGGTAACATTAAGAGATGGAAAGCGTGCAGAGTGGGTCAGAGAAATAACTCAAGTTACCGACATTCTAGTGGAAATTAAGAAGAAGAAATGGACATGGGCAGGACATGTAGTGCGAAGAGAGGATAACCGATGGTCGCTGAGGGTAACAAACTGGATTCCAAGGGAAGGAAAGCGTAGCAGGGGGCGGCAGAAAGTTAGGTGGGCGGATGAGATTAAGAAGTTCGCAGGGGTCAAGTGGATGCAGCTAGCACAGAACCGGGTTAAGTGGAGAAATATGGGAGAGGCCTTCGCCCTACAGTGGGTATAATCAGGCTGATGATGATGATGATGATGATGATGATGATGATGATGATGATGATGATGATGATGATGATGATGATGATGATGATGATGAGAACTAGTCGACACCGTTGGCTGGATGGGCGCCTTTGAGGGGCCTCTGCATTCTTGAAATATCGGACGATAGCTTCATATGGCGCCGTAAGAATGAAGATTAGCCCTCCCGGGAACATTGCGTTCTTGTAAAATCATCGAAAAAAGACGTGTGTTGCATTAGTTATTAAAAGCCCCCGAAGCTAAGATGCAAGAAAAGTGTTCGCCTATTTCGTGAAAAATAGGTGAACAAAGTTCTGCACGCTCAAATACATTTTACTGCGGTAGCGGTGAAATGTGATTTCACGAAAATGCCGGCTTCGTCTGTGTGAATATCCGGTGAGTGAAGCCCTTCAGGAGCACCACTTACCTCCCCACTCGAACTTCAACATTCAGAGAGAGAGAGAGAGAGAGAAGGCAGAGAGGTTAACCAGGAAAGCTTCCATCAACCTCCCCGCCTCCGCCCACTTACGAACCCACGAAGCAGATGACCGAAAATGGGACGCCGAAATCGAATGCAACGACCTGCAGTGGAAAACCCTGCTGCCAACCCATGGCCCACTTCTACCGTCGCCCTCATCCACCCACCAGAAGTGCCACGTACCTCCGCCAAAGTTAACCCTCCATAAAAGTGCTTAAAGTAAAAACGTACAACTATTAATCGAGGGCAAATCCACCCTTATCGCAGCGTTCCCGCATGAGTTCTCAAGCATATGCCCTGTCATATATCGTTAAAGACCCCTTTCTGCAGATAATCTGGCAGTGTCGACATTGGCGATGTCGGCGTAACTGTGGGCGAAAAAACAAATTATGACTGTTAGCTGGTAGTTGGCAGGTGGAATGACTGGGCACTGATTTTTTGGTTCGTCGAATGACGTTACGACATCATATTACATGGCAGGAGTTGCCAACTCGGGCACCTCCTAAAAAGATGAGAATCGAACCCAAGAAATCTATGGATCCTGAGGTTGAAACGTTAGTACTTGGTCTAACGTTCGACGGAGCACCATCTTTCGACGTACCAACGTTCGACGGAGCACCACGGAGCACACAACAATGGGGGTTGGGTCACTGACCAAATCAAAAATTACAATGGCGTTTCGGGTCCCATACGGGGCCCTTGTTCACAATAGGAAGGAAAGGAAAGGAAACCTTATATATGCTTCAGTATGCTCCGTAATCGTTTTCCGTAGATATTATGAAGCGTGCCCTGATTCTTATTCAGCATGTTGACTGTCGTCTGGATAATTAGGATTTTTTTTCTTTTTTTTTTTTTTTTTGGTTCGTTTGTGGGGTTTAACGTCCCAAAGCGACTCAGGCTATGAGAGACGCCGTAGTGGAGGACTCCGGAAATTTCGACCACCTGAGGTTCTTTAACGTGCACTGACATCGCACAGCACACGGACGCCTTGCTTTTCGCCTCCATCGAAAAGCGGCCGCCGAGGCCGGGATTCGATCCCGCGTCCTTGGGAACAGTAGTCGAGCGCCGTAACCACTGCGCCACCCCGGCGGTTTTTTTTTTGTTTGTTTTTTGTTTTTGTTTTTTGTACGCAAGCTTGCCATAAGGCATATTATAGAAACTCATGTAAATGGTTTTCCGCGAGGAACCGGAGCAGGCTCCCGCTCTTAGCGTTGTCGGTGAGCCATTTAGAAAAGTCCGCTTCCCTTGTTGTGGTTAGTCCCACTTCGCGCAGAATCTGTGTCCTTGATGCCCTTGACCCTGCAAAAGTCCATAGCAGGTGGTGAACATCCACTTCTGCAGCTGATGTGGGACACTTCGGGAATGTGGTTGGTCCGATATCTGCTTGCGATTCCCATCGGCATGTTACCGACGGGGTAAGGGCCGCCCCAGCTCTTATCCTTCTAAGGGAAACCTCCTCCAATCTCGTTAAGTTACGAGGGAGTAGGAATGTACACGGGGGAATGAGGGCACGTGTACTTTTCCTTAAAGAGGATGGGAACAGCGGAGCGGACATCAAAAGGGAGCCTGGTGGGGGGCGCATTAGTGTTTGGAACTTCGTGTGTGAGGTGGTCAACTTTTCTCTGCTCAGCGTTCTCAGCATCGTCTTGTGTCCAATGTATCTGGATGCTTATCTTCGTTTTTATTTTGTATTTTTAGGAATTCCAAACGTAGTCATGCCGATGCTTTTCTTTCGGTTGCCAAGATTGCCGCTTCACTCTAGCCTATCTCGTGGCTGGTGGACGCTCTGCAATTGCATTTTTGCTGCGTGTTTCTATCTCACATCGGCCATGCTGCCACTTTATGCGTCGATGGTAGTTTCCATTTTCCCCAATGCGGACTCAGAGGCAATCGATGCATGGTATTCGGTAAACAACCACAGGGAACTTGGCACGTGGTAGCGGCTCCTTCACATTAACAACTTCGTCTCGCAGCTTACTTGTTGGCACGTGAGCAATGTTCACTCCATGTTTTCTGAATATGCGAGAGAGGGTCTCGCTGATCTGAGGCACGTTGGGAATCGCAGCGCATTTCATTTTTTTTTTTTTTTTTTTTTTTTTTTGCTGACAGCTGTTGTGCTTTTCGCATCAGGTCGACTTTTTTTTCGTCACTTTGCTGACAAAATTTCTGGGATAACCGTTTCGATCGTTCTGTTTCCGCTTCATTTCATTGTCGAGGCTGGCTGCGTCGGAACAGATGTTTTTTGCACTGTTGACCAGCGATGAAACCCCTGAATGCTTGTGAGCCGTGGGTTAGCCGATTCGAAATCCAGATATCTTCCCGTATACTTTGCTTTCCGGAAGACACTGAAGGCCAAACGACGCTCATTACGTTTGACGAGTACGGCCAGGAACGGGATGCTACCGTTCGCTTCTTCTTCCAGAGTGAAGTTTATGGATGACTTTACGGTATTCAGGTGTTCAAGAAAGCTATGAAGATGCTGCTTGTTTAAAATACACAAGCAGTCATCAGCGTACCTCAGGAGCGCGGTGCGCTGCTTATACGCATATACGCATTGATTTTTGCCTGCGAAAACCTCTGGATTCATCTTAAGCAGCGCGAAACACAGGACAAAAGAACAGGAGACGACACAAGCGCTTGTGTCGTCTCCTGTTCTTTTGTCCTGTGTTTCGCGCTGCTTTAAGATGAATCCAATCCAACTCGCCCAGTTTTCCATACTCGTATAACCTCTGGCTCGGTGCGGGCTTTCTCTCACATTTATTTAGTTTTTTTTTTTCATCTTGAGTGTTTTACAATAAAAGATTGGATGGGCTCTTATACCACCTCAATAGGATTTTCTATACAAAAGACAAGCATGCGATTTTCTTCTAAGTTGGACTAAGATTTACAAAAAAAAAAAAAATAAAAATAAAAAAAACTCAAGCGTTCTGATCGACTGAATTCAAGTGAATTCGGTTATATGATTTATTTAAGGCACCCCCGTAAATGTTTTTAAATTTTGTTTACATGAATTAGTTAGTCGATATTAACTAATTTAAGTTTTAAATATTGCTCGAAACACTCAGGTTTGAATAGTCGATGGCCACGAGAATGGTTTGACCAGGTGATTACGGCCAGGTAGCCTTAGAATAGCATCTTTTATTTGGCAAGAATGAAAGGCCGCGATGTTTTAAAAATACCATGGGACAGCACGCGCTCCGTGAGGCCGATTGCAGCGCGATTGGTGGCTCGGTAAATCGCTGCCAGATTCGCACCTTTGCGATGCCCACAACGAAGCTTTGCGTTGCTCCTGGCTTACAAATAACCGCCGATGTTTGTGGCCACCGTGCCGGAAAACACGCTGTCAGCAGTCGTTGATGCTTATTTTCCCTCTGTAGAGCTCATTTCCCGTGACGTAATTGCGTCTGTACTGGCGACCGTGACACACAACACGCAAAATCAGAGAGAGAAAGAGAAAGAAAGAGAGACCACGACTTTTCTTGCTTCTGCCCGCCAAATCTGATAGTGAATAGGGCCTGTAAGGAAGGAGCCGCAGGCGGGTGTCACTAACGGTGCCGTATCATACATAACCTTAACATAGGAGCTTAAGTGTCGTCTCTGTTTGTTTCGTTTATTTCCAGCAAAAGGTGCCTGGATTTAAACTCTGTTCGAAAAGACGATGTAGTGCATAAGTAAAATGCAGTTAAGTTGATCATATTATAAATAATGCCCTAACAAAGAGTCTTAAGCGTATATGACTCGATAGCGGCATGTAGACCTCTGGGGTGCTTCCACGTTGAGAAATCGTTGTAGACGCGCAGTTTGCACGGCGAAAGCCGCTTTCTCACTTGGAACGCGGAGGCGCCACAGGATTTTATTTTTCTTCGATATGTTTGTATCAAAACTGGAGTTCGCGGTGACGGCCGGCTTCTCGGCCGAACAAACACTATATGCTATCGCACAAAAGGCGAAAGGCAACCCCTGAAGGGATGTAGCAGCTATTTCGCTTTTTGGACATCGGTTTCCTGACAAGTACCAGTCATCTCGTTTTTGCATGCTTCATGCGTAATATTTTTACCCTCGTCTTTGAACACATAAACCTAGCAAAAAACAAACAGGAGTTATATTGGCACAAAACATTACGTCAGCCAGCTCCAAGGTTACTCTGTTCGCGACAGAAAAACCGGACTTCACAAATAACAGGAGATGGCTAGTGATCAGCCAGCTGCTTGGCGAGAGCAAAGTTTGGACCCAAAACTCTTGGCTTAACTCCGAAAATTTCATGACACATGCCGCCAAAGGAAGAGCTGTAAGGGAGCCTTGTTGCAGACTTAGCTCGCTATAAGTGCGACCAGGCAAAAGTGAAGTGCGCCGAACTGACGCTAACAGTGACGTTATTTCCATTCTCCACACACGCCGCTAAGCGGAATTGTCGCTAAGCGCAACTGACAAACACTTCGCAAAGCAAGGTGACGCGGCATGAAAACAGATATCTGCCTGTGTGCCAATTTCTCGTCCATTTCACAACCTCAAGTGCACCGGGCCGGAAATATGCATGTATAGCCTTAAACAGTCTACACCCAACTTTTATGTTCGCCCCCATAATTCGCAAAACAATTTTCCTCACTTTTCCACCTCGAAACAGAAACAGTGGAATCCGTGGTGAAGAGTGGGTCCTGCGCGATTATGCTGAAACCTTTTTTTTTTTTCTTTTTTTTTTCTTTTTTTTTTACGCGAACAGGTGGACCTTCGGTCACATTGCCACAGTCCTGAAAATTGGCCCAGGCGCGACATTTTGGAAGTGCTGACCTAGAAGCAGAGGAATGAAAGCACAGTTGGCCACTAGCGAAACTGAACGAGAAAGTGCGTTCCACAGAGGAGAGTTCAGCAAGACGATTGCGGCCTAGAGCCAGCTCCAAAAGGCGCTTATCGTTGCCCTGTAAGCGGGGACTTGACCTTCCTTACACGTTTGCTCCGCTAACCGACTGTCCTTCATTCCTAAAATGCGTTCACTTTACGCTTTCTTTTCACCGAAAAAAAAAAAAAATGCATAAGAGCTTATGTATTCACGCTTCTTGCGAGGTTCCCTTAACGAGCATAGGCATTTAATTGTGCTCCAGAAACGAGGCCGAGCTATAGCCGCGACAAAATACATATTATTCCCCCGTCAGTCTGAAGTCAATTTCTTCGCAAGCAAATATCGTACCACGTTAAAAGTCCTCCAACCAGTCTCTGGCTAACACACAGATAAATGCTTAGTTTTTACGAATCTCCTACGCGCGTCACTTGTCGTGTGTAGAAATATCATCTGCCATTACTGATACCAATCTTCGTCGCGGTTGACGTGATTCCACCCCTCTTCTCGCTTTGCAGTCGCCCTATATAATAAGCGCCATGTGTAATGAAATAAATAAAGAAGGCTCCAGTAAGGGCCAGCTATTTGATCAAGTATGTTTTGCACTTGACGTCCAGCTACGGACCTATGTCAGGCTTTGGGGAATGGGCGCTGTGTAGAGGAAGGCAGGCACCTCCGCCACATCTCATACTAATTAGATCGTCGTTTGAATAGCGCTACTACACCACGAATGGAGCGCGCTCATTAACGCGACGAACTCGAAGCGAATTTAAAGTTACCGGTGATTTGCGATTCAGATCGAGCCGCCCGCGCTCGTTCTTCTTCCCTGTTCGGCTAGCAATTGAATTGTGTCGCCCATGCGCGAATGACACGCGCTGAAGCTAGGCTGTATGCACAGCTGGCACTTGGCGCGCACGGTTTGTACGTGTGTGTGTGTGTACTATGCGCATGCGCACCAGCGAGAACGATTTTACTCCTTTCGAGAAAAGTGCGTGCTCGTCGTCGCAAGCCGAGGAAAGTATATGGCCCCGCTGGGACCTAAAGTCGTGTACGCGCCAGGCACGTCCGTCGCTCACGCTGCAAAATACGTTCGCTGCAGTCCAACAAAGTGAGGACAAACGAGCAGAGGCGGGAACCTTTAACAGGGCGCTTCGTGCTCGCAGTATTTCGCTCTCTCGTCGCGAAGCTCATGCCCACGCGCCCACCGAACGCGCCCCGTATTTCGCATATAAAAGGATTTAGGGAGTCATTGACAAACGTGCGCGCTTAGTGCGCGCTACTTTCACTGCAAATTTAATCTCAAGCGGACGTGAGTGGCGACATATATCCATCGGAACTTACTCAAACACCTGCAGCATACCATTCTAACTCTAAATGAAGAGCGCATATTTTCAGTGGAAGTGCTGATGAGCGTGATTCGGTGTACCGAACTTTATCAGAGCGGGTACAAAGGAAGCTAAGTCAAACGTTCGGGACGAAAAGTGAGGAAAGAGAGTGAGAGCAGGGCTGCATGTTCTTTGCAGACAACGAAATGCGCTCGTGTAGATGAGGTATAGGGTTACGACAAAAAAAAAAAAAAAAAAAAAAACAAGATGTAGGACGAGGTTGCACTGAACACAGGGGAGTCGCTGAATATCAAGGGTCCGGCAAGAAAGATAGACAAAAAAGGGAAACGTGAGAGTGTGTGTGTGTGTGCGGGGGGGGGGGGGAGGGGGGGGGGGGGGGGAGTAAGAAGCTATGACTTGGTGCATCGCGAGCGCCACAAGCTCACCCGTCAGTCAGGGTCCGTCTATAGCACCTTTTCTGTCGAGACTAAAAATTTTTGCTAATCGGTTGACGTCTCGGGAGACGCGTAGAGCAGTCCTTTGGGGAAGACATTTTAAGTCAGTAGCCGTTGTTGGCGAGGAAACCGAGCGCAAGCACCTGTGTTCACCTGACAACATCCAGGAGTTGAGAAAGGGGAAAACCCTGAAGAGGGAAGGCCAAGAGAACTGGTTATGAGGAGAAGCGTAGTAATAGTCTCACTTCTAGATATCTAAATCGCTGCGTGATGAAAAGCAAAATTGCAGCTGCATATCTTAGTTGGCCAAATGCGGTGGACATGAGCTAGCCCCTGGCATTTCACTTCGCTTTCGCTATGGTCTCAAGGTCAGGTTCAGGGAAAGATTGGAGAAATCGGTGACTAGGGGACCCTTGTGGTAGCCAACTATACAGCGCTAGAGAGTGGCAGTTAAAAACGGTGACGTCGCAGTGCTTCCGGGCAGAAACCGGCGAAGCTCATCTATTCGCGTCCCAGCGGGACCGAAACATAGTGGCTGCCATATTTAATTTCCTTCAAGTTCCGAGGATTCGTGCATACAAATAGATAACGGTTTTAATTGTTTTGAAAATGGAGGCCTTAGTGCTAGCGCACCAAAATAGGAAGATATCGTTTTAAGGAAACAAGAACTCAGTATACTTTCTCACATCTTTGTCAGCACCTAAACCAGCCTAAAAACTGCGCCGTGAGGTATGGAAGGAGTGAAATTCGGGAAATAGACAGAGGCGTGCAGAGGAGGACTTTGGGATAACTTCGAGGACCTTATATATCACGCAGAGCATAGGGAAACATTTCCAACCTCGAAGCCATTGAAACGTGACCAGGTTTTATTATGCGTCCTCTGGCCGAGCAGCCCAGGGAAGCCTGAAACAGGGAGACTGAAAAGGAAGATACACCTATAGTGGAAGGCCGCTAATAACCTTGACCACCTGGGGTCCAACAGCGTGCACTGACTACGCAAAGCAGACGCCGGCGTTGGCATTTCGTTTGTAACGAACGCCTGAGAAGACAGAAGGCCAGATTTATATCCTCATCAGCTGACTGTCGTAGAAGAGGTTTCCGTGGAGGTGGAGCGCACATGCGTAACGAGACGCGAAACTGAACGCAATCAGCAACCCGGTGTTCGATTAGATATCTGAAAACGAAGTACGTATAGATATGCCCACTTCCTAAACTTAGCAGAAAAGTGCAGTTATCATGTTGCCATTACGTAGGGTGATAAATATTGTAGAACCCTACATTATGTGAGTCTGCACCCTATGTGTGCCGAAACCTGCGCACTGTGTACACAGTAAGAACTCGTCTTCTGTGCGAGGCGCACTCTGTGAGCTACAAATGAAACCGCAACCAGTGAGACGAGCGGAAACTGTTGTTAAGAAATGGTACCCATTGTTTTGCCTGGTTTCTGTGCCGAACCGTTCTCTCACAAGGTCCGGCTCCCATGGCTGTGCGGAGTTACAGTGAAGTGAACACAGGCAACTGCGGCCATGGCTGTGGCGGCCCATCACGTGTTTAGTCACATGGTTAGTCACGTGTCTGACGAGTGGTGCCACTACGTCACGGCTACGTATTGCCAATCTGGTCCTACTTGCCCTTTCAACACGCTTTTTCTTTTTGAACTTTTTCGCTCTATGCTCTTTCCCCGCTGCTTTGATGAGCAGGTGGAGAGAGTGGGAGAGTCCTTGCTCTCTGCACGCTTTTCTTTGGAGATTTTTTTTTCGTCACTAGCGACGGGCGCTCCGGCGCTGTGGGCTGTGGTTCTTCTGCATGCTATTTGAGTTTTCCTTTACGTTTTTCCCTCCTTTCCTAACTAGAAGCGGCGAATTCAGGCGCCGGTGACACCGGGGGTATCGCGCTCTTCTTCCCTTCTCCTAAAAATACTTTGCTACCGCTTCGATTCAGAAACGAGGCTTGACGACCTGTCGTTGTAAACCAAAAGAGGAAAAACAAAAAGCAAGTAAGACGTAGGCATACCACCTCCTCGAGCTACGTCCGCTGCTCAATTTCTGACACTGCTCTCCGCGCGTGGTACTTTTTACGCGGTCTCCCAGTAGTACTTAAGTCGAAAACTACTTTTGGGCATTACATATGCCAAAATTAATTCTAGTCAGCAAACAGAAAAAAAAAAAAAACGTATGCTTGGCACATAGAATGACGGAGTAATGATTAACTTAATTTGAATGCTATAACTTTGTTCCTTTTCATATTGAACTACCCTGTGCAGACCACGAATGTATAGCGTCCTAGAATTATGAAGGTTAACTCCGCCAGATTTGCGCTATGTAAAACAAGGCGAGTTCGTGGATGAGCAAAGAGGTAAATGCGTTTAATCGAAACAGGTAGAAAGGTGGTGAAATAGACTACATATAGAAAGCACATTACAACCTAGGACGTTCAATTTAGGGTAGCACGGAGAGGGAAATGTGTGTAGGGCATGGTTAGCGGAATTTCAGGTAGACATAGAAGACTTCTAGCGGTAGCATGTCTTCTTGCGAAGTATGGATGTGCAATCAACAAACAAAGGGGAGTGAGCTTTCCAGCGCGCGTACAGCGCCTCCGAAACCTTTTCACTGGTAACCACGCGCACAAAAAAAAAAAGGGGGGGGGGGGGGGAGCGAGAAAAATACATTTTAACAATGAGTGCGCGTGCGCTTCATCCTGTACACCAGGCGACCACTCCCCCATTCACCCCGCCCGGTCTCAGAAACGCTACCAGGTCGTCAGACAGGCGGGGGCAAAGTTAAAAAAAAAAGTCTGCTGAGAGGGCAAGGAGAACCAAGATTGTAGCCGATTGTAGATTGTAGCCGTGACGTAGATTCTATGTCACCCTTGTTGTCACGTGATCCCAGCTGACGTGCAATAATTGAGTACCGCGGTGGAGCGCGGCAATGTTACTAGAGATATTTAGCACACCGTGATCCGTGATCCGCTACCGTGATCCGCCAGCGCGCGTTCCACTGCGCATGCCCAGATCACTTTGATGTCGATAGATGGCGCCACATACTTGATGTCGGCACATTGACCTGCCGCATCGGAACCAATCAGTTTGTGCGCCCCGCCCACGAGCGGTAGAGGGCCACGGTGGCGGATCGCGGATCACGGTATGCTAAATCTCTCTACTGTGTTCATAGGAGCGCGGTGCGGTGTCGAAAAGCGCAGCGGTAACAGCCGGCGCAGCTATTAATTACGTCAGGCCGTTCCTCCGGTTTAGAGGTCAAACGGCATCCTCCGTGACGTCTTCCATCGAGATACTTTCAAATTGGCATACCACATTGTACGTGGAGGTGATCACGAAGGAGAGTCCTGGCGTGTGTGATTCTTCATGAACTGTTGAAACAATCCGGAGGAACTGGGTATGAGAAACACTGGGCAAATGTACTCGTCAGACGTACTTGGTATATTTCTTTTTTCCCGAGTGCTCGGTGGCCTGATCCATTTGATTTTCGTCCGGCTCCTTTGTATTATCATGCATAGCCATACACATCCCTACACAACCTCTGTATGATATAAAATTAGCAGAAAATGAAATCACTTATACATTCTTGTGTAAAACGCATTTCCTTTATGCAGTGATTGTATGCAGTTTCTTAGTTTCTTCACTTGCCACATAGCGCTAAAAAAACACGGACACAGCGAGACATACAGGACGGACGCTAGTCCTGTAGCCCGTCCTGTACGTCTCGCTGTGTCCGCGTCTGTTTAGCGCTATGTGGCAAGTGAACCGTCACCAACTCGCCCAAGCTTCCATTCTAGTTTCTGCAGTTTCTTTTTCTTTTTTTAAGTGATGTTCCATGCCTGGCTGTGAAGTGTATGGGGGACCGGTGGCCTTGTCAAGCTGTCCTATGTGGCAGCTTTTACTGCCGGCCTCCCGTGTCATATGGCGTAAATAAAGAACTGTTATTATCTATGAGGATAGTTACACCTCCGGTTAAAGAATATTTACTCTCTTGGGGAATGAGCGATGGGCGTCCGGTGCGCATACTTCGAAAGCGCCAGCCAAGAACTGCATGTTGTGCTACGCGAATAGATAACGAACACCATGCCGCCATGTCCTCCCTTCGCACCATCTGCCGCATGTGTTTGGTTACAGCATGTGGACTGCAGAATTACTTCAGTCTCTTTCCGTGCCAATATGGAAGATATCTGCTGTCTACTGAAGTCAGTTCCGTGAACTAGGAGGCTTATTTTCTCACGGCCAGCCACTAACCTCCAGTCAAACCACTTGTTTGCGTCAAACGCATGTCGTCAGTGGGCAATTGCTGGCCATTCGGCTCCCGTTATTCTCGAGCCTGTGGGAGCTTATATTCTATATGCGCGAATTATCGCGCGAAAGACCAAGCTGTGAGCAAATCATTTTCCTCGTCCTCCGTAAAAGAAGAAAAGTCGAAAAAGAAATCAATGTTTTTGCGGAAGTGGCTCATACTCGGAAGTCGCTTGTAATTGCTTCCCCCGTTGACCCTGTGTATGTGACGCGACACGTCTTCACTTCGGCAGGCCTGGCAATCGCCATGCCTGCGAACCACGGTAAACCATAATATATGGCGGTAGAGAAGAGGTAGCATATTTCTTACGTGTCACAAATAGGTGCTCAGCGGGATGAGACGAACGTTGTGCCAGGTCCGGGCGACAGGTCAGCGCGGGATAGCTGGGGATGACAATAAACACTGGTGATAGCTCGATTAAATGACCCGCGAAACGAGGTGAGATATTATGACAGATTATGACAAAGCCGGAATGCGAACGCGCCGATAAAATACACATCTATGCAGAAGTAACTCGCGTCGCCTCCACTGCCGCTACATCCCAGTGATGGAGAGGTGCTGGCCGCACACAACCGAGAGTGAAGAAACCGATCTGTTCGATTATTGGCGCGCTGGGAGCGTCTCACTACGCCTAAACAAAATCGTGTGCATTTGTGATCGCGAATTTTCTATTCTACAAGCTGGTCAGCCTACCAACTTTGGTTTTGAGCGATCTGAAACTCAATCTGCTCGAAGCTGTCAAAACTACGTCTGAGGCAAATACCTAGAGGCATCCTATTAGCGGTGCATTATCCTAATTGTTTTTCGCAATAATACCACTGCTACCTTTTCCTCTGTGTAGTCCAGCAAACCTATCGCGGTCAGCATCTTTTCTTTTCCTCCCTCCCTCCCTCCCTCCCTCCCTCCCTCCCTCCCTCCACACTATCTCTCTTTCTCTCTTTCTCGCTAGTAGTAAAATCTTTCGCCGGACATGCTTATCGTCAAGGCAAATGGATGTACTGGAGCAAATGAAACATCACATGTACTGGAAGTCACCTCAGATAATTTTGTATCCGAAAAGAGGTTTATATAAAAATTAGATTTCAGTGAAGATTGAAACACATAGTAAATGTGTGCTTCCTCCTTCAATAAAATCAGCTGGGAGTAGAGACTGTCCAGTGAATCTCTTGTCCCTCGTCTGTTGTGTCGCTCCAGATGCATTCCAATAGCTCCTGTTCAGTACCGTCAGTTCTTTTGTCAAGATTCACTTTGCTAAGTGCGTTTGTTGCATGCAAATATTGCACTGAACAGGACTTACATCAAACTTGTTCGAACAAAACTATGTTAAATTTGACTCACGCTGACACGACGGCGGGTTTCAATAGAGTTGCTGCTATCGACTCGTATCAGAACTTCGCCATCAGTGGCGTGACATCGAGTACTATAGCCAGAAACAGAAAGCGGCCCATTAAAGTGCGCCTCCTTTTGTGGCGCTTGAGGAACCGGCACGAAAGGCGACAATACTTCACGTCCTCGAGCTCCTCAGCTTTTAGCGCCGAAGCTATCTCGTAGCCGATAGCCGTGCCGATAGCCAATATTTCCTTCACAACATCGTGAGTTAACACGAAGGTACACCTTGTTGGCACCTCGCGCAGAATCAAGAATGCTGGAATTCTAAATAACCCCAGGCCTCGCGGCCGCTTTTTCGGCGGAGGAGAAAAGCAAGGCGCCCATGTGCTGTGCAATGTCAGTGCACGTTAAAGAACCCCAGGTGGTCGAAATTTCCGGACTCCTCCACTACGGCGTCTCTCATAGCCTGAATCGCTTTGGGACGTTAAGCCCTACAAACCAAAACCGAAAATCTAAATAACCAGACAAGAGGGTCTGTCACCTCCTGCTGTCTTGCTTTGTTTATACCAGCTGTTTTTGCGTCGTTGATGCTTATTAGTAGGACGTAATATCAGAACCACGTAATACAACTGGCGCTCCATTATCATCTACTGTGTTCCTTTCTTCTCTCATGCTAGTTTCTATCTGTTGAGTAGTGTCTACTTTTCAGCCTGATTGAACGCATTCAAAGAATAGTAGAGCAATTTGTATATAAGACAAGGTGGGCATAAAAGTATCGAGTATAGCTGATTAATTGAGACTACGCTTTTCCATTACAATGTCCTTGAGTTTCGGGGCGCCGTGACATATAGAGAATGGCGCAATGCAATGGGTGGATCTTTCTTGAAATTGCCTCTTATCGATTCAGGACGTCACAAAATTACACGAAAATGAGAAGAGTAGCGCATTTCTGGAATTTGGTAGCGGTAATGCGATTTCTGCTCATATTGCCATAGATGATGACAATATTTATGCTGCCAATGAACCGGCGCTGCGAAAGAGAAATGCACTGCCACTGACAGCATCAGTGAACTGCTGAAGCGCAACTATTTACTACAAGGTAAGAGCAGTGACTCAGTGAGGACAATACGTTCAAGAGCGCAAAGAGCTAACAATCTGAGAATGGAGTAAATACAAATTAATTTAAATCGTTCTCTACATCTCCAGGGGAAGCTCGACCAGTGGAAGCTCCACGCGTCAAGCCTACATTAAGATCAAGCCTACAAGCATATTGAGAAACAGTGCATAATATGCCCTTTTCGTGTTCAATATCCGATCGCGGTAGACGTTTCAATGGAGGCTAAATGTAAGTAAGGACTCTGACTTAATTTACGACCAGAAACCTATACTATCACGTACTATCTTTCCATACTATCTTTCTTTTGTAACCCAATTTGTTACCCTAAGCCACCATCGATTATCCTCTCTTCGCACTACATGTCCTGCACATGCCCATTTCTTCTTGATTTCCACTAGAATGTCATTAACTCGATTATTTATCTGACCCACTCTGCACGCTTCCTATCTCTTAACGTTACACCTACCATTTTTCAGTCAACAGCTCGCTGCGTAGTCCTCAACTTAGGTAGAACCCTTTTCGTTAGCCTTCACGTTTCACCCCCTAGGTGAGTACAGGTAAAATGCAACGGTTATATACTTTCCTCTTGAGCGATACCGGTAAGCTGCTAGTCATAATCTGGTACCAAACGTAGTCCATCTTAATCTTATTCTCCTAGTTATCTCCTTTTCATGGTCTAGACCTACGATTACTACTTGTCCTAAGTAGACATATTCGCCTACCACTTCCACGTGCTTAGCTACCTCTTGTAAATCGCTGTTTCTTCCCAAGACTGTTTGACATTACCTTAGTCTTCTGCATATTAATTTTTAGGCCTAGCTTTCTGTTTTTCTGGGAAAGTCATTAATCATTCTTTGCAATTCGTTCCCTGCCTTACTTAGCATGAAAATGTCATCAGAGAATCCCATATTACTGAGGTATTATCTATCAACCCTTATCCCTAACTGCTTCCATTTCAAGTGTCTGAATACTTCCTCTAAGCAAGTTGTGAATAGCACTGGGAGATCGTGTCTCCTTGCCTAACACAATTCTTTATAGGAATGTTATTATTTTCTTTGTGCAGTGCAGAACTATGGTTGCTGTGCAGCCACTATAGATATTGTTACGCGATGACGACGAAGTGTTTCCTTCTCTTGCCTCGCGGAAGGGACAAGGTGATGACGACAAAGTGGGACTGGTTCCGTGTTGCTGCTCGCTGCTATGCCAGTTCAGGCTGTGCTGTAAATTTACTGTAAATACATCGAGTTTCCACATAACATCTTAGTGGAGGTTAAGTTCAACGACGCTTGTAGGACAGTCTATGATGGCGGCACGGTCAGAAAGAAAGTCGAGCCCAAGAATGGTGTCGTGAGGACAATAGGGGGGGGGGGTGATCGGTTGAGGCGTGAAGCCTCGGTATCAGCGGCTGTGCTTGAAGGGTCGTGACGAGGTGAGAAAGGACGAGAGCGGTCATCGTAGATAGAGGAGAGTGGAACGCGGGACCTTTGTGGTTGGAACCAACGATTTCGGCAATGACGGGCGATATGGCCGACGCAAGAGCAAGTAAAACAAATAGGTTGGTTATCGGATGTGTGCCATTCGTCTGGATTACATTGACGCGGGGCAACATAGGCAGGTCGGCCAGAATAAAGGTTGCGAACGTTGGGGGTTTAAGCAAGTCGGCCAGGACAAACTGTGCGAACGTCGGTGTCATAAGGTGGTCGACCAGGATAAACTGAGCGAACGTCGGTGACAGGGGGCGGGTTGGCGGCAGCAACGGAGTTGAGTCCCAAGGAGGCGAGCTCTTGGCGGACAACGGCCTGAATTAGGGGAACGTTCGGGTGGTGGCCGTCGGCCAAATGTGGCGGCAAGGTAGCGAGAGCGATGGCCTCGAGTTCACAGCGGAAGATACGGGTCACATTTTCGGTCGACGTTGGCTGGTGTTGGGGTGGCAAATCTTGACACGAAGAAGTCAGAGCAGTATTAAAAAGGCGGACAAAGGAGTGGGCTATGCGACGGCTTTTGGCATCTTCAAAACGGCGGCATTCTTTTATGATGTTATCAACTGTACTGCAGTCTTTGTACACAAGCAGATTGAAAGCATCGTCTGTGATACCCTTCAAGACATGACCAACTTTTTTGGACTCGGACATGTAATGATTCACTTTGTGGCAAAGGGCGAGGACGTCCTGGATGTAGGCCACGTATGATTCAGTAGCTGTCTGGAGACGGGTCTCGAGGGTTCGCTGTGCGGTAAGCTGTCGACCAAGGGGTTTTCCAAAGAGTTCGCGGAGCTTCTCTTTGCAAGAATCCCTACTAGTCAGCTGGTCGTATCAGGCGAGCGCAGTGCCCTCGAGGTAAAAATTGCGTAACAATATCTTCCAGTATACCTTCACACGCGGCTCATCTACACCTTTATTTCGTAGTGCTTTCATGACTACCGAAGTTTAGATTGAATCAAATGCTTTTTCATAACCAATGAATGCTATGTATAAGGGCTGGTTATATTTTGATACCTCTGTCACACAAGCAAGTTTAATGTCATTCGAATCGAATGACATTCGATGCATCGAATATCATTCGTTTTCATTTGGTGCTACACGGTAAAAAATAATGTCATTCGCAAATGATGCCAATGACGATCAAGAACTATTCAATGTATCGAATGTCATTCGTTTTCGTTTGATGCTACACGGTGAAAAATAATGTCATTCGCAAATGATGGCAATGACGATCAAGAACTCTGAAACTGTGCAGTTTAAAAAATTCTGTGCACTATAAAATTGTTTAAAAACTTTCTTAGTATTTTTGAAAGGAAGAAAAAAATATTTATTGAAGTTAACCGTCCAAAACCCACATCAGTTCGATGATTAAGCCAGCTATGTACCAAAGCCAACCATGAGCCAACTACAGATTCGATAAATGTCAACAACCAACATGGCTGACATGGCGCTGTGCGGAGGAAGTGTGGTCGACGCGGTTGACATGCAGAAAGTAAACACTCTAGTCGCCTCTTACTTGTATTTCCGAGTTAAACGGAAACACGAAGAGAGGGCGATAGAATTAGCAGTGGAAGCCCAGTCTAAAATCAACGAAAGCATGGCACTGAGGCTGGTAAGCAATTCGTTTGCCATAGCTGCAAATATGAGGCAGCCCTTGTATGTCGAGAAAAGAGTGGCCGTTGGGTTATATCGGCTTTGTTCAAGCTCCGAAGACCGTACGATTACCCATCTCTTCGGAATTGGCCGCTCAACTGTGAACGTCGTGTTCAGAGAGGTGTGCAGCGCCATCATTAATCTACTTGAGGCAGAGTGGCTCCATATGGTCCGGCGCCACTAATTGAAGGAACATAGTGATGCCACCATGTCAGCCTAGACAGGCGGTAACGTTCCCACTCAGCCGATGCTGTCTACACAGCGAGCTGGATGTGATTTGTCGGACACTTAAAAGGGTTCTTCCCGTTAATATTCAGAGTGTTGTGTGGGTGGTGTGAGTGAATTTGCGGGCCGCGACATACAATGTGACCTCGTGTGTGTTTCTGTGCACATGAAGGTGGACTCCTTCGGGAGTGAGATTGCTGACCATTCAGCAGCTACTACAGCATGCACCATGTGTTGCGTTTTATGATTTGTTCATTTTTGTATGAGTGCATGGTTCTCTATGTGTGACAGTTACCTGGAAAATTTCATCCCGGGAGGACTGATATTGCTGCTGCGAAGACAGTGCGGCCCTTTTGGTATAAACGGGATGATAGCAAGTGCTTAGAAATGGCGTGTAGGGCCGCCGCTCAAGACTGCTCACTTCAGGGTGCGCGCCTATGCATGCAGCCACCACCCGTCCATTTGCTCCTGCATTGTGGATGCGGGCCCTCTTCCCACACGCGCGTCGTGTGCGTAGGAGGCCGACCCGACCTCCGACCGGTATCAACGGCGTTGCGGAATCGTCATCCTCCTTGGGAATAGGCACAGCTGACCGCCGAAAACAAGCACCCCAGTGGCTCTTAAGCCCTTTTTTGACACTGTGACTGCGTAGTGCGAAACGCGGTCTCCCTATCTCGTCCGCTGATACGAAAGAGCGCCCGAGGAGGCACTCAGAATTTGACTCGGGCATAGTTTTCAGAGCGTGGAAGCCAGAAGCTTCCCTTTTCTCCTACTCCGGGTCTTCGGCATAATGGCTAGTGTGGTCTTGCCCTTTTGATGTTGTTGCTGAAAGGCAAGTGTGGGTGACGCGTTGCAGCGCATCTGTGGAAAGCATTTAACCAGCAGCGTGAGCCAGGATGGGGCGGCGGAGAGCAGGATGCAAGTGGGAAGACAGCCTCTTCACAGGAGAGGGCTCGATACCCTTAACAGGAGCGAGTTGCCGTACTTTTTGATGTAATTTGTATTGCTAGCGGAGCCCTGGGTTAGAGTCTGAGGCCAATGCATGGGGTTGTGTGCATCTAACATACTATTTCTTCGTTGGACAATTGATGTGTCAGGCCGGCCGCTGAAAATGACCGCCCATATTTCTAAGCTGAGTCTGAGCTGGGACTCCCTGTGTAGGCATGTAACGCGGTTCTACTTTGGCTGTAACCAGATAGGTCAACAAGATGGCGAGCCTGGCCATATTCACAATTGCCCACACCCAAGAATAGGTTAAAGAGGATTTCCACCAAACGCGCCTCGACCCCGCTATGGCGAAAGGCCCCATTAGATTTAGGAATACCAGGCTGCTGACGAGATGCATCCGACGTCATCGCAACGGCAGTCGCGATCGTCATCCCCGAAGCGTTTTGCTTCACCCAGTCGATACTTCTCCTCTGGGAAATTCATAGACACGTCCCCTCACCGAGAAAACTAAACACGGTGACCTCCTGGGGTGAGGCCGCCGCTACAGCTCAGATTAAACAGCCTCCACCCGACGATTTGACGCGAAGGCCCAAGCGGCGACGACCCGATCCGACGATCTTACCGACGTGCTGCGAACGCATTGTTTCCGGGGAAATTTTTGTAACAGCCGACGGTTGTGATGTGACCGCACTAGTGGATACCGGCGCCGATGTTTCCGTCATGAGCAACCAGTTAGCCACGGCACTCCGTAAGGTTCTGACGCCTTGGTCTGGGCCAATTTGCGCACCGCCGGTGGCCATGTGATGACGCCGATTGGCATGTGCACTTGTCGCATAGAGATCTGCGGTTTTACTCTCACTGGCACCTTTGCCGTATTACAAGAGTGCTGCAAAGATCTGATTCTCGGCATGGATTTTCTTCAAGAGTATGGTGCTGTTATAGACCTTCGGGAGCAGCTCATGGTATCGTTTTCAACCAAGCGAGCCGTTGATAGCAACACGGACTTCCGGAAAATAATGTTGCGCGTCTGTGACGACCACATAGCGATCCCTCCGCGTGCGAGCAAGTTCGTCACAGTCGAATGTGATCACAGCGCCGGCACGAGTGGCACTGCTGAAGATAACATGTCACTGCTTCTCAGTCGACAAGTTTGTGTAGCTCAGGGCCTTGTCGAACTTTTCCGTGGGCACGCCGAAGTGCTAGTGACAAACTTCACGTGTGAACCCCAACATTTGACAGCGAACACGATGGTCGCTTATTTTGAAGAACTTTGAGAATGTACAGGCCAGTGTGCTTTATCCAACACGTCAGACCTCGATAATGCGACGTCTACAGCCATTCAGACCGATGTGAACTTGCTCCTCTTTCCCAGTCAGAAAGGCTGCATAGAGAACCTTGTCAATTCGTTCCGCGATTGTTTTGCATCAGCCTCCAAGATCTGACAGACACCACTTACGAAGCACCGAATAATAGTTGCCGACGACCAACGTCCACTATGTCAGCGTCCTTACCGGGTGTCTTCAAAAGAACGTGACGCCATCTGCCTCAAAGTAACAGAAATGATCCAGGACGACGTTATCCAACCATCTACGAGTCCTTGGGCTTCGCTTGTTGTCCTCTTCGCGAAGAAGGATGGAACCTTGAGATTTTGCGTGGATTACAGACGCCTCAACAACGTCACGAACAAGTATGTGTACCCCCTGCCGCGCATTGACGACTCCTCGATCGCCTTCGCCATGCCACGTACTTTTCGTCACTCGACCACCGCAGTGGATATTGGCAAACAGAGGTTGACGAGCGAGACCGTGAGAAGACCGCTTTTATTTGTGAGGGCATTGGTGAAGACTTAAGGCTGAGAAAAGGCTGGGTTGAAGTTGGGCAAGGCGTCCGGCATTGAACAGGGCTCATGTAATGGAGACAAACTTTATTAACGAGGCATGGTGCCCCACTACTTAGCTTCAAGTCTCCGCGCCGAAGCACGCGTTCAACGGCCACTCGCACACACACACACCACACTAGGCTTGGCCGCTTGGCCTCGGTGGAGCTGTAAGCAGTAGGTGGTGCCAGTGGTGAGTCGCTCACATCCGGCCCCTGTCAGTTAGACCAAGTCCCTTTGGTCAAGCAACGAAATGTGTCGTGAAGCGCTCACTGGGAGAGAGAATATTCTTGCAAGCGCTAAGGTGGCCGATGTTGTCCAAATGGCATGCGGGTCCACATGAAAGTGCCATGGTGGGTAATAAAAGCAGTTTTTGCTCTGTCTTCTTCACGGACACAAACCTGCCAGTAAGCAAATTTACGAGCCAGCAATATCATTCATGATGTCATCCGCACGTGGAAGGGGCTGAACAACAGTCACTGTCATCTTGTTTAGAGGCACATAGTTAACACAGAGGCGCTTCTTAGTACCTCTGCTAACAACCACTGCAGCGAATGCCCAAGGTCCTGAGGCTGGGAGATTGATGCCTTAGCGAAGAAGTGTGCTTGTTTGATCCTCTAGGAAACGACGGTCTGCAGCAGAATAGCGGTAAAGGGATCGACTGTATGGCACAGCATCAGGAAGAAAGTCAATGGCATGTTCCACACCTTTGTACAGACCCAAGTCATCCTCTCCACGAGCGAAGAATACTTCAGCATGTTTCGACAGGAGGCTTGTAATTTCTTGTTGCTGAGGCACTTGCAAGTGGCTACCAATCTGTGCGGTGGGCAAGGATGGATCAATGTAAACCTCAACTGTTGGGGAAGCAGCTTGCTTGGATCCAGAGGGGTGGTTGCAATTGTTTGAAACATCTTCTTGGCAAAACAATGCTGCCCACAAGGGCTGGTCTGGTCCGGGAAGAGGCAATCGTTGTAGGCCTGCTGAGCTGTGGTGGCCAGGCACACAGTGGTCAAAAGCTGACCCTTGGAGAACAGCATTTGACATCCTAGGCAACAGTCGTTCATGGCACAGCACACTTGTGTTTGTTGGGGAATGGCGGATTTCAGTAGGTATGGGTGGTTGAAATACTAACTGTGCGTGGCTTGAAGAAAACCAGTCTTCACCAAATATAAGTGGTACGGGATTATTGTCAGGGGCAGCTGCTTCAAACAAACCAGTGATGGGCCCAACAGAAATCTTCAAGCAGACGGCACCAGCAGGAGTTACTGATGTTACTCCGACGACGACTAAGGGAGCTCTTGTCCAGAGCAGAAGGGGCAAGGAGCTGACTAGGTGGTGTGAAATTAGTGTTACTTTAGATCTACCGTCAGGAAATGCGTCGACTTGGCCAATCCCGGCAATAATGGCACTGACAATGACACACTGAACCAGTGATTCATCAAGGGTCTCAGAAGGGCTGCTGTGGAGAGCTCGGCAAGGATACACAGTAGACTTTGAAGCAGTGGATTTTGATGGGCACTTGGATGCGAGATGTACTTTTTGACGGCACTGAAAACACACAGCGTCTGCCAGGTTCTGGCCAGGGCGGTAGGCAGAAGTGCTTAGTGGAGATATCGCCACGAACTGTATAAATCTTAATTTGTTCCTGTTCGACAGCCGCTGGCATGCGGCCTTATCATTGTTATTTCGGCGCGCTTATCAATTCTGTATCCCGTGTTTGTTCATGCTCGTTTTTACGATACGACGTGTTATCATTTTCTTTGTCGCGAACGATGCGTCGAGACCTGTCTCGAAGATTCTGATCACTCGCGTATGTTTCTACAATGTTCCAGGTTGTGCTAGTAGCAGTTTGTGAAATTATCTAGACTGTTCTGAGCAGCCTTTAAATTGAGCATTTACAAGTGCGACGGGCATTCTTTGTTCGACGATCGACGAGCACGTTTGTTGCTATCACCGCCGCCGAGTTGCTTAGTTCTTTTGCGGGCGCAAGTCAGCCCAATAAAGAGTTTCTCCACTGCAATCACCGACTCTTCATTTGTGTAATCGACCCTGGTCACCCCCACGTGACATCTGGTGAAGGTACTGCCCTTGATCCTTCAAACGAAGACCTCAGCCTTGTTCGTATCGCCCTGGAAAACCAGCCTACAGGTCACCGAGCGAGCCGCAGACTCCAAGGCCTACAACCCGAACACAGTCTGCTGCTTGACCCCGTTCCACTCCGGAAGGCATCAACTTTGGAAATGGCCCAGTCAACAGCACCAGTCGTCTTCGTGCAGCCCAGGAAGCCCCCATCTTCCAAGGTTTGCCCAGTGAAGATGCGGAAGACTGGATGGACCTTTTCGACCGTGGAGAGCTGGGGAAGGATAGACTTTGAAGCAGTGGATTTTGGTGGGCACTTGGATGCGAGATGTACTTTTTGACGGCACTGAAAACACACAGCGTCTGCCAGCTTCTGGCCAGGGCGGTAGGCATGGGCACCGTGCTTAGTGGAGATATTGTGGTAGCGAGCATCTCGTTGGTCTGGCGGGAGAGCTTAAATGCGCTGTGGTCGGTTGGTTCTGTCTGACCAAGACTGGGAGTTTATGCGCTCTGTGCTGCGTTGTGGCGCTTGTGGCCTGGGCTTCGGTACCTTGGCTCCTGAACTCTCTGAGCACGTGAGTAGAAGAGATGAATGGCTTAAGGCTGGTGCACACTGGCGACTCGCGGAGGTCGCGCTGCTCGATTCGTCACGGAGGGGGAGACCGGCGACAATCGTCGATCAACAGGGAGTATTCACACCGGAATGCAACTCGCTTCACGACAAACCCCTCTCCGAACGAGATTTGAACGAAGGCCCGGCTTTCGCGCCTTTACGGCTTCTGCTACCGCGCTCGGGGTAGATCAATTCGGACTCATTTCGGTTATGAATATGTGAAATTATCAGCGAAGAACCGGATCTTATGGTTATTCTCATGTTTAGGACTGTTTCGACCGCCAACGCGCTATACTTCGACGAAGATGGAAGCGGCGGTGGTGTGTGCGCTGCTGTTAGCGTTCTCGCGAAATAGCTGATCACGACCTCGCCTCATGCCCGAGCGTCAAGCACATGACCAATGATACGAGTACAAACGTGAATTAGTACGCTTCACTCTCGCAGTGCTCCTTAACATGTATGCCCAACAACTGCGGGCGCAGTAAGTCGATCGTGCACACGCGCGCATGCACTCTTGAATTTTCCCGACTTGGAAGGAGGCAGAAACGCTGCGGATTGGCTCAGTAGCTTTGCGACTTCAAGTCGCGTCGCAAGAAATCGGTCAGCAAGCGACTCCATGGCGACTCCCTCAAACGGGTCGCTGGCGACTCGTTCGGGTCGCCCCCTCCGTGACGAATCGTGTCGCGCGACCTCCGCGAGTCGCCAGTGTGAACCAGCCTCGCGAGTCGCCAGTGTGAACCAGCCTTTGAGTAGCTATTTCCATATGTTCTGCGACTGTGGCTGGACGTTGCGCAGCAATGGTGGTAGCCAGATTTGCGTCGGCAATGCCTTGAAGTGCATACTCGATGCGCTGAGGGCCGGTAAGGGCCGGTGAGGGCGACTGGGCAACCAGATATTAGCTTGAACTTCGCCAGAGAATAGTTAACAAGGCTCTCTCCATGCGCTTGAATGCGACAAGTAACTGCCTGTTGCCACTGCAGCAACGTGAGCTTGTCACTGAACTGCTCTAGAAAGGCCTGCCTGAAACTCTCCCATGTTGGGCATTGGCGGCCAATGACGGATTTCCAGTGGCAGTCAGATGCAGCTCCACGAAGTTTTCCCAGGGCGACGGCGAGACGTGTTGACGGTTCCCATGAAGCCAGGTTTCGAGTACGCTCCAACTCTTCAATCCAGTGAGACGCTGATATGCTGCCGTCACCATTGTATGTTGAAAGTGAAGCGGACAGGTCTGGCAGAGTAGTGACTTGGACCGGGGCTGCATGGCGCTGTGACACATGGATGAGTTGCTGGAGTAAACCCGTGAGCAACTCTGTTGTTTGGGCAGCATCGAGACTCGTCGAAAGTGGCGCGAGGTCGGGGCGCTGGGTGGCTGCAGCAGAGTCCGAAGTAAGCAAACGGGGTGGCGTTGTGCGGTTGTTGGCGATGTCGGCGAGAAGGCGATTTATGACGTCTTCCTTCGATCCGGATGCGTCGAGATTTCGGCGAGCCAGCTCCCGCGAGGTCCTCCGGAGTAGCCTCGTTCCCGTTCACGAGAGGCATGGCGATTCACGGTGCAGCACAACAAGCGAAGCGGCGAAAGACGAGCAGCGCGAAGAGTTCACGCAGAGCGAGCGAGCTACTCACTCTATCGGCCGGGCAGCACAAGTAGCGAAGAGGCGAGACGTCTGAGGCGAAGAGGGCGAAAGGCTTCATAGGGCGGGGAGGCGGCAATATGGCGGGCGGGAGAAGCAAACGGGACAAAGAGGAAGGCGGGTTACTTCGTCAGGCGGGCAAATGGGGACGTTTTCAGCATGGCTCGAGGTCAACTGCGTCAGTTGTGAGGGCATGGGCGAGGACTTAGAGCTGAGAAAAGGCTGGGCGGAAGTTGGACGAGGCGTCCGGCATTGAACAGGGCTCAGGTAATGGAGACAAACTTTATTAACGAGGCATGGTGCCCCTCTACTCAGCTTCACGTCTCCGCGCCGAAGCACGCGTTCAACTGCCACTCGTACACACAAACACCACACTAGGCTTGGCCGCTTGTTTTCGGTGGAGCTGTAAGCGGTAGGTGGCACCAGTGGGGAGTCGCTCACATATTGCGCTGGACGGTTTGTATGAGTTTAAAGTGCTCCCGTTTGGCCTGTGCTCGGCCCCTGCCACATTTCAACGAATGATGAACACCGTACTACCTGGCCTGAAGTGGCAGTCATGCCTCGTATATCTCGACGACGTTGTGATTTTCTCGGACACGTTCGACGAGCACCTGAAACGTGCGCGCTGTTTTTGAGGACATCCGATCTGCCGGTCTCTCTATAAAACCAGAAAAATGCCACTTTGCTTTTAATAAGCTGAAATTTCTCGACCAAATTGTCAGCGCTCGAGGTGTTAGCCCAGATCCAGAAATAACGGCCGCTGTGGCCTCATTCCCAAACCAACAGATAAACGAAGCTTGCGTCGATTTCTCGGCCTCTGCGCGTACTATCGTCGCTTTGTTCACAATTTCTCCAAGATAGCTGAGCCTGTGACCCACCTGAAAAAAGGCGCCGAACCGTTCTTTTGGAGCCCAGACCAGCAAAAAGCCTTCACTGATCTCACGTCCCGTTTTCAATGTACGCCTATACTTGACCACTTCGACGAAGAGGCCGACACGGAACTGCACACGCATGCAAGTAACGCTGGCCTCGGTGCAATCCTTGTTTAGTGGCAGGATGGTGCGGAGCGCGTCATTGCTTACGCCAGTCGCACTTTATCCCGTTCCGAAGTCAATTATTCAATTACAGAAAAGGAGTGTCTCGCTGCTGTGTGGGCAGTCATGAAATTTCGTCTGTACTTGTACGGCCGCCCGTTTCGTGTCGTGAGCGATCATCACTCTCTCTGTTGGCTAACAAACCCGAAAGATCCATCGGGTCGGCTTGCTCGATGGAGCCTCCGGTTGCAAGGATTTGACGTTACTATCGTGCACATGTCCGACCAGAAACAGTGATGCTGACTGTCTGTCCCGCGCCCATATTCCCTGCCACACGGACGGCTCCGACGACGATTCCGCCTTCCTCGGGGTTATCACGACGTCCATCTTAGCCCGAAGGCAGCGGGCCGACTCTGAACTTCTGCCCATTATCGAATACCTCAAAGGAACCGTGTCATCTCCTCCTCAGCTCTTCAGGCGCGGACTGTCGTCCTTTTGCTGGCGCGATGGTGTGCTCTACAAGAGGAACTACGGTCCGCCAGGAACTGCTTATCTGCTTGTAGCACCCACAACGCTTCATGACGAATTTCTTCGTGCGTTCTTCTTGCCCCCCCCCCCCCCCCGCCCCCGCTTGCCCTGCTTTTCTATCGTCCCCCTACGTTTGCGGCATTGGGTCGATGCCTCTTAGAAGGAGGGGGGGGGGGGGGCAATGCCACACCGCAGTCCATCTTCTGGCGCCACCATGTGGCCGAACCATGTCTTGGCACGTGGCTGAGCGTCGTTCTCTTCTCTCTCGAGCTTCGCTTCATTAAAAAGGGCCAGCTCGGTTGTTCTGCTGCTTGCTACGTTTGTTAATGACAATATTTTACTGCTCTACTGTGAACATCACCTTCAATTACGCCTCCTGATCTTCTTCCATGCCAAACTACAGGACAGGAAGGGTTTAGAAGCTTTCCTGCTAAAGAAACGAAAATCATAAATTCTGTTGCCGCCACATGCAGTGATCTCACGTTGTCCATAGGAGGCTATAAACATATCAGGTATTCATAGAAAGTTCGTAAATGTTAATATCACGGCAGTGTTAGGTAGCTGACTCTTATGCGATGCAGGATCTCCCGCCTAAGTCTTTAAATATGTAAATTCGGGTTCAGTCCGACAAACCTTTGAGAAGCGTACGCTGCGATTGCAACTACTGAGCCTTTCCTTCTCGCTTACCGAAGGTTTTCACATCAAAGAAGGTGACGTTGAGAAATTCCGATAGCACAAGTGGGATTTACTTTGTCGGTCCCGCCGCTTCTCAGCTTCGGTGCGAGTGCAAGAGGATTTGCGTTGCCTCAGATTTGTCAATATTTAAGTTGTATTCCAGATTTCCAAAGTTGCTACTTGTATTCTAAAGTTACAATCTTCACAAACTTTCCTCACTATTTTTTCCTTTCATTTCCTATGACCTTCAAACCTAGCTTTTTGTTTAGTCGATAATTAACTTTTAGCGCCGATGCAATATATCTGCTGTACATTATGCTGTCTACACTTAACCCTGGCCAATTCGCATTCTTGGGTATGCGCCATATATACAAAGGTAGAAGAAGAAGGAGGAGGATGATGATGATCTCGCGCATTTTATAAGAATGCCTGCTAGGCTTCGTCACCCCGGCTACTTCTTCGAATGATGCGCCTTCAGTGGACGCCCCCGACATCGAACAGAGAGGGAGTACCAACGCTTCGTCTAATGGCGAATTCGAGTGGGAGAGCAGGCGCACTCGAGAGCACTTCGAAAGTGCTCTCAGACAAGCGGCCGCCTTACAGTGGGATAGCAGGAGTAGAATCGCTGGCTTCCAATGGTAGAGGAGAAGGGCTTTTCCTCCGCTGAGAGCGCCCGAATGCACTCCCGGCTGCTGCATCGTCTAAATCGAGAGTAGAAAGCGTCATATCCGCGCAATCTTTCTTTTTTTTTTTTCTTGAGTCGGCGACGCTCAAAATGGCGGCCTCAAAGCGTCAACGCTCGGCGAGCGGAATGCATTGCTCAGGTACTGCATGCATGTTAGAGAGTCGCTGCTGGCATCGAAAGAGCAAAGGAGGCCGATCGCCGCGCTATGAGAACAAAGGCATGCAAGACAAGCGGTTCTATGCGGAGCGTCGGCCTCTCCTCGGGTTGCAACTGTCGCCGCTGCGGGCAGGCGGAGAACGCTGGGAAGAGAAGTGCGGTCACGTGGTCGTGGCGCTCTTCTCTCGACTCGCAGAGAGCGTTTCCGAAGGAGAACAGTTACACCCTCGCTCGACGTGCTTTTTCTGCTCGACGCCTCTGCTCTTGTCCCCAACCGAGTGCGCCATAAGCGTAGCATCTGAAAGAAACCTACTTCCTCAGGAATTACGGCAAGGTCAGAACTCTTCGGATCGAACTGACCGCTGGATACCGGCATGGACGGCAATGAGGGCCGTTACTCATGGCGCTGGAGCCTCGACCGCATGTTACGTGGCCTCGAAAGCGAGCGATCCTGCTCGTCATCCGCACTGTCAACATGCTGGCTCATCGACCAGCTGCCTTTCTGGAACCAGGCTTTATGCGTACATTGGCTGGCCTTGACTGAATTTGAGCCGGGAAAGCTGCGTCTGCGCTCTGACGACAACCGAGATGACTACGGGGCCAGCTCCTGTAGTGGCGGAAGTCCCAACGATGGCTCCTTCCTGATGACCTGGCTGCCGAGACAACACCAGTGCATCCGCGAGATTTGGGTGAGCAACCAAACGCACTTAAAGAGACTGTCCTTCATCTCCTCTTCCATCTCTGGGCGAGCGCCCAATCTGCAATGCGTGATGTTGCATCCCCGCACCATGCTTCTAGCTGAATGCGCATTCCTCGAAGCATTTGGTCCGCCACAGTACTTGTGTTACTTGAACCTCACGAACGTTAAAATCCGCGATGGCTTCGCACTCATTGTGGCCGACGTGATCAAAAGAAACGCACGAACTCTCCAAAGCGTGAATCTTATCAAAAACAGCCTGTCTCTAAAATCTGCCGATACCTTGCTCCTCGCGCTTGTCACATGTGAACGGCTCAAGAACTTAGGCTTCCAGGACAGCGAAGAGTTCTCTGCATGCCACATTATGGCACAGTTCTTCCGGAGCGCAAGGTTTATTGAAAGGATCTCCTTGGTGGCTCTCTGCGCAACTGGTACGAGGTGCAAACACTTTGCGAGTAGCCACAGTGTTTGCCCACACTGTTTGACAGACCTCTTTTTTGCACTAGAAGGTCTCCTATTCTTTCAGCACCTGGTTCTTGAAGCTACATCAATTGACAACACCATGGGAGATGCATTGGCCAAATTACTGACTGGCCATCACGGAATTAAAACCCTCTCGCTGTCAAAATGCAGTTTTGACAACAGCGGAGCGGCGAACTTTGCAAATGCCATATCTGCGAACTGCAGGTTGGAGCAGCTCGACTTGCAGAGTTCATTTCTTCAAGCAGAACTCGTCAGCAATCTTTGCAGGGCACTTACTTCCAATACTGCTGTGAGAAGTGTCGTGTTGCCAGAGATCAGTAGCAGATCTCCTATTTTGGAGAAAAATCCGACCGTAGAGCTGCTCAAGGCAGAATGTCATGATCGTGTAGAAGTTTCGCTTTTAATTCAGTATCCGTCGGTTAAGTCCACTGCCCTGGCAGAGGCCATTAAATGCGCTACCACGATAAAGATCATGCACAGCGGGTTCACCAAAAAAACTCTGTGCTCCGTGTATGCTTCGCTGGCGCTTAACCACTCACTGAAGTCCATCTACATAGCTTGGAGAAATTGTGACAATGATAATGAAGACAGCTCACTGGAAAGCCTCATCAGTGTGGTATGTTCGGCCCTCAAAGTATGTAGGCGCTTGCAGACCTTCCACTTTGAGGTGCACATAGTCGATAAAAGAGCAGAGGCGGCACTGGTCAAGATCCTTGGTGCTCTTCAGCAAAGTCAGCGTCTGAGGAAACTATCGTTAAACACCCCTCGACTGACCCTCAGCACTGCTCAGTCACTGTCGGCTCTAGTCACGCTCTGCAAGAAGACCATTGTTGATTTGCACATCTCTAGCGTGGACACCTCTAACGCTGTCCTTCGTGTGCTTCACGACATGGTAACTGAAAATGTATTCGTATCAAAAATTACTCTTGAGTGCCACAGCTGGAAAGACATGGCACGGGCTCGTGCTGCGTTGGACGCTGCAAAAGAGCACAACCAAAGCCTACTAAACAAAGCGGCGCGATTTGTGATGAACCTTGACGGAAAGTCAGCCGCGTCTACCCATCACTGTGCGGCTGCTTTCGACGAACTGAGTGACACGGCAGTACTCCGGGAACACCTCGTGGCGTTGTCGGAGAAATCCGAGCTGCAGGTGTCCCTCGACGTGAACAGGGCGAGGGGCTATCTACAGGAGAAGTACCTTGTCATTGCTGGCGTGGTGCAGAAGGCGGTTGTCTGCGAGGCTGGCGATGGCAGCATGCAACTGGATGGGCTCAATGCAGACTGCTGGCGTGCCATAGTCCAGTACCTGAAAATTAGCGATGTGATTACACCGGTGTAAATGTGACACTTGGACATGTGAAGACCCTTTTCTTCAATGCTTGTATGTGCGCGTCTTTTAAGGGTACAAGCACATTTCGCCTTGCAATGCACAATGGAAGCGTTCAGAACTACGCCTTTGCACTCGTTTCGTTGCCTCGTCTTTTGTGCCGTAGAGCAGGACGATGGCCAAAGGGTGACCGACCGACCGACCGACCACAAACGCATGCACACAAGAACATGTCTATGTTTGTGTGTCTGTGCGTGCGTGTGTGTTTTGCGTTCAGTAGTTTTTAGGTCACACATGAGCATACCTGTTTGCGCGTGTACGGCCGCGCGCGCGCGTTTGTGTGTGTGTGTGAAGCATGTGTGCGATCATAGCGCGTAAGGCAACCTGCCGCCCTCTAGGCTTGGCAGGTGGCAGGTGTCTCCGCTTGAACACCATATATTCGGTATACATTTGGGTCACCAGTTGTTATACTGTGAGTGATTTCAAGTCGTTACAAAAGAAGCCATGGTGCTGAAAAACATGTGCTTCCTTCCATTGCGTAATTTTCCAAAATAACCCGTAACACGTATACGGTTTAAAACACGGAATTTATCGGTGGCTCATATGTATCATAACACAAACATTTATTTCGCACTACAAGAACACCGTATTGCACATTTGAGATCGTCTTGTGAATTATGTTTACTTCGCTGTATTTGCACAATGCATGCGCTTTTGACGTTTCTTAAACACCATTTTTACATGCCAAGTTCAAAGCATTGTTGTGGTCTGAAAAACACTGCTGCCTGTTCGTGGCCTGTATTTTTGAGGACATCTACTGCTATTAGCCGCGTACAATGGGCTCCCTGTAATGCCTTTCTTATACGGGCAGAGGGAAGTTTTAACCGCTATAAGCATATTATTGTGATACTATTATGTATTCCATCTGTTGTGTTTATATGTTTGAACAGCATATATTTCAGTCAAGGTGGAAGTATAGAAATTCCGCGTGGGCTGTACCTGCATTTTTTCCTCCTTTTCTGTTGCTCTTACGGTGGTGTTTTGGAGGAAAACACGCAGCAGGTATGCGCAATTATTTCTTTTCATCGTGACATTGCTTGTTTCCTATTACATTTTGTGATTTTTTTGCATTTTTTAAAAACTGTGATCGAGTATTCTTATTTTACAATTCAAAATAAAAACAAGAGAAATAAACGTCTTGCGTAGAACCCATGCCTCCTATGTGTTCAATTGAGAAAACTGGCTAAATCACATTAGAAAAGTGCAATAAGAACAGCCTCTCTCGTATTATTCCATCATGCATGAACAAAGTAAGCTGCGCTTAGGTTCTTTGATATCCTTGTTGGCATTTCCAGTAAAAAGGCTGCGATACCCGGCTTTATTACGTCTGTATGCATGACGTCATTAAATACCTTACGCGCCACTATAGACGTTGTAGTTGAATATTTTACCAGCCAAAGGTAAATCAGAATCGAAAGCATTGATATAGAAACCAAGACCGAAACAGAGCAAAAGCACACGCCTAAAATCTCTGAGGACGTAATCAGCTGTCTGACCAGCCGCTTGGAACGCTGACGGCAGAGCACTAGCTCGGCCGCAGGGCCCTATGGAAGTGTCCGCTCTTTACGTAAGTATGTTTCTCTATGCTTATATTCACGTACCTTTTGACTGTAGTCAAGGCGTGTGGATACATATGGTTTGAAGATCTATGTTTCGCGTGGAATTCCAATGTGGGTGTAGTAAATGTTGTGGAAGAGTTTGAGCCTCAGTTTAGTTCTCCGCTGTTCTGATTCCCAGACGAGGACCTTTTTTGCTATTTTTGCACTGAAGTTATGGCGTTTAAATGATTTCCCAAGTACGTATCGAGCCGCCAAGGACTGAAATTTCTCAAGTTTCTCTTTATCACCTATGGTAGGAGGATCCCACACCGTGCTAGCATACTCCAACACTGACCGTACGTAAGCTTTGTAAAAGAGTTCCTTGGTAGCTTGCGGGTAGGAACGAGTGTTTCGACGGAGAAATCCTAAGGATTTGCAGGCCTCTACAACTACATAACCAACTTGCTGATGCCAGCAAAGCGATGACGTGAAATAGACACACAATTACTTATACTCTTCAATTTATAAAGCTCTGTGGCACGCACAAATACGGCACTTTTTCCAGCTCTAAAGCGGCACTCAGCGCATAAGATAGGCAGAAAACAGAAAGCTAACACCGAAACTCGCCTTTACGTTGTATGAAATGACATGTAACGTCGTCCTGTCTTGGACTTTAAAATCAGATCTTGGGACATGCGCCTCGATTACCAGTGGCGTCGTGGCCACCCCGGAGCTGTTTTGTTTTCATCGCACACTATTGCAAATGTATGCTTGCGCCGGGGCAATAGTGCAAACTTGCCACTTGGCTCGACAATCCGCCTGTGTTAGCTTGATTCCTAATTTCTGCACCGTGCTGACAGACGTCGACACCAAAGGCGAAACGCGTGCTATCGAGTATCGGCTACACACTCGCGTGCCAAATTTTCTGCTCGTGTACGGCGCACAGTGCAAAAATGAACTACTGTCGTTAAGCCCTGTTCGGTGCTTCATTATGAGCGACTGTTGCGACATTGTACAGACACCTCTGTGTAAAAACAGGGGCAAGTTTGCGCGCTGGCGGCAACCATCATCGGTAAGTTCCAGGTCCAAGACCACGGCAGCACCATCCGCATCAAGTGGTTCCCGGCTCCCGTGGGCGAGTGTGCATCCTCACCGAATCACAACGAGTCGACCCATTCGGCGGCGCGAGCGCTTACCTTCCACGCCCCCGAGAGTGACCGTTTCGAGTGGCGGTTCGAAACAAAGGATCAAATGACCAATTACCAGGAAGTTACTAAGTGTTACCACCTAGCTCAGCGGACAATGTCGCCTCCTCACCCGGCACTTAGTCAGGAGGAGGCGGTCATCCTAGGGCAAATATGCACCGGGTGCAAATATGCAACTATTGTTTCAGAAAATAGATGAAAAAAGGCAGGCATACGTAAAAGTTCAAAAACGTTACTATGTTCATCACGTGACCTACCATGTAATACTGATTTAAGGGCGGATTTCAGTAAACTGCTCACTTTCGTTCGCCAAAAGGCAGAGCAGAAATAAAAGCAGCAATACCATAGCGTAACAAACTGTATAGGCTACGGCGTATACTATTTGCTTACGTACATTCATAGGGCAAATGGACTTGACAGAGTACAGCAAACATGCAACTTTCCGGAGCTGAGAACATACAAAAGACTAATGAGTATTCCAAGAGATGTCGGAATCAAATAATACTCCGAAGTATTTGACTGTTGACACAGGCATAATTGACGGACACTTGCAAAGAACACAATTAGGTTTGTGCAAACGAATTGACACGCCATTAGGAATTCCCTTTAAGTAATTGTGAAAAAAATACTAATTGTGTCTTTTTATTGTTAACACCTATTAAGTTATTGCTGAACTATTCCATAGCTAATCCGATGTCATGTTGAATGCTATCTTATAGTCCTTGTGTCTAGAAACTAAGAGCGTATCATCAGCATATTGAAAAACACGGCACAGTTTGCAAACAGAGCTGAAGTCATTGACATATAAATTAAACTAAATAGGTGCAAGTATAGATCCCTGAGGAACACCGGATCTAATCTGCTGCAGGCCACTTCTATATTTGCCTAATGCACAATCTGTGAGCGATTGGATAGATAATTAACAAGAAGGGACAGAAAAGGACCTTTAAACCCATAATTGTGTAGTTTATCTGACAACACAGCATGATTAATAGAGTCAAACGCCTTGGACACATCCAAAAATAAGGCACAAGCAAATTTATTTTTTTCAATGCAGCTCTTTAGCAGATCACATTGATTATCTAGCGCGTTCTGCGTACCACGACCCTTAATAAACCCTAACTGATTAGCAGAGAACACGTCATGAGCTTCAAGAAAACTGATCATCACCATCGAAATGTGTTTTTCTAAAACAAGCGCAATGCATGGTAGGATCGAGATACCACGATAATTTTCAACTTTATTTTTTTACTCCATTCTTGTAGATAGGGATAACCCTCGCCTTCTTCAAGCCCTCGGGTACTGTTTGGGTGCAAATTATGCCAATGATAATCGCGAGCAGAACATGCTTTAATAGTTCAAAATTTCTGATAAGTGCATCCACAGAGATACCATCCCACCCTGGAGACTTTCGCCTGCTAAGGCCAGGAAGGATGCAACGTAGATCGTCCTGAGTGCAAGAAGGCAGAAATGCTGATTCAAGCACCGATTGCATGCTGTGAGATAGTAGATTACGTACTGTTGAATGTGCGGCCAGACCAGCAGTCGAAAAAAAGGCATTGAACTCATGAGCAAATGTCGGCGATTAGATTACGCCCCAAAGTTGCACAAAAGGTGCACAACCAGGTAAGCGATTAACAACATCCCACGACCTAGCTGGATTCCCTTTCGATGCCTTAAACCTTGCCTGGAAATATTGACGTCTTTTTTATCGGAGTAGTGCGTTAGCCCTGTTGCGGGTAGACCTGTACAGCGCCCTCAATTCAGTGTTTGCAGGCGAACGCCTACAACGGGCCCAAGCCATTTCCCTTTCTGCAATAACCAATATAACACCGTTATTAATCCACGGACAACCAGTCTTTCTTTGCTTAATGATTATAGTTTTTTTACAGGATTCTAACAGCTGTGAGAATGTTTCAACGAATGGATCGTAAAGAGAGCTTTCAGACGTGTGAGTTAGGAACAGATCCTCAAAGGCATCGATTGTGTCCAGTGTATCTTGCTTCATAGCCGTTATACCAGCATGTGGAAAAACACGGCAGCCAACGAAGAAATGGTCCGACATTTTTTGTTCTACGATAAATGAAGTGGATTCATTGTGCTCAAGGCGAACGTTTATGTGGTCAAAGCATGATGATACTAATTTACTACCAAACATTTCAACGCGCGTGGGGAGGTTCATTGTGGAACCAACTTGGCATCAGCAAGAGTATTTAAGTAATCGACAACCGATTGTTTTTTAGCGTTTAGAAGATCGATATTAATATCACCAATCATGCAAATATGACCCTGTGGAAAGGTGGTCTTGCTGAGTTCTTCGATGAAGTAGGCAATATTTTGCTTTGGCGGACAATAAATTGCAACCACAGTTATTTCAAATTGTTCCTTGTGAATGCAGACAGCTAATGATTCTGCTGTGTTGAAAGAGATAGAAGTAGTCATCGAAACCCAACAGGCTTTCACAAAAATCGCTATACCGCCCCCTGACCTAGAGTCACGAGTAAAGAAAAAGTTATTGTATCCCAGAATCGAAAATTGCTGCAAATGGTTATGTGAAATGTTAATCTCAGTAAAAACGAAAGCGTCAATGGAATTATTTAATGCACAGGCTACAAAGCAAAATTTGTCCCAGTGCTTCCGTAGGCTTATAATGTTCACATGAAAAACAGTGAAACAACCTTTAGTGGTAGTAAGAAATGTGTCACGTAAAGCAGAAAAAAGCTCTTCTGACAAGTCATAAGTTCGTGACGTAGACGAACGAGTATTGAACACACGGTACCACGGCAAAACCTAGGGACGGCTGCACGACGACTTGGCCATAAACTGAAAAGCCCAGCTATTTGTTAACAGGAGTGCGAAACAGACTACGGGAAATCGGCCACGGGGACCAATTGAAGCACTGCCCTGACCACAGAATCCTTCATGCACCGCGCGCCACCAGAAGGCAGGCGTAACTGCGCAAGTGACGGTTAAGTGCCGAGTAGACTCCGGCTGGCAGTTCGGGCATGTATTGGAGCGCACGACGCCCCATCGCTCCATGCAGTCGACAGCGGGCAGAACAGCCCAGCCAAGCCGCCAAACAAATCTCGTAGGTGGTCAGGGAGCGATAACGAAACTACGGGCCCATTGCACGCGACGCATTGGTGAACGCCGGTTTGTCCGTGCTAAAGGTAACATGATATCAACCATATGGTGTTCAACAAAATTGATTTCAGAGTAGGTCTCCTTAACATGCCTTTAAAAGGCGACTATATATTTATAGAAGACCGATGGCTGTTCGCATTAAGGCCCACTGTTAACAGGGACCGGCCTTTCTGGTTAACGTCCCTGCCTTCCCTCTTCCTCGTCCTCCTCAGGCAGCCAGCCAGCCAGCCAGCCAGCCAGCCAGCCAGCCAGCCAGCCGGCCTGCCGGCCTGCCGGCCTGCCCGCCTTCCTGCCTTCCCGCCTTCCTGCCTTCCCGCCTGCCTGACTTGCCTGCCTCCCGAACTTGCTGTCTGCCTGTCTGCCTGATTCACGCACCGAGTAACCCAAAAAGTACCTTAACAGGATTCGCTCTGAAGACACGCCCCTCAGCGCATGAGGCACTTCAACGCTAACATTTATTAGTCGGCAGAGAGGTTAGGAAATGTAAATTTCCCTCTCTCGCATGGCTTTCCATAGTCCTGCATGCTTGAACCACGAATTCTGTTCCCCCAGGTAAAACAAAACGCGAACACCCCGAACACCACGAACTGCACACTTCTCAAAGCGCGGGTGGGGCCTTGACAATGCAGCCGACGAGCCAGAAGGCGCACAGTATCACTGAATGGACGAGCTAACATCGCGTGTGCACAGGTGAATTAAATGTCTGTGCCGAGCGGGCGCTAGACTTTACGCCCTCCACGACCGAAGCCCACATGCCACTTCAGGCACCGAAACAGCCAAAACATCAAGGGAGTCGTTGAGGACATGCGCGTCTGAGGGGCAGGGGGTCCCTATACGACAATTTAATCGCTTTTGGATTAATTCAGAGATGCCCTAGACTAACAGGCATACACTCCTAATATAGAGATCTCAAAGAGGCTTTGTTCATCTGCAATGTGCAGCGTTATGTCATCAGCACATGTTGCGTGTCTCGTTAATAATATATTGTTACGATGAAATAGCAAAGGGGTGTTTATTTACAGTGATATGGCAGTGGGATAAGGTGAAGCCTACTAGCCCCAGGCACCAACGCTTTTTCCTCTTCTTCTCCCAGACCATCACAACCCTTCGTCGTCGTCAGTGGCGTGACATTTCCCCCCTACTCAGACGAAGCCCTCTGGGCGTGTTCGTGAGTCGTGCGAGGCTGACACGGCTTCAAGCGGGCAACATGACATAGTTCGGTTTTGGCAGACCGACGACCCGATGCTGTCAGGCGGGCTATTGCATAAGTTAAGTCACCGATGCGTTTGACAACTACATATGGTCCGTCATAGTGGGCCAAGAGTGTTTGATGTAGGCCACGGCGCCGAATTGGGCGCCACAGCCAGACTAGATCCCCTACAGAGTACGTGACCCGCTGGTGACTGGCATCGTATCGCACTTTAGAACGTTCTTGTGAAGCACCAGACCGTAATCGGGCGATTCTCCGAGCTTCTTCGGCGAGGCAGAGGGTGTCAGCCAGGCAAGGGTCTTCACGGCTTGTGAAGGGCAGGATAGTATCCAGGGGGAGCGTGGCGGTCTGGCATAGAGAAGGAAAAATGGACTGTACCCAGTCGTCTCATGCGTGGCGGTATTAAACGCATACGTGATGAAGGGTAGTATGGTCCCTACTGAAAATATTGTACGAGGCTCTGCGTGGTTATCGACCCGCACAGCGCGAGAATGTGCGAACGAGAATGAGCGAACGAGAATGTGCGAACGAAGATGTACGAACAAGGATGTGCGATAAGAGGACGCGCGATGTGTGCACGGTGGGAGAACGTGCAACGTGCTCACGGCGCGAAGGCGTGCACACTGTGAGGACTTTTGTACCCGTGTGTGTGCGGCAAAATTTGTGCATAGCTATCAATATTCAGAGTGCATGGATGTGGGCACTCAAGGCCCCAATATAGTCCGATGTAACGCGCGCGTGCGCACGTCGGCGAAAAACCGAGGTCTATAGTCCAACGGCACGGCGTGATGGACGTAGCGAGCGCGAGCCGACGCGGCCTAACGTCGCCGACGCGCAAATAGAATCTCACCTATTTCTCGCCGACCGCGTCAGCCGCGTCGGCCACACATTCTAGCATTCCTCACGCGCAGTGAAGATGGCGGCTTGCATGTAGACAGAGACCATGCTATAACCACGCGCGCATTTCAGACACTGTTGCGGAAAAGCTGCTAGAAGGAATTCGAGGGCGGCCCTGCATCTATGATACCAAGCGGATTGACTCTACAGAGACGTTCAGAGGAAAGAAAAATGCCTGCGATGCAAACTGTCAGTAGTGCGGCTGGGCACAGCTGCGTTCTTCGCTGCGGTGCGTGTGCCATGCTCGTTTTAATGCATTGCTCTAGGTGGTGTAACGATGATGTTGTTTCACTTATCTGCAGTACATTCATAGGAAGAATACCAAAAACTGCGGAAGCGGCTTCGCATAGAGTTGTGACCGGTACACGCCGGAATCGAAGGTCGTACTCGATTTGGCCTCACGGAACGTCAGTGGCTCAACAACCAGGGGTGTCCCAGTTCTTATGCCCTGCGTCCACATACATGGCTAGCATGTTGATAAGCGTTCTGTTGACGCGCTCAGTCTGGGGATGGTATGGCGTCGAGTGTCGGAAAGTTACGGAGCATAAACGCATGAGCTCTTCAATAATATCAGCAGTGAATTGTCGGCCCCGATCAGTGATGACAATTCGTGGCGGCCCGTGTCGTAAGATGACTGAGTGCAGCAAGAAAAGCGACACCTGATGCGCCGTAGCAGATGTAAGAGCGGCGTTTTCACAGTAACGTGTGAGATAGTCCACGCAGATTACAATCCAGCGATTTCCATCCATGGACTTCGGAAACGGACCTACGAGGTCAATGCCTACTTGATCAAACGGAGCTGTCGGGGTCGTCACAGGGTGCAGCAAGCCAAATGGAGTTGCAGTTGGACGTTTGTGGCGTTGACATTGCTCGCAACTGGCAACGTATTGTTCAATCGTCGAGCGCATTCTGGGCCAGTAAAATCTTTTTTGAGCACGGTGGAGTGTTCGAACCGATCCCAAATGCCCAGAAGTTGGATCATCATGCATAACATGCAATACGTCCGTGCACAGCGTCTTGGGAACTACGAGTAAGTATCGCTGGACGACAGGCGAATAACCCTTTTTCCATAGGAGGCCATCCCGCACACAAAAACGGCTTGTAGGTACGCTGGCTTCGGCGGCGGCAAAGAGAGGCTGCAGACTGCTATCATTTTGCTGTTCCGTTTTGAAAACACTCGTGTCGGGGAACGCTGGCTCGAGGGTCGATATATAATTGTCGAAATCGTCACTGTCAGGTCCAGTCGTGGCCATTGGCATCCTAGAAAGACAATCTGCGTCTGCATGACGCCTCCCGCTTTTGTATACCACGGCAAAGTCATATTCCTGTAACCGGAGGGCCCAGCGTGCGAGGCGACCACATGGGTCTCGAAGGTTCCGCAGCCAACAGAGTGAATGATGGTCAGTTACGATAGTAAATGACCGTCCGTACAAATATGAACGGAAACGCTGCACAGCGAAAACTACAGCCAGGCATTCCTGTTCGGTGACTGTGTAGTTTCGCTCCGGCTTGCTCAGGGTACGACTTGCGTACGCGATAACATGCTCTCGTTCATCGTGCCGTTGGACAAGGACTGCCCCGAGACCAATTCCACTAGCGTCCGTGCGAACTTCTGTCACTGCAGCAGGATCAAAGTGACGCAAGATGGGTTTCGATATTAAAAGAATTTCGATATTTCGTCGTCGTCAGTGGCGTGACAATATCATCCATTAACTCTGCGTCACTCGTCAGTGCGCACACTCGCAAGCACCGTTAGAGTGTATGAAGTGTTGTGCCGGTGGGGTTATCACACAGTATCCCACCGTCAACAGGGTTGTGCCAAGGAGTTGGTTCCGTAGCTCTCGTCACCCGTTTCGTGAACGAGGGCTGTCAGCTCCCTGGGCGGTAGCGAGGGATCCGAGTCGGCGCTGGTGAGATGAAGAAAAAGCTTTATACACTATTTACAGGCATTTACACAACGAGATAGGCTCTGGGGCCGAAAGATAACATAGCCATACGCGACGGTCCTCGCGTACCGACGGCCGCGGTGATTTCCGCCGCGTCCGCTCTCTCATGAGGCGAACCGCTCCCCATGGACGCTAGTGACGAACTCACTCTCGGAGTCTCGAGGGGAAGCACTTGAGTCTCCGTTAACCGAGAATCCGTTGACGCTCAAATAGTCCAATCCGACGGCAGCACTTTCGCAGGGCTAATGGGAGATCTTGCTGCGCTCTTGCTTCAAATATACCGCAAAGTGAGAAGGGGTCCAACCCCTGGGCCACGGCGCCGAGCTGTCTCGTCGCTCAGCTCACGTTGAAACACGTCGCTTCTCTCCCCTTAGCACGTCTCGCGTCCAGTGCGCCGATGCCTTGCAGATCAGTATCCGGATTTTGCGAAGGACGCGTTTGCCAGAGAAGTTTGGCGTCCGGCTGAATTTCTGGGCGGCTTTGGCCGGGCATAACAAGGGGCAGCTTTCCGATCTGAAAGCAGATGCCCTCGATTTGTGTAACAAGCTCAGCCGGAACCCAACTACTAATGACAGAAGGGGGTGGCCGTTTTGTGCCCAGCTTTCGCTGTGTTAGATGTGCGGTTCGGTTGAAGATTCCTTGGCTATGTCGACGCCCGTTCCACCCAGGAGATAAGTGCTGGCAAGTGAAGGCGGCACGCAGTTGGATGATGAAGACTGGGTTTATTTACATCTTAGATGCATGAGAACCAGAACTAGAACAAGAATCAGAACCGAGAACACCAATGCCCGGACACACTGTATACTAGCGTTCGTCTTCCCCAGGCTCCATATGTGAAGGGCGGGCCCGTAGTCGAAGGAATGTCATGATCACTGCATTATCACGCACTTTCAACCACTCTCACTCCTAGTGACACGCCCTACCGACGGGTTACGACTTGGTGGCGAGGAGGAAGCCGTTGTGGCGCAAAGACGGCGGCTCAAGAGGCACCCAGTGTCTTCCGGGTCTCATGTTCTGGGCCCACACCTGCGTCAAAGGAGCCGACGCTCACCGCCGGCAAGAGGAAGGAGAAATGTAGCCTGAAGCGTCCTTTTATCCCTTCGCTCGACTACCAGAAGGGGAATGCCCGCGCAGCCGCCTTGAGGGTACCGACTCATGCAGTGCCACTTGCACAGTTTATGCTCCTGAGAGTCCGCTTGCTAAGCGCTGTCGATGACCGGCTAAACAACCCCGCGTTCCTCTCTGACTCTTACGATGGCTGCTTCAAGTCGCGTCTCGCCGTCACCGTTCGTGACCGCTTCACCTCTTTTAGTCGGGATGACACCACTTCTTGCCTCGGTGGTCCAAAGCGGCAGCTCCAGTGCCCGACTCGTTACCACCATTCCTAACAGCTCCTCCGCGGCCGGGAAAATCTCGATCGGCCAGTGGTCACAATTTATCGCCGAAGAGAGGCGGGCTTGCGCTCACCTTGATTGCCTGGCTTGAAGGAGAGTGTCTCCACTGGCAACAACACTTCAAAGCCAACCAGCACCAACAAAGGAAAGCATGGGTCACATTTTCCACACAACACAACACTGCCACGCGCGAAAGCGCCCGGAATCCACTTAGGATTCACCAGGCTTTCTGATAAATGAAACATATTGTTACGTGGTGGCATGACAGGCGATGGAACACGGCGACACAACAGAAACAGAACGATGTGATGACATGACGATGAAATATGCTTTATTGGCCAGCGGGCCTGGCGCGAGCGCTCCGCCCCGCGCCACTGCCCGCTTCGTCATCTTAGTAGCATTCTGGATTCTGCCTGGATTCTGACCCCCTCAATTTTTCCCGAATTTCGAATCAGAGCAAGCTTGCACGTCGCAGATGAGGCCACCAAAAACAGGATCTACAGGCTGTATACAAAAAGGTAAGTGGGTGTTCCGCGAAGCTATGAACATCAAAACTAAAATTTTCAACACCGCTCACATTTCTTACAACTACCATAAACGGAACAGCTTACCTAAACATTTTGATTAAACGTTCAGGTTGGCCTTGGAGCGCTCACCGAAGAAGCAATGCTCGAAAGTGAGGTGGCTGGAAAGCGGCAGTCTCCGATAGGCAAGCTTGTTCTTCAAACTTTGCCGTTTCCAATAGTCAACAACGGCAATTCTGTAAATGCCAGCTGTCTGTGCACCTGAGGTTAACGAGTACCCAAAAATGTAACTAGCACTGGACACCTCTGTGCCTCAAACTGCGCTTAAACTTTGTCTCTCATTTCAGTTCCACACCTTTCCGTACGCATCTATGTATCACGAAATTTGATTGCTTTGCAGTAACTGGCACCTAAATTCGAGGCTGAAAGCTATAGTTGCCCTTCTAACATTCTGCTGCAAAACTCAAATGTCCGAACTATTTCAAATCACTAGCACAAAACGCCGCTTTCATCCCGTTGCCTGATCCAGCAAGCAAAAAACAAAAATTGGCTGTGGCTTAACTTGGTTAAGCCTAGGGATTGCGAAGCAATACGTGGTACTATATTTTACAGCTTGTGGTGATGCTTGGCTGTGCTATATTCACCATGGTGATGCTCCGGTTATGTTTGCTGTTATGGCTATGGTGACGCTTGACTGTACTATGTTTAGCTATGGTTTTACATAGCTAAACACACACAGACAGAATGACAATGCACACATGTTTCTCATTTCATCTTTTATTCAAACCTATAAATACGCTCCGGTGATCCGTAAAGAAATGGCTTTTTGTCTGTACATCACTAATTACGTATTCATCCGAAGGTCGAATACTTCAAACGCCTCGAATTTCAACATCGGGGCAGTGCTCATCCTCTTTGCAGCCTGCCTAAACGCTTTGACTGTAGGCGGCATCTCATGGCTTGACGAGAGGAGCGGAGCCAGGCCGTAACTACCACCGCGCAAGGCGACGGTGAGCCCCCGCTCTTACACAGATGGTATGACGTCACGCAGCGCGCAGCGCCACTGGTGAGAAGAGCAGAAGTCAGGCGGTAACTGCCACCGCGCAAGGCATAGAGTTCCTTACACTAACTAGAGGGAAAGCTGAGGGCGCTGCACTTCAGCCACCATGGGCGCGCTAAGAATCATGGCCCGGTGTGCTACTTGTTGCGGGACAGTCGGTTTTTCTCGGGTACGTGGAGTGGCGTTACTGCGATGTTTCTTTTTCGTCATCATCATCATCTGAAGGTGCGTACATAGACCGCGAAAGCCATAGTAGCGAAGGCGCAAAAGCAGACATCGCCAATAAATGGTTTTTGTTTCCCGAAATGCCTCTAAAAACTTCCTTCAGTGATTGCACAACCATAAATATTTTTGTAACGTTTTTTTTTCATATTTTGCCTATTAAGTGCGAAATATTGGTATTTGTGCTGCTCAAAACTAAGCCAATAGGAGAAAGAGCCATCGCTTATAATGGATAAATATCACACTGATATGCTGTTTCTCTCTCTTTTTGCAATTTATAGTCACAATATTCAATCTTAGGACATTATTTACGGTAGAACAACGTTTATCTTTGCATTAGTTTTGGCCAAAAGTTGTAGTTCTGCACTCGGTAGCTCTCCGGCCCATGATGCTTTGAGCGTCCATGGTGGCTGAACTGGCCGTCTGGAAACTCCATGTAAACTCCCATAGACGGCAGCACAGCTTTCCCTCTAGGTAAGAGTAAGAAACTCTATGGCGCAAGGCAACGGCGCGAGTTGATCGAGCCCCGCTCTTACACAGATGGTATGACGTCACGCAGCGCGCAGCGCCACTAGTGAGAGGAACGGAGTCAGGCCGTAACTGCCACCGCGCAAGGCGACGGCGCGAGTTGAGCCCCCACTCTTACACAGATGGTATGACGTCACACCGCCAGGTCACGCTAAAGGTCAGGCGTGGCTGCCACCGCCGCGCCTTTTGACGGGCTGAGGTGGTAGCTAAAGTAGTATTGCTTCGCAATAAAAAAAAAATTGTAAGGAACAACTACCTAGAAACACTGCGCGGGGGTGATTCGCTGTGTGTGTACTCTCGTCCTCAGTTCCTCGCCTTGTGTGCGCTACAGCTGGGAAATGATTAGACCTCCGGCCTTGTCGAAAGTGTTACTCTTTCAGGTGTGCCCTCTGGGGCCGCGGTCTGCCTCTTTGTGCCTCTGTCAAGGCGTGACGAAAGGCGTCGCAATACGTCCCTACTGGGCCGCCGTATCCCTGCGCAGTCGCTGCGCCATGCATACTTTTACCCTGTGAATGACGTCGAAAAGCAGTGCCGAGCAATGCAACGCGAGAAAAACGAGTTTCCCGCCTTCCCTTTTGCGTTGGGACTTTGAAAGAGTTCTTTATTGACTGCTTTCGAGAAAGAGGCTAGGCACGTGTTGTGGACGATTCTCTTACGTGGGGAACCTGCATAGGCATTTGTCATTTTCCTCTAGAATTTTGTGCCCGTCTACTCAGAGTTCCGTGCCGCCTATTCCTTCTGGATATCTCACGCGGATTTACCTGCGATCCCAGTGCCTTTGTTTTTGGACGGAATATTTTACTTCTTCCGGGCCTCCCGTATTTTCAGGGACTTCGCACCCTGTAAGGTCCGTAAAAGCGCTTTTCTTTGTCCGTTGCCTCGGCTAGTGCTGGAACCTCTCGCAAACGTTGCCTGGTCACGAACCGCTTTCGCGCGTTTCCGGGTCGACCCGCGGGAAACATTTTGCCCTGAGCGTCAGAATTGTTGTTACTACGGTTACCAGCAGTCTTTGGAAAGTGAAAATTTGGAGAGTGAAAAGAGTGAGCCTGACACTCGGTCGGTTTCAAACTCGCACCGGCTCTATTTCATGCCTAGTCTTTTCCGTGTGCGTTTTGCGAACAAAATCAGCTTCCTGTTGTTTTTCACCCACAGTTCGTAAACACTACACTCTTCATCCTGTACCGAAATGGCCTCTATACCCTCGGAGCGCAGAGTCATGGCTTCTGAATCACATGGCTGAACTTCACACTTTTAAGATCCCGTCCGCATTTTTTGTTGGCAACTATAATCATCGGCTCCTACCCCACAGTCCTCCACAATCGACTGTTCTGGCCTCTGTAGCTCAACTAGCAATGACCTTTCGTTCTCAGCAGCCGTGTGGCCCAGATTTGGCGTGCTCTTGCTGCCTAATTCCTCGACTGTCTCACACGGGCTAGAAGTTAAGTCTGCCATCTTAGTTCCCATTGACGACAATTACCCTTCACTCTTGCTGGGCTTATTGACTGTATTACACGAACACATCGCACGATCAGAACATACTCTAGCAATGCGGATGTTTTCTTCCGATTTTAACACCCTACCCTACTTTTCAGTGACAATCAACACTGCAAACTCGTGACAGAGGTTTTTCTTTAATTTGAGTCAGTGATGCGTTTTTCCTTTCTCGCGGCTGCGTGCCTTCTACGTGCACCTTTTGTTCGCTAACCAACGTTTTGGAAGCCCACGCGCACTGCGGGTGCTCTGCTTTCCGATTTACTAATGAGGCTCTCGTTGACATCGCAGCCTAGGGCCAACTCCACAGTATCGACCGAAAAACGCCTCCCTGCCTTAGGGTTATAAAGCTCACTTCTCTGAGTTATGTTCTTGGCCGTTTGCACATTATCCTGACTGCCTTTCAGCTCGACTGACTCGCATGTGTCAAAAATCCTGTGGTGGCCCCATTCTACCATACTTTGTGTACACTGGTCGAATCACGCGTCCCTCTAGCATAGCAGTGCGTCCTACAACTTTGGTGCTCAGTTTTAACTTTGAAGCGCCGAAGTTCAGCAGTATTCCTTATCGAGTAGTCGTTCATTCCTCATCTGACTGATCTATATTGTTTCCCTGTTCCCTGACGCTCTAATTTCTCGCCTTTTCCGTCCTCCGAGGTTACAGCTCTGGCATTCTGGACTGCCCTTCGAAGAGAAAGGCGGGGAAAGGCGGGTATGTTCGTTAATGAGGTATTGCTACAGCATTGGTAGTCAGTAGGTGGTACTAAACTGCGACACCTGGTGCTTCACCAAGGGAAACTAAAGGAAAGTTGTATCATTGGTGTGTGAATCACTGTGGGGTGGACACCTGGGTCCAAGAAAGAACAAATCCTACATAAAGTACAACCTTTATTGGCCTGGCATGGGCAGATAAAGTTTAGAGTCCTGTCAATCTTTCCATAGCTGCCAAATCCGTTCAGACCGCCGTCAGACTGACAGCCTACCCATCCTTACATTCACTAGGCCTGAGCAATATTTTCAGGTTATCAATGTAAATGTCATAGGACCTCTTGATACACCATTTGATAGGCGTCATATACATGTTTGATGCTTTGTTGAGTTATGCAAGAGGTGGCCGAAAGATGGTGCTACGCACATTGCAACAGCTGAATTACACGCCCTGCAGAGCAGTGGCGTTCACCACTCCGCAACCTCATGATCCATATTGGCTGTTCACTGACGAATCAGTGACGACAGTCGAGGCTTGCTTTATACAGAGAATGGAAAAGGGCGATGAAATGACTAACTGAGCGTTCGCAAGTCATCGCTTCGGCGAGACTCAGGAGAGGTGGTTGACCATATATCGCGAAGAATTACTGGCGCTCTAAAAAAGTTCGAATATTGGCTCTTTGGCGCTGAGTCAATGTCATCTCTGACAACCATCTGACGATGTGCACTCCACATGAGGCAAAATTGGGTACATCCAAGGTAGCACAGTTAACCGGCCCGATATTGGAAATGTGCTGGAAAAACACGGCCCAAGGGCGGCACATTGTTGCCAGTGTGTTTCTGATATTGGTCATGCCATACTATAAGCTGGTTACAGCGGGCCAGGTATGCCATTGCTTGCTGACATTGGTACTATGTACCAGTGATAAACATTGTCCTGCTATACGGGTGGCTTGCCAGTATTTCACATTTGCTGGTGTGAGCTTGGCAACATCGTCCATCAGATCGATCGGTCTTCCAACATTTCATATATGTTCGTGTGCGTTGGCAAATATCGGTCGCTCATTTAGGTATTACTGCCAACATCTGATATACGTTTATGAATGCTGGCAAATACTGTTCGCTCATTACGATCGCGCTGCCGACGTGAGGTACTACATTTTATTGATCAACATTACCTGGTTACTTAGCCAGACTGCTAGCGAGCGTAGGTCAACATACTCCCCCCCCCCCTCCCCCCGTCAACATCTCACGTATTTTAGCATGAACTTCTTGACAACACTGTTCTGTTGGGTTAAGATACGACGTTTAAGAATGAGACATTCCTCTACGATCCTTGGTGTTTAAATTAGTATTTACAGCTTTTAGGTAAGTAATAAGCAGCACATTGAACTTGCTCGTTTGTGTAGGTTATGAAACGAGGTGTACACAAATTGCAGAAATAATTCTTGTCTGCCTTATCTGATAGCGGTTCATGAACATTCAGGCTACATTAGTTACGGGACATTGTTATATTATATAACTAGAGGCAGTCGCATCCCTAGGCTACTCCATTCGATTGCATTCTCAGTGTACGTGCGGTTTTCGAGACATACGCTCCGACCTTTACCAATATATTCATGTGAATACGCACGCAAGACAGAGACAGCCCATGAAAAACATCCTTGACGCGGTTAGCTTTTGATCCGAACGTTGCTTCCACTTCGGCATCCAAAAGCGAAACCTGCCCAGTTTGCCAATGGCACATGGAATGTCGTTAAACACCTCGTCACAGCTGAAGCCGTTTAGGCGGCCATCGTGACACGCATGAATATGAAAACCGAAATTGAATATTTGGAGCTGAATCTCTAGCAGCACACGCGCTCTAGAAATGTTCTACAAATTGGAGCTGCCTAGAAATGTGACCGTCTCCAAGTTGACAAACTGATAATATAAGAGGCTATAGATGCTTTATTACTGCACCCTATTTAAATAGGGAGGCTGACAACAGCAATTACTCTTTTTTTTTTTTTCTGTCCGCCTGTCCGCATAGCGTACCCGCGAAACAGCTTTGATGTACTGGTCATTATTTATTGTTAAAAATCTGCAAACTGTGCAAATCAGCCGCGCCAAACTGTTTTACTGATTGATTTGCATATTTTTTCATGCCGATAAACCACAGCAGTCTTCATTTGACGACGCACTTTACAAGAATGGCGCTGGACTACACACTGAAAAAATAACACAATGAACATAGTTTAAAACAGAAGGAAGGATGACAATGGGAAACCTGCATTATTAAAGATTGAGACAAGCATCATCGCACACAATCTAAAATTTGTGACAACAAATCAGGTAGAAAACATCGCTATCTCCGTGCTTTATGTAGAAAGAGAACACGCTGGCATGATTAGCGCGGCCAGTTCGTATCGAACAAGCTCACACGTGACTTCACTCTGATGACATTTACCAGTGTGGCATTTCAGCTGCATCTCATAAAGAGAAGCGACGCCCCGCGGTTTTCTCTGGGCACATTTGGCTGTGCGCTATCCCGCTTTTCTTTTTTCTTTAGCTTGCAAGACATGCAGATTACAAATATTGCTAGCTGTATCCATATACCTGGGCTAGACACCTTATCAAAATACAGCAAATCTGTTTCTATTCATTGGCATTTTTTTTATTTATTGCTCACTGCTTTAGCCAAGAGCGCAGATAACAATAAGCTCATTCACGAGAATTGTGTGAGAGAACTTTATTCTCGTTACTCGTTAGCAGATAGATGTATGTATATTGAAAAGACAAATTACACTACGCGGTTCCCTAGTCCATTCCTTTATATTTAAGCCTCACAAGTTCGCGGAAGTTATATCTGAGCGTAAATTTTTCTAAGTTAACTGAATGCGCTCTACAGCCGTAACATAACGATTTTTTATTCGCAAGCACAGTTGAACCAAAAAACTTGCCCGGTTCCGGGCCTTCTGTGCTGGTCATCTCCAGCAGAAGATTTCCGCCAACACACATGAGCACACAATGCACTCGCCTCCAACACGCGATGGCCAACTCCTTCTTTCCTGCCCCCCCCCCCCCCCCCCCCTCATCTATGCTTCGTCTCACAAGATATCTGCAGCATTACCCCGCCGGTATGGCGCAGTGTTTACGGCGCTCGACTACTGTTCCCAAGGACGCGGGATCAGATCCCGGCCTCGGCGGCAGCTTTTCGATGGAGGCCAAAAGCAAGGCGCCCTTGTGCTGTGCGATGTCAGCGCATGTTAAAGAACCCCAGGTGGTCGAAATTTCCGGAGTCCTCCACTACGGCGTCTCATAGCCTGAGTTGCTTTGGGACGTTAAACCCCACAAACAACAATATCTGTAGCATTGTGAAAGGGGAGCCCTTGCAATTGTGCTTCTAGGTGCCTCTCGCACCTGGGCACTAAATAGAGAATTGTGCTCCTACTGTCACCCCCGCCAATTTGGGGGGTGAAAGGTGCGTAGGAGCCCAATTGCTTATTGTAGTGGGCTTGATCCTGATTGGACCGGGTGCCTCTGCCTTTCCCAGTGCTACAAACATCTTGTGAGACGAAGTGTAACCTCTAGTTGTATGTTGAAGCAATGAAGACACCTGACAGCAGTACTGGCTCCCCGAAACCCCCTGCTTTGTGCATGTTCATGGAACCCGCTTGCCTCATTAGATGATTTACTGACCCTCGCTACATTCTTTGCTCCTTTCACCCCTCTCATCCTCTACGAACGATTCCTAAGCTGCGCACTCCCTCTGTGCCCTGCGTCAGCAGCACTCGTGCACGCCGCGGCCGACTGTAAAAATGGACGGTGGAACACGGATGTGCCTTTTCGGCCCAAGACTGTTCTGAAATTTTTGCATTCCATCAATACGTTTATTAGCACTAGCTGCCAAATGAGTGAGTATATTTCTTGGTTCTATTTTAAAAGTTGTATTTTGTACGCACATTCGTAGCCTAAAGTTTTGCGAGCTGCAGAATGCAAAACAAAATAATAATTTATCGCTGCTTAACCTCCACGGGTACCAAAAATTTCACGTATTATTTCAGCAGATGAAACTCTTATTTCTAATTATTCAGTTCTGCTTTTCATCAAGCACCTTGCGTGATTGGAACAGGTTTTTTTTTTTTTTTGAGATTCTGAGCCTATTTTTTCTTTCTTTGCATGTATGCATAGATATGTTCTTAAGCTGAAACAGCTGAAATTTTCCCATTGAAGACAGTCATATATAATTCTTTCTACTAAATTTTCGTGCTCCACGCTCTGTACACCGTGCCTGAGGGGCCGCATACAAAAGCAAGTGATACCTAAGTTAATATGGAGCAGCTGTTCTTTTTTACGCCAGTACCGTACAGGTCATCGCTAACGATGGTCGGCAGAGTTGCTTTTCGCTCAGCCTCAGCCTACTTAAGTTCGGAGTATTTCCCAAAATCAGGGCTCCATTCGCTGTACACAATTGTAGTGTTTCTTGTATTAATTATTTGTTGTGAAAATGCGCAAATGTTATTGGCTAATCATTATGATTTTCTGGAATAAAATGCTGTAGTGTTGCGAGAATTTCCCAGCCTCAAGGCTGTTCTGTACGACCTTTGTTTTCACGTCTGCTTTGCAAAAGAAAATCAATCTTGCTATTCTAATCAGACGCAGAGCGTACAAATACGCGGTGATGTGTTACTGCTTCGCACTCTTGATCAATCAGTATTTGTTGTACGCATGGAATGCTGTTAGCTCCCATATATTTTATGACCAGAAGTATTTAAAGTGATCCTTTCCTGCATGAAGGTTTCATTTTGTTTTGCTTGCAATGCCCATCTGATCTTAAATTCTGCTTTCGGGGTCAGCACCATTTCCTGTTATGCGTCCATCCCTTCGGCGACTGCAATACAATACCTTGAATATCATCAGCATCGATGTCGTAACGAAGCATGGAGAGAAAGAAAACAAGCATTTAGGCACTTGGAAGCTGTGTGGAGCGGTAGTAGGTGATGCTTTATATAAGCTAGTCATACTTCACTTCAGCTTATAAGAGTCCTGTTTTCTTTTTTTTTTTCTTTTTTTATTGGCCAGCGCTTAGTACTTTCCATTACTCCTTTTTCTTTTCTTTAACACATAACAGGTGTCCAATGCCTCTTAGAAGTCGAGCTGTCTCTGTGTATCACTTTTCCATTAACTTACGCAATAATTATTCCTCCATGGACCTCTTCGCGTGTTTTTAGGCCGTAAATTCCGTTGCTGCACACAAACTTTGCCATGCGCCTGAAAGAAATTACGTCAACGTGTCCTGCATTTTGTTCCCGCTAATCGTCTCCGGTTGCGCGACGTTCGATATAACTCGGTCTCTGACCGGAAAGCGCTCCACTTTTTTGCATTAGCGGAAATAAAGCACGAATGTAGCCTGCCACATTTTTCCTGCATTTGCACGCGCATGACTTTCATATGCAGTAAAAGAAGCCTTTTTTTTTTTTGTTGGAATTGCTTAATTTTTGCTTAATTGATGCTTACTGTACTACGAGCTTCCCATATCTCGATAATTGTTTCCATGCAGTGTTTGCTTATAACGCCTCAACGCAAAAAAAAAAAAAAAAATCCCTGGTAGTGTGACTATAAACTTAAAAACTTCGCTGCAAAAGAAAATGACAACGAAGATATTACCCGTCCTGCAGTGCTGTGACAGGTGCTACTGAGATCTCCCTGACGGAGCTGTGACATACGATAACTGCGCGTGGGGAGCAGCGCTAACAGTATATTTGTTTTGATTTTGTCTGTTCCTGCAGATTCCATATCTATTATAAGGACGACATAGACATAGCTGAAATACAGGTGTTCATCATCAGATATGGATGTCCAGAGCAATCAACCGTGGGAAAGGCTGAAGGAGACACCTGGTTGAGTTTTCTCAGACGGCATCTGGAACTGCCAACCATTTAGCCTCTTGCCCTGCACTTGGACAATACCGGCGCCACCTTTCGCAAACTCCCCACTCACCAGCCACCTAAATACAGCTGCTGCGCCTGGGCCTTCCAGTGAGTTCCAACAAACCTCTGGGGTACATGCGCGCTCTTCTATTACTAAATAAAGAGATCTCATTCACAATACATATTTCTGGATTTGCTTCAATGCATTTTTTCTAATGAGTTGCACAAACATCTCTATGGATGTGAATGGCTGCAAGCAACGGATTGGCAAAAAAAACATTAAACCAACATATAAATCTAGATACTAACATTATGCATGCCAGTATGTAGGCTTGGCTTACAAATATTGCAGTGCCAATGAATTTGAGAGGATGAAAATATTTAGAAGCCAGTGAAGAACATCCAATGGCAAATATTTCGATAGCCGACAAGCACGGTTGGGTTGCCAATATAGAACAGCCAGTCAGTAAGAATACATATAAATATTGCTTTGAAACTGGAAAACCAGCATCGTAGGTATGCCAACTTTTTCAATGAATAAATATAGGTCCTACATCAGTTTTTAGCCCGGTTATATATTGGCTCGGGTTGAATTTGGGCCGAATGCCAATAAAGGTACGACATTTGTGCCAATTTTTACAAACTGTGGATGCGATGAGTATATAGGCCACATTCTTTTTGAGTGCCCGATATACAGTGAGGAAAGGAAGTGTCTGTGCCGTTCGCTGAAGCATCTAGATCAGAGGTGGGCAACCTCATGAGGTTTCGACCTCATGAGGTCGACCTCAACCTCACGGAGTGAGGTGAGGTTGAGGTGAGATCGGTGACAGCTCGAAATTTTTTGAGTGAGGTCACGAAACTGGACCTCAACCTCACGCGTGAGTTTGAGGTTGAGTGAGGTCGTCATTGTGTGAGGTCGAAATTGTGAGGTCCAGGCTTTTTGCTGTTGCCGCGGCTTTATTCGAAGAGCGCCCCTTTTGACGCGGAGCTCGAACGTACTGCCGCGGTGTGCCCGCCGACTCTCGGTGTTCGGTTACCCCCCAATCGGACGACCGGATGCCGCAGCCCCTGCCCAGCTTTCGGCATTCCACCGTAATGTCCGCAGCCCGAGGACGCTTCCCTCTGGTCTACTTGGAAAGAGATATTTTTTTTTTACTTCAGGAACTCCTTATGCCCCCCGCCAGCCACCCCCGTTTCCTCTGACTTGTTTGTGCCGATGCTTGCCGCAGGCTCAAACACCCAGGAGCGCGCAAAGCACATAACTCACGTTGACCTGCGGTGCTTTTGTCGGATGCCGCAAAGAAACCAGCAAACTAAAAAGAGAAGCAAATTGTCTTTGCGCAGACGGCACGGAGCAGAACTGTGTCTTGTGCATGCCCGTTTCCAGGCGCTAACGTCACGGCTGCTGCCTTACATTCGATAAAGGACCCCGCTGTACATTACACGGAAACTTAACAGAAAATGGTGCAGCGAAATTGTTAGGGGACATGATATTGACAGATAAAAAAAACATGAACAAACTAGAAAAACCGGCACAATACCATCTGGGCATTTTATCGAAGTCCTCCCTTTCGAATTGTACGTCATCGTTCTATATTCCGGTCCTGTAAATTTATATTCTTGTATTCTCCAGAACAACCTCTCTTTGGTCTTGTGCTGCTTGTTTCTTCTAACAGATTCACAGGTGATGAAGGTGCTAGTGCAGCGGTAAAACATGCAACAGGATGAAATGGACGGCACAGCTTATAAGACGCAACTGGTACACAGGAAAAAGCCTGCGCATGTTTACCATTTGCCGAGATAGAAGAGACAAAAAAATATATGGGGCTTATATGCAGTAAAGCGCAATTAAAAAAAAATGATTTCGCTCCGCTAAGGCCCTTTATTTCTCTCTCAAATTCTAGTGAAATCAAGCAATGCAGGAGGAAGGAGGAGAGTAAGGGATTCTTAACTTCATAATATCAGGTTTCTCTTGAAATTTCTTATTCAGGCGCAGAAAAAAAAAAACAGAGAAAAGCGTTCTTCTACATGTTTTTATGAGCTAGAAAGTATTGAGATGGTTTCCGGCTCGACATTTTGGTGTCTAGACGGACGAATTGGTGTGGCGAACTGAACGTGTCTGTTTTGTGCTCCCGTCTGCTCGAGACGGACAGATCAATCGGATGAAAATTGTTGTGGCCAGATGTCCGAATAATTTTTTCAGATATTTGTTTTTTTTCTTTAAAAATCAATTTAGATGTACGTGATATGAAGCCAATTACATGCTAGCACTGAGGAATGCAGTATTAAGTCGATGTCTCAAACCTTCTATACGCTCCGGGAAGCGCAGTTCTCTTCTGTTCTTAGTGTGCGATATTTTTTATTACTTTCGTCAACATGGTATTTATTTATATATATTTTCTTGTATGTCAATTAAGTTCGTACACTGCCGAAAAGAGAACAGGCTTCTTCCCTCACATTAGGCGGAAAGGAAGGGAAGAGGAGGAGAAAAGTTGGGTGGTTGACAGGGATCGTACACAGCAAACCGAGGGTCAGCTAACTAAGAAAGACCCCAAAAGGAGGGAACCGGGAGATTTCTGGGTGCAGCGGCAGCGCCACAACTAGAGGCCGCAGTCGGGAAAACAGTAACATGTGGTCGCAATAAATTCTGCTGAACGTGAACAGAAGAGAGGCCGATAAAAGCGTAAGAAAGAAACAATATCAAGAAAGACAAGCGCCAAAATTGGGGGTGGGAACTGAAGCTTTTCTATCCCAGAACGCAAAGTGTGTTCCATGAAGCCGTTAACGCTTTTTGGTCAGGGTTAAGACACACTCACGAAGTAGAGCATCAAAAGAAACGCGATGACCACGCAACCAGGACCGGGCGTCCCGTCCTGGACGCCCTTCCTTTACATGCTCCTGGTTTTCGTCACTGTTGCGCTGCCGAACTACCACATTTTGCACCACAGCGATCCGCATGTCGGCTTCGCCTTGAGTCAACGATGCGGCCTTGACAATGAGCTCTTCGTAGTCGGCTTTCCGTCGTTCTAAACTGTACTTCAGCTTGCAGTGTTTGTTTCACAGGAACACATACAAACGGCACAGGAAAGGGCTGTTTGATAGCCCTCTGTATAGTAGCCTGCCAACTTGACTCCCTCGCTTCCTTACAAAAACAGTACAAGGCAAGAAAGAGAATCAGAAGAACGGAAAGTCAGGGAGGTTAACTAGGGAAAAAGAGTGCAAAGAAGCAGGAGCCTGTAACTCTCAACTTTAATCTGACATTTGGCATGGTGGGAGTTAAACGCAAAAGAATGGAGCTGAACTTAGGCGCGAAGCGGGAAATTTGTGAATACAAGCGGCAAAAGCAATCTCAGTCAATCCAAGCCTTGAAAGACTGGACCCAAGTTCAACTAGGCCTCAGCCTCGTCAGGTCGACGGTATACCATCTATATAATACCGGACTCCGATAAATGGCTCAACGTCGGCATCACAGCGTAAGCCACAGTCCGACAGCGCCCAGCACAGTTCGAAGAAATGGAGTCAGCCTTGTTAATGTGGTTCGGGAATGTGCACGCGAATGGTGCTGTCGTGAGCGACGAAATGCTTCAAGAGAAGGCTCGCTGCCTCGGCAACATTATCGGTGCTTCCTCTTCTCCGTCTTGATAGGTTTTACCTATGATGACTTACGGAATTTTTGTTCAGTAAAACAGGGAGATGTTTACTGAGAAATATTCTACACTCTGTCTAGGCGTAACTGACTTCAGCTACTCAAGTGGATGGTTGACAAGGTTTAGGGACAGACATGACGTTTTGGGTCGACGGATTTATGGAGAAGAGGGTAGCATCGACGTCTCGGCTGTGTTTATATAACCAAATTAATTAAAACAGCAGCCACTAACTATAAATGTTTTCTCAATTATATACTTTTCATTTTTATTCATGACTCGTTATTATGGATGACTCGCTTTATGGACAATTTTGGTCGGAAACCAAAGCTTCCATACTAACGAGGCACGACTGTATTCCTATTGTTTCTTAATTTAATGTATTCTGTCGCAAAACAATGTACAGTGTATTAAAGAAAAGCTCGGCAATCATCAATTTTTTTTTCGAATTAAGAAAAAGAGCAAGGATGAAAGCTTTGGCGCGTTGGTGTCGGTTTTCTTGCCTCATAGCGCTAAACAGACAGGGACACAGCCAGACATACGGGACGGGCGATAAAAAAAAGCGCCCGTCCCGTGTGTCTCGCTGTTTCCCTGTCTGTTTAGCGCTATGTGGCAAGAAAAGAAAAAGAGCATATCGTCATTGCTGTCGTCGTCAGTAGGGTCAACAGCATTTGTGTTTTCATTTTATAGTAAGAACTGGCTTGTTTTATTTCTAATACGAATCTTATTCACGTGGGTCAGATGGGATAAACTCTTTGTATTGCATTATGGGCCTATGCGTAGTAACGTGGTACCCATGTAGGCCTCAGATTGAAACCGACGACAAAAGGGAGGCGAGGAGGGGGAGAGGATTGCCACTTTAGTGCAGAGTTGGACATGTAGTGTCGAGAGTTTATCTGCTTTTATCCAGGATATTAATTGTAGTATAAAATTAAAAGTAAAATACAGCCTTCATACGAAAAAATTCTGGCTAGCCTATATATACCCCAGGATTACCGAGAAATGTATATTTGCTTTAAGTTACGGTTTAATTTAATGATCTTTTTTTTTTTTTTGAGGTCGAGCGCCCGACCTCAACCTCACATTTTGAGTTTGAGGTGAGGTTGAGTGAGGTCGCCAATGGTCACCTGAAAAGTGAGGTGAGGTCGCCTGGCGGACCTCAACCTCAATTGATGAGGTTGAGGTTGAGTGAGGTCGCCAAATATTTTTTGAGTTTGAGGTGAGGTCGAGGTTTTTGAGGTCAAATGCCCACCTCTGATCTAGATGGACGCCCATTGAGTGAAACTAAAATTTTAGGTCCCTGGCTACGGCGATCATCTGCGGCGAAGGCCTCCCAGGCACATGCTCCGCTTTATGAGAAGCACAGGCCTAATCAAAAGACTACGAGTTTGCTATGACATGACTGTAACGTGATGTGATGTGGCGTGTCTGTTATGTGACCGTATTAACTTCAACTATCCCCCTCTCACAACTTTTATATCCACTCATCCCCTTCCCCCATGGTAGCAAACTAGTTGTTTTTACTGGTTAACCTCCCGGCCTTTCCTCCTCATCTTCCTCCTCCTCCTCATTTCCAATGCTGTGCCGGTATTGGTCCGATGCTGTTGTGCTACTTGGGGTGGGCGCTGGCACTTCAGCGCTACATCATAGCGGTGAAACGCCAAAAATGCATCGGAGATGGAAATGCAGATGCCCTATCCAGGTTCCCCACTTTCACATGGGAGCCAGAACCTAGCAGTGATGCCACCAGGTCAGCCTAGACAGGCGGTAACGTTCCCACTCAGCCGACGTTCTGTGCAGTCGGACACTTAACAAGAGGGTTCTTCACGTTGATATTCAGAGTGTTGTGTGCGCGGAATTGAGGGCCGCGATATACAATGTTACCTCGTGCGTGTTTCTGTGCACATGATGTTGGACTCCTTCGGGAGTGAGATTGCTGACTGTTCAGCCGCTATTACATCAAGTACCATGTGTTGCGTTTTATGATTTGTTCATTTTTGTATGAGTGCATGCTTCTCTATGTGTGACAGTTACCTAGAAAATTTCATCCCGAGAGGACTGACATTGCTGCTACGAAGACAGTGCGGCCCTTTTGGTATAAACGGGATGATAACAAGTGCTTAGCAAGGGCGTGTAAGGACGCCGCTCGAGACTGCTCACTTCGAGGTGCGCGCCTATGCATGCAGCCGCCACCCGCCTATTTGCTGCTGCATTGTGGACGCGGGCCCTCTTCTCACACGCGCATCGTGTGCATGGGAGGTCGACCAGACCTTCGACCGCCATCAACGGCTTTGTGAAACCGTCATCCTCATTGGGAAGAGGCACAGCTGACAGCGCTACCGGGTGACCGCACATATGGCACCCATCAGGATGGCCCGAAAACGAGCACCCCAGTGGCTCTTAAGCCCTTTTTAGACACTGCCTGCGCAGTGCAAAACGCGGTCTCCCTATCTTGTTCGCTGATGCGATAAAGAGCGCCCCAGGAGGCACTAAGCATTTGACTCGGTCATAGTTCTCGGATCGTGAAAGCCAGAATCTTCCCTCTTCTCCTACTCCGGGTCTTCGGCATAACGGCTAGCGTGGTCTTTAACTTTTAATGCTGTTGTTAGAAGGCAAGCATGGGTGGCGCGTTGCAGCGCATCTGTGGTAAGCATTTAACCAGCAGCGCGAGCGTGGATGGGGCGGCGGAGTGCAGGAGGCAAGTGGGAAGAAAGCCTCATGACGGGAGACGGCTCGATGCCCTTAACAGGAGAAAGAGGGTTGCCGCACTCTTTGATGCAATTTGTATTGCTGACGGGGCCCTGGGTTAGAGCCTTAGGCACACTCAAGGGGCTGTGCGCATCTCACATACTATTTCTTCATTGGACAACGCACGTGTGAGGCCGGCCGCTGAAAATGACCGCCCATATTTCTAAGCTGAGTCTGAGCTGGAACCACCTGCGTAGGCATGTAACGCGGTTCTACTATGGCTCTAACCAGATAGGTCAATAAGAAAAGGTAGCGCTAAGTTGTTCTTTTTGCAGATTTATTTCGATTTCCGCTTTTACTCTCTGTAAGTATTTTATGCTGCAAATATAGTCTCTGCTGTGGCCATCACCTTCAATTACGCCTCCTGGTCTTCTTCCACGCCGAACTACATGACATGAAGGGTTTAGAAACTTTCCGACAAGAGAAACGAGAATCAAATTCTGCTGCCGCCACATGCAGTGATCTCACATTGTTTATAGGAGACTATTTCAGGTATTCTTGGAAAGTTTGCTCATGTGAATATCACGGCAGTGTGAAGTAAAGCTCACTTTTATTCGATGCAGGATTACCCGCCTAAGTCTTTACATATGCAAATTCTGGTTCAGTCCCACAAATATTTGTAAGGCTTTGCGCTGAGATTGAAACTATTGAGCTTTTCTTTCTCGCTTGCCGAAGGTTTTCACATCAGAGAAGTTGACGTATAGAAATTCCGATAGCACAAGTGGGACTTACTTTGTCGGTCCCGCCGCTTCTCTGCTTCGGTACGAGTGCAAGAGGATTTGCGTTGCCTCAGATTTGTTAATATTTACATTGTATTCCAAATTTCCAGAGTTGCTAATTGTATTTCAAAGTTACAATCTTCGCAAACATTCCTCAGTATTTTTTCTTTTCATTTCCCATGACCATCAATCCTAGTTTTTTGTTTAGTCGATAATTAACTTATAACCCTGATGTAGTATATCTGCTGTACTATATGCTGTTTACTCTGAACCCTGGTAAATTCGTATTCTTGGGTATGTGCCATATATACCAAGGTACAACAAGGAGGAGGATAATGATCCCGCGCGTTTTAACTGGCCAATCCCCCATCGTGGGCATATGCCAAATATCAAGGAAGAAGAAGAATCAGAATGCCTGCTAGGCTTCGTCATCTCGGCTACTTCTTCGAATGATGCGCCTTCATTGGACGCCCCCGGCATCGAACAGACAGTGAGTACCAACGCTTCGTCTAAGCGTGGCATCGGAAAGAAGCCTGCTTCTTCAGTAATTACGGCAAGATCAGAACTCTTCGGATCGAATTGACCCCTGGATACCGGTATGGACCGCAATGAGGGCCGTTACTCATGGCGCTGGAGCCTCGACCGCATGTTACGTGGCCTCGAAAGCGACCGATCCTGCTCGTCATCCGCATTGTCAACATGCTGGCTCATCGACCAGCTGCCTTTCTGGAACCAGGCTTTACGCGTACATTGGCTGGCCTTGACTGAATTTGAGCCGGGAAAGTTGCGTCTGCGCTCTGACGACAACCGAGATGACTACGGGGCCAGCTCCTGTAGTGGCGGAAGTCCCAACGATGGCTCCTTCCTCATGACCTGGCTACCGAGACAACACCAGTGCATCCGCGAGATTTGGGTGAGCAACCAAACGCACTTAAAGAGACTGTCTTTCATCTCCTCTTCCATCTCTGGGCGAGCGCCCAATCTGCAATGCGTGATGTTGCATCCCCGCACCATGCTTCTAGCTGAACGCGCATTCCTCGAAACATTTGGTCCGCCACAGTACTTGTGTAACTTGAACCTCACGAACATTGAAATAAGTGATGGCTTCGCACCTATTGTGGCCGACGTGCTCAGAAGAAACGCACGAACTCTCCAAAGCGTGAATCTTATCAAAAACAGCCTGTCTCTAAAATCTGCCGATACCTTGCTCCTCGCTCTTGTCAAATGTGAACGGCTCAAGAGCTTAAGCTTCGAGGACAGCGAAGATTTTTCTGCATGCCACATTATGGCAGAGTTCTTCTCCAGCGCAAGATTTATTGAAAGGATCTCCTTGGTGGATCTCTGCGCAGCTAGTACGAGGTGCAAACACTTTGCGAGTAGCCACAATGTTTGCCCACACTGTTTGAGAGATCTCTTTTTTGCACTAGAAGGTCTCCTATTTTTTCAGCACCTGGTTCTTGAAGCTACATCAATTGGCAACACCATGGGAGATGCATTGACCAAATTACTGACTGGACATCACGGAATTAAAACCCTCTCGCTGTCAAAATGTAGTATTGACAACAGCGGAGCAACGCACTTAATTAATGCTATATCTGCGAACTGCAGGTTGGAGCAGCTCGACATGCAGAGTTCATTTCTTCAAGCTGAAATCGTCAGCAATCTTTGCAGGGCACTTACTTCCAATACTGCTGTGAGAAGTGTCGTGTTGCCAGAGATCAGTAGCAGATCTCCTATTCTGGAGAAAGAAATTCCGACGCTAGAGCTGCTCAAGGCAGAATGCCCTGATCGTGTAGAAGTTTCGCTTTTAATTCGGTATCCGTCGGGTATGTCCACGGCCCTGGCACAGGCCATTAAATGCGCTACTACGATAAAGATCATGCACAGCGGGTTCACCGATAAAACCCTGTGCTCCGTGTATGCTTCGCTGGCGCTTACCCACTCACTGAAGTCACTCTACATTGTTTGGAGAAATTGTGACGATGATGATGAAGACAGCTCACCGGAAACCCTCATCAGTGTGGTATGTTCGGCCCTCAAAGTATGTAGGCGCTTGCAGACCTTCCAATTTGAGGTGCACATAGTCGATAAAAGAGCAGAGGCGGCACTGGTCAAGATCCTTGGTGCTCTTCAGCAAAGTCAGCATCTGAAGAAACTATCGTTAAACACCCCTCGACTGGCCCTCAGCACTGCTCAGTCACTGTCGGCTCTAGTCACGCTCTGCAAGAGGACCATTGTTGATTTGCACATCTCTAGCGTGGACACCTCTGACGCTGTCCTTCGTGTGCTTCACGACATGGTAACTGAAAATGTATTCGTATCAAGAATTACTCTTGAGTGCCCCAGCTGGAAAGACATGGCACGGGCTCGTGCTGCGTTGGACGACGCAAAAGAGCACAACCAAAGCCGACTAAACAAAGCGGCGCGATTTGTGATGAACCTTGACGGAAAGTCAGCCGCGTCTACCCATCACTGTGCGGCTGCTTTCGACGAACTGAGTGACACGGCAGTACTCCGGAAGCACCTCGTGGCGTTGTCGGAGAAATCAGAGCTGCAGGTGTCCCTCGACGTGAACAGGGCGAGGTGCTATCTACAGGAGAAGTACCTTATCATTGCTGGCGTGGTGCAGAAGGCGGTTGTCTGCGAGGCTGGCGATGGCAGCATGCAACTGGATGGGCTCAATGCAGACTGCTGGCGTGCAATAGTGCAGTACCTGAAAATTAGTGATGTGATTACACCGGTGTAAATGTGACACTTGGACATGTGAAGACCCTTTTCGTCAATGCCTGGACATGCACGTGTTTTGAGGGTGCAAGTACATTTCCCTTGCAATGCACAACGAAAGAGTTCAGAACTATGCCTTTGCACTCGTTTCGTTGCCATGTCTTTCGTGCCGTAAAGCAGGACGATGGCCAAATGATGACCGACCGACCGACCGGCCAAGCACGCATGCACCCATGAACATGTCTGTTTGTGCGTGCGTGTGTTTTGCGATCGGTAGTTTTTTGGTCACACACGAGCATACCTGTTTGCCGTGTACGGCAATGCGCTCGCGCGCGCGAGTGTATATGTGAAGCATGTGTACAGTCATAGCGCGTAAGGCAATCTGCTGCCCTCTGGGCTTGGCATGTGGCAGGTGCCTCCTCTGGAACATCATCCATTCGGTATACATTCGGGTCACCAATTGTTACACTGAGTGATTTCAAGTCATTACAACAATTAGTCACGCGGTCGAAAACCAAATGCGATGGTGATTACATTACGTTGAGGTTCACGTCCTGAATCGACTCACGCTATGACAAAGCCTTAGTGGAGGTTTCCGAATTTACGCTATCTTAGAACCCGTAATGAGCATACAGCGCACGGGAGCCATTTGCTCTTCACCTGTATCGACGCGCGACCGCCGTGGGGTAAAGCCCGGAAACTCCGGCTAATTAGGTAAATATAACCAAACGCCTAACGTAGAGATACTATGGCTGGTCAGGAGCCCAATCTTCACGCATTTCCTTCTCCTTAAATCGCACGAACCGCCCATGGTGTATTTGTAGCGAAAGCGGCACTATATGCTAGTCACTGGCGCATTTCGAATGAGCGTCGCTGGTCACTACTGCACATGTGCCGTAACCATGGCAACTAGTTGCTCCGAGCCACAGTAGAGGGGAAGAGTGAAGATTGAGGTAATAAAAAAGCCGGTGAAAATGAGCAAGATTCAGAAGACGCCAATAAGAAAAAAGTAGAGAAGAAAGTGAGAGAAGATTTATAACTCCAAAAAAGCATTTCAGAGCTTTCATGATTGGGCCCTTACTCCAGGACTCCCGCAGCATTTTCTGCCCGGCTGGCCTGTTCAGCAAGCCAAAGCTGGTCTTCCGATTCTCTGCTGGACAGCTCAGCCTTCCACTGCTCCGGTGTGGCGGTGGGGATTATTGGCACTGCATCTATCTTCGGACAGACCCACGTTGTGTGATAAAGTGTGGGTGCGCTCCAGAACATGGTATGGGCCATGATATTTGGCAAGAAATTTGGAAGACAGTCCAAGGGTACTGGAGGATATCCACAGCCACGCAAGAAAGCCAGACGATAAGTCCGTTGTCGAGTGTTGATTGTCATGGTGGGATTTATAGCAGTAGCGGATGTTAGCCGTGAGTGAGCGAGGGATTTGTCCACAATCTTCTGCTTGCTGGGAAGCTTCAGAAGCAGGAGTATACTCTGATGTGTCTGGCTGATACGGGAGTATGGTGTAGATTGTAGCAGAAGGGTGACGGCCGTAGAGGAGAAAAAAAGGAGAGAAGCCAGTAGTAGACTGTATTGCGGTATTGTAAGCATAGGTTACATGCGGACTGACGGGGTCCCAATTTGAGTGGTTGGAGGCAACCACGGAGTAAGATAACGTAGAGGCGATGTACATAGAGATCATGTCGCCATGGGTGCGGTTGAAGCGCTCAGTGCGGCCATTAGTCTGGGTATGATAGGCGGAGGTAGTTCTATGAATAATGTTGCACTTGGTGAGCAACTCTTTCACAATGTCACTGAAGTAAACGCATCCTCTGTCACTGAGCAGCTCTCGAAGTGCGCCGTGGCGATGAACAAATTGCTGCAAAATGAAGAAAGCTACTTCTGACGCTGTGGCAGATGAAGAGGCGGCGGTCTCTGCATGCCTCGTCAGATGATCAACCGCTACTATAGCCCAGCGGTTACCGGGTGTAATGTAGAGAAGCGGTCCGTACACATTGATACCGGCGCGGTCGAAAGGGCGTGGTGAGCAGGGTAACTAACGGCAGCAGCTTTTCTGCAGAACATTGAGGAGATGGCTTGCAACGTTGGCAGGTGAGACATGAGCGAAGGTGTGCATGCCCCGCCAGTAGTAACGTAGCCGGAGACGAGTGTATGTCTTGAAGACGCCCGCGCGACCGGATTGTGGGTCAGCGTGGAAATAGTCATAGATTTACGAGAGTACTTGCCGGGGAATAACGAGCAACTACTTGCGGCCATCTGAGCTGTAGTTGCGGTGGTAGAGGAGGTTATCACGAATGGCGAAGTGGGAAGCGGGGCGGTGGAGAGCACGCGATGGAGAAGCAGCCGTAGGATTGGGGAGGAAATCGAGAAAGGATCCAAGGATCTTTCCGTTGCGCTGACGGCATGTCGTTGATTTGAAGCGATGGCGGGGAATCGTCTTGAGGGGAAAGGCTCGAACCTCAGCTGTAAGAGGGCAACGGGAAAGGGCATCAGCGTCGTGATTCTTGCGGCCAGAGCGGTAAACAATGCGGACATCATATTCCTGAAGGCAAAGGGCCCATCTTGGCAGTATGCCGAACGGGTATTTCAGTGAGGAGAGCCAGTAAAGCGCATGGTGGTCTGTCACAACCTCAAAATGGCGGCCGTATATATAAGGGCGGAATTTAGTAGGAGCCCCAAAAACGGCTAAGCACTCTTTTTCAGTAACAGAGTAATTGGACTCAGCCTTCTTGAGCGTACGGCTAGCATAGGCGACCAGGTATTCAGCATCGCCTGATTTGCGCTGAGCGAGCATGGAGCCGAGACCAACACCACGGTCGTCCGTGTGGACCTCGGTAGGCGATGTGGGGTCGACGTGATGCTGGAAAGGCGGTACCGTGAGGATGCGGCGCAAAGTATTTAAGGCCTCTTCACACATTGGCGACCACAGAGAAAGGTCGCAACTGCCGTACAGAAGTTTTGTCAAGGTAGCAGCGATAGAAGCAAAATTTCTAATAAACGACGACAGTAAGAGCATAGCCCGAAGAAGCTACGCAGATCTTTGAGGGACGTTGGTTTAGGAAAGGCTGCTACAGCACAAATTTTGGTAGTCTGGAGACACACCTTCTTTGGAGACAGCATGGCAGAGAATGGTGAGCTGGCTGGCGGCAAAACGACTTTTTTTTTTTCAAATTCAGCTGCAGTCCGGCATCAGAGAGGCAGGTTATATATAACGTGCTTCAGACGATGCAGGTGTCAAAGTCGGGAGAAAAGATGACGATATTGTCACGAAGTGGTCACAAGCCCAGTAGCCACAAATGAAGTAAATGGCGTTCCACTTGAATGAAACTCTTTATTGGACTGACTTGCGCCTGCAAAACAACTAAGAGAATCGGCGGCGGCGATAACAATAAACAGGCTCGTCGGTCGTCGAACTAGGAATGCCCGTCGCACCCGTCAGCGCTCAATTTAAAGGCGGCCAAGAAACGTCAAGATAAAGCCGGAAAGGGTGACATAGCATAACCTGGAACATTACAGGAGGGAGTGGAACATACGTGAGTGGCCGGAATCTTCGAGACATATCTCGGCGCTTCTTGCATGACAAATAATCTGATGAAGTTGCATCTCGCGACAACGAGCACGAATAAACAAAGAATACAGAACTGATCCGCGTGCCAGAATCATAGTAATAATACCGCATACCAGCGGCTGTCGAAAAAAAATAGAAATTTAAATAGGTTGCGGCATTACTCCCCCCCCCCCCCCTAAAAAGGCCCCAACCCGATGCTTAAAAAATAAACACAGAAAGGTAAACAAAATACTGGATTAAAATAACTTTAGCGTGCGTAATAAGGTTTGAGGCGCACATGGCCGACTTCTGGGCGCGCCCAGCACCGTCGGGATGTGGTCGTGCCATTGGGGATGACCATGTAGTCCAGCTGTCCGATGCATCATGGCTATAGACCTTTGCAACGAGGGCCTCCTGGGCGTCACCATATTGCTCGCTGGGCTGTTGTGTGCACCTGACGTCAACACGGTGGAGGCGGCAGCGGAACCGGTTTGCAACAGTCCAGAGAGGAGGCGTTTCGACAACCTCCTCACCCGATGCGAAGGTCTATAATGTGGTCCGAAGTACCGCCGCAAGGGCTTTTCACTCAGCCAGCGGCGGCTTATCGGGGTCCAAACCTACACTTGGTCTCCCGACCTGTACTCTGCGTCGCGTCGTCGAAAGTTGTATTGTCTGGCGTCAGTGTGTTGCTGGTCTGTTATGCGCAGCCGGACAATCCAACGAGTTTCCTCTGCCCGCTGTCGTGACCCAGGTTGCGTGTTGTAGTCCCGGTTGGCTGTCGTAGCAGGAACAAGGACGAAGCGGCTGGAAACCGGATTTTGAAGTGAGATGGGAAACTATATACAATATTGTTACGGACGAGGAAAAAGAAGCAGGCAGTGGCGCGGGCAGGAGCGCTAGCGCTAGGCCCGCTAACAGCTAGATTCATTAAACTTCATCTGCCATCGCCATCGGTCATGTTCTGTCGTCTTTCTTCATTGCCGCATTGTAACATTTGGTGGAGGTGCTGGGTCCTTCGTCATCACCCCCCTCATCCTGGTCCGGAGCTTCGGCGCCCTGCGACTTCTTGTGCCGTCGGCTGAAGGTTAGGAGGCATCGCATGGCTGTTCCCCAGCTTACCGGACCCAGCAAGACCTTGCCGTTCCTCCGCCCCGTCCCCCCGCCCCGACCACAAGACACGACGAAGGAGAGAATGACCCGAGATGGGGGGGGGGGGGGGGGGACGAGGAAGAAGACGCTGGCAGTGACCGGGCAGGAGCGCTCACGCTAGGCCCGCTAACAGATTCATTAAACGTCATCTACCATCGCCATCGGTCATGTTCTGTTATTATTAATCATCGGCTTGCAGCATCGTAACAATATTTACATGGTAACGTTTTAGTAGGATACTGACTAGATGAACAGTCTCCGTTTTACGACCCCCGACACACACTTGTCCGTTTTTATATGGTTGAATCCCCATGTTCCCTAAATGAAAGGCAGGCCAGTTTATGAGGGAGTGTCTCTGTGACCTCACTCTCCCGCATTCTCACACCCAAGCACCAACACTGTTCCCACTCGTTGGACCGCCCCTCTATCCGCTTCTGGCTTGAGAGTAACAAGGTGATCGTCTAGACGGCGTAGATGGCGTCAGCCGTTGTCTCCGTGCGTGTTTGCACCTGGCCTGACTCATAAGTCCCGACGTCGTCGGGCTGCATTCAGCGAGGTCACTTAGCCGAAAGCTTTCACCGTGGCCCCCCACGGGAAGAAAGGGAAGAATGCACGCCTGCTCTCAGTAGCGAGGCTCGACCCTTGAAGGGACCGGAATTCGGTCGTTTCCCCTCCTTTGTTCCGATCGTCGACGTGTTGGCGGGACCCCTGATAATAGAGGGTTTACAAAAGTAAGTCTGGCAACCATTAGCGGCACGCTGATCCCGCGCTGGCAGCCATATTTTGTTCGCTCTATCCATTCGCCTTAGTTCGCTTCGTGTTCCTCCGTCAGCGTCCGCCGTTCTGTCCGCGCTTTTCATGTTGTCACCTAGTGTGCTGTGCTTGGACCTCTCTTCTGTCCCTGATGGTGTCTGTTAGCGAAGCCAAGAAGCGTATTTTGACAGCCGAGGCGTATTGGTTACAAACTGCTCTACGAGTCGTGCATGGGCCCCTCGTCGATCCGCGCAGTGTCATCCGTATCCAGGAACAATATCTAGAGTTTTGTAATGTGCAGATTTTTTTTTGTCTGTGTGCCTTTGCTATCCCCTTCATGGATCACTGCCTTGTCTGGGCGGAGGGGCTTGCGAAACTCGATGAAGTCGTGAGCTCTGCTGTGTAAGCCACCCAAGATAGACAGGTCACAGCAGAGAGTTCTGACAAAATGTGATTCACTGGAGAAGGTAATGGCAACCCACTCCAGTATTTCCTGCCAAGAAAACCCTATGGCCAGCCGCCCCCCCGGTTGGAAGGCGTCCCAAATGTAACTGGGGATGAACAAAGGGCGATTCCTAGTAGCTCCAGGACGAATGAAGCGGCTGGGCTAAAGCCAAAAGGACGCTCAGTTGTGGATGTGTCGGGAAGCGACCGGGAAGTCCGATGTTGCAAGGAGATATATCACATAGCAACATGGAATGTAAGATCTATGACGCAAGGTAAACTGGATGTCGTCAAGCGAGAAATGGACAGATTGAACATTGATATCTTGGGTATCAGCGAGCTCAAGTGGACCGGAATGGGAGAATTTAACTCCGGCGACCATTATGTCTTTTATTGTGGGCACGAATCCAAGAGAAGGAATGGGGTCGCTCTCATAGTAAACAGAAGAATGAGCAAAGCAGTGCTAGGGTACAACCCCAAAAACGACCGAATGATTTCACTTCGGATCCAAGGTCACCTTTTCAACATAACAGTTATCCAAGTCTATGCACCCACCACTACTGCTGAAGAAGCTGACGTTGAGAGATTTTATGCAGACCTACAATGCCTTTTAGACCACACCCCATCATCAGGTGTCGTTTTTCTCATAGGAGACTGGAATGCTAAGGTCGGGAGTGAAGAAATATCCGGAATTATAGGCAAGTTCGGTCTTGGCGAGCCAAATGAAGCTGGGCAGAGGCTAGTAGAGTTTTGTCAAGAAAACAACCTGTCCATAGCGAATACTCATTTTCAACAGCACAAGAGGCGCCTGTACACATGGACTTCACCGGACGGTCTGTACAGGAATCATATCGATTATATTCTTTACCGGCAGAGATGGAGAAGCGCTATACAAGCACTAAAAACAAGGCCTGGGGCCGATTGTGGCACCGATCTTCAGCGTCTTGTTGCCAAAATTAAGCTTCGATTGAGGAAAACGCAGAAAACTAGAAGGCCTTTCAGGTATGATCTGGATCAAATTCCATTAGAATATGCTGTGGAAGTGATTAATCGATTTCAAGAATTAGATCTAGAAGCCAGAGAGCCCGAAGAGATGTGGACCGATGTTCGTGATACAATACAAGAAGTTGCTACTAAGGTAGTTCCAAAGCAAAAGAAATGCAAGAAAGCAAACTGGTTATCTGAAGAGGCTTTGCAAATAGCTGAGGAAAGGAGGATGGCAAAAGTTATGGGGGAAAGAGAAAGATACAAGGTTCTCAATGCGGATTTTCAGAAAAAAGCAAGGAGAGATAAGAATGCTTTCCTGAACATGCAGTGCCAAGCAGTTGAGGACAACAGCCAATTAAGGAACACAAGAGCTCTGTATAAGACAATCAAAGATATCAAAGGAAGCTTCTGTGCTAAGCTGGGCGTGATAAAGGACAAACGAGGCAAGGACCTCACTGAAGCCTCAGAGATAAAGAAGAGGTGGCAGGAATACACAGAAGAACTGTACAAGAAGGACCCGAATGTGCAAACCCAACATGAGACGGTTGTGATTACTGATCTCGAGCCGGGCATCCTGAAGAGTGAAGTTAAATGGGCCTTAGCCAGCCTCGCTAAGAACAAATCTAACGGAATTGATGGCATTCCAGCTGAGTTGCTTCAAAACCTCAACCATGACGCTGTTAACATTCTGCATACATTATGTCAGAAGATTTGGACGACCCTGCAGTGGCCACAGGATTGGAGGAGGTCAGTTTACATCCCCATTCCAAAGAAAGGCAGTGCCAAAGATTGTTCCAACTAACGCACGATCGCGCTTATTTTGCATGCTAGCAAGGTGATGTTGAAAATCCTCCAAGGAAGGCTGCAGCAGTATGTGGATCGGGAGCTTCCGGACGTGCAAGCTGGGTTTCGAAAGGGCAGAGGAACTAGAGACCAAATTGCCAACCTTCGCTGGATCATGGAAAAAGCAAGAGAGTTCCAGAAACCCATCTACTTCTGCTTTATTGATTATGCGAAAGCGTTTGACTGCGTAGATCACAGCAGATTGTGGCAAGCTCTCGAAGAGATGGGAGTTCCAATTCACCTCATCTGTCTCCTCAGGAACCTGTATGAAGGACAAGAGGCCACTGTCAGAACTGGGCATGGTCTTACTGATTGGTTTCCGATTGAGAAAGGAGTGAGGCAAGGCTGCATACTGTCGCCCTGCCTATTTAACCTATATGCAGAGTGCATCATGAGGAAAGCCGGTCTGGACGAGTCTTCAGCTGGAGTGAAGATTGCTGGAAAACGTATCAACAACCTTAGATATGCGGATGATACCACTTTAATGGCAGAAAGTGAAGTGGAACTCAAGAGACTTCTGATGCGCATACAAGAAGAGAGTGAGAAGTTTGGGCTTAAACTGAACATTAAAAAGACAAAGATCATGGCGTCTTGCCCTATCAAGTCCTGGAGCATCAATGGACAAGAAGTGGAAGCTGTGACAGATTTTCTCTTCTTGGGCTCCAAGATTACCTCGGAAGGAGACTGCAGCCATGAAATTAGGAGACGCCTGCTTCTGGGAAAGAGAGCACTGGTTAGCCTTGACCGCCTAGTAAAGAGCAGAGATATTAGTCTGCCAACCAAGATCCGTATAACTCGTGCTATGGTCTTTCCAGTTGTGATGTATGGATGCGAGAGTTGGACTGGGAAAAAGGCTGACCGCCGAAGAATTGACGCGTTTGAATTGTGGTGCTGGCGAAGACTTGAGAGTTCCTTGGACTGCCAGAAGATCAAATCAGTCGATATTGTCGACCATAAACCCCGACTGCTCATTGGAGGGTCAAATTCTAAAGTTAAAGCTCGGCTACTTTGGTCATCTGATGAGAAGAGAGGAGTCTCTGGAGAAAGATTTGATGTTGGGAAAGGTTGAGGGTCGCCGGAGAAGGGGTAGGCAGCGAACGCGATGGTTAGATGGCATCCTCGAGGCACTGCAGATGAAGTTATGTGATGTTAGGAAGATAGTGAAAGACCGGAAAGTGTGGCGTGACATGGTCCATAGGGTCACGAAGAGTCGGACACGACTGAACGACTGAACTGAACTGCCTTTGCTATTTACTTTCAACGACTATGAGAGACGATCGCAAGTTTGCTTGGTTTGCGCATCACTGTCGCTCATCCCACTGCTACCAGTGGGATACTTTTTGGTGAAATGAGCGAGGATGCAATTTGTTTTGAGATGAAATAATCGTGCGTAATTTGACGTAAGTCGGCCTATGCCGTCGACGCAGTTATTGGCACGAATCTCGGAAATAATCGGGGGCTGCGTAAAAAAAAAGAAAATGTGTCATGGTAATTTCTGCTTCCAGTGAGTGAAGATTGATTGGTGTGCAAGAGGCGATGATGAGATAATAAGATATTTGTAAATAATTGACCAATTGATGAAACAAAGCAACAAAAAAAAAGAAAAAATGAAAATTGAGGGTTTAAAGATGACAAAATGCTCAGAAGGAAAAACCAGTACTTGGTGATGCTAATGAAGAAAATTTAGAATGTGTAATCGATTAATTGAAATAATTGAAGAATGTGTTCAAAGGTATCAAATTGCTCAGAATGGAAAGGTAATTGTTGCTGACCCTGAGTATTGGTTTATAAAAATATAAAACATTAAACAAAATAATGAAACAAATAATCGAAATATAAAATAAATAAAAACTAAAAATTCAAAAAGGGAAGAAAGAAAACGTGTGTATGTGAGAGAGAGAGACGCTATCGCGTCATACCCTTAACGGCGGAGCTTAAGTGACCCTCTAATATTTTATAACAGCATTATATAATATAAATCTGACTTTATGAACACAGCCAGTTGCACCAAGCACTGACACTTCGCAGTAATGTGAGTTGACTTTTCAAATTTCTTTTCGTTTCAGCCGAGTTCCTCTTCCTCCGAGTTCCTCGAAGCTTCCCATGACAGCGCTTTCATATGATGCTAAGGCTTCAAATGTCTGCTATCTGACAGATGGAATATAAACAAGAAATTGGCATATTTACAAAATCAACTGAATTTCAGGTGGCTGTCAATTAGCGAACCATCGGGCGACTCGATAAAACGAACAAAAGTGAAAAGCAAACTTCGTTATTTTATCGGCCGCACTGGCAGGTATGAAGGCACAGAATGCAAACCTGAGCTGCGCGCTCTGAACGCGGACCGGACTTCGCATGCATTATCACGTGATAACATCTTTCGAAACGGGCTGGACGTGAGCATATTACAACACACTAATGGGATGTCATCTTCTTCTGCTTTACTAGACGCCGCGGGTTTAGCAGCCGTTTTTGCAGCGTGAAACACGCAACTCGGGCGCACTAGACAGCAGTATTGTTCTCTGCACCAAGCACTACAATTTTGTACGACTGTGAAAAGTAGTTTCGGTAATCATGCCCTTGTTTTAAGTCAAATACACAATGGTAAATGCAACATACGTACAAAAGTTTTCAAAGAACGTATTTGAACTATAGCGTTCGGTATACATGCATTGCTCCTTCTCCCGTGTCCTCCATCGAAGCATAAGCATATCCTTCAAGCTAACAAGGCTCCTTAATACGCAAAACAACCTTGCTGTTTTAGGTGATAGCACGTTCTGTGAGCTAGCTCCCAGTCAGAGGGACGTGCAGTAATGCTTTTTCATGATGCAAGGGACACTTGTAAAGCCGATTAGGATTGCAAACGAGCGGTCGCATGTATACACGCGTATACCTTGTTTCCGTGCGCATCTACGACGGTGCGCTTGCTGCAGAAGGGCACGCAGCAACATGCTGGCATCATTCCGAATAGAGCTTGGTGCTAGCAGCGACTGCTGTGATGTTAAAAAATGAAACAAACGCTTGTGATCATTCCAATGCACCTTGCGGTGCAAGCACGGGTTCCACGAAGGCGCACCTTGACAGCGCACTCGATGGGAGGCGCGGGTGGACTGAACAAAACATGGCCGCCGCGCACAGTTTCTGTCTCTTCCACCCATCATCATCATCATCAGCCTGACTATACCCACTGCAGGGTGCTAGCTGCATCCACTTGACCCCTGCAAACTTCTTAATCTCATCCGCCCACCTAACTTTCTGCCGTCCCCTGATACGCTTTCCTTCCCTTGGAATCCAGTTTGTTACCCTAAGCGACCATCGGTTATCCTCTCTTCGCACTACATGTCCTGCCCATGTCCATTTCTTCTTCTTAATTTCCACTAGAATATCGGTAACTTGAGTTATTTCTCTGACCCACTCTGCCCGCTTCCTATCTCTTAATGTTACCCCTACTATTTTTCGTTCCATAGCCCTCTGGGCTGTCCTCAACTTAAGTAGAACTCTCTTGGTTAGCCTCCACGTTTCAGCGCCATAGGTGAGTACAGGTAAGATGCAACTGTTATATACTTTCCTCTTTAGCGATACCGGTAAGCTGCTAGACATAATCTGCGAGTGCTTGCCAAATGCGCTCCATCCCAATCTTATTCTTCTTGTTATTTCCTTCTCATGGTCCGGATCTGCGGTTACTACCTGTCCTAAGCAGACATATTCGCCTACTACTTCCAGTACTTCGCTACCTAATGTAAACTGCTGTTCCTTCCCGAGGTTGTTGAACATTACCTTAGTCTTCTGCATATTGATTTTCAAGCCTACCTTACTACTTTTCCTGTCTAGGCCATCAATCATTATTTGTAGTTCATCTCCCGAGTTGCTTAGCAAGGCAATGTCATCAGCAAATCGTAGATTACTGAGGTATTCTCCATCTACCCTTATCCATAACTGCTCTCTGAATACTTCCTCTAAGCAAGCTGTGAATAGTCCTGGGGAGATTGTGTCTCCTTGCCTAACACCTTTATTTATGGGAATTTTGTTACTTTCTTTATGCAGAACTATGGTTGCTGTGCAGCCACTGTATATATCTTCCAGAACTTTCACGTACGGCTCGTCTACCCCCTGATTTCGCAATGCCTGCATCACCGCCGAGGTTTCAACTGAGTCAAATGCTTTTTCGTAATCAATGAATGCTATGTATAAGGGCTGGTTATATTCCGAGCATTTTTCTATCACCTGATTGATGGTATGGATATGATCGATAGTAGAGTACCGTTTCCGAAACCCTGCTTGATGCTTTGCTTGATTGAAGTCTAAGGTTGTCCTGATTCTATTAGCGATTACCTTAGTAAATACCTTATACGTAACAGACAGTAAGCTGATTGGTCTGTAATTTTTAAGGTCCTTAGAGTCCCCTTTCTTATGAATGAGGATAATGTTTGCATTTTTCCATGGTTCCGGTACCGTCGATGACACCAGGCACTGCGTATATACAACATCTCTTTCATTAGATGGCGCTAACGTTTGTAAAGCCTCTATTGCTGCCGAGTGACGAACAAGCCCTCGGCCGGCTGGTGCCAGGTGCGATGGCGTCTCACCGCCGCCGATGTTGGGCGCTCACAGCCAGACGATCCAACCCATCCCCGCTCTGGCTTGGGAGGGGTCAGTGGCACCTGCTTCCAGTCTCGATCGTTGTCGCCATTCTTAAGATCCAACGCGGCGGTCTCCGCAGCTCGTCCGATCACAATAACTCGACCGCCGCCAGGGGCTACACCTCGAAAGGGGCTACACCTGATCGGTGTCCTCTGAAAAGGCCGCATCAACTGGGCTGGCCTCCGGTTCCCTCTTTTATCCAGAAGTGAGATGCCTACAGGCCAAAGGTCTCAAGTGGGGCATTAGTGATGATGTCTGCACAATACCCCCCCCCCCTCCGGCAAGGCAAGAGCACCGCCACCTCCTGAGCTGTGCCAGGCAACCAAAGAACAAGGCTTAAATTATAGGCTGCAAGAGTTCCACCCCCCCCCCCCCCGCTTTCCTGGTCACGCTACGGGCGTTCGGTGGAGAGAGCTGCTGACCAAACCTACGCGAGCGATTTATTCACGCCACTCTGCAATTTTGGTAAAATTTTTGTGACAAACAATGACCGTAGTACTCTGGACAATGGCTGAAAAAAAATGAATATCGAGAAATAAACCTACATCATAAAACTACACTAGGCATATACTAACCTCAAATGATCAAGTGCTGTTAAATAGAAAAAATTTCTAGAAGTGATATGGCTAAGAAGATTAGATCCCTTTGAGCATAAAAGGGCCCACTCAGAGAAGCGCCCGGAAGTTATCACTTTGCATAGCGGAAAAAGCCTCGGCTGAGGCCGTCAGCATTCCCATTGTTATTTCCCTTACGGTAGCGCACTTCAAAATTATGCTCCTGTAGGGCGAGACTCCAGCGCAGCAAACGGCCATTTTTCGGAGACATGTTCCGGAGTCATGTCAGTGGACAGTCATCATCATCATCATCATCATCAGCCTGACTATACCCACTGCAGGGCGAAGGCCTCTCCCATATTTCTCCACTTAACCCGGTTCTGTGCTAGCTGCATCCACTTGACCCCTGCGAACTTCTTAATCTCATCCGCCCACCTAACTTTCTGCCGCCCCCTGCTACGCTTTCCTTCCCTTGGAATCAGTGGACAGTGGTCCGTCTCAATTACGAATCGGGAGCCGGCCAAATAGCACTGAAGCTTTTGCGTAGCCTACTCTAAACAAGCGCACTCTTTCTCCGAGGCGCTGTATGCTTCTCGCGCCGTGAGCTTCTAGCTTGTGAATAACACAGGGTGTTCCTCCCCATTCTCGTCGCGCTGCCTCATAATAGCCCCCATGCTCCTCTAACCACGGCCGGTCTCGAGGGAGAGCGCGCGCTCTTTCTTACGGCCTCCTCAATCGCCGCGAGAACAATGGAAACGTTTCTCCTTGAGTTACGCTCTCCGCCGCCGCAAGGGGCGCGACCTGCTCACTGTTCGCTCCGCGTCTGCTTCAGCGGCGGCGGGTGGCTTTTGCCTGGTTTCGCGCTGTCGCTCGCGAGTTTCGTGGTGAGTGCAGCCCCGAGATGAAAGAATACAGAAGGTAGATGCTGCAGCCAGGCGCGTAGCCAGGGAGGGGGGGCTTATGGGGCTTCAGCCCCCCCCCCCCTCGAAATGTTTTCATGCTGTCATGCACCGCCGACCAAAACAACCACCGGCGCTCGAAAGCATTCTGGGTTTTGTCTACAATATCTTTTTCCGGTTCGTTCGAAAATACATTTCGGCACGAACATTACGAACTTGGGGGCTACATTTCGTAGCAACGCCCATGCAGACGGAGTCATGTAAAGCCAGGAACCATTTCCGAGCACTAAGTTTCAAGGGCGTTTAGATAGCGAGCGGGCTCGTCGCGTCAACTCGCGCCGGCTGCGGAGGTGGGGGTGGACGACGAAACAAGACAGGTTTCCATTCCCGCTCAGTGTTTCAAAGGCGGTATTTCCCTAGCCTTCGACTCCCCGCTTCCTCAAAATCCCTGTCTCTCTCTTTTGGGGCTTTCTTTTTTCTCGTGCCTTCTGCGAATCCTCACCGTGATGTAGCAGCTCTTAGTGGTACTCCCTCGCCCTTCTCCCCGTACACTATGCTCTCTCCGTGGTTGCGCTTTTTGTTTGTGCTTTTTTTTCGTTTTCACGCTTCTTCCTACGCGCCGAAGAGAAGGAGCTGGACATTGGCCCAGGAGCGTTTTGGTTTTTTTATTGCACCTCGTTTTTTTCCTACACCGCTCTACGCCGCCCTACGCATCTTGCGGACGCCGGTGAGCGACCGCGACCAAAAGGCATCGAAGCGGCGCCGATGGCGGCGGAGTGACCGTTTGTCTCCTGATGAGGCGCCCAAGCCCCCTCCCCGCCACCCCCTTTTTCGGGATGGAGACGGAGACGAGCTGCCCTTTCAGACCTTAATCCCCCTTAAAACAGAAACTGGCCCTGCGGGCGCCGGTGAGCGACCGTGACCAAAGGCACCGAAGCGGCGCCGACGGCGGCGGAGTGATCCTTTGTCTCCTACTGCGGTGCCCAAGCCCCCCCCCCCCCTTCTCTCCTTTCGCGATGGAGACGGAGAGGAGCTGCTCTTTCAGACCTTAATCCTATTGGCACCCGCGGCGACGACCACGGGAACCTGATCTTTTGTTTAAAGGTTCGGAGGCGCGTCGCCGATCAGCATTGACCCTGCTCGCCGACTTCTCGAAGCAGGCGGGTGAACTTCTGAGAAGTAACGCCAGGGAAATGACCTCAGCCAATGGACGACTTCTCCGGCTACTTTACCTTAGTGAAGGGTTTCCACCGCCAGCATGCACAAAATTGTCATCGACATCGGAGAAGCTAGCCCTCGCCACTGAAAGATGTGAGAGGTGGCTCAAGCACCACTCTCGGCAGTGGGCGGCATCTCAAGTCCATGCTTGTGCCCCGCTGATTGGACTGTACAGATTAAACTTTGTTTAATCTGTACAGTCTTCCGGTTTACACAGGTACTGCTTCTAGACAAAACACTCCTACCGCCACTGAAGACGAGAGGCTGGCTTCAGAGATTCACCTGAAAATTGTGCCGCCGGCGCTTGCATCGCCTGTTTCAACATGCTCCTCTGATGAGAATCCCCACCTAATTTTTATTATTCGTTGAATCAGGATACAGTTTGAACTTTGAAAACAGCGCGTTCATATACCGTACTAAATAGTGGTGTCTTAAATCTTTACTCCTCTCAGATCCCCAGAAGGTGGAAACAAGCAAGTTTGACATTGGGATGTACGAGAGTGGCTCCAGAATAGAGGATCAGACCAGATATCATCTGTTAACTTCTCCTTGGATTCCTCCGAAAGGTTACATGTTCAAATGTACGAAAGATCTGAAGCAAAAACGGAGGTTGCAGTCCGCTTGGCTAGACAGGTACCGATGGCTCAGCTACTCAGCGCTTCAAGAAGGTGCGTTTTGCCGAGTGTGTGTCCTTTTCTGCAGACATGAGGTTGGTAAGGGCCAGCATGCGCGCACTGGAGCTCTCGTATCCAAGCCGTTCCAGAAATGGAAACATGCCCTCGAAATCTTCGACACGCGCGAAAACACTAAATATCACCGTGACAGATTCAATAAAGCATTTCCCGTCAAAGTGTTCATTTCTTGGCCTTTACGTTTTCAAATCAGCGGTATGCACTGCTTTGCTGGTTTCGAACTGATATAGTTCTAGATTTCGTTTAATATTTTCTGTACTTATTCAACAGACAGAATCAGGGAAGCATTGATGTCAGTTATTTCTGCCACAATGTTTGTCACATACATATATGTTCTTTTATAATAAAGTTAATATTTTACATTTGTCTTGGCAGTGCGTACTGCGTGGCATTCAAGAATTCGTTTGCAGCACCTAATACACAATGGCTATTGGCCAATTAATTAATCATATTTGATCCATCGACAAATTCTATATGGAGGAGGACGCGCTGCAACGTGAGCCCTCCCCCCCCCCCCCCCCCCCCCCCCCGAACAAAATTTCTGGCTACGCCACTGGCTGCAGCGGCATGTCGTCAACGTACTACACGTGAACGGATATAGATATGCTGTCGTTCAGCAAACGTTCGACAAGCATGGCATACATTGCGGCATGGTAGCTACTTTTGTCCATTTTAATCCGACATTTTTCCCAAGCCTGTACAGGAACATGAACAAAAAAAAAAAAACTGAACGAGCAGTGATCACATCAAAGCTCCTTCAAGGCTAACTTGACAGCAACTCGTCTGCAACAGCAAAACCGTCTTTCAGTGCTGGATGCGAAACCATCTATGTAGCACCGAAGATGAAAATAATTTCATAAAAATGTAATGTAAATTGCAAAATACTTGCATGATATAAAGTATTAGTATAACAGTCAAAGTAAACGTTGTGAGGCTGAGTTTTAAATGTTATTACAATTCATATATTAGCCAATGTGTGGTATTATAAACAGTATTTTAATTTTCCAAAAAAAGCATTGTTTTAGTGAAATTTTTACATGATATTAAGCTTATTATGAAAACAATAAAAAATTGCTTGATATTCATGACAAGACTTATGCTCGAAGTGGTAAAAAGAGGCCAATAAATGATGAAGGTGATACTCGATGCAGTCACTTACAAATGAGTTCACCTGCTATATCGAAAGTATGCAAGAAACTTCTAAAGCGTTAAAGAAGGACACTCTCACTGAAGACTCATTTCAAGCCCTATATAGTGACACATTAAGGCTCTCTTCGGGAAAGTAGGTTAATGTGCGGAAGGGAACGACATATGCTAGGTGCGAGGGCCGTAACAGCTAGCGGCACATGGCTACATTGTCAAGACGGACGTTTCATCTGAGAGCCAAATCAAGGCACTGAAGGAAGTGATGACATCTCCTACCATCCCATTTCCCACTATCAAATATTCCGGTTTACCTTACGTCGCTGGATATATCGGTTAGGTAATCAACTTCGGGTGTGAAGCTTGCACTATTCTTCTTGAAACTAGCGAAACAAGCAGCCCCATGTACTACACTCTTCTACGAGGACAATATTTTAATGGACTGCATTATCCGAAACCAGAGCTTGTTGCCCTATTGTACAAGCTTTTTTTTTTTTTTTCGAAAAAGCTGCCGTGCACCTACTACACAAATGTTCTCGAAGTACTTAAGATCCTGATTCAGTCAGCATTTCAGAATTCAACTCTGAGTTGCCCGAAAGGAATTTACAACAGTTTGTTATTAGGTCCACTTCTTTGATATTTGAAAAATATCTCAGAATTCTTCTCAATAATTATACCAGGAAAGTGACAGAAAAGACCTAGAGGCCAACTCCTTATGTGCACAAGCCGTGCAGGAAGATTTTGAGACTGAATTTTCTAGACGCAGGTCGCATTTTGATCAATTGATAAATATGTAGTGCAATGTGTAACTTTGAAGGACAATGTTTTTATTGTTTGCCGCTCTTTTCGATTCTGCTTAACTGTTTATGCCCGTTTCCATGATTAAAAGTAGTCGCGAGACTACATATACATCTTCAGTCTTTCAACCGACTGATATGTTTTGAACGAAGCTAGAACAGCCCACTCCACTAGGCAAGTGAAATTTTTACTATATGAGTAAATTTTTGTTCTTTACTCTGAATCTGAGACGCGTCATGAATTTTCGCCGGTGCCTCTTTTGAACTAAACGAAAACGGTAGCGGTTGACAGAATTTCCACCCAACAGTTCACCATGCGCTCACGTCAGGTCGCGCTGCACCTGCTTAAAACATTCAAAGGCACATTGCATAGCCTGATAAATTTATTTTTGTACAAAACATAGGGGCAAAAAATGTTGAAGTGTAACCGAAGCTTCATTCGACCGCGCACGGCCGCACTGACGAAGGCGCGCGCGCGCGCGTGTGAGCGGATAGTTGACTGTATTTTATTCCTGGTACACGATAAATGTTCGATGCTGATTACGGCCTTTCTATAAACCATAAGGGGCGAAATGTCAGGACCTGCCGGTTGCAACTGACGCGGGCGAAGCTAAAAGCGAGCGTGCGTTTCCCTGGCGCGTGAACGGCTGTAGCGGAGGAGCAGCAGTGGGGCGGTGGCGACCCCACCGAGGTGCGGTGGGCGGTGGAAACAGACCCCATTGGAGAGGCCGTAAGAGAAGAGAAGCGCGCTCTCCCTCGAGACCGGCCGTGGTTTAACTCTGCTCCCTAAGGGCGACACCATCTGCCGAGAGCTACGAGACCAAGCGCTGCAACGAGCACGCGCCATCGCCGCCGAGTAGAACTGCTCACCCCGAATCCGAAGGGTGCCTCGATGGCCAGCGCGAACCCGTAGGGTGCCGATCGTTAGCCAGAAACGCTCGAATCCACCACGGAAGCACTGTGATCGGCGGTGTTCTGGCAAATAAACATACAGTAGAATCAGCCCCAAAGGCTTTCTCCTTATCGATCTTTAGGGGTCTAAATGCCTCAAGAATTTTTGTTAATGGAGGTAGGGTGCGCTAGTTGACCAACGACTGGGAGCAATTGTCTTAATTATTATTCGCGCAGCAGCGTCAGCGTGCCTAAAGGGCACCTCGTCTACGCATCGGTATCCTGACGCACATTAAGCTGCGTGTGTAGTGCGAAGTGTCCGTCCTTCAACGATGACCAGACTTCCCTGCGAGCCCGTCATCGATGTTTATGTCAGCGCCGATGAATGGCAGCACTGCATCGAGGCACCCTAGATATGTTCCAGCCTCCAGGTCAGCATGATCTTGCCGGAAGAGGAGAGCTAGTGCCACTAGTGCGTCTGGGACGCCTCTAATTGGCGTTTCATCAAGGATGCGCACGTGTATAAACTGAATTGAGCAATACAAAAATAACTAAATTATGGCTCGAAGTGCCAAAATGTTCAGAATACAAAGCCAGTGTTTGCCGATGCATAAGAAAAATAAAAGAATTTAACAAAGTAAAAAAATTGCGGGGGTTTAGGCATGGCTTGAACCTAGTGATAGAGCGAAAGCTGCGAGTGTTGCAGCGATAACCTGTTTAACACCTGCTTTTCAATCCGCGGTTTTTGTTTCATTATTTTTATTTAAATTAGGTTTTGGGAAAAGGAAGGAGCCTTATACTTTTGAGTGGACGCCGTGGAATTGTGGACACCTAAACCTAACCAGGTCAGTATCATGTTTTCATATTTTTTCTTGTATTATGTGCATTGCTTTATAAGAAAGGCACAGTATCAGCATTTAACCTTCAAGGTTGTTCAAGGTGAAAACCTCCGTGAAGCTGACGGCTCGTAAATTTCGCACGTGTTTACAAACAAAGAGGGCGCTCGCGGCGTCGCAGCCGACTGGGGGTGAAAAATAGGGTTAGCGCCCATAGGAATGCATGGAACCGAAATATTTCTAAGCAGTTTTCTCATTTCACAGGGCACATATGATGTCGTTATAATTAGCACAGAGCAACCATGAACATCCTAGAACAGATTGTGAAAGTATGAAATCTCATTACCGAAGCGAAGTATCTTTAAAACGTCGCAAAACGTACGGAGGTGCGAGTTGGGAGGGCGACCAATAAAAACAAAAGTAAACACAGCTTACCACATTTTTCTCGTTTCGCAGAGCACCAGAAGTGGTGACCGGTCGTTAAATATTGGCCAGCGCTTTGAAGAAGTATGCTGCGTCATTGCGGAGGCTGTCTATTTTTAAAACTCCCCGAATAATCTATGTTGTGAATCCCGACACCCCCAAAATGCGCATGCAGCAAATCACGTAGTTTTGTTTAGTCTGATATACTGCCGCATAATTGGCCTGATAATACTGTCCCTCAAGTGATACATCCCAGACAGAATTACATTTAAAAGGCAGTTGTCAAACGCCGTACTACAATACGGACCGAACGAGAGTCGCGCATTGCAGCAGACGACAGCGCAGCTGGCGATACCCACCGCAGCCGCCTCCAGCTCCGGAGCGTCTGCTAGCGACAGCGCCGGTGGTGCACTGCCGTCTGCAACTGTGCGCGGTCAGTTTATCGTGCTGTGAACGATCCCGCAAGTCGTCAGACGTGCAGTACTTGCAAGGGAATGTAGTGTGCCATGCAACATGATGTCGGGGCATGATACAAGACGTTCACCAAAAAATTAGAAGGGTTCAACGCCGCTGAACAGAGTAAAATGTTGCGGTAAGTTGTGTTTACATTTTTCTATGGGTCGCCCTACCAACTCGCACCCGCATGCATTTTGCGGCATTTTAAAATTCCTTCGCCTCGTTAATGAGATTTCATACTTTCGTGGTCTGTTCTAGGATGTTCATGGTCGCTCTGTACTGAATAACGAGATCATAGGTGCGCCTTGAAATTATAAAACTGCTTTGAAACTTTTTGGGTCCATGTATTGCTATGGGCGCTAAGCCTAGTTTTCACCCCCAACCGGCCCAGCCTGGCGACAGAAGCGCCACCGCATCGCGCTTACGTCACAGATCGGTGTTGGTCTATAGGAAGGTCTATATGAGTGGATACCACAGAACTGTGGACACCTACACTTAACAAGGTCAAGGTAATGTTTTCATATTTTTTTTTGTATATTGTACATTGGTTTATAAGAAAGGAGAGGCGCAGTATGTCTTTGGCCTTCAGGTTGTTCAAGCTGACATCGCACAACCCAGGGCTGCCACTCCGTTTAAGTTCAGGTTTTGGGGAAAGGAAGGCGCAGTATACATTTTGGTGAACATGGAATCATGGACACCCACACTTAACTAGGTCAAGGTCATTAGAAAGGCAAATTTAGTGTCACACGATGACCTGCTATACCTAGCATAGTGAAGGTTTCGCTTCCATTGTAAATCGGCTTATAAGAAAGGCGCAGTACCTGCAAGGTCACTTGAATGTGAAAACCGTGCATACCAGACGGCTCGAACTACCTGGGGTTGTTGGTTGGTTTGTCGGGTTTAACGTCCCAAAGCGACTCAGGCTATGAGAGACGCCATAGCGGAGGACTCTGGAAATTTCGACCACCTGGGGTTCTTAACGTGCACTGACATCGCACAGCCCACAACCCCTTGCTTTTCGCCCCCACGAAAAAGCGGCCGCCGAGGCAGGGATTCGATCCCGCATCCTTGGGAATAGTAGCCGAGCACAGTAACCACTGCACCACCCCGGCGGGGCTACCTAGGGTTGTGAAGATTTCGCTTAAAAACTTTATCCGCGGGAGTGAAACGCTATGCGGCATACCTTTAACGGTGGAGCTTAAGTGTCCCCTGATGTCGCATCGAACGCAAACAATGTGTTACGCTGAACGCACACTACCCACGTAGCACCAAACATTAGAATGTTATGAAACTTATCTAGGTTACCTGAATGTTGCCTAACGTTCTGTGACAAAAATAACATTGAAAAGAAGCATTTCACTAAACCTGACTTTTGAATGTTGTTATATAATGTTTGATGTTGCATTATAACCATTATTTTAGTGTTACAAATGTTGTTTCAGTATTGTCTCCTAAAGATTAAAGTAATTTTGGTTCATAATATAAAACATAGTGTATATATTTCACACTGTGTCCCAGCACTTTTGCCCTTTTTCTTCCAGTAACCATGTTTTTCCAATAAAAATTCTTTGCAACTAGAGCTCCGAGATGACACCCACTGTAAAATGTAAGTACAGCCCCAATATTTTGTTAGTTTTGGTTATCTGTTCGCCACTATCACTCATGGAATACCCGTCCGCAATGGATATAAAAGGTTGACTTTATGCCATTTTTCAGAGATGAGTGTAGGAATGGTGCTGCATCATTGAGTTGTAGTGCTGTATTGTGGTCTTTACAAAGCGTGCAAGCTGTGTACCATCAAAAGCGGTGGGCCTACATATGCTCATGCAAGGTTGCTCTACATTTTCAGGAAAGTTACATTTATGTTACATACATATTAGATTTATGTTGTTTAAATGTTTATGAAAACATTATACCAATCTTCATATAGATTGCTAAAACATTAAAAAAAGGACATAACATCAAAATAATTTTCGACTGAAACAAAAATATAACATTGCTCTAATATTTCGGTGCTACCTGGGTGGGACGTATCAAGTTTCAAAACATGGCATCCGGCGATGTCATCGTCCAGCAGTATGAAAGAAATATTAAAAAATAAATGAAAAATTGAAATAACATTGTCCGTGTGTGAAACGCTATCACGTCATGTCTTTAACGGCGTAGCTTAAGCGCCCCCTAATTTTTTCTATTCATATGTAAATAAATGTTAGCTCCAAATCTTGCCTAGCAACGGAGTGTGCGGCAAGTTCAAGCTAAAAATAAAAACCGCCAGCTTTGTCGCATAACAAGCAGACATTCACGAGGCCATGCCACATTTCGTTTTTTCACGGCTTTTAAATGGCACACAAGGTCCCACTTGGCCAGAAAAGACAACCAGAGCAGCACTTACAAACAAGAAACGGAACACATTACGACAGCTGGTTTTGAAATGTAAATACATTAAAAATGGGCAAATTTTGGTGCATCTTCGAGGCTTACAAGCGCCGATTAAGATGACGTATCTATAGTATCTTTTCTTTTTTTTTTTCAAAAGCTAAGAAAGCCTCCCCAAGTTCCCTAGCCGCGGAAAAAAGACCTCGAGAGTCCATAGGATAAAATATTTTTCGCGAACTTTCAGCACTAAACAATAATCCTCAGAGCCATGTACAACTGCAGGTAGTGTTTTCAAGAGTTCCTGCGCCATAATTTGACTTTGGGACCCTTGCCTACACTTTAATGTATTAATTTGCAGCCAACTTGATTTCTGAAAGAAAAATGAGGCAGAAATCAAGATTTGTGATTAAAATTCCCACCACATGAGCACATTTGAGAAACAGTAGAGACACTCGGCTCATGCATAAGTTTGAAATCGAGGGCATAAAAACCTTCCAATAGAGGGACACAGTTTTTCTTCGTTAATATGTTCCCCAAAAATGCGATTTCCCGGTTACTAGGTACAAAACTGACTAATTGTAATCTTATAAAACATACGAACGGCCGAGCCCGGGTGCTTACGGCGAGCTAGAGAGAAGCAGCGCTCATCCACTGTGAAGGCATGAAGGTTTGCAATGCCTTGGTACAATGGGGCGACCCTTAGGACGGGACTACATAGCCTTTGTGAATACTGGTTTATGGGCAAGAAACCACTGCATTTGAGTACTATGCGCAAACATAAGAACGGGCCAGATCTGGGGAATGCAGACAGACCAAGAAGGTGGCCACAGTCAGTCCCCGAGACGGCTTCTCAACAGTGCATCGGTGTAAGGAGAGTGAAGCATTCAAAAAGAACCAGGGAGTGATCCCAGCTCACCACTGCCAACATAGAGGATGTGCAATTAAATCTCATTTGTACTAAAACAAGCACAAACCGATCTCTGCAAGAACTTAAAAAGGGTACTTCATATCTTAATCCTCGAAATGCTAATCTACATTTTTATACAATGAAAATGTCACTAAATGACGTTTTATCTCACTAAACAGTTACTTTTTCAAAATCGGGCATTTTAGATTATACATTTCCCTGGATAATCATACACACGAGTGCTCAGTCTTCATAACTGAAACAGCCATGCAGTGATAAAGTATTCCATTTGACCAAGTGTATGTATTCACTGCTCGCCCACCCTACAAATGCCACTAAGCTGCCAGAGTATAGAAGTTTTCAAAAAGTGGTCCAAGGACGCTGCCATATTGGAGACTGGGCTGTGCTTGTAGCACAGGGAAGAGCCGAGGATTACCTCCCCCAACCTAGCCCCACATCCCAGTCAAACTGGTTTCTCCAAGGGCCAGGAAAAAGTCTCTCAATGCTCACAGCCTCTCAATGCTCACTACCAGCAGTGACTAAGAATAAGTTTCAGAAACTACTACCTGTCCAAATTGCTGTCCTTTGCATTTCTGACGACCACAGCACACTGCTGATTCACACTTCAAACAACAGCAATGCCATCAATTACAGCAAAAGTGGTCCAATTTAAGTGCCAAATGCAGTCCCCTAGCTCTAACACTCAAACTTTGAAGCCTACAGTAGATACTTTTTCTTACAATTCCTTGAAGTGTGAAAACGCTTGAAAATAATGGCACGGGAAACAACGCCACTATCAAAACAAAGAAGACCAAAGCAAATACTATTCCCCTTTTTTTATTGGCAAGGTAACCTGCATATTTTAAAAGTTAACAAAATACCGACAGTATTCCTCAAAATGTTGCATAAAAAGAACTTTATGAACCATTTTCACAATGCTTGTTGATCTTGATCCCATCATTCATGCCACAATAAATATTGGACAACTTTACTGCATGTGACACACAATCTTCATGGACTTGCACTTGGTGACTACAATGCATTTTACAACAAAGAAGAGATTATGACTGTGGCAAGGCATCCTCCTTTAAGGCTCTGTGCAAGGCATGTGGCCATTGAATAAAACTGATATTGGCAGGTTATACACCAAAACAGAGTAACCAAAAAAAAGCCATTTGGCAAGAAAATAAGACTGCGCATAAAGTGACAGACTTGAATAAAACACGCAATTACAACAAGAATTCATTAGCGGCATCCACAACATTTCCTTCTTCAAACTCAGTTCAGTACCAAAAAAGTTTCATCAACTTCACTGTACGTGTTAGTCAAAACATAGCGATCAGTTCACATCAGTTATAGGCACATAGGCACTACAATCCTACGTCACACTGGCACTTCAAAATAACTCTAAAGTCCACAATTTTCTTCTCACTCTGTAATGGTAAGAAGGCCCCCTACATTCCCCCGTAATCAATAACTTATCTTGCATCGCACATGTGATATGCTACCGTTAGCATTAAAACAAAGTAAGCGAACTTGGATACATAGCCACCGCCTGCAAAACAAAAACGATCTCGAACCACATCTGATTACATGCAGAAACAATAATTAAATTGCCGAAGAACCAACGCACAAATTGGAGGAGCCCAGGTGTAAAACGAACAGCTCCATGGCAAAAGGGGAAACAAAGAAAGTAGGAGCCAAGCAAGAACCCAGCTCCAAGGCAGATAGACATTTGCAGTGGCAGTGTGGAAAGGAAGCCCACTTCAGGACAAAGTCACTTCCCAAATCTTCACGTTACTGTCCTGGCCAGCAGACACAATTGTTGAATTGTCCAACCATGCTAGCCTGGTAATTTGGCTCTGGGGATGAGCCTCTGTAAAAAATAAATGAGCAAGTCAGTCTGATGGCAAGAATGGGCCCTTTGGAAAACTCTGGAAGTCAGCTTCTCTGCATAGCGCCAAACCTGTTCTGAGGGCAGAAATAGGGTGCAGCACAGGAGACATCTCGCGTGACAATAATGGCCATGTCCACTTCCTCTGCCTCGTGTCGCTGTCGAGATTGTGGGACTAAGAGCGCCTAACAGGTACCATTTGTACCTCCCCCATCCCACTGTTTAATAGCAAAGGAATGCTGCTCGCATGAGGCTTGACATAGAAGTATTCGGCACTGCACCCAACTTGTGCTCCAATGATGGGCTGCGCAGCCAGGGTAAAGGGGATTTTACTATACAGCAAAGCTGACTTACGAAGTCTTGCAAAGGGCCCATAATGTATGCAGAGCTGACTAACATGCACAGATATCTTTTCCCCAGCTTTTAAAAAGCTGTTCCTCGGGTCATATACCAAGTTGCACATAAAAAAGCTTAAAAAAAAAAAGCAAAAGGAAACAAACAAGCAAAGGTCAAAGTTTGCCGTCCAAATTGGTGCAATGTTGATTTTTACCACCCTTGACTGCTGACAAAAAAATTCCTTAGACTTCCTCTCACTGCTACTCAACCACATGCCAAAATTTGACCTGGCATTCTATTTATTCCCCCAGTCAGCAAAAATATCCCTATATACTAACATTCCAGTTGGTTAAGGGCAGTACTTGACATACACAGATTGGTACAAGTGCTTTTTCCCTCCACAGAAAACTGGAACCCCTTCACAAACACTGACGTGCTGATATCTACCATGCTTTATATTGCAATTATTTTCTTCTTTACTCTATAAAATGAACTCGATATGTGCCATTATCTTTATTGCAGTCTTTTTCTTCTTTACTCTTCAAAGTGAACTCCCTGCTCGGACCTAACCATGGCCTACAGTATGCATATAAAAAGAACTGATTGTATCAATATTCCATGTTTACACACAAAATGCAAAATGAAAAACCAAATTTACTTATTTATGCTTGTCTGCACTTGATTTCAGCATTAGTACTCTGAAATCGACTGAAAAATTAATGCCTTCTACATAGACACGCACAATTTCGATCAACAAAGAATAGGAAAAAAAAATAAGGTATACATTTACAATTTATGGCCACATTTAAGATGGCAGATATACCACAGAACACTGAATAGGATTTAACAAAAAGACACCAATCATGCTTACTCTTGATGTTGATATGCTTTGATGGCTGCTCAGTGCTCCAAACAATCACACCAGTATCCAAACTACCAGTAGCAAGAAACTTTGAGTCAGGCGACCAGCCAACACAGTTCACTCGAGCCGTATGGAAGCACCAGTCCAGTTTGTGGGCCAGCTGAAAGCAGACAGTAAAGGATCAATTTAAGAGGCCACTTTGAAAACTTTTTATATTTAAAAAAAAATAATAATAATCAATTTTTCAAACTTTATTTCATCAAATTATGCAATTATTTCTGAAGAACTGGCAAAAAGACTATGCTTTAACTAAAACTATTCCAAAGATTCAGCCAAATTTGTAACCACGGGTTCATTTTGCAAAACCAAAGCTAAAAGTTTGTTTTTATATATTGAAAAATGTTTTCATTTTTTGCTGCCTTGCTTTTTTTTATTCTTATTTCAGTTTACAATCATAATTGTTTCTAAGCATGTATGTCCACTTTACTTTGCATTTACAAAAAAAAAACCGCTCATAAGGGGCGGTGCGCATGACATATTGTCCACGTGGACTGTACACTAGAGCGTCCCCCATTGATTTGAACAACCTGCAAACATATTTTTGAGGAAAAAAAAAAAATAAATAAAATATTTTACTTAATTTACACAATCGATAGAACCAAATTTGTAACCCCTTGTGCATTATTAAGCTTCAGTTTGCGCAAGAAACGAAAGAAAAAAAAAAACAGATGCATGAGCAAAAGAAAGCAGACAAGACAAATAAAGACCTCAACGACCTCCAACACAAGCAAAGAAAGACCTGATCTACAAATGTGGTGGATTTTAACCCTCCTGGACTTCGCCGTACGAGACATGTAGCAACATCAATTTGTTTTTGTTGTTTTGCTTGAAACTTACTTCGCTGCCATTCCCTCTTTACGTAAACATTCGTAATCTTTTTCCTCAAACAGATTTTTAACAAAACTTTTCGCACTTATTTTGCTGCTATTCCCTCTTTACGCAAACATTTGTAACCGTTTTCCTCAGATTTTTTAAACAAAACTTTTCAGTTATTTTTCATATATCAACTACACACTGAACTATTTAAAATAAAACTGCGATGAATTGTTAGTTGCATTTGTTTTAAAAACATTCCTTATAGAAAACCATTGTTTTCGGTAAATCTGTCATAAAAACAATATTGAGGATGTATTTATTTATTACACAGCTGATGTCTCTATGTACATAACTGCAAAATCATATTTCCTTGTGGAAAACTATGCAAAAGTTATGAATAGTGGTGTGGGATACATATATAACATTTTTTTACAATAAAGTTGAGCTGAGTTCAGTTGAAAGTCTTTCATTAACTAGAAAGGCTCACGGACATGGATGGGGGTCTTCACAGAGTCTTCACTGCTTACATAGGTCGTCACTCATCTCACATTGCTCTGACCAGGCCACTGATGGAGCCATACTTGGCAAATATGATTTGTGAGTTAGAGTCAGTTGCTAGAAGGGAACGGTAGCTCATGTGGTAGGATCTGATCTCGGAGTGTCTAGTTGAAAAAGCAGGGCAATCTCAGAGAAGATGAGATGCGCCACCGCACGTCAGTTGTGCAGTGGGGGCACGTAATCATTTCCTGTGTACTGATGATGCCAACGGGCTATAATACATGGCATGTAAGCCGCATGGGCGAGGAGCTTATAGACCTCCTGACATCAAGTGAAATGGGTATTACGCGTAAAAGATGGGTCCAATGTGGCCACCTGCAAGCAATGCTGACTGAGGCTGAGAGGACTGGTCTGTGTATAGTGCATATAAAAAAAGGAATCTTTTTGTGTGTATTTGAACATTCTAATCAGAATTTAAAAAAAAGGCAATTTTTAGTATAGACCACTAATTGCCTCTTTGTATTTGATATTAAATTTTTTATTCTGAAAAGTGGCCTCTCATACTTTAAACTAATAGCCCGGCTCAAGCAGGCCTCACATTCTTGAAACAATGCAGTATTTGATGAGACAATTCTATGTCATATGTACCATAGAGGGCATAAGGACGTTTAGAGGTATTCCTAATGCTTACTGAATAACTCCCCTTCATGGATCACTGCCTTGTCGTGGCGGAGGGGCTTGCGAAACTCGATGAAGTCGTGAGCTCTGCTGTGTAGGGCCACCCAAGATAGACAGGTCACGGCAGAGAGTTCTGACAAAATGTGATTCACTGGAGAAGGTAATGGCAACCCACTCCAGTATTTCCTGCCAAGAAAACCCTATGGCCAGTCACAATACCATTAATGATATGGCGCTGGAAGATGAGCCCCCCCAGGTTGGAAGGCGTCCCATATGTTACTGGGGATGAACAAAGGGCGATTCCTAGTAGCTCCAGGACGAATGAAGCGGCTGGGCTAAAGCCAAAAGGACGCTCAGTTGTGGATGTGTCGGGAAGCGACCGGAAAGTCCGATGTTGCAAGGAGATGTATCACATAGCAACATGGAATGTAAGATCTATGACGCAAGGTAAACTGGATATCGTCAAGCGAGAAATGGACAGATTGAACATTGATATCTTGGGTATCAGCGAGCTCAAGTGGATCGGAATGGAAGAATTTAACTCCGGCGACCATTATGTCTTTTATTGTGGGCACGAATCCAAGAGAAGGAATGGGGTCGCTCTCATAGTAAACAGAAGAATGGGCAAAGCAGTGCTAGGGTACAACCCCAAAAACGACCGAATGATTTCACTTCGGATCCAAGGTCACCCTTTCAACATAACAGTTATCCAAGTCCATGCACCGACCACTACTGCTGAAGAAGCTGACGTTGAGAGATTTTATGCGGACCTACAATGCCTTTTAGACCGCACCCCATCATCAGACGTCGTTTTTCTTATAGGAGACTGGAATGCTAAGGTAGGGAGTGAAGAAATATCCGGAATTACAGGCAAGTTCGGTCTTGGTGAGCCAAATGAAGCTGGGCAGAGGCTAGTAGAGTTTTGTCAAGAAAACAACCTGACCATAGCGAATACTCATTTTCAAAAGCACAAGAGGCGCCTGTACACATGGACTTCGCCGGACGGTCTGTACAGGAATCAGATCGATTATATTATTTGCCGACAGAGATGGAGAAGCGCTATACAAGCACTAAAAACAAGGCCTGGGGCCGATTGTGGCACCGATCATCAGGTTCTTGTTGCCAAGATTAAGCATCGATTGAGAAAAACGCAGAAAGCTAGAAGGCCTTTCAGGTATAATCTGGATCAAGTTCCATTAGAATATGCTGTGGAAGTGAGGAATCGATTTCAAGAATTAGATCTAGAAGACAAAGAGCCCGAAGAGATGTGGACTGATGTTCGTGATATAATACAAGAAGTTGCTACTAAGGTAGTTCCAAAGCAAAAGAAATGCAAGAAAGCAAAATGGTTATCTGAAGAGGCTTTGCAAATAGCTGAGGAAAGGAGGATGGCAAAAGTTATGGGGGAAAGAGAAAGATACAAGGTTCTCAATGCGGATTTTCAGAAAATAGCAAGGAGAGATAAGAATGCCTTCCTGAACATACAGTGCCAAGCAGTTGAGGACAACAGCCAATTAAGGAACACAAGAGCTCTGTATAAGACAATCAAAGATATCAAAGGAAGCTTCTGTGCTAAGATGGGCATGATAAAGGACAAACGAGGCAAGGACCTCACTGAAGCCGCAGAGATAAAGAAGAGGTGGCAGGAATACACAGAAGAACTGTACAAGAAGGACCCGAATGTGCAAACCCAACATAAGACGGTTGTGGTCACTGATCTCGAGCCGGGCATCCTGAAGAGTGAAGTTGAATGGGCCTTAGCCAGCCTTGCTAAGAACAAAGCTAGCGGAATTGATACAATTCCAGCTGAGTTGCTTCAAAACCTCAACCATGACGCTGTTAACATTCTGCATACATTATGTCAGAAGATTTGGACAACCCTGCAGTGGCCACAGGATTGGAGGAGGTCAGTTTACATCCCCATTCCAAAGAAAGGCAGTGTCAAAGATTGTTCCAACTACCGCACGATCGCGCTTATTTCGCATGCTAGCAAGGTGATGTTGAAAATCCTCCAAGGTAGGCTGCAGCAGTATGTGGATCGGGAGCTTCCGGACGTGCAAGCTGGGTTTCGCAACGGCAGAGGAACTAGAGACCAAGTTGCCAACCTTCGCTGGATCATGGAAAAAGCAAGAGAGTTCCAGAAACCCATCTACTTCTGCTTTATTGACTATGCGAAAGCGTTTGACTGCGTAGATCACAGCAGATTGTGGCAAGCTCTCCAAGAGATGGGAGTTCCAATTCGCCTCATCTGTCTCCTCAGGAACCTGTATGAAGGGCAAGAGGCCACAGTCAGAACTGGGCATGGTCTTACTGATTGGTTTCCGATTGAGAAAGGAGTGAGGCAAGGCTGCATACTGTCGCCCTGCCTATTTAACCTATATGCAGAGTGCATTATGAGGAAGGCTGGTCTGGACGAGTCTTCAGCTGGAGTGAAGATTGCTGGAAAACGTATCAACAACCTTAGATATGCGGATGATACCACTTTAATGGCAGAAAGTGAAGCGGAACTCAAGAGACTTCTGATGCGCGTACAAGAAGAGAGTGAGAAGTTTGGGCTTAAACTGAACATTAAAGAGACAAAGATCATGGCGTCTTGCCCTATCAAGTCCTGGAGCATCAAGGGACAAGAAGTGGAAGCTGTGACAGATTTTCTCTTCTTGGGCTCCAAGATTACCTCGGAAGGAGACTGCAGCCATGAAATTAGGAGACGCCTGCTTCTGGGAAAGAGAGCAATGGTTAGCCTTGACCGCCTAGTAAAGAGCAGAGACATTAGTCTGCCAACCAAGATCCGTATAACTCGTGCTATGGTCTTTCCAGTTGTGATGTATGGATGCGAGAGTTGGACTGTGAAAAAGGCTGACCGCCGAAGAATTGACGCGTTTGAATTGTGGTGCTGGCGAAGACTCTTGAGAGTTCCTTGGACTGCCAGAAGATCAAATCAGTCAATATTGTCGACCATAAACTCTGACTGCTCATTGGAGGGTCAAATTCTAAAGTTAAAGCTCAGCTACTTTGGTCATCTGATGAGAAGAGAGGAGTCGCTGGAGAAAGATTTGATGTTGGGAAAGGTTGAGGGTTGCCGGAGAAGGGGTAGGCAGCGAACGCGATGGTTAGATGGCATCCTCGAGGCACTGCAGATGAAATTATGTGATGTTAGGAAGATAGTGAGAGACCGGAAAGCATGGCGTGACATGGTCAATAGGGTCACGAAGAGTCGGACACGACTGAACGACTGAACTGAACTGAACTGAATAACTGCGTGTATATTATGATACAAAGCTGTTTCATGAAGAGGCATATTTAAGGGGGGAGTGATCACCCCTCTAGACTAAACATTTCATAAAAAAAAAATCATGCTGAGCTTCATTTCTCTTTCTACGAAAAAAATTCAAAAAATACATGGCTCAAAAGAGACCATTTTATCTCCTCCAGCCATAAATCTGCCCTTGGGTTCATGACCCAAACTTTTTTAGCAGCACTGTACCCACCATCACTGATGCGGTGAAAATATGCTGCCTCGTGTGCATAGAGAATGCGTAGAGCGAGTTCTGTTCTCTGGGCATTTGGCCTAGACAATGCTGGCCCCATCACCTCGCAACTTGTCCTATGATAACCTTTCTTTGCAACCCTGCGTCCCAGATTTATTTCATGTGAACATGGCACCCTCATGGCCACACTTTCGAGGCCTTGCTTGTTGCTACAAGGACAACACAGGTTAACAAGGTGATAAGCTAACACCCTTCCATTTGTCTTTCTTTCATAAAATAGCTAAGGCTCAGATGAGAACAGTTTCACAAGTTCAAGTTTACTTACCTGCCCAGTCCCAATGGATGAAAACAGTGCTGCAAATACTCTTTAGCTTCCTCAAAACTTGTATCATTAATTAATATTAATAATTAGTAATAACTAATTAATTAATAATTAACTAATATTATTGTACCTGGTTTTGGAGTGCAAAAATAAACTTTCAGCTTCAACTTCAAAAGAAAAACTGACTAGCCAAATTGCCCCATGTACTGATTCCAAACAGTGCAGGCAAAATGCTTATAACTGAAACTAGCACAGCTGCCCTCTAAAAGCATCATAGACACTACCATTAATACTTGTTCCATACCTCGTAGCTTGAGCTGAGGTAAAGACGGACCATCCGGTTGGCATCAGAAGCAGCCAAGTATTGGCCGTCCGGTGAGTATCTGACATCCGTGATTGCTCCACTGTGGTCCATCACTTTCTTCTCAGTTAGGCAATGGCCTTTTAAGATGTACACATGAACCTTGTGGTCCTAGGCATGTAATAAAACAATGTTAAAACAAGGAACACTCCTTTTTTGAAAATGAAGGATGGCCTTATGAAGACATTGCCTTAAACGGACACAGAGCCCCAGATATGGAAATTGCCACGTGCAACAATACCTTGTGCCTCTGAACACTTCAGCCTATATATACAGTCGAATCCGGATATATCGAACTCGAAGGGGATCATGAAATAGTTCGATATATCGACTATTCGATATACAGAAATCGGCTTGAGACGCCACTTGCGATTGTGAAAAATGATACTGTATCTGTCGCATAGTCAACCAACTCGCATAATGAACCCACTCCCCACTTTTGCCCCAGAGAATTTTGAAAAAAAAAAATAAAAAAAGCGTTCGGTGCCACGTCCCTACGTTTCGATCATCGCATCCACAGCTCATTTATTGGCAGTGCGCCAAGATGCAGCGCAGCGATAACGTCAGGGCGTGCTTATCTTTTGACTATACTTTTCATAGATCCGGGCGAGTGCCCGCGTGATGGCTTGATTGCAAAGCCTGGTTTGATTTATCGCGCCGCGCTTGGGGCGGGCGTAGTCCACTGCTACAAAATCATTGGCAAGCGTGATAGCTGCAAATGCCGTTTGAAGCGAACAATGCTAAAAGCCGGTGTCATGATCACAGCTGACCGTGTGCTTTCGGTGATTCATAGATACAAGAATGAACAACTCTCGCAAAGAAAAGAAAGGAACTGCTGCTTCTTAGTGTCTGCAGTCGCCGTATCTTACGCGCGTTCAAAAGCACGATAACATGAGCCACGCAGAGCGTTTACAACACACACTGAAGAAGCGTCTGCCACGGGTTGAGCTGGCTTGTCCGCGCATGCGTAGTGAAAGAGAAACCGGAAAAGAGAGGAAGGGAAGAGATAAAGCTCAACAGGTGCACCTTTGCGCTTCGCTCCATGGCGTTTTTCCCCCTCTCCCGAACACCATGGCTGCATTGGTTCCCTCTTGTTCCTTCATGCACATGGCTTGCAAATGTCGCATGCTGGCGCGCGGCAAACATGGCTGCAAACGATCACCGCAGATACCGCAGATGCGCGCACCTTTGGGGAAAGGGCACGGCGCTGACCTAGACCAGCAGTCACTGAACTGTGCCCTCACATTCCTTCCGCACGTGGCTTGAAAACGTCAAGCAGCAAGCGGCCGAGGGTGATGCGATCGTCTTTGGGGAAGGCACATGTCCAATGCGTGGTGCGGAGTTCGATATATCGAATGACCGGTGAAATTGAGCTTGATATACAACGCAGCTTTCCTATACTTTTACATGGGATTTTCAAGGGGATATTCCGCGAGTGTGATATAACCAAAATTCGAATTATCCGGGTTCGACTGTAGAGTGCTATAGACCCTAGAAAAGCATTGTTAATAAAGAAAGTTTCCTCTCCCCTTGCAGCCTCTCCACAGTGCTGTCATGGTATGATGCTGCTAAATTATGCCAGCACTCAAGGTATTAATGGGAGGGGGTACCCTCAGGGTCCCTTTAAAGAGGCAATTGAACAGTGAACACAACGAAAGCGATTGAACTGTCAGGTATGATTTTTTTTTTTAGCATCTCAAGCAGTTCCATAAAACTATGCACAAAATAAAAAAGAACCCTGTAATATGTCTGTGACGTGCTGATTTTCTTGGGCAGCTGTGCTGTGTGTGTGAGGTCCTCAAAAAAAAAAAAAAAAAAAAAAAAGCCCATACACTGGCATGTATTGTATTACCGTGCAATACTGCAACATAGTATTGCCAATATGAGAGCAACTTGAATCCCATTTTCAAAACATACAAAGATGCCTATAATCAGGGTTGCTGAGCGAGTTGTTTGCTCACGATGAAAAATGTAGCGCTAGTAGCAGAAAGACAGAATGAATAAAACACAAATGCACTTTCACAATTCAGCCTTGCTTAGTTGGTAATTCCATATATGAATCCTGCAGCTTATGCATGAAGGCATAGGAACAGCAACCCAATAAAAACTGCTGAATGTTTACATTGGGAACACTAAGAAACACTATATGACATTGTGAGCATTGTTTAAGTCTTGAATAACAAGTATGAGGAGAAACAGTCAAGTCAAAAATACAATGAAAGGGACAATTCAATGATGCATGACACTAAGTATGCATTCCATTTTAAAAATAAAAAATGCCACAGATTAAAGAAACACACTTCATACGACAATGACTTCAACAAGAGTCAGATGTAATCAACAAGCTATATTTCTAAAGGTGTCGACCAGGAAAACACTATATAGGTCTTGCCCCCTCTTATGCCTCAAGGATACTGGCCCTACCCTCTGATGCAGATAGAAAGGAAGGTCAAAGCGCTGATTACCACCTGAACAAACTTACCCAAAAGCATTCAGTCTATAAGAAAGCAAAGACGTGCACAACAGTTCATGTAACAAAACCAAAACAAACAACAAACCAACTGGCAAAGCCAGCTGCATGTGTACACAGAGAGGTCTATCAGTAGCAAGCTAAACATTACTGTTAAGGAAAGCAAAATCAGCATCAAGCAAGGCCAGTAGAGATGCAGTCACGCTCCAGTTTTCGTGTCTGAAGCACTATATATCAATTCCATTCTTGCTTCCCTGAACATTCTAAACAAAGCAAAAAGAGCTATTTTAAATTAATATCAACACACACACACACACAGAGACTATCCAAGAACAAAGCTGTACATTCACTGCCTCACTACATAAAACAGGTCATAAAATATATGTTAATCAAATATTTAGGGGTACATATCCCCCAAGGTGGGGTACATTTGTAAGAAGGGAGTAATTGCTCATTAACATCCACCCAAGCGCAGCATGTCAATGAGTAATTACTCCCTTCTTAAAAATACATGTTAAGGTCTTTAATGCCAAGAACAAATTGTGCACATTATGTACGGTCATTGAAGCTGCAAGAACAGTGCATAGAGCAAGGCACAAGGGATGATGGACTTCACCAACTGTATGCACTGTGTTTGCAACAGTGTACTGAACAAGCATGACATTTTTCTAACATCCTTCAAGTGGATGCACAGGCCACTAAAAGTGAATGTAATCAGTTTACCTGGCTATGTGTGCACAACGGTGGCACAGGAAACCGTGGGAGCTGACTGCAAAATTAATAAATTCGCAGGTGATCGATCTGACTGTAACGTGTGTGTGTGTGTGGCAAGTTGCCGCTGCATAGGTCATTGCAAATGCTTTCCGCTCCCACAGGCACCCTGTGGCTCACAACCGATGGCTGATGCCAGTTGTGGCTAGCAATTCTGTACTACACCTCGTGCAGATTTGAACATAACAATCCAGCACTAGTGTGACATTTTGGGGAATGCACAATCTTTCCCCAGAGACCACCTCACCCTGGACAAGGTGGTGGTGGGCTCTCTTTTTGAGGTATCTATACAGCGTGTCCCAGCTAAAGCTAAAATCAACAGAGATTTTAAAAAATTCTAAGCATTCTTCCAACTGACATCAAGTAAGTATTGTTACGAGTCATGTAAAGCATAAAATGGTATCTTTTACATTCTACCCATTGAATAAGGGGTCAAATTAAACAATTAACTTTTAAATTGAGATTTAAATCAAAGATGTGATTAGGAAAGTTGTCGAGAACCACAAAAAAGTCTGAACCAGGTGCTTCCAGCAAGGTAACCTCAATAACCCTTCTTATTCAGCAAAAATAAAAGCCGCCAAAAGACATCAGAATTGTGCTCACCTTGGCTCCACCAACAGCAAGATCTGGCTCTTGAGGGTGCACAGTGACACAGCTTGGCTCATAGTCCACAGGATGTGAAGCAACCTTCATGTCATTCTCCACCAAAGAGATCTGATTTAGAAGCAACAAATGTGACATACAAGCATGAATTGTCACGGTTGTCTATGTAAGAGGTATAGCCAAGGCAGAATTCATCATGCAAAAAAAAAATATGTATATATATATATATATATTTACATCGCAAATGTCTGCTAAAATAACCAGATTTCCATCCGCTGTGGCCATGCCACGTGGCTGGGAGTCCATCTTAACACATAGGTTCCTTGAAGAAAAACAGCAGAATATGAAAACATGAACACTGTACCAATAGAAAGAGCCTCTTGTTACCATAGCAACCCTCAAAAAAATGCAAAGCCCTAACTTTCATTCCAAATGAAAACACCACTGCATGTTCAATTTCAAGTCACAAAAATCTCAGAGCACATCTAATCCAAGGTTCAACAAAAGTTGGTCTGTTCAGACTTTAATAGCAAATTACACATAACAGTCACCAACCAAGTCCACGTAAAAAAAAAAAGGTTTTGGAACCGTACGAGTTCTGAAACGTGTCATTTTTACTTTAACTTGATCAGTGGCCGATATACTTTTCGTTCGACCTCAAAGTACTAGAAAATCATTTGGCACAAAGCAGGTCTAAAAGGAAACAATGTTCATCCATTTACTTACGAGTACTGATTGGACAACAAGCTGATAGACCGTACAGTATCATCTAGGCCACAAGTGTAGATGGAGTCCGTGCCTGTGCACATGTCTTGAACTTGATTGCTGTGGCTGTTGCCGGACACACGGTCCTGGTCTCCCGATGCAGCATCCCAAAAACATACACTGCTGTCAAGGAACATGGCAAATAAGAATGCAGCTCAAATGATCTACCAGAAGACTACCCTGACCCACAAGCAGCAATTACAATTACAACAAAGGATACTGATGCAACCATCGTGACTTCCTGTGTAAATAGTTTCTCTGTTTGGGCTTACAGCAAGTGCTGTAATGGACTTGTGGTGGCCCTGCAAAAAAAAATTTGTTTTCTTCAACACACCATTTCTATTCCGTTAATGTAGAACTACGTAATAAGCACTTTGCCCGGCAGCTTAAGTTAGGTTTTACAGCTATGACCCGCAGGATAGCAGATTACGGTTTACAACAAACGTCTCAAAGCAACTCTGGCTATGAGGAACATGACCCCCCAGTGCAATGCTCTAAAAAATTTCCAAACACCCGGACTTTTTTTAACATGCAATGACATCACATTACACATCGGCACCTCGAGTTCAGCCACATGAATGCACATCCAGAATTCTTTCTTCCTGCAAACAATCCTCCCCTCCCTTCCGACAGGCTCATCTCAATCACCTGAGTTCTGCTAATTTCAATTTTCTTTTCGCTGAGTATGCCTTGCTAGTCTGAGCAAATATGGTACTGAACATTAGACTACATTGAGAGAAAATCTATTTTGCAATCAGAGTCTTCGAACGCAAAAGCTTGACGTCTTACTCAAAACACACGAGTGCTTAAGTTCATCCTTGGCCCGTCCAGCATGTTTCAACAACTATGCTGTCTTCAGCTTCTTGGATACAAATTGCAATAAAAGGGGCCGTATCCACTTGGCAAGCAGCTGTGCCCTAGAGTAAATATACCAGGCACTGCATCACATATAGTCGTTTTCAAAAAACAAGGATGCCGACCAGTAAAATTAAATTTAGCTAGAGTAATCACCGCAAGGATCATGCGTAAATCGGGTTAAGATTACTCTTGATGTGATTAAGCATGTGTGACATTGTCTGTATTATAAGTTGGTTTGTGGTTTATGGGGTTTAACATCCCAAAGCGACTCAGGCTATGAGAGATGCCGTAGTGGAGGACTCCGGAAATTTTGACCACCTGGGGTTTTTAACATGCGCTGACATCGCACAGGACACCGGCGCCTGGCTTTTTGCCTCCCACAAAAAGCGGCCGCCGAACCAGGAGTCGATCCCGCAACCCCGGGAACAGTAGTCGAAACCCCGGGAACAGTAGTAGAGCGCCCCAACTACTGCGCCACCCGTAGTTATCAGTGATTTGTGACTTATAGTGATTTATAAGTATTATAACTGATTTGAGATGTAGCCGTGATGCTGCCAGTGTTTTTTTTTTCGACGATTCAAGATGAAGATTTTTGCGGTGATTACGCTAGCTTTTAAAGATGAATCTTTTTGGCGTGATTTCATTGTGAACAAGGCCCCCGTTCTGGGTGCCGAAACATCAACATCAAATTTCATTCTACTAGTTGGAGTCTGTTTTTCAAAATGTATGCGCCAAGACAGACATAATTCCATCATACTCTCAACTTTACAAGCAAAGACATTTTTTGGTGTGTGTCAACAGTGCCTCCATTAATGCTTGGAAGAACACCAGCCAAGTGGCACAGCAGTCATCAGTGCTTAGCCCCACTCACTTGATGGTATGCACTAAACTGAAAGACAAAGTGAGAAGCTGCCAAAACCCCCTAAATTAAGCTACCCAAATATTGTAAGTGAGCCTAATTACAGCTTTGCATATATGATGCACTCACCTTTATTACTCTACGTGGCTTCTCAGGGTTGTTGATATCCAAATAGTTTATGAAGCCTGAGAGAGAGACCGAGAGCAAGTAGTCTCCTTGCCAGAGACAACTCACTTGCTGATCCATGACGTCCGTTCCCATCACGAACTCACTGCATTTAAATGCAACCAGAGGGGGTTAACAAAAAAAGCACATTTTGCCCTCAGATACAGTGGCAGAACTAGATGTTTGCCGAGTAATTTTTTCTTTTCAACTCCTGATATTTTGCGCTTATTTTGCGCCGTCTAATCGAATACGTCAGCATAGTTTCAGCAAAATTCTGGATTAAAATTTACTAAAAAGGCAATGATGCTTCAAAGCTCTGTAATTTATATAAATATCTGCTCCAATGCATGTTCCCACCATTTAAAAAAAAAAAAATAAAAAATATTATGGTGCAACGACACATGGCATCAGCAAGTCATACCAAGATTACAAGTCTAACTCACAACTAGTTCTCCTGAAATAATCTAGGTCATTTTGGAGTCATTTCTGCAAAATGTGAAGAAAAAACAAAAGGAGCACTACAATTAATTCAACCAACTGTAGCATCTCACACTGGAGCTAGCACCTTTCTGTAATGTTGGTTATCAACAAAAGAGACAAGTCAATGGTGCAGATTCAAAACAAGTAACTCACGTGACAACAGATAATGTGCTTGCATCCCAAATCTTGCAGGTTTTGTCTCCAGATGCAGTCAAAATCTTAGTATTGTCTGGGCTCCAAGCAACCTTGCAAAGCACGAAGCCACAAACATGAACACACCAATTGAAAGGTTGACATAGAGGTGCTTCCAATATGAACGAGGACAGCCACTTTGCACAAATGACAATTTTTTTGTTTACTCCTCTACTATTGTATAAGCCAAGAAAAAAAAATTCCGTAGAACCCCTTTATAGTAAAGTCACTAGGACCAGCAAAAATCTTTACTACATCAGTCTTTACTTTCAAAAGCTATGCGGAATGTACTAATCAATCAGGACAAATTAGAAAATCGTTCCCGTAGGAACAATTTGTTCTTTGGTATAAAAGATGACAATGATAAGGAAACATGGGATGAATCAGAGGGGAAGAGTATATCTGACTGCTGTGACAAATTAAGTGTCACTAGTGAACCATCAACAGTCGAGAGAGCACACAGGATGGGGAAGTATAAAGACAATAAACCAAGGCCTATTATAGTAAAGTTTGCGCTATTCAAGGACAAACAGAGTCTTCTTTCTGCTGCTTCAAAACTAAAGGGCACTGGTATGTCGATAAGTGAAGACTACTTTCAGCAAGTTCGTCGTTGTAGAAGCAAACTTATCGCTTATGCGAGAGAACAAAACTCAGAAGCTAAATTTAAACTGAAGTACACCAAAATGACTTTTGACAGCAAAACGTATAGTTACGATGGTGCAATCGATTCCGTACAGGAGAATACGCAATAGCAAACAGAATGTGGGCCACCGCGGCTTAGAAAACACTTATCAGAGCGCCTATTCATCGTTGTTATCAACTGTAGAGTAGTAGCCTGAAGAATAAGACAGATGAATTTGCAAGCCTTTTGCACATTTCACAACCTGATAGTGATCAGGACTGAATCCTGGTTAGAGCCTGGCATATCAGATTGTGACATGTTTCCATCGGAATATTTAGATTATCGGAAAGACCGTAATCGGCAGGGCGGAGGAGTGTTCATCCTTGTGCATAACAGAATACGAAGTGCGCCGTTACACTACGATGGCGTCTCTTCAGAATGCGTTTCGTGTAGAATATTGCTTTCTAGCGGTAGGAGCCTTGTGGTGGGATCGTTTTACAAGCCACTGTCGTCAACAAGCATAGAGCCATTTCGTAGCCTTTCACAATCACCGTCAGCATTGTCATCGGAAACCATTCTACTGGGAGGCGACTTTAACATGCCTGAAATTGTATGGCGTGACCGCTGTCCTGTGGCAACAAGCGGCTCTGGCCTGCAGTCTGCCTTCTGTGAGCTGTTACAGAACAATGAACTTGCTCAGTTTGTTAATTTTCCAACACATTATGGCTCAGCTGGAGGGAGTACATTAGACTTGTTGTTTAGTAACAGTGAAGATTTGGTGGAATCAGTTATGGCAGTGCCAGGAACAAGTGATCATGAGGTCGTATGTGCAACAGTAGTATGCAAAGAGTTAAAGATCGTTAAGAATTGCCCTAGACAGATTTTTATATATGAACAGGGTAATTATGTGGCCATAAATGAGGAGTTGGAATTATTCCTGCCTGTATTTCTAGAACGTAGCAGTCAGTGCAGTGTAGAAACATTATGGAATATGTTCAGAGACAAACTGCTTTCTTTGGTCGCTAAATATATTCCCTCTAGTGTCGTATCATCTAGGCGCAGAACAGATAAACCGTGGATTAATAAGGAGCTGCGTGTATCAATTAGAAAGAAAGCAGGGGTATACAAGGCTTTCAAGAAAACACCAAACCAGAACTTGTATGATAGGCTTAAATCTAACTAAAAACTTGAAGCAGGAATTAAGAACTGCAAAAAGAACATACTTATCATCCCTAGCGGATAAAATAAGATCTAACCCAAAGGAATTAAGGCGATACGTCAAAAGTAACAAAAGAAGACAATGGTGGTGTTCCTGCTCTCAGGCACGAAGGGAAATTATTAACAGATGATACTGAAAAGGCTGATTACTTCAATGAATATTTTCATTCTGTTTTCACAACATACCGTCATACACCACCACCTGAAATATATGAGCAATTACCTCAAATAGAGGGCATTGTGCTGAATGAAGCTGGAGTTCGGGCGCTCTTGAACAATCTAAACCCGTATTCTGCTCACAATCCACATGGCGTGTCAAATCAAGTCTTGAAGCGCTGTGCCCAAAGTATTGCACCTTTTTTGGTTGATTTATTTAGAAAGTCATTGAATTCTCAACAACTACCTAGTGAATGAAAAATGGCAAATGTAACTCCTATTTTCAAGGGTGGCTCTCGTGATTTGGTAACCAATTATAGACCGGTATCTTTGACTTCTGTTTGTTGTAAAACGTTGGAACATGTGTATTCGGAACTTATTAGGCACCTTGATAACCATGGTTTTTTCATCCCAACCCAGCATGGATTTCACTCTGGATTAACCTGTAGCACACAACTTGTAGAATTCATCCATGACACTGCATAGTTTTACAATGGTACACAGATAGATGCTGTTTTTATTGATTTCAGAAAGGCGTTTGACATAGTCCCGCATAACTTACTTCTACACAAACTTTCATATATTGGTCTTCCTGATTCACTTTACAGCTGGGTGAAAGATTACATGTACGAAAAACAGTAAAAAGTGGCCCTAAATTGTGTGACGTCACAAACGGTTGAAGTTTTGTCAGGCATGCCACAAGGATCCGTCCTGGGGCCGCTCCTGTTCCTCGTGTGTATCAATGATTTAACTGAAGGCCTTGCTTCGAATGGTAGATTATATGCTGATGACTGTGTTGTGTATAAGACTGTGTCATGTGCAGAAGATATGAGCGTGTTGCAGTCTGATCTTGAAAAAAATCTGTTCCTGGTGTGTTCAATGGAAAATGGACCTGAATGTAGCAAAATGCTATCGTGCAGTTCACGAACAAAAAGAAAAAGTTCTCTAGCTCATAAATAATGCTTTAGTACAATGTCTCGACTAAGTCAAATATCTGGGCGTCACATTAACAGCGACATTGGACTGGACAAATCACATTTAAACTACATGTGCTAAACCATGTCGCCTTTTACATCTTTTTCAAAGAAATTTCAAGTGTGCACCAAAAGCCCTGAAGGAAACATTGTACATCTCTAATATCAGGCCTGTGTTAGAATGTTCGTGTGTGGCTTGGGACCCCTTACAAAAACCCTTGAAGATAAGTTAGAGCATGTTCAAAAAAGGGCTGCAAAATTCATCACAGCTATCTACGACTACAAAATTAGAGGTTCTCAAATCAGGGAAAGTCTAGGTAGGAAACTGCTCTCCACACGCAGGAAAATCTTCCGGGGAAAGCTTTTGAACAACATTAACAATGGTAACACAGGAATTGATAGTAAAACAACCTCATTATCATTTTGCGCTTCATTCGTGTGTCGTCGTCCATTTGTCTCTGTATATCAAGTAGCGCAGTATTCCACAGAATGATCAACCAACTGGCCCCCGTGTTTGCATTATTGGCTACTCATTATCAGTCTAAGAGACGAGACAATTCCAAAAACATCAAGCCATATCAAAGTCGCATAAATGCGCTTAAGTTTTCATTCTTTCCGCGCTCAATTTCAGATTGGAATTTACTCCTGGATGAGGTCGTACCTGTGCTCAATTTTTCACTTGCCATCGAGAACATTATATGAATCTGTGTTACATTACAGGCAGTGTACTTTATTGTGAAACTGAGTCACATTTTTGTTGGGTGTGTTTTTTACACTTGGCAAAAAATGTGCTTCCATTCTTTGTGCTAAAACTTTTTTTTTTTATAACTGATTGTATGCTTTCACTTCCACTTTTCTGTTTGCTTTATGTTTGCAAATAACCCCCCTACGATAATGCCTAATGGGTGCTGTAGGTATTTGTAATAAATAAATAAATAAGTACTAAATAAATATATCAGTTGTTGGTGTTGACATGGTCCTGAAGATGCTGTTTAGTAGTTGAATGGGCACTTAATGAACATGTCTTGTTGCTTAATGAAAAAAAAAAAAAAACTGAAACAGCTTCCATCCCTCTCTTATCTCTTCAAGCAATTTTTTTCAATTACAAAAATTTTTTACATCTAGTGGAAGTAGCTTTTAAGCATGAGGATGTGGCTACGAATACAACCAAATTTGATTTCATGTGAAAATCAAAGCCTTGCATGAACATGGTGCCACTTTTTGCTATTTCTGTCTTTTAAAAGGCAATAAATGATAAATGTGCGTGGCAGTCAAGTGCTGCAAGACTGCACACGCTGCGCCTCCACTTCTTACCACCACTGCCTCATGCTTTGTGCTGCACAGTGTTGGGAATGTTCGTCCGCTTCTTGCCCTTAACTATTTCTTGGTGCACTTTTACTCTCCTTTACTTTCTGAACGGACCGCACCACTTCCATTCTGTTTGCAGACAGCTTTGTTGTTTTTTTCCTACGCGCTGTGTGCTTTCCCTTACGGCTCCAAGGCCTTCGTAAAGTAGGCTTCTCCTGAATGTTTGTAAGCATGGTGGTAAAGCCACTTGAAAGGACACTGTGTTATTTTTGTTTTAAAATACAAAAAATTCTTTTCTTCACGATTCTAGGTAGTGCGCGGGTGGCGATGTCATATCGTGGGAGTCGTCACCGCGGCCAGGCGCACTTTACTATAACAGATTTTTACCAAAAATATCTTTACTATAAAGGGGGGAAAATGTACAGTTGTCTATGGAAGATGAACTGGGAATACAATTTCACTTTACTATATCCGAGTTCTTACTATATCTGAATTTACTATAGTGGGGTTCTACTGTACTAGAAGAGCATGCTGTCACACATAGTAATAGAGAGATCATTAGGTGAATGGCAAATCCCTGTTCCCTTTCATACTGGTACAAGCTCATCTACACAAATAAAAATAATGAGTGCTGCTTACTGCATAGATGCCGCCACTGTGCGCTGGAGACCCAAATTCACCGACTTTTTCATATGTGCTGGCATTGTAGAGGAACATCTGACAGAAAAGCACAAAGTTATTAGCACAAGCTAATATTTACACTGAAGCATCTTAGAACCTTAACAGGTGCACTGCATCCCATTAGAGTTGAACAAGACCGACCTTTCCATCAAAGCCTCCACTTGCAAAGAGTTCACCATTCGGCGAGTAACGAACAGACTGAACAAAGCGAGTGTGGTCCTGAAAAAAAAAGAAAAAAAAAAGACAATCTCACAAGATGTGTAAAAAAAAAAATAACAAAACATTTAGCCAGCTGTTCGAACATTCAAACCAATTCACGATATAAATGTAAAGCCTTTTTAATCTGACGGTCATAAACGGAACCTCAAAACTGACAAGCTGCACTTACGCTTATTGTTAGCTTGTACTTGAAAGGAGGTCCCTCATAGATGCCAACAGTGTTGTCTTCACTGCCAGTGATAATGCGAAAGGGTCGTGTGGGCCGGAAGTCACAGGAATTGATCTGTTTGCTGTGGCCGCCAATCTCACCGACTGAGGTTCCGGTCTCAGCCATGAACACGTGGCCAAACCTGTCAAGGGGGCCATTTATTACATACCTTTCAACCACTATTTATTACACACCTTTCACGACCTTCTCCCACAACCATGATCCTCTGGTTATCTGGCGACCATGACAAATCCCTGACAATGCCAACAAATGGCTGGAACTCATTCTTTAGGATGTGCTCCTTTTGGGTTGTATCCCAAATTCTGATTTTCCCCGTTTGATCTAGAGAAAAAAATAAAATGTTGCAAAAATAAAATGTATTCAATGAGAAACTCAGAAATAAATATGTGACCACACCAACTTTACAACATACCAGCAGAAGCAATGTAAAATCCACTTGGCGAGTACTTGGCAACAGTTGTCATCTGGGAATGCTCCGTGTATATGTCGCATAACGAAGGGTTCTGAAAAGGCAAATACAGAGAGTACCATGACTTATTTGCCATATTAAAGATTGTTACATGGCAATGAAATTGACCTTTTCTTGCAAGGCTTGAGAAAACCTAGCTTAGTAAAAGTTCAGATAGGTGTTAACAAAGTCTAAATGATTTGGACCTGTTGATATGAGCAAGAGATTGGAAGCAGATGAGAGTGCCAATTCCTTGCAATCAGCTGAGTTTCACCCAGGACAAATATTTGATGTTCCATATTAGTGATGAGTAAGAGCTATACAGATGAGCCCCGGCTCAACGAAACTGCAGGGACGCCTAAAACATTTCGTTGAAATGGCAATTTTGTTGTGGCGAAACTTGCCCAAAAGCACTTTTAAGCTTTGACTGCATACCTCAAAGACATCATTTATTCCTGAAAAAAAGTGCCATCTTCATTTGCCTCCGTCCTCTGCATGGGCTTAATCATTCATAAAATCAATTTCCAAGCCCAGCTCACTCAGCGAAAGTTTCGTCAAAGTGAAAAAAGGCCCAAAAAATTGTTCGTTGCAGCAAGAACTTAATTGCATTGACTTCTGCTAAATTGCAGCTAGCTGACTGGCAATAGGAAATATTTCAGTGAAGCGAAAATTTCGTTGAGGCGTTGTTTATTGCAGTGGTGTTCAACTGTAATGTTTTTACTCGAGTTCCTTATTTTGGCCCTATTTATGTAAGCTTTCCTTCACACAATGCTCCAATCCATTGACAGCGTGAGGCAACCTAAATCAAAGGAATTTTTTGTGGCCATGCAATGTACAGGAATTCAATGAATTACAAAAAAATAAGCCAAAAACAAGAGAAGATATTCATGGCAAAGGTTTCGGGTTTCACATCCCATATGGTATATCCGGTTTCCTATCCCGAAGTGGCATGGGCTATTACAGGCACCATAGTGGACATCTCTTGATTAATTTTGACCATCTAGAGTTTTCAAACACAAACATGACATCACGCATTGCACGGCTGCCTTGCCTTTCGCCTCCATCAAAACGCAGCCACCACGCCTGGATTCAACCTGCATCATCGGGCCAAGCAGCTAAGTGCCCTAACCACTAAGCAACTGTGGAAAGCCACTGCAAAGTTAATACACTGAAACTGACACCTCATTAACTCTTGCACGCACCGGTTGTCACTTAATTTCAAAATGAATATTTTCCTGCTTAAATAGTTCATCAGTGCTTCAACATAGTGATTTTGGAGTTTTCAAGCACAGTATATGGAAGGTTAATTTTTTTTATATGTACATACAAAATTTTTTAATTGCACAGTGTTCAAACAGTAACATCGAAGCGTTTGTGACAAGGGAACATAAAACCACCTTCTGTTGTCAAGATGCCAATGACGTTTAGAACTTGAAAAAACAAATCACTGAGTGAAACCTGTATGCATTAAAACAGTTAACAACCTACTATCAAGCTTTCTTTTTTTGTGTGTGGATTAAAATTTATGGCCTCTGTTAGCTGGTATTAAAGAGGCAACAGATTTGAATGAAATAAATCACTGTTAAGTGTATGACACCAAGAAAAGGCTGTGAGCAAAGAATAAAGCCCTACGCACACATTTGTGTACATAGCGCCTTGCAGGTTTAAAGGACATGTGGCAAGGGTAGGCTACTTGACAAAAGCAGAGAGCACACAAAACGAAACCTTTTTAAACATGAGCAGTTGACTCTTCCTGCATTATTTTTTATTTTTGTTGTGTGCTCTTTCTTTATGCAGTTCCCTTAGTCCATGTTCCCTATACTTTTAACCACTCATTCTTACATACTACATGGCTACTCTGAATTACTCTGGAGTCCTTCACTATGGCATCCCTCATAACAAATGGGTCACTTCAGTATGTTAAGAATCATAATTATTATGTTCCTAGCCAATCATGCCGCCTATTTCTATGTTCTTTACATTACAAACAAGCATCCCTAGTTAGGACAAAAGCTGCTAGCACCAGAACAGACTAAGCTTCAGCAATTATGCATGTCAAGCTGACTTACATTTCCTTGGCTGAAGCAACAGTTTGAGCAACAGAAACAAATTCTACACACAACATTAAACGTTTTAAGGGTGGCTAAATAATGTGACAATTTATTCAATGTTCCAATTTATTCACTCCAGAAATTCAGTTACCTACTCCACTCAGGCAAAGTGGTTAACTATTGAGGTGACACAGATGCAAATGCCAAGCTTAGCACTCCGAAGCACCTCATGACTAACGACCACCTAGGCTGTTCCCAAAAACAGAATTGCAACTCACCGCAATATCTCTAATGATCACGCTGTGGCCATTAGTATAAAGGAAATTTTTTCCTTTTGGGTCTCCCCCTAGGACCAGAGGCATGCCACGCTGAGTGCGTGGCAGTGTAGCAAATGTGCTCCCTGTAAACAAGGAGCCACTAGTAATGAATACCAATAAGTGTTCACAAACCCTAGTATAATCCAGCCAGAGGCTGCATTAACGGTGTGTTATAAGTAAAGGTCCTTTACACACGCAATGCAGCTTATGGCTCCACTAAGGCGAAGAAAGCCGGTATTTATCATTTTTTTACTTGCAGTTAAATGTTCCCTCTGCTCATATTCAAAATTCACTTCGGACAAAAACATGCAAAATGAAAGAAAATACTTCGACATAAGAAAAAAAAAAAAATGCGTTTTGTTGAACGTGTGTGAAACAAGTGTAAGTAAAGACAGAAATCTTCACTGGACGACGGTTTCAAATCGCCCCTTTCTTGAGCCTCGCAATGCGCATCCTGAAGCTAAGCTTCGAAGCCTCTGGTACCAGCCCTTCTTTCATGACTAACGAATTCTCGACGACTCACAGAACTAAGGTAGCATACACTTGTGCGGAAGCTAAGAAGCAAAATAAACCGCCATGCACCAGTGACACCAGTGAAGGCCATGTTATGTGCTGATGTAGTTCCCGATCACTGGCCTATTCTATATCACGGAGGTTACTAACAGTTTACAATTAAGGTACAATTTGTCATTCAACAGACACGCATGCAGTTCCAGTTTATTCATTAATAGAAGTAAACGTTACAACGCGGACGACAGACAAGTGCGCCGGCTTCCTCCCGAAGTAAGCAAGCGGATGCCGGCACGGTTCAACGATGATTCATAGCCTTGGTGTGTCTCGTATTACAGTTGATTCTCGTTTAGATTTACAATTAAGGCAAACCAAAATACATCTTAACCTGCAACACAGCATTGCTGCAGATGATCCAGAAAGTAAAGACGGAAGCGCGGCAGCCCTTTACCAAATAACCGCCTCTTGCTGACAATAACTTGGCGGCTAAGCGGACGAAAGCAAATATATAAACAAGCAATTGGCTCTTGAAGGGCGTTCGTAAAAAAAAGCACCGAGACGAAGGAGGAACGCCAGGAAACACAGTTAGAACTTAATGCTGCAGCTCCGGAAAGCCCTGCGCTACAATATAAACGGAAACGCAGCTCTCAAATATCTTGGTGCCGTTTTTGGCACTTCAAGCCGCACCGGCTCACTGAAGTGCCGGGTCGCAATACTTTCTGGAGCGCCGCGAGCGAGATTCACTATGCCCCTTCGTTCAGCAGAAGCCGGCCAATCCGTATGCAATACAAAACACTTGTCTGAAAAGTTTGAAGAAACATTCACGTAAAACTTACTATTTTTGTACGACATACTTCCACCCAGGCGCACTCTGTATGCAACACCTCCCTGGCCGCTACAGCGGAACCGGAAATGCTGCACTCCACCTACTCCCGCGTCACTTCGCTTATGGGAGAGGCAAGACTGGCAAGACGCCTCGCGGGGCGGTTTCGATTTCGCTGCCAACCCGAGTCCGCTTCACAGCGGCGCCTAAAATAGTTCCCACTCCGACCTCGAAATACAAAACTTCGCTAAAAGTCACGGTGTCTTCACTTACAAGCCCTTGACACCCTCAGCTATGCCTGCAGCACCCTCTCCCCACCCCCCTTTTTTTTTCTTTTTCCTTCTTTTGTTTCATCCCTGTGCGATTTTTTTTTTTTTTTGTTTAAAGACGAACTTTGTTAAGGGTCGTGATTCTTTGTCCGCTTGTATTACATATCTACATAGTTGTCCTTATTTTACCTCAATTTGGATCTCCCTTTTTTCTCACGTGAGCAGCTGCAACGCGGCTCGTGTCAGCAAAGGCGTGAAACGACGAAAATTGAATAGACATTCTGCAATAGTTTTCACATATACAGCAATGTCAGTCATGAATTTTACTACAATACACACCACTTACGGCTACGCCATATTTATTTGCATACAAAAAATTCCAACTACTACTGTACAAGAAAAGGTAACATTTCTTTAGAAAATTTTTTTTCAAAATTGTTGACATCACACCAATCGGTAAGTGCGCTCGGGAACGCTTTTGACAACTTTCCCGTCCTTGATAAGCTTTTCGAGGTGATGCTCCACATTTCGTGCAGCAGCTGCATGAAGATGCACAGGCGTCTCCTTGTAAACTTCTCTAACGATGTCCATAGCCGACTTGTACTCTGTGCCTGTATCCGACAGGCACTTAATAATCTGCTTTTCTCTTTGTAGTCGGTGCTCAATGTATTCCTTTATCTTCGGCTCCGGATCTGTTATCACAGGTCCATGCCCTGGATATATGACCGAGGGTTTAACCGCTAGAATGGTGTTTAGGGAACCCATATAAGAATAAAAGTCTTCGAACACCGCTGACCCTTCGCCTAAAATGCAGTCTCCACTAAACAGTGCATTCTCTTCATCCAGATAAAGCACGATGTGGTCCTGCGTATGGCCTGGAGTGGCGATTACCTTGAGCGACGCGCCTTCCGTCCGGATCCATTCGCCATCTTTCAAGTACTGGAAAGAAAGCTCTGTACTATCTCCATGAAAAGCGTACTTCTTCACCGCGCACCCAGGCTGGATCTGTCGAAGTATTTCGTCCACACCCCCCACGTGATCCAAGTGCCAGTGGCTGATGATAATCTGCTGCAGAGATATTCCCTTTTCACACAGAACATCCTTTAGTGTTTCAATGTACTCCGGGACATCAGGATTTCCAGTATCGAGCAGAATTCGCTCTTTTCCAGTTCCTATAATGTACGTGTTCGTTCCCTGCAATGTCATCGGTCCTGGATTACATCCCAAAACACGAATAATCCGAGAAGTTAGCGCAGACACTTTCGGAATGAACGTCGCCATTACTGGATAGGATTGGATTGGATTTCGGCTTTTTCATTTTAACTATGCACACAACGTTGCAAACGCCCTGCCATGATAACGCCGTCTGCCCGCTACATTCAGCTGCAATAAACACGTAGGTACACTGCGACTCGTGAGGCAGAAAACACACACAATGCTTAAGACAAATACTAAGAAACATTGTCACTAACACTGTCCACTCCGCGAAATAAGAAACAATAGCGGTACATGGGCGACGTTTAGGTGAGTCAACGCACTGCACGCATTCGCATTGCGCGGCCTTTCTTCAAGCTTCGTGGACCCTGTGAAGCCACCTACCTGTGCTGCCTGTAGAGTGCTGCCTGTGCCGTAGTCCATAGTCCATAGTCTCGGCATAGAACGAAGACAGCTTGACGTCTGCACGACGGATGCTAGAATTAGGTAAGCCAAACGTGCCAAAGCAGGTAGCCCGCTGTCTGTTCCTGCAGTGACTGGATTTATTCGCTGTGTTTAACTTCTTATTCGCCTTGAGCGGCTTTTGTCGCTGAACAAGGACCTTTTGTAGGGCTCACCCTGGCACAGCCCAAGCTTCGTTGAAGGGCAGCTCGTCCCCGGTGGCCGCAGGCCACAAGGCCTCTTACCAGCGAGGCCTAGCATGGCCGCCTCGAACGAAATCCACGGCCGGTCACCAAGCCCTGCAGACGTCTCTGATGGCCTAGCCCTGGCGGGGAGCTCTGGCTCTCGGGACGGACCTCTACCACCTGTACAACTGCAGGCGCATCATCACGACGCTCATTCTTCCCTGAACTCTGAGCTGCGGGCTCTATCGGATGATGCACTTGCCGGTAACACACATCAGTCTTCTCCGGACTCCGCGTCTGTTCTCCCGGACCGTATTCAACTCGGCAGTTCTGCGAAGGCCATGGCCCTCCACGAGGGTATAATAGCAACGATCCTGAACCCACTGCACAAAGTACAGGCCACTGTTCGTGCAGAGCTTATCACGGCCGTCAGCGAGCTATACCGAGAATCATCAAGGTTCTTCGCTGTTGCAGTTGGCGAGCGTGGACGTTCAGATGTCCTTTTCGCCACTTTACGCGAAAGAGACCGCGAAGTTGAGGCCCTCAAATCATTGGTTGCGGAGCAACGAGTGCGGCTCACGGAGGCTGTGGAAGATTTGCGGGCCCTCCGAAGTAGAACAGCGGCTCCTCGATCCTTTGCGTCCGTGGTGCGCGAGCAGCCTACTCAGGATACTTCGGATGCCGCCAGCTGCGTCCCTGTAACTCCGTCTGCTGGTCCTATTGACTCCTTTGGCAACTTGTCCTCTGTGATCCCCAGTCCTGATCACGTCATGTTTTTGTCACCCATCCAGCCCTCCGACTCTGCAGGCCGTGATGTGGACACCGTGCTCAAAGCTAACATCGATCCTGAGGCTGAAGGCATCGGAGCCGTCACTTTGCGACGCACTCGGCGCGGGGTCACAGTCGTTTCCAAAGATCGCTCAGACCTCGAACGCATAAAGGAGGCGATCAACCGTACTGAGGTAACCCGCACTTCGATAGCTGTTCGAGTGCCGCAGCAGAGAAATCCTCATGTGAAACTTGCCGGAGTGGACGCGGGTGTTAGCACGGACGACCTGATTGCTGCCCTAAACCGCCGGAACCAATCGCTGCAGCTGGACCCTGCCACTTGTAAGGTGCGTGTTTCGTATAAAGAAAGAGGCGGAACTTATGCACATATAATTGAAGTGGACCCGGCTGCGTTTCGCCGCCTGATGGCAGCCAGAAGTGTCATTGTAGGCTGGACGTCAATCGCAGTCTTTGAGGATTTGCACGTGCCCCTTTGCACGCACTGCTCAGAGTATGGTCATGGGCTGAGCCGCTGCCCGCATGCGGACGACCTCTCAAAAGCTGTCTGCACACGCTGTGCTGGACCTCACCGCGTCACATCTTGCAGTTTACGTGTGCGGGACTCCGCTGTTTGTTGCGCCGCATGCCGTGAAGCCGGGCAAATTTCGAACCATCCTGCTGGCCACGGAACGTGCTCAGTTTTAAGGGATAAGGTAGCCCGTGTTCGGGCCCGAACTAATTATGGCGGGACACCTTAAGCACAAACGACAGTCAAAAAGTGCACCGCCGGATTCTACCATGGTTGCATGGCAGTGGAATTCCAGAGGCTTTCGTCAGAAAAAGGCAGGTCTGCAGCAACTCGTAGAGTCTCGCGGACGCAAACCAGATGTTATCGCACTCCAAGAAACGAACGGCACGCCAACACTCACGGGATATTCAACATTCACGCAACAAATATTGGATCCCTACGAAACACCACGCGTAGCCATTTTGGTTAACAATGATATGGCCGCGATTGATTGCTCAATGACACAACACTCACACATTTCACACGTTTTGCTCGAGCTCCTGCCTAGAGAAAGAGGCCATGGCAGTGTATTTGTGTTGAATGTGTACAGTCCTCCCAAAAAGGGCAAGAGGGACGTATTTGAAGAGCTCTTTCATGACGCCCTCGAGATTGTGAAGCCACGTGAGAATTCTTTACTAATTATGGGTGATTTCAACGCGTCCCATCCTTCGTGGGGCTACAAAACCGAAACTCCCAAGGGCCGTAAGTTGGCCCTAGCTATTGCCCGCACCCAACTGACTCTTTTGACTGAAACCGACCATCCCACCCGTATGGGCAACAGCGTGAACCGGGACACTAGCCCGGACCTGACACTAGTTCGCACGCAACATCCGTGCACGTGGACCAACCTAGAAGAGTCTCTGGGCAGTGACCATTTTATCCTTGAGACGGCGATGCAAGTGCGAGTGGGCCGCGTGTCTGGTCGTCAGCTGCGCCTCACGGACTGGGACGCCTTCCGAAAACAAAGAATTGCTTTGAAAGAAGGCGAGCGACTCCCTTTGGCTGAATGGGTGAGACAGCTTCAGATGGATTTAAAGAACGCCACCTCCGTAGTGAAGGCCACAGAAAAGGCACCTGAGATCGACCCGCACCTCCTCCATCTGTGGGAAGCTCGAAGAGGACTTGTCCGAAGATGGCGGAAGCAGCGACACAATCGCAAGCTACGGAAACGTATAGCGGAAATTACAATTGCGGCAGAGCGCTATGCAGAAGAGCTCACGAGTTCCAACTGGCACAGGCTCTGCACAAGGCTGCAGGGAACACTCGGAACGGCCAAAACGTGGTCACTCCTCCGAGGTCTTCTCGACCCATCCAAAACCAGAGAGGAAACCTCTAAAGCGGTTGCCAAACTTCTCCATAAGGAAGCGAAAGATAGCACTGCACTGCTGCATGCCCTGGAGGCGCGCTATATACTGACGGGTCCCAGACCGCAATATAGAGACTACCCTCATCAAAATGAGTATTCACCCCTGGACGAGGACATCACGGAATCAGAGGTTCGAGCAGTACTCGCGAGCCTGAGAAGGAGCACTGCCCCTGGGGCGGACGGTATTACATATAAGATGCTCCAGAACCTTGACGACGAATCAATAACTGCCTTGACCAGTTATTATAATGACGTCTGGAAGACAGGTACACTCCCGCAAGAATGGCGTCATGCTGACATAAATTTAATTCCGAAACCAGGCAAGCAGCTCGCCCTTCAGAATCTTCGACCCATATCCTTGACGTCGTGTGTTGGGAAACTGATGGAGCATGTAGTGCTCCGGCGGCTGCACCCACACTTGGAAACCAACATCTTCTTCCCTGACACCATGTTCGGGTTCCGGCCGCATCTCTCTACTCAGGATGTTCATCTTCAGCTTAAAGAGGAAGTGATCGATCATCCCGGCAGGACCCAGGCCCGTGCTGTCCTGGCCTTAGACCTGAAGGGGGCCTTTGACAACGTGTCGCACGATGCCATCTTGGAGGGACTAGCGAGTTCACATTGTGGTCAACGAACTTATGATTACGTTAGGGCTTTCCTCATGGATAGAACTGCTACCCTGGGTATCGGAGACGTACGCTCTGAACCGATACGTCTCACTGGTCGAGGCACCCCACAGGGTTCGGTGTTGTCGCCCACATTGTTCAACGTGGCGATGGCAGGACTTCCTCCGCTGCTGTCAAGAATTCCTGATCTGCATCATTCGCTCTATGCTGACGACATCACGTTGTGGATCACCAAAGGCTCTGACGGCCACATCCAAGACAGCCTTCAAGAAGCAATTGAGATGATACAGCAGTACGCATCTGAGCGCGGGCTTACGTGCGCGGCTGAGAAATCAGAACTGCTTGTCATTCGTGCACGAGCGAGGACCCAAGTAGTCAACCGGGAAATCGGCTTGCATCTCGAAGGAATTCCCATCCCTAGAGTGGATCGACTAAGGGTACTGGGCCTGTATCTGCAGAGCAACGGCAGAGCGACCTACACTATACAGCTGCTCAAGAAGCAATTCGCGCAGGTGGCGCACTTGATCCGCCGTATTTCCAATAAACGTGGGGGGCTCAAGGAAAGAGATACCATGCGAATCGTGCAGGCGCTATTAATCAGCCGTATGACGTTTCACGCCCCTTATCACAAGTTCAATCGAACTGAACTAAATCATCTGAACATCTTTCTACGATCGGCAGTAAAGACAGCCCTCGGACTTCCCCCGTACACCTCGACGCATCGCCTGCTTCAGCTTGGCCTCCACAATACCGCAGAAGAGCTGATAGAAGCCCAAAGGAATGGCCAACTCACGCGCCTTCGAGACACTAGAGTGGGCCGGACTGTTCTCCGTAGACTAGGCTACCCGGAGCCGACAACACCGCTGCAACAGAGGTACCATGCCATCTCGCCCAAACTGGCAGCTAAGATCAGGGTCGCGCCAGTTCCGAAGAATATGGACCCCGCACTCCACACTGGTCGTAGGACCGCTAGAGTCAAGGCACTCCTGCGCCAGTACAGAGGTGTCCAAACTGTTTTATATGTCGACGCGGCGAGATATCCATCGGGCACTGACGCTATGGCGCTAGCTGTTACGGACGCCAACGGCTCAATTAAGATTACGGGCTCCGTTCGTGGCAGGAATTCGAGCACGACGGCTGAGGAGACTGCCATAGCGGTAGCACTCACCTTCATACACCACATGGACACAGGTTACAAACATCCCACCAGTCCGACATACACAATAATCACAGGTTCACAAGCTGCGTGTCGCGCCTTCGCGAAGAATACATTATCTTTCGAGGCTTCACGCGTGCTCTCAACTATAAACTATCATACCTTTCCCATTGTTGAAATTGTTTGGACTCCTGGTCACTCCTCCCTTCCTGGCAACGAGAGTGCGCACGCGCTCGCCCGAGCAGCAACCTTCCGGGCGCTGTCGACGGAAGCGGAGGAGGAAGTAGACACAGAGGACGCCAGCACAGTTCCACAGTCATACACCCACATTACACTATATTACCGCACACAAAGAAGAACTCTACCACCGCCGCACCCAACACTCACCAAGGCCGAAGCTGTGGCATGGCGACAATTGCAGACTCACACGTATACAAATTTGTACCACAAACATTTGTTCTTCCCCACCCGCTACCCAGATAAATGCCCCACCTGCCAACAACACCGACCTAAGCTATACCATTCTGTTTGGGCCTGCCCAAAGCCACCCGGCGGCATTGCACCTGTACCTCACCCCACCCTCTCATCTTGGGAAGATGCCTTGTCCCGCACGGAGCTGGCCGAACAACGCCGGCTAATCGAGCGGGCCGAGAGGATTGCCGTGGCCCATGGGCTTATGGACTGACGTGTATTTATTTCTTCTGAGACCGCTTCATCAGCACCAAACCGCAAGACCAGCGACAGCTGTTCTGGTGGGCCTGCAGGATTGAGGCGGCACATGGAGCCCTGGACTGAGGGCTCCACTCAGGAAGAAAAGGAAGTTTACATAATAAATGTTTTTCCTCCTCCTCCTCCTCCTCCTCCTCCTCCTCCTCCTCCTCCAATGGTGACTTTTGGCAGGTCAACGACAGTGTGCCCTCGAGTTCGAGAAAGGGGCGCCTTCGTAGCCTTCCCTCGCAGGCAGGGATGGCGCCAAGGGGAAGGTGGAATGCGAAAATTTGCCGGCTACACAGAAATATATACTGAGTGTTTATCAGGCGCTGAGAACAGTTCCCAAGTATACAGCCGAAGCTCTTGCCACTGCCTTTGTAGCTGATATACTGTCATATTACAGGTTACTTTTATCAATTTCAGACTACCGCCGAGGTCCTACGGCATATCCCGCCAATCCACACCTGTCCATTTGCATTTTACATCGCTTGATCAAGTAAGCATCTGTGACGGCGCGTGCACGAGGCCGCGGACGCCGGTCAGTGACTCATATGGACACTGCTGGCCTCGCCATGCTGGCGTAGAATGGCACAACTCTAGGCGTGCGTATATTTGGCATCGCGGAACGAAAATCTGCCCATAAATGGACAGCCACCGACTACTCTCTTGGGACGGGACCTGCGAAAGGGCGAAGTGGTGAAAGCCGCGGGGTTGCTAACAAAGGCAGCTGGAGGCCGCTGAAACTGGTCAACCCGTGAAAAGGGGGCACAACAAATTTGTTTATTCCTTTCCAATACCTCAATGACCCCAGGAGTGCGGGGTTTACATGAGGGGTGCAGCGAAATGGAGCGAAAGAGCTCAAAAAATTAGAAGAGTTCAACGCTGCTGAACGGAATATTGAGCGAAAGCAATAGCTGCACTTCTAATCTTTTTCCCCAGCCCACACATAAAGCCCCGCTTTAACCAAGCCGTATGAATGTGCCTTAGTGGCCTAGAGGGGTAACGAAATGCCAAGGTCCTGGCAGGCTGATTCTAACATAAGCAGACCCAAGTTGGCAGCTCCTGTCAGCCCATATCTAAAGCCCGTCTTTAACAAAGGCGTATGAACGTGCCTTATTGGGCTCTAGGAGTAACGTGAATGCCAGGGTCCTGACAGGCTGTTCTGACATAACCGTCCCATGTGAAACGAGAGACCCAAGTTGGCAGCTCCTGCCAGCTTGGGGTCGTCTACGGGGGTCGTCCAAAGGTCAAAGGTCAATGGTGGTCACTACCGTTCCACGCTGAAGGCTCAAACTGCGAGCAGTATTGCTTTCGCAATAAAAGAGGAGGCGAACGGGAGAGCGGGGGAAAGTAATCGCATGGAGCGGACGAGACGGTCGAACAGAAGACGAGTAGGGCAGAAGACTGGGGCTGAGTCACGATTTGGGAGCCTGGGGCCTAGCCGCCGTTCAAGTTCGGCCCCTGTCATCCTGCCTCCAAGCCAGGCAGCTCATCCCCCCGCCAGCTGGAAACTAAGGAAGAAGCGGCAGCCCTCGGCGTTCCACCACCTGGCCATGATGAACACCCAGCCTTTCTTCGGAGCCCGTGCACCACGCCGATGTAGCGGCGCAGCCCAGTGACGGCGAGCTGTAAGCGAAACGGAGCCAGTTGTTTTAATTAAATATGTTAAAACTATATCCCGAGTCTGCGCTTCCATTTCCTCATGCACAGTATGGACCCAGGATCACTCTAAGGAACTCGAATCATCACAGTAGTGTCAGAAGTGGGGTCCACCCTTAAATCATTGGGCAAAAGCTGGATTGTACCCCAGCGATAGGAGCTTGAGGCACTGACAATTTGGTTAAAAATGAAGGGAACCAAGTCGAGTGCACAGCCCTTTGGGGCAAGCGTATTTGCGTTAGCTAGCATGGTAGAGAAATATACTGGTGACGATAAAGGGCCGTCTATCAAAGATTTTTTCGGTATGTTAGAACAAGTAGGAAAGATGGATGGTTTAACTGAAAAACGATAGCTTAGGATAGTGAAATGTCGAATGTCCAGAGCACAGGGACTCCGGAACCGGGGCGGTCGCCCCCCCCCCCCCCACTTTTATTCTGAGGGGGCGGCGCCCCCCCCCCCTTTCCACTTTCCGACCGCTTACCCTAAAATCAGTCAGTAGTTGGCTTACGTAGCTATATGCACTTGGGGACAATCGCAAACTGGTGGTTTAGAGCGCTCTTTATATTTCTACTTTTGGTTTCCTTGGTCTATTACGTTCTCGCACATATTCTCTAATCCTTTTTAAGTATGTAAAAGAAGTAAATAAGTTTGCAACTTCTGACGGCTGCCCATCGTCATCTGCCTACCTTCTCTTTCTGTAACGAAGTCGTCGGCCGCTTTCCTGATTTAGCAGGGTAGAGAAGCGATGCATTAAGTAGTGCATGCATTTGTTCCGCGATAAACACTCTTCATCAACTTTTCCTTTTGGAGGAACAATGAAAGGTCAAAAAATAAAAAAATGATGCCCGGAGGTAGGCCACATATTACGGGTGCGAGTAAGCCGATCTTTCGACGCATCTAATTTCAAAATGTCTTTACTTCAGCTATAGCCTCGGAAAATAAAATATAAGAAGCGCCTGTCGATAACAATGTCATCTTTGTTATGTCCGTCGTTGACTTAAAACAAGGCATTCGCCGACACAAGGAAACTATAAAGATCCAAAGACGGAGGCTGGCGGCGCGGAGACAGGGACAAGGGGGGTGGGAAGGAGGAGAAGGGCAGTGACTCCGCTATATGGAGAGGATCGAGGAAAGTGCATTTCCCGCTTCTGTACTTAGGCTGCAGTTCGCGCATTGTGAGTCTTCAGCAGAGGCGTCCCGAATTCCAAGCCCGGGCACTGAAGTGCCGGGGTCGTTAGCTCTTTCGAAGAGCGGAGGCTGCTGAGGTGCGCCTAACTACCACAGCTAGCGCCAAAGCCTGCCCCCCCCCCCCCCCCTTTTTTTCGTGGAACTGGCGAGGTCGTGCATGGTGCATACTTTCACCTCTAGCAGCTTATTGATATTCTCGATCGCCCCTCAAATGTCTTGCACTACAGGGGGTAAAGAGGGGCGGAGGTGTTGTGTTGAGTGTACACGCGTGCCCTTACCCGCAACCACACAACGACCCAAACCAGCTTGGGGAATGCGCTTTTCTCCTCTCCGTACCGCGGGGAGCCCATCCTTCACCCCTTGTTCCTGTCTCCACCTCCGCATTGAAACTAAGGGGAGATGCTTTAGAATCGCACTGACAAGTGGTAGCAAAGGGTGTAGCACGCTTTCCCTGATGGCGGTTTCCGCGTGTCGGGTGCAATGTGCCATCACCCAGCAGTGCCGAAATCACGTGAAGTAAGAGCTACGCATGCATTTTTCCATGTACAGGCTCCCCCTGCTCACAATAAATTCACACCCCACCCTTCTTGTCAGCAGTGGCAAGAGCTTTGGCAGGGGTCAGCGTCCTATACCCCACCCCCAGGGCGTCTTGACGACGAGCATGTAGCCCTTCTTTTTTTTTTTTTTTCCGCTACCGGAGTTGGAGGGCGCGTGAAGGCGAGAGGAGTACGGGCTTTGGACTGAGGCAACAGCCAAAACGGGAAAAATGTCTTTTCTTACACGTTATTCCTGCGAGCGTTGGCGTGAGGACGCAGTAGTGTAGGAATCTTTATCGAACCCATATTAAGCAGCGTGTTCACACATAGGCGGCTAAGACCACGACTGCCCGTTTATCGGTACTCGATGTTGTAAGCTGCGACGACGAGCATTGTTTCTGCGCAGCCTTGTGTACAGGTGAGTCGTTTTAACAGCCGACAAGTGTTCGTTCAAATTGGCCTGCCTGCTAGTGTTTGGGAGCACAATAAACGCATGTGTCGAAGGCGACAGGGATTCGTTACCGAAGGCGTCCCTCAACGGATGTGAAATAAGTCGTATTTAAACAGCGATGAGAAATAACACTGTTCGGGATGAAATAATTTTTTTTTCTTTCATTTAAACGTCGCGATAAGACGAGAAAGGGTAATGAAGGCTTGTCCCACACGTTCCAGAGGGTGGCTGGTCAAGCTATTAAATTTACTCCATATTTCATGTGCTCTAATCAGAATAAAGTGATGTAATTACTCCCTCCGCATTTAACGTCATGCGTAGTAGCAATATACGCCAGATTTTTTTTCGTGTAAAACTATACTCTCCTTTTTACTCCGCAGCTCTTAATTTTTGTCTCTTTCAAAATAGGTATTGTTTTCAGTTTTGTAATGTCAGTAAATCGTCAGTAGATCTACTTCTACCGGCACAATTGTTTTTTCTCAGTACCGCTGCCGGCGCACCTTATCTCCCAACGTTATAGTAGTCAGGCTGGAGCCTAGACTACCCGAGGGATTCACGCGGGTGACCTAGTAATGGGTGTGCACGAAACATGTGGCGTCTAGACGAGTGTAAATAAATAGTTTTCTCGCGTCCGAAAAACGGGCGCTGTAAAGTCAACGGCTATATAACAGTGGTGACGAGGAAGCCGATCCTAGTTCAGCGTTAAGGATATACTGAATAAAAAAAAAAAATGCCGCCGAGATTTCCAGCGCAGATGGTAGCTATCGCATTGGGAGCGAACAAAACAATCCACTTTATGAACTGAAATGAGCGGAAAGTAAGTATTTTAATGAACATTTCTCAAATCGCCGCACCTAGCGGGCTCCTGTGAAATCTGACAAAACCGGATAACAGGTCATTTTACCTGCCTCCCTCATGCCTCCCTAACCAACCCCATTGCGAGCGGTCGCACCTGTTCATTTTTCCTTTCCCTGTCCCCCATGGCACTCACAAAGCGCACTGACGTACGTGTTCTTTTTTCTTTTTTTTTTGTTTGCTTCTGGTGTTCCTGCGCACAATTCATCATTCCCTCCCAGCGCGCAAACAATTGTCCTCCGTATGCGTCCCCCTCGACCACACTTCTCAGCATTGTGCATGGCGCGACTCGGGGGAACCGACACTGCTTGTAGCCGGTCAACCAACTTCAGGTGCGGGGACGGCGGCGGCGAGATCGTGGGGACATGACGTTGCTGAGGGTAAATGTGACGTCACACCCGCCAGCTTGCAGTCGGGAGCGCGCTGTTTCTGACCCGGCGGCCGTTCAGAAAACATCAAAAATACGGCCATCCACTCAAAACTAACCCGAATTATGTGTCTGTACTAGTGTAATCGTGTCTTAAGAATGCAGTTCTGTTGCTTTCTCAATATTCTTGGATATTTGCTCAGTATACCTTTAAGCTATGCCCGTGCAACAACTTGGCTACGCTCGCTTATCCCTTACGGATACCGGAATTCAACGGCTTTACTTCGGCTTCGGTGTCACGGAGAGCGCCCAGAAAAGAACCCGCACTTGCTCAAGCTGTGCGGGGAGGAGACGAACGACGCCGTCTGTCCAGCCAAGCATGCCAGCTGCCGTGGTCTGCTAGAGTACTACACCATCGTAGATGCACTGAAGAAGCATTAAATCTGCGGCCATCTGAAGTCAGCAGCCGTCTCGCTTCCAATGGCGAGACTAGCTGGAGGGAGAACTGGCTGCCGACTGCAACTTTGGAGCAATGCCTATACGAACACAGCAGCCACTGAACAGTCAGCCAAAGCAGTGTCGTCGCTATCGCTTGTTAACCCGACTATGTTCCCATTGGAGGTCATGCTTCGTGACAAAGCCTTATAAGAGCACCGGTTCGCTGGGAAGGACCACTCGTTCTAGAAAACATGTGGCGACCCATCGAGTTGTTGTTATGGCTGTAGGAAGAAGGAAAAGAAAATGCACGGGCCTGCTACTGCCTCTGTAGCTGAGCCAAGTCCGCTGCCTCGTGCAGACAGAAGAGAAAATAGAGAAGGAAAGAAAGAGGGAAAGACGCGCACCGCAACAACAGCCGTCGTCCACCACCGAAGCGGTGGCGGGTGCAATGACGGCCTACAACAGATAAAAATTCGGTGGCAGGCTAGCCCCCGCCGCAAGCGGCGGTGACCTACCTGTCCCAGCCCCATCAGGGGAGATAATCGAGACAGTGCACCAGACAGGCCGTTCGCACAACCAGAGCCACAACACCAAGGTAAGTTCGGAAAAACTTGCAAAAGTTCGCCGTTGTTGGCAATAGCTGTGACGAACAAAATACGCAGACATGCCGGTTTCAAGAAGTTACGTGGAACTTTTAATTGCTACCGGCGTGGACACCTAGAAAAAGCCTGCATCGATAAAGAAGCAAGGTAAAGCAGCTATTTTAAGTAGCCACAGCACAGATGCTTCAATTACATAATTTGGGACGTAACAACGTGTCAGCTTCGTCAATGCTGTATGACCTTGACAGTGTTGCTAGCCTCTGCACACGGTCTAAGTAATAGCTCACTTGATCATGAACCACCATTTGATGTAGTTCGAAATGGCTCCGAACCGTAGCGGCGTGCACCCTCATCAGCGAGGACATCTTTCATACAACGTGGCCGGAACAACCACGATGACACGTACCTGCTAGGTCGTGGTCAGGACAGATCGATCCTCTCACTAATGGGTAGCGCCGGCGTTGACGATCCCAACAATAAGGGGGTGAACTGCAAGCCGCCACTTTTAGCTGTTATGGGCAGCGAATCAAGAATGTTGGGAAGAAGGTGGTTTGGCGCACTCGTGACAGCGACAAAACTACTGTGGAATATCTCAAAGAAAAATATAAAACCTCGGACGACGTTCCAGGACACAACACTCTTGTATACCTGGGCTTGCTAAGCGAAGGTATAAGCAGTTCTTTAAAACGAGGTCATTACCTTTGGCCCTGGCATGTTCAGTGGAGGTGAAAATTGACAGATTGCAAGAATAGGGCACCCTTGAGCCAACATAACAATTTCTTCTCGCAAAGAATCTGAGGGCAAGTAGTTGGTACCCTTAACAACCTTTTGTTGGCTCCCTGAAGTTTTGTATTCTGTTAAATCAGCTTTTCGATTGCTTGAACTTGAATCATGTTGGTAATTTTGAGTGAGTATAGTAATGAGTATTTTGAAAGTATGAAGTGCGATAGCGTTTTAGAAGGCCGTATTTGCGAACAGTTCATGGCCTCATTCTTCTTTGGGGGTAAAACATGCTTTCAAATTGCGTAAAACTAGATTTACAAAGTTTAAATGTCGGGCTAAATTTAATTAAAAAATTAAGATAAAATAATAAAATAATAAAACAAAATAAAAAAAACAAATACAATAAAAATTACCTGAAAAACAACTATTAGGACCTGACAAAATTCCCCCCCCCCCCCCCCCCCACTCAAAAAAACGTTCCGGAGTCCCTGCCGGAGCAGCACACGATTTTGCATGGAGAGATGAGAGAGTAAGGAACGCGGGAACAGTGCTGAATTTAAAACACTAACGTTCAAGTACTTTGACAAGGATCCTCCCAGTGTAAAGCTCCGGCGGTTTCTTGACGCTAGACAGAAGCCAGGGGAAGACGCACGCGAGTTTCCTTCCCGTCTTCACTTCCTTGGTAATGACCCTCAAGCGCGAGAGCCAGGGCCTGATAGTGCTAAGCAAACGCAGAGCCAGGGCCTGATAGTGCTAAGCAAACGCATGCCAGAGCTGCTTCTCGAGCATATGAAGTGCCAGTTTATCACCGGGCTGAGGGATCCAGTGAGCAGGTTTGTCCTGTCGAAGGCGCCAGCTACTTTTGAAGGGGATGTTGAGGCAGCCGTAGACGAAGTGCGCAACGAGTTGTTCGTTTCCAGTGAGTAAAAAGTGAGGTTGGTAACAGAGCCAAAAGGCGTAAGCGCAGACGCAAGTGTAACCCTGCTAGCCGATAGGTTACTGGGGGCGCTCCTTGCGGAAGGATTAAGATCAAAGAGAAATTTCTGGAATCGGGAAAGGCAGATTCGCTGCTATGGTTGCCGCGGTTACAGGCACGTCGCTAGGAACTGTCGATAAGCCGCAAGTTTGATCGGACAAATGAGCAGAAGCTTATACTCTGACGGAGGCGGAACAAAAAACTACTGCCCCCCCCCCCCCCCCCAAAAAAAAAGAAAAAAAAAACGCGTAGAGTCCCCCGCAGCCCAGTCGGTTGCGGGGAAGAACCTGAATAGCTGGGCTATTGTAAGCGTGTTCGGAGAGTCCTGTCAAATTGCCAAATTTGTGGTGAATGGGGTCACTTCCAATCTTGGTCGACTCTGGCTCCAGGATAACGCTCCTAAAGCAAACGTTTTTCGATCTGCTGACAAGGAAGGGAGATAGGTGCATGAGGCCCGACAATATCCTAATGTAAGGTTTGTGGGGATCACAGGAGTGGATCTCTAAACTGAGGCCTGTACCTTTTCCGATTTGCTATCGGAAGCGAGAGCTTTAACCATCCCAGCTACATTTGTCCCGACGCTGTTTCGCTACCGGACGAGATAGCGGGTTTCCCGGGTCAGGACATGATGCGGCAACGTGGCATCGATCTCATACTAAGCCAGAACTGGCTTTCCTGTCGCGGGAATCTGATACTATAAGGAAACCGAGAGGCTGAGTGTGTTGCACGGGTGGACTATGAGGAGCAGCGCGGAAGACTCGCCAAAACACGCGGGAGTTAGTGTTCGAACAATAAGAGAAACAGTGGTGCTACCTAGGTCAGAGATAGTATGTATGGGCGCGGTTTCGGCTCACATTGATGAAGGACACACAGGACTGCTTGAACCTGTAGAAGGGCTCGCAATAGGACAGAGTGTAGTGTGCTGTGTTGTCACAGTAGGGTCAAAGAAAAGGGTTCCCGTCCGCTTGTGTAACTACTCGCAAGGAGAGCTCCACCTGCCGAAAAACAAAAACGTAGCTACATTTACTACGGCTGAGGTGGATGAGACGGGTGCCACAGTTAGCTCCACAAGGCTCGTCAGTGAAGGGAAAGATAAAAAAGCGATCCCCTATTTCGACCTCTCTCATATCGAGAGCCAAGAGCGAGATAGAGCTGAGAGTCTCCTACATCGTTACTCCGATGTATTCGCTGCATCAAAGATAGACTTGGCAAGGTGCGGAGTGATTAAGCACCGTATTTTCACCAGCGGCTCACCGCCAGTGTACCAACGGGCCTATAGGATCGAGAAAGGCATTGTTGAGCACTCCAAACCTCCGCGGGGAGCACCGGCGCTTCTAGTTGATAAACCCGACGGTTCATTTCGATTGGTAATAGATTATCGGCGATTGAATTCCGTTACGAGGATAGACCCCTACCCCCTGCCACAAGTACTGGAAACCCTCGCGCAGCTAGGGTCAGCCAAATATTTTACGGTTGCCGACCCTGCATCAGGGTTTTGGCAGATCGAAATAGATCCGCAGGATGCCGAGCAAACTGCATTAACACCCCATCTGGCCATTATCAATGGAGACGCATGCCGATGGGACTTGTTAACAGCCCTGCCGTCTGGCAGAGAACCGCGGACATAATCTTGGATGGTATGCCGGGAAAAAGGATCTTCGTCTGCATGGACGATATCATCATTTATAGCAGCACATTTGCTGAGCACTTGAAGGCAGTCGAGGAGGTGCTGATCAGATTGCGAGCCGCTGGCTTAAAATTGAAACCTTCGAAGTGCCAGCTGCAGGAGCAGGTCATGTCGTTGGACATGACCTTGGACATGTCGTTTCTGCGGACGGAGTAAAACCCGAACCAGGTAAACTAAGTAGCGTCCGTGACTTCCCGAGGCCAACCAGAGTTCAAGGTGTGTGCGAGTTTCTTGGCTTAGTCGGATATTACAGAAGACATGTTCGAGACTGCCCGAATCGCGAAGCCACTGACTGCATTAACTGCAAAAAACATAGTTCCTATGTGGTCTGACGAGACACAGACGGCGTTCGGGAACTAATAGAAAAACTAGTAACGGCCCCTTTGATGAGATACCCTGACTTTAGCAGACCCTTTATTGTGGCGACCGACGCCCCCAAGTTTGCTGCAGGTGCGGTGCCATCTCAGAACTTGGACAGCAGGGAGCACCCAGTCGCGTTCGCAAGCCGGCAATTCAGCCCAGTCGAGCAGCGTTACAGTGCCACTGAGCGCGAGTGTCTTGCGGTAGTTTGGGCAGTGCGGCACTTTCGGTGCTATCTCTACGGCCGCAGGTTCACGCTAGTGACCGATTGACCGACTGGACTGCCAGCCCCTTAAAGGGCAACTCCGGTGGTGTTTTCGTCATTTTGTGTTTTTGGTTGAATGATATTCCTCGTCATGTCCTGACTCCAACGCAAAAAAACGTTTTTCGAAATTCCAATTAGAAGTATTTTTAAGAAGGAAAAACAGCAAATCGAAACCGAAACTGCTTTCACTGCCAGGAACGACGTCCCAGTAGACGAAATGGTGACGTCACACTCAGTATTAGAAAAACACTCGTACGTGCGTTGGATGGTGAAAATAAAGTATGGAAATCATGACGTACTGCATAAAATGTCTGAAGTAGTTCAATTCACAATTTCATAATCACGCGGGAAGTGGACAGTAACGTCTATATACTGTTTGTGACGTCAGAAACTCAGTGTTGCCCGCAGAAATGCTCTCAACTTAAGCCATGAAAACAGCATATTTAAAGTCGTGTTGCGTGCGAACGGATTATCGTACAGCGCCCAAATTTTGTAGAATGCGTTAGGACGGAGAGGAGAACCTACAGTAAAAATTTTACTAGAATTTTCGAATGTCAAAAAACCTCCGGAGTTGTTGCTCTTGCAAAATCTTGCAAGTGGCTGCAAAATCTGAAAGACTCAAGGTCGCGCCTCGCGCGGTGGAACCCGCTGCTGCAGGAATACGATTTTGAGACAGAACACAAATCAGGCAAGGCGCATACCAACGCGGACGCGTTAAGTAGAAATTTGGTTACACCATCAATGAGCTTTGTCCAGCCATAGACATGGAACATCTCCGCACTAACAGCGAAATGACAAAGCACTGGAGAAATTCTTTCGTGTTGCTTCGAAGACGGAGGGGGGGGGGGGGGGGGAGGGGGGGATCACCCGGGACCCTGACAATGCTTATTTGGTGGACAGCCAAGGGACACTACGAAAGCGCACACGGCCTACTTGGTCAGGAAGAAAGGCTGGCCAGGGGAAAAGTCGTGATGCCAAGGTCACTAGCACCACGTATATTGAGGATTTTTCATGACGCTCCGTACGCGCGCCACTATGCATGCAGTAGCAAAGACACGGAGAAGGTTGGAGCGCTAATACTATTGGCAAGGCATGTGTTCTGGCATTCGAGACTATACTGCGCTAGCTGCCAATCTTGCCTAGAAAGAAAGACCCCGAAAAACCGCAGGCCAGCTCCCCTTCAGGAATTTGAGGAGGTCTCGACGCCTTTTGAAAGGGTGGGAATGGATATCATGGGCCTGCTTCCAACGACGACGACAGGAAGCAAATATGTACTGGTGTGTGTGGATCACTAGACAAAATACGCTGAAATAACCGCATTGCCTGGCCAAATAGCAGAAACCGTGGCGCGCGCCTTTGTAGAAGCGGTCGTTTTGCGGCAGCTGTTAACGGATCAAGGGTCAAACTTTCTCTCGAGATTGATGAAAGATGTCTGTCGGTTTCTTGGGACTGACAAAGGGCAGACAACCACTTACCACCCGGCTTGTAACGGTGTTGTGGATAGGCTTAACCAAACCCTTATCCCACTACACTTCGAGAGACCAACGTGATTGGGATTTATGGATACCGTTTGCTGTCTTTGCTTATAACACGGCAGTACATGAGAGCGATCCGGTGACTCGCCTTTCTACCTTTTATTCCAGTATCTCCAGTATCTGTCACACTTGTTTCTGTGGACACCTGAACCACGCCGTAAGGGAAGGGAGGAAGGTGGGAGTCAAAGTGGCTACAGAGAAATGGGTGCCGTAGTGGAGGGCTACGGAGTAATTTCGACTACCTGGAGACCTTTAACGTGCGCTCACATCGCACAGCACACGGACACCTCTTCGCTTCGCCTCCATCGAAAGGGGGCGCCACGGTGCACTCATGTTCGAGAGACGTGCGGCGAACCGGTTCTGTCAATTTTTGACAGGAGTCACGGATCAAGCTTTCGGACCCCAACAATTTTGCTCCCTTTGGTTCAGCAAGTTAGCCGGCATCCGTGGACACCAATTTCATCAAGGTGGGCCCACTTTTCGGAAATTTAGAGCGGTTTTTCCTTCGCGTCTCGTGGTGCCGACGCTAAGCCTAACGGCTGCGCCGGCGCTCAGCTGCGAGGAAGCCGTTTCTCGTGTCAAGATGGAGGAAACGCCGCTTTAACGTGGGTATGATCCGGACGCCATGTACGTCTTGGTCGACTGTTCCCGTCACTGTGCAACAGATTTCGGCACCCGCGGACAAGATCCGTAATGAGAACCTTCTCCATCTAGTTGAACGCCGCTTCCGACGAAAGGCCAAGTTAGCGGCTCACGCCACGCCGTCAACCGGCAGGCTGACGCTACTCAACAAGTTGTTGCCTGTAGTGCGGTGGACTCTGCCTGTAAGGGTCGCAATGCTGAGCAAGTGGAGGCCCAAGCATTTGCCAAAATTCCACCAGGACGGTTTTGTGACCGCCATCAAACCCCGGAAAGCACTGGCCATCCGGGGCGCTTTCCAATGGGGCGAACTCGGCGCCGCATTCGGCGCTTTCCTCGGGGCGCGAATGGCAGCCGAGTTGCGCCTCCTTTTCTTCAAGGAGCAAAATTTGATCATCGCTAGCACCCGGAACGACCGCTTCGCTGATCTTCTGCTAGACGACTTTTCCATCAAATCAGCTCAAGGTAATGGACCTCTTTGCAGCCATCTCAAAGAACATGGAGAAGACGTTTGCTATGGGGTCATTACAGTGGCCAACCAAGAGACGTTCGGGTCCCTTCAACAGCGCGTACAGTTGAGGAACGGAACTGTGCTTGACATCCGGAAGTTCGGTAACTCTAACAAGGCCCGGCTGACCTTTGCCGGCATGGTGAAGCCCAGGTTCGTGTATTACAACTCCGAGATCGTTTCAGTGCAGCCATATTTGCGCACTATTATGACCTGCAGCGTGTGTGGAACTGTCGGCCATCGGGCGCCTTTAGTGGAGGGGGTGTGGGCCCCTCATGAGTGTATACACCCAAGTGTGCGGTTTGTGGTGGCGGCCATGCCACAAATTCGCGGGATTGTACTGCAAAGTACCGTCTCAACAAATCAGTCACCCCAAGGGGCAGGGAATCCGACATGACGGGAAAGCAGCCACGTCAACCCGACGGCGCCGGAGCCGATGATTCATCACATCGCGTCGACGCCACTGCCTCAAAGCGACAGACGCCTGCTATAGGCAAAGACACCAGGGGCAAACAAGTGCCACCACCGCCCCCACATAGCGGCCAGGTAAAGCAAGCCCACTCCCACGACAAGAATGACACGGCCGGTGCTTGGGCCAACGCCGTCAAAAATGACAAACAGGTGAGCAGCTCGGGTAGGGTTGCCTCCTCCCACCCCTTTTCCCCCTCCTCTTCGCTCGGCGGCAGACGCTGAGCTTTACAAATTAGTAGCTTCTCTCCGGGCACAAAACGATATGCTACTCGCCAAAATTGAAGCCTTAGAGGCTAAAGCAACTCCCCCTAGTACGCCCACTACGGAGGTTATAGAGAGCGAGACGGCGGCGGCGCCGGAACCTTCCCTTGCCGACATCGAAACCCGTCTTAATGCAAAGCTTGATTCCCTGCTTGGGATAGCGATGGAAAACCTCATCGCTCGAGTCGTGGAGGCTCTTCCCTCTATGATAGCGCAACACGTCGCGACTCACTATTCACACTGACCCTGTCCACCCAACTCGTATAGGCAACTCCGTGACTCGGGATACGTGTCCGGATTTGACCTTCACCCGCAACATTCGGTATGCAGACTGGATGAACACCGAGGAGACCCTCGGCAGCAACCACTGCCTCCTCAATACTACGATTAGAAACCGTGCTTTCGTTCGACCCATAACAAGCCCGACTCCCAGATTGGACCAAGTTCAGGCAAAACTATAACACTACCCATATATGAGCAAGGCTACCAATCTTGGTTCCAACAAGTGGTCTCTAGTCTTCACTCCTCCGAAACTCAAATTCAGCTCACAGACGCGGTCCCGGAGGTAGACAACCACCTCTTCTACCTGTGGAAGGCCCGGCATTGCCTCATCCGTCGGTGGCGCCGGCAAAAGCACAACCGGAAACTTAAATCTCGAATCGTCGAGCTCACCCAGCGAGCGGTTGAGTATGCGGCCCAGCTCGCCGACTCCAAATGGGTGGCCCAATGCAATACGGCCGCAAGCAGATGTCTAGCCGGAACACCTGGCGGCTCTTTCGCGCCCTAATTGATCCAACGCAAACACGCATGGAAACTTAAAAACACCTCCAAATAGTAATACACAGCTTTTATGGCAACACAACCCAGTTGGCGCACAAACTTCGGGAACAGTACTTGTGCACCGCTCAGGACCCCTGCGGGCCGGCGTACTCTTATGCGGGCTTTGAGAACGTTGAGCTGGATCAATCGTTCCAGCTCCACGACCTGAGGGCGGCCCTGGCCAAAATGAAACGTGGCACTGCTCTAGGTGGGACAATTAGTCAAATTATTAGCTAACCTTCCCGATCCGGCACACCTATCTTTATTGGATTACATTAACTCAATCTAGATTGGGGAAGTACCACTCCCCATAGACTGGAAGACTGCCCTGGTCACCTTCATTCCTAAAGCTGACAAGGCCATAAAGACGAAGAACCTCCGTCCCATCTCTCTGACTACCTGTGAGGGCAAACTCATGGAGACGATGGTACGTGACAGGTTGGCCGAGTTTATGGAATCCCGACATATTTTCGCAGACACCATGTTCGGATTTCGCCCACACAGATCTGCACAGGATGTCTTGATATAACTCAATAGGGTTGTCCGCGAACCCGTCGAATGCCCCCACAATGACAAGGTCTTACTCGCCTTGGATTTGAAGGGAACATTCGGCAATGTCACACACGAGATCACTCTCACTCACTTCTCCCAAACTAACTGTGGCAAAAACGCGTTTCAATACATTCGGTAATTTTTGACCGAACGACAATCTTACATTCGAATCCAGGATACGTAAAATGTTCGCTTAGAAACCAGGGATACACCTCAGGGTGCGGTGCCCTCTCCCCTGTTATTCAAACTGGCACATGCCAGCCTAGCTCGGGGCTGTCACCGGTGTGCAGCATGCGCTGTACGCCGATGACAACACCTTGTGGGTGACGCAGGGCTCCCTCGGAGACATTGAAGCCAACCAGCAGGTGGCGACCATAGTGGACAGTTATGCTCGCCGCTGCAGCCACCAATGCTCCCCTCAAAAGTCTGAATTTGTGCGCATACGCCATCAACAAAGTGAACTGCCAAAATTACATTGTCTCTCGAAACAGGTCCAATCCCTGAACGTGTGGAAGTCCGGGTATACTGGGGCTCTTTAGACATCAACACAGACGTGTGGAAGTCCGGGTATACTGGGGCTCTTTAGACATCAACACAGACGGTCAGAAACGACATTGGCCAAACTCCGTAAGGTGGGGGACTAAGTGAGCCGATTAGTTCGCCGGGTTTCTAACAAGAACGGGGAGTTACGATGCAAAGACGCCTTGCGGCCGGCGCATGTCTTTATAACCAGTCGAATTCTTTTCGACTGTACCTCCACCTACGGAAGCAAGACGAGGATGCACTCGAAGTCATCCTCCGCAAAATTATAAAATGGGCTCTCGACCTCACCGTGAACACCTCCAATCAGCGCCTCCTGGGGCTCGGCATGGTGAACACATCTCGTGAACTGCGGGAAGCGGCGCCTGGCGCGGGCGGAAGCCCTGGCTCGCCACCATGGATTAAAGCCCGGCGTATTTTACGTGGACGCCTCCAGCCCCCCCCCCCCCCTCCATAGAGGATGGTATACAGCCGCAGTAGTCCACCAGTCTAAGGTAGTAAATGGGCTTACTTTTCGAGCCCGAGACAGCACACGCAGAGGAGGCCGCCATTGTGTTGGCTGCATCTCCCATCCCACTTCCAAAATAATAATTTCCGATTCGCGAGGGGCCTGTCGAAACGTCGAGCAAGGCTGGGTACCGTACCTAGCCTACCGTATTCTACAAAACGGTGTATACACCTGGGACCCTGCTCGCCGGAGTATTATTTGGGCTCCTGCACACATGGGACTTGAGGGAAATGAGGCAGCTGACGCCGCCGCCCGCGCGCTCTCTCACCGGGCACTCCCCTCCTACCCCGACAATCAGGAATTACAATTCACTCCTGCCTACTCTTTCAAAGATATCGTTCTGCACTATCAATCTGACCACAGTTTTAAGGGACCGACGGGCACAACGATTTAGCGCGGGAAGTCGGGGAAAAGTATGTGGCTATGAGCCCAACTCCTAGACAACAGTCTTGTAGCATGAGTGGACGCAGTTGGTGCGCAGACAGGAGGGCGCCGCGAGGCGCGGAGTGTGTTACTAGCTGAATGACAGGTAGTGAGTCTCCGAAGAGGGAGACATAGACGGCACTGTACACACGCTTGAGCGCACAGTGTCGATCCCGCAGTCGCAGGTGAGACGCCCATTCACGCCAGCACCTGATGGAATGTGGTGGCTTGCGTCTAACAAAAGCGGTACGGCCGTAGCGACAGGCGAGCGGTGGCACGGCCACTGACGGCTCTTTTCTTTTTCTCTTTTTTTTTTTGCACTGCTAAGTCGGGGTCACGAATTCGGCAAATTATGGAAAGCGAGGGGTGAGAGATGACAGATGTTGGCCAGGGGTAGCAATGATTTGACCTTAATGTTGCAACGGCCAGGTGTACAGCGGAATGTAGGAAGGACGTGACCCTAGGAGTTTTACTTTTCCTTTTTTTTATCTTATCTGTGGAGAGAGGGTTTTTAATCCTGTTAAGGTTGAAGTGGGAGCTGTATCTCGCAAAGAACCAATCAGGTTGATGTTTGTGGTGATTGGACGTTGTGTAAATTAGGGCTGGACCTAAGGGGGTTAAAACCGAGCCCGAAGGCCCAGTCTGGCGTTCTGGGCTAGGTTTAGATGCTCTGCATCTTCGGCAATGCCGAGGTGGGAATATTTCCCAGTTAGTCAGTTCCACCTTGTATCTCTGTTGTAAATGTTGTTGTTGTAAATACTGTGAATATAAATATTCAGTTATTCTTCTCTCAAGCTCCTGCATTCAAGTCTTCTCAACATACCGTCTCCGACGGGGCGCCTCTGGCGCAAGGAACCTCCGCTGCAACTCGTATACCGTCTCTGACGGCGCACCCCTGGTGCACAAGGTAAAAAGAACGAACAACGGAACTTCGCTATAGTCTTTATCCCCACCCATGTAAAGGCCTCTCAAAGGCAGAGGAGCGGCTTCTGCTCCGTCTTTATACTAATACTTTAAATGTTTCTCTCCTAAATCGAAACGCGGCCGTCGGCTGTCGCGATCGAACCCGGGCACGGGCATCTTAACCACTGCACCACCGCGGCGGGGTAATGGCGTGAGTGGTGATCAGATTCTGTGCGCAGAAAGTGGTCACCGTAGTGACACTTAAAAAAAATCTTCCTCCATCGGAAATAGAACCATTATCAATCTGATCTCCAGCCGAGCAAGCAAACGCGCCGAGTTCACGAGAAGCGGTGTGCTCCTTGCCAGCTTGCCGTCTCCACTGCAGCATAGGGGGCGCCAACTATGATCTCCGGATGTCGATGTAGGCAGTCTCCCTGAGGCCGTCGCCGTAGGGTTTAGTGATACAGTGGTCAGGCGAATGACCGAATCTCCGGTGGCAGTTGGCAAAAAACGATTGGTAGATTGGCAGCTAAAAAGCATAAAGGTGACATAATTGGTTAGAGTGTAGAAATAAAAATTTAGTAACTTAAATGACGAATAGGATACCAATTTATAACAACTTTCAAGATATTTTGAAAGAAAAAAAAAAAGAAAAAGCCGATCATGGTAGCAGCTGCCATCGCCCCGATCCATCCGGAGGATATGAGAAAGAGGAAAGCGATAGCTCGGGCGACAAAGGAGGAGGAAGAAGTGTGGCTGGCCACAGCCGCGCATCGAAAAGTCTGGCTCCATCGGAGGGGGTCTCTATGACTTAAGCACAGGTGGAAAGGGAACAAAGTGAAAGAGAAAAAGCGGCTAGTGGCCTGTTTTGCACACCGTTTTATGCCCCCCCAAAGGAAGAAATCACTATTCTTCTCCGTCTCGGGCTTTCGAAAACAATGGTTCTTCGAGAAGATAGAGAAGAAATGTATGTTCCGATTACCACTGAACAGAATAAAAAATGGTTGCTTGCTTCGTATTCATGCAGTCATACTTTCAAGTGCGGGAGGTCTCAGACACCTCGAGACCTCCTGACTTTAAGCCCTGTTAGGTGCCCCCACCGCACGCCATCTGCCTACAGCAAGACAAGCGCGTGTCACCGCCGCCGTATGGAGCTGCAGTGGTGACCTCGAATCCGGCACCGAAGTCGCTCTCCATGTGTCATCTGCGGGGGCACTTTGCCCGACCGGAGCGACTGCCGCGAACCGAGACCTTGTTCGAGGAGGGGGCAGCAGACACGTGACCGTAACCGCCTTCATGGAACATCGCGCCCCTTGTAAGGGCAAGGTCTGCGCCCCAAATGAAAACTCTCCCCCCTCTGCCTGGTAGGGGATCTTGCAGGGGTCTTCCTATCTGACGTCGGCAAGACGAGTATATAAATCGTCTCAGTGCGTCTAAACTTAACAGTTCTCTCAAATTAATACTACAGTACTATACGGTACCCAAATGCTTTCGCCTTAATCACTCTTAAAGGGCCTTAAGTGCCTCCTAGAATGTTTTACAAGTATTCGCAGAGCAGCACCTGATTGAACGTCACCGTAAAAAAAAAAAAAAAAAAAAAAAAGACATGTTTACTAGTATAACCTTTGAGGCCTTGATATGGTTTAGTACGTGCACCGCGGCACGTGCACGGCTGGTCGCTTATCCATTACGACGTAAAACCGAGCCAAAGTTCTGCCAAACAACAAAAGGTGCTTCGCTCATCTTAGCCGCTGGCCAGGTTTTAATAATTGGGAACGTGTCATGCATGCATATATATATATATATATATATATATATATATATATATATATATATATATATATATATATATATATATATATATATATATATATATATATATATGATTACGCTTCACGACAACGTTAACGTGGCAAACGATGCCGCGCTGCGGTTCAGTTGCATCTACCTTTTCGGATCTGTAGCCACCACCTGGCGTTTGCCCGGTTGCGACATTCCGTTTGTTTAGGTAAGCAGCGGCCGGCCTCTATTTTGATGCCAGCCGCTCGACCAGTGCCGTTGGAACTTCGTTGCTACTTCGCCTGAAAACCGTTTTAATCTACTTAACAGCTGTGACGACCCAGAGTATGTCCCGACTAACGACGTGTTTGCTTAATTCCTAGTCCTATAACTGATATAACAAGCAGATGTGTGACACGCGGTACAATGTATTTGAACAGAGCATTTTTCATTCCATTACAGATCCCGGCGGACGTGTGCCATTATGGCCGCTAAACATGGTGGGCAAACTACTTACATGCAACTTATAACTACTGGAGCCTCTCATTAGCGTTTAACTCTGCTTACCACGCCTTTTCAAATCGTTCACTTCGAGCTATAGGCGCGAAATCCTTGATCATTCGGAGCAATTCAGGCCACAATTGTGGGGAATACAAACTGACTGTACTAAAGTTTCGGAATCGTTTTTCGTCGGCCTTATATATGGAGTATTTTTAAACTTTGCACCGATCCTGCTCAGCAACGTTACAACTGTTTTCTCGCGATTTGGCAGCCTCGGCAGAATTTGTGCGATTTATAGCTCGGACAGATATACGGGTACGCGGATTATCAACAGGTTCCCGTCTACGACTTTCGTCCCCGCCACCTAACACAGTTCTTGGAGCCAAAAAAAAGATGTTCCCTCCTCCTCCACCGTTGCCGCAAATTTAAGATGCGCTGCTTTTCTGACCTCTTTGAAGGTACCGGGCGTGTTCTATATGAATCTAAGACATTCCGGAGTCGACCTTGGCATTGCAGTTTGGAGTAGCCCATTCAGCTGTTTTCAGACTGGAATACTTATCACGAAGAGTTTCGCTTATGACATAGGAACGCACAAAAACGCATATTCTATATTTTACTCATCTCTTTTTTATTACGATCGATATATTATCTTTGTCTATTTTTGTGCGAGCCCCAAATTTTCCAATTAAAGATTTTTGTCTTTTGCAAGAAATGTGGGTTTTTTTAATTTTTTGTCAATAAAAGAGAGTTCCATCAGTTACTCTGATCTGATCTATAATAAAGACAAATTTTAGATTTATCCGCGAAAAAAAATTATACACACCATCCTGAAACTGTGTTACCTTGCGGTAAGGGAAGAGTTGTCTTTAAGGAGTATAGACAACTTGGTCGTGTGCTCTCTGCTTTCTAATGATGTGCGAGACAATTGTATAAGTGTACCAGTAGCCGACATTAACCTATGACCACTATATACATTATAAGTGAATTTCTTATCCCACCTGGTTTGGATTCAACAATCGAGTGTTGGTGATAACGTCAAAGGTTAGCATAGGTGAGACATGAAAAAAAAAACTGCTTCACTGTCTTAATTCACTAACCCGAGTCACAAGGAATGAAGCAGCGATTACAATGCAGTTCTGTTCAGCTGTTGAAACTGAAACCAAAACAACTGACAGAAATTAAAAAAAAAGTTTGTTTTGTGGGTTTAACGTCCCAAAGTGACTCAGGCTATGAGAGACGCCGTAGTGGAGGACTCCGGAAATTTCGACCACCTGGGATTCTTTAACGTGCACTGACATCGCACAGCACACGGGCACCTTGCTTTTCGCCGCCATAGAAAAGCGGCCGCCGAGGCCGGGAGTCGATCCCGCATCCTTGGGAGTAGTAGTCGAGTGCCCTAATCACTAAGCCACCCCGGTGAAGCAGAGAAAAAAATATATATTTAGTGGTGTAAGTAAACACTGCGTGGTGACACCCGGCAGCGTCATCAATCACACACAAATAAAAAAAATATATATGGAACCCAAAATCTGGTGTCTATATATTCCTTGAATGCAATCACACACAGTGAAACCTCGTTAATCCGAAAGCGTTGAGGCCGCGAAAAATTTTCAAAGTAACCTGACTTTTTAATTAACCGAACAAAGAAAAAAAAATCAGACCCAGGTAAAAAAAAAAAAAAAAAAAAAAAAAAAAAAAAAAAAAAAAGATAATTGTGTGCACGCGCAGCGCATGCCGCTCGCTTTGTCCTACCGCTCACTGTTCTGTAGTTTCCCGCGGGATGGAATCGCGGTACATGAAAGCGTCACAATGCCAGCAGAGATGAAAGCGAAACGGCGCTACGTATCTGTCACACTCGAGTGCAGCTGCGACAAATCTGCACGGCCGAGCGAGTTTCGGATTTCGCGGCACCGGCACGCCTTCGAGGCCCTCGCACTACCATCCAGGGGAGTGACTGCCAGCGCTAACGAGCCGGGCAAACATGCGCGCATTTCAAATGTCGAATTAAATCCTCTTTCTGGTGCATGGAGACGCCATCACGGGCTCCTCACACCCGGCAAATAGGTCGGCCAAATTGCGGATGGATGGCGCTAACTTACAGCAGTTTATTATGAAACGCAAGGCGGTAAATATACACGGGGAGGCAATGCATTGCGCAGGAGCAGGACAAACAATTTTCAATAGTTTCTCAGATATACTTTAGTTCTTTTTGAGATAAACCAACAGGCGGTTTTGCGATGCACAAGTCGCCGAAGCTGTCAATGGAATTCAGCTTCGATTATTTCACGGATAAGTTTGCTACGGTTCTTGATGATGACTTTGCATGCAGACAGGTACACAATCTTCACAGTTTCGTGCAGTGCACATCAAGAAAACCACCTTTTTTTTTTTCTTAAGAAAAGAAAACCAGTTTTTTCTTGGTTTTCTTGATGTGCACTGCACGATTTTCTTGATGTGCCCTGTTCTGTCCCTGAGTTATTTTTGTTGGCACCATTAAAAGAAACAGCGCAAGCCAATCTCGTGCAGTACAACCCGTTGCGGCGCCGAGTAAGAATTGCTGCGCCGCGTAACACGACGCACTGCCGCTGCATGGGCGGGATGTGACATGGGCATCATGAGGGCGTCCTCACCCTCATCTCGTGAGGATTGGACTCAGTGAGGTGAGGGAGGATTGGCGCTGAAAAAATTCGTGAGGACGACGGTGAGGGAGGGAAGAGGCGGTGAGGTGAGGGTGAGGGAGGGAAAAATACAGAGCTTGAGGGGCGAGGGCAAACCTTCCACGAAAGGCGTAGTTTCGATATAGTAAGAAAAAGCACGCGGCAACAGGAAAGGCACGAGTGACCACACACTTTCTCCTCCACTGGGCATGTGTTGTATAGAAAACAGATGTAATGGAACGGGGCACTGGCGCTGCAGCTATACTGCAGCAAAAAGAAGCAGGAACGAAAGCCACAAAGTTGTCCAGGCGCTCGTGGTGAAGAAAAGTCTAAAAGCGACACTAGAGAGCTGCAGGGAGTCACCGAAAGTGATGTCGCTGTTTCCAGCCTCACGGAACACGACGGGACCGGCGAAATACACAGGACAGCCGTTTCTAACTGCTAACGTTTCTTTGCGTCCAGAAAAAAAAAAAAGAACAAGAAAAAAGCGAATCCTAAAGAGATGGGACGCACAGTAGAAACGTTGAACACAAAAGACCGAGGTGGGGTGATCTTATCTGCTGCGACCCTGCCACACTTTTTTTTTTTTCTCTCTCTCTCTCCTTCAGAGTGGCTTGCATGAGTAGTCGACGTATGAGTGTTTCTTGACAGTGTTTCGTGACTGTCTGGTTACCAAGATTTTACATACAACTTTCATAAAAAGTGTAAATTACAGTTCGCAACAAAACCAATGAAAAAACAAACAAACAGCAGTGAATTTGTGCTGATAAGAGCTCCAATAAAATAAACTGCAGTTCAATATCAGATGCAACTTATATTTGTCATGTGTTTGCAGAAACAAGTAGAATTTTCTTATTTCTTTTACCATTTTTTGCTTCGTTGTGAATTAGCAATATCATCATATATCGTGCATTAATATGTGCGGCACGTAATTACAATGCATTGATTTTTCTGTAATTTCTATAACATTAGGATTTAATTTATCTATCTTCATAAGATAGTTTTCTTCAGATAGGTTTTAATATCGTTGGTGAAGTAATAGCCTGTGAACATTGAGCACAATTTCACGAAAGGGTTGTTTCATTTCCAGTATCCACAGAGTGTGTTCGCATTTCGTGTTAACCTGTTGAAGTCCTGTACCGGAGTAAGGCTCTTTAATATTCCTTATTTGATTTTAATATTCGTTCTGTAGTAAGAATAAGTTTAATGCATCGTAATGCCCGACGATCGTAAAGCCGGATGTTATGACAGACTCACGCATGATGGGGGTATGACAATGCCGAACCGGCTTTATGAATCTTTGCCGAATGCGCTTTCGGGTTGGATTCAGCTGAGGTGCCAGCGCGGGTGCTTGCAGTTCTTAGATACATTTGTTGCTGTTCGCAAAACCAAAGCGTACTGGTGGTAGCAGCCTCGATAAAAAAAGGTATTTTAAATCACCAGTCAGCTCATTTTAAGTTTCTAAGGGTATTGCTAAAAAATTAACTGCATGCATGCCACTCGACAAATCCTGTCTACATGAAATGACACACAGCACGGGTGTTTGGCTGCAAACGCTGATCAGGGCAGGATTTCTCTGTGAGGTGGTCACGTACCCTGTTTTAAAGGACCTTAATAGCTAATGATGCTAGGGATGTAGAGGAGCCCCGCTGAGCTGAAGAAGCGCAAAGTACAAGGCCCAATTGCCATTCCATATTACTATCAAATTTCCCACCGCTTAAAAAACGTGGCTCAGAAAGGTGACGTCCTGGTAGTCATCACAAACACACACACACACACAAAAAAAAACCTTGCTGGCAACATGTGCCATATGGTGCAGCGAAAGCACAAGAAGGAATGTAGCATCAAGCACGTAGGCAGGTTCATTCCGAGGAAGAGTGCCAAAAGCTACATAGAACAAATTGAATGTTGCACAAACGGCACACTTCAGGAGCTACACACACGAGTAGGCGCACTGGCGGGGGGAGGGGGGCAACTGGACGCATCTATTGCTGCCACTGCATCAGGAGGAGTGCGACTCGATTCCATGAAACGACAATCTTGAAGAAGTTCGCGTCCAAACTCAGCAGAAAAGTATACGAAACATACTGCATTAAGATGGAATTCACCACTTGTGTTAGCAAATGAGGCTTCGTCGCCTCGTTACTTTGCCAAGATCAGCTTCACTGTAGGGGTGGAGCATGTTTATGTTGGCTTTCAACGGCTTCCTATCCAAAGCATGCATGGTTTCCTGTGCTTGGTACGTCACAATATAAAGCGAAAAAGTGATGCTGGTTCAATGCTGCAGAAATAACGCCACCGCTGAACTGAAATTTTTAACTGACACAAAGGAGGGTTTATATCGAGGAAAGCTACAAAGCGTCTCTTCACACTCGGTGATAGAGGTCCGCACGGGCTGGGCCCGACCCACCGTGGAGTGTTTTTTACCTATTAAGATGAGAGTGTGACATCGAAGTCCAGCTCTCCACGACGCTTCGACCTTGAGTATGACCTGCTGCTCCAAAGCCACGCAAGCACATTCATTGGGTTTGGTTAAAACGGGCTGTAATTTAACTTACGACTTTACGAGATCGTTTCAATAAGTGTCCCTACATTTTCTTAACATTATGGCCAGCTGAGATGAAGTACCTTTATGCATGCTGTCAAGGCTATAGAGTCGCACCATAGAGCGCCTGCCTTGCATACTCTTAAAACGGCTGCCAGGTCTGAACAAAAGGAAGACTTCAGGGAAAAAGCTTAGAGGGTTTGCTTGATACCTACTCTCGAACGCTACCCTTCAGCGCCTCACACTCACTCTAACAACACAGGTTAAATGAAATCCAATTCCGCGTAGTCATGATATATGTCCTTGGATCTCATAGCTGGCAGGTTAAAATTATGACAGCACTGCGCTTTTTGTACACCTGATTCTAGCCATTTCTGTGGAGAGAAAGAGGCCTCCACTCTTCCGCGAATTCTCTGTGTTGTTGTGCAAGCAGTTCGCTCCTCGTGTGAGCGGAGATGCCTGCTTTCAGATAGCGTCCTGTCCCTTTTTCTGCCTTGTGCCAAACACACCTTGTGATAAGCATACACCATGTGCGTGTTGCTAAACAAACTAAAAACGAAGCAACGAAACTCGCACTAGGCCGGGAAGATCTTCCATTCGGCGGGCTACAGTGTTCTAGAAGGCTGTAGCCGGAACGTTGTTAGCCGGGGCGCGCCTCAGTCTGCGCGCACGAGAGCTTTTGGTGGCGGCGCTTTGTTTGAAAACTGACTCGGCGCTGCTGGGAGGCGACAGATAAAGCACAAAGCAAGCAAGTGTGCGCCGGACTTTGCCCCCTGTGGCAATGCGCCGACAACAGGCTAGACTTCCTTCACCGCGAGGGCAGCTGTCAGTAAAAACGCTGTTTGAAATAAAATAAAAAAAAAAAAAACCTCTTCTGCGCGGCGGGCAGTTCACGCACGCTGGTCCACGGTTGGGCTCAAGCAGCGGCTGTCGCTGGGTATCATCAGATCTCCCTGAGGCGCCGGGTGGAGACATGGGTGCATGTGGCAGCAGTGCTCTCAGAAGGGTGCACACGCGTCCAGTTCGTTCCTTTCCCGCTCTCTCTGTCCAAAAGGTCCAATCTCAGAAAAAAAAAGCCCCGCCGGAGTGGTGCAGTGGTAAAACGCCCGGCTACTGTCCGGAGTTCCCGGGTTCGAACCAGACCACGGCGGCTGCGTTTTGATGGAGGCGAAACGAAGAGGCGTCCGTGTGCTGTGCGATGTCAGCGCACGTTAAAGATCCCCAGGTGGTCGAAATTACTCCGTAGCCCTCCACTACGGCTCCCCTTTCTCTCTTTCCACTTTCACTTCCACCTTCATCCCTTCCCTTACGGCGCGGTTCAGGTGTCCACATAGCAAGTGTGACAGATACTGCGCCTTTCCCTTCCTGTGAACCAATTATTATATAAAAAAAAATAATAAAAAAGCGAACGGCAGGAACGGCTGGGGAAGCCCTTCAATTTGTGTTGCTGTGTGCTTTCGATCAGACCGCTCATGTTGTTGATGCTCATGTTGAAAACTACACTTTGGTGCGCTCTTGCAAATTATATATGCTTAAGGACGTCTGTGTACAATGTGCGCGAATAAGTTTCCATTGGGTAGTGCCCTCGGATATTTTCGGCAAATGCGCGGTCCAAGTGAAAGGTGTGTTCATGCAGGTTCAAGGTGAGTTTTTCTTTTGCGGCTCTTGCATTCTCAGTGCGGGCAATCTGGTTTTCGGCTTTTGCATATGCGGGTACGTATATTGTCCGGAATTCAGAAGGTCAGCTAGGAGATGAGGCGAACTGATATCGAGTGCTTATTCCGGCAAGTTGGCGCGTATGTGTTGCTTTTCTGTCCCCGTTATAAGTAGTTTTTTTTTTTTTTTTTTTTTTTTTTCATAAGCGAATCTAGCACACTATCCAGGAAGCATAATCGAACCTTATGCACGAAATGCCCTATGTTCACTTTGCACATCGTACCTGCTCTAGTTATAGGCGCTGTCTCATTCTGTTCTCGTATAACTTTAATAGAAATTTAAAAAAAAAATACGATTTTAGGCACTACTGAGGCGGCGTTTGCGAAAATCAGCTAGAAGCGTAACAAAGTTACGTGTTTCACTTTGCTTTTTGTTTGTTCCTGGAGGAAGTCGGTATACCATCGGGCACATCAACGGTGGTACCTGCGGCGCCGTGTCCAAACAGCATTTTTACGCGGCGTCTCCCAAATGACACTACACGTACATGTCGATCTGAAACTCGTGCACGGCCCCAGACTTACATGCTATATATCCCCCCCCACCCTTCTCGGCGAAGCGAACGAGGGTGAGGACCCTCTGCACCCTCGAAATTCATGCTTCTGTGCGATAGCATTTTCCTGTTACTTGAATTACATTGTTCTGTTGCCAATATGCCATATATGCCTTATGCTTTCTTCGTCTGCGACTGGCTAGAAGTTCGTATCTCTTCCTTCCTCATGCGGTGTAGAGTATTTCGTCTATCTCCTTCAAATATCAAGTGTGAACTGGTGGACAGGTTTGCCTGGTAAACTATGCCAGTGGTAATTTTTTACTGAATTATGACAGCAGGAAGCAAAAAAAAATGAAATATACATGCGAAAAACGAACTACTTTTCTAAAACTACTATTGACTGTCGCTGTGTGTATGATGAAAACTTTTAGCCGCAAGGAATTAAATACAGCCATTGGCAGTTAAAGTTTTGTTTGTAATACTTTGGCCCTGGGGGCAAATTAACATTCACTTTTCAGGCAAGGCTGAAGAAAGTAGGCCCCGTACTTCATTCATATACCAGATACAGCAGCTAATGAAGGAGTGAAAACTGCTAAGTTATTTGACTGGGAGGTATTCTGCCCTACAGCAGCACACTTCTCGGACTACTTTCCTGTCTTCACTGTATCTCCAAGTGAACTCCAACATTGTGTGGAAGGCCAACCAGTAGGGAACCACCTCTACAAACAAATGCAGCACTTGCAGCAGCTCTCAAAGGTAAGTGATTCATCTGAGGTAGCATAACCTGTGATACAACATGGAAGCTATGATATTATTCAGCTTGCCAAAAACCTGCTGTGGACACATCTGCCCATGCATGCAAAGGAAAGTGTGCAGCGTCAGTGCATGCCTGTAGTGCATGCACACATTTAGTTGAGTACGCATGATGTGAAGGTTAGCGAAAAACACGAAAAAGAACAGCAGGCTTAGAAATAGTGATAGACAAATACTTTTTCTAAAACTGCAGGTACAAGGTAAAACACCAGATGTAATTAGCACACCCATTTTGCACATGTATATCAGAGCTACGCATCAAAACTGTCCTCTGCCTAGCATATCTCACATTCCCAAGACTGAAATTACTTTTTAGCATCCCAGTTGAAAGCTTAAATGTGCATGCTGCTTTGTAGCTGCACTTAGGCAGATGCTAACAACATTTTAAACTTACTTGTCTTTGAGAGATCGCCCTAAACGCATCAAAATTTTTACCGTGCAGTACAGGCCAACAACACACTGCAAATTCTTAATGAAACCTTCTTATTGGCCCGCAAAGAGAACTACTGCTTGGTGTTCCAGGAAATTAGTGTAACAATTCGGCATCAGTTAGGAAAAGGTGATCAGTGTTTGACTGGGGAGAATACAACCTAGCCACTGATTACTTTCTGTTGAAAATACTAATTTTGGTTTTAACGTGTCAATACAATCACTGCATAATATGCAATGCATTTCAAGTAGCGTCCCGCTTAGCAATCTTTGTAGAGAGCAGCAGCAGTAGAATTGCGGTAGAAACTCCGGCGGGGGGGGGGGGAATGCAAGGCTAAAGGATCAACGTTCGAAATCTTGCGCCAATTTCAATAAAACTTTCAGGGATGAATGATCTTCCTTTTATCAGAATACAAATATTCTAAGTTTCATCCCCTTAGCAGAAAGAGAAAGTTGTAGTTGTCATGAGTAATTAAGTGTGTCAGCTTAGGAAAACAATAATTATGAAGATGTCCTAACTGTTTGTGCTCAGACAACTTCCAAATAGTTCACTGTGCAGGATAAAACCAATTGCTGGTTCTTTATGACATTTGTGTAAAAATCTGAACAGTTTGAAAGTGAACTTCATTTTGTCATTATATGTCACATGCTTATTTTTTTTTCTCCGAAAAACATTTTTGTCGAGAAATAACTTTGAAAGCAGCCTTGGCTAAAAGAGTTTGCAAATGGTGGTTTTCTCCATGGTTGTGTTTTGCAAAAAGTGCAAAATGAGAAAAATGAGTTCAAAGATTTCAAAACCATGCTGTTCAAATTTATGACCTAAACTAATAAAACAAAGCAGCCTGGTGCACATATTGGGCCATCACTTTTTATATGACACTGCTCTGTGGCAATTGCTTCAAATTGCCTCTTTTTTTTTAAAACTTCACAGCTGTCCAGTGTCCTTGTCTGCACTCGTGAAATGCTTTCCTTGGCTGCTTGCTGGGTGTGCCTCTTCGTCTAGGCTGCATATTCTACCTGCAGCTTGTCGAGAACATTAAGTAGCCAGACTCCCAGCAGTGCGAGAACAGCGTTAGGTTACGTGCAGCTCTTTAGTCAATCTAAGCTTCTATTTTAGTTTACCAGCCAATCCACTGTTGAGACAGCCCAAACTTTGCCTTTTCCGTCCTTTTTTTTTTTCTTTTCAATTGTCTTATGCACTCCCGATAGCAGGTCTTTTTCTGCTAGAGAGTGCTAAAAAAAAGCATTCTAACTTGGGGATACGCTTCGCATTCAGTTTCTTGCCCACTATGCGGCTGCGTCTTGAAATTAGAGTTCATAGGTGCTTTCAGTGGTGAATGCACTGTACCAAAAAAAAAAAATTTTTTTTTTCTACTAAGGAGATGACAACCAAACTTGATGAAAAGTTTCTTTAATACATGCACAATGCAAAACAGCAAAAATTTGAAAAAATTTTTAGGGTGCAAATCATGATTTTACCCTCGCATCCACCCTTAAGCTCTGCCTGCTGATTTTGGGTGAAATTGCTACCGCCTGCTAGCGCCATGCTCGAGATTTAATTAGCAAAAACACAAGGCAAACCTCAATTTTGGAGACGTTCAGCACCTACACTCTGGAGCAGCTCCGCAACTGTATTAAACACTTCCTGACGAGAGTCCCTCACTGCTTGCTGAAACAGGGTACATGAATAAATCAAAGCATGGAAAGAAAAATTTATCTCCAACAGATACACATTATAGTAAACTGTTGCAAAAGTAATGTTTTTAAGACAAAAGCCTTTCTAGGTTCATGCTGAATATCTCGAATTTGTGAGATATGCCCGCGAGATTCCACGAGATGTCAGCAAAGCGTCGCAATAGGTTCAAACGTCAACATAATTTTCCCGGCAAGGATGTCACAATAGATTCTAAATGACCCCCCCCCCCCCCCCCTCCTTTCTAAAAAAAAAAAAAAAAGTAATGAAATTATAATGAGTGCACAAACATGCAAGATAAAAGAAAAGAAGAGGTAGACAGAAGAGGAAAGAGAGAAGGAGGAAAAGCTTTTGCCATTAAGCTCTTAAGCAAAGCTAAGTCCAATCTTGTAATTTATCTGCGACAGATACACACTGAATTGTTACAAAAGTAATGTTTTTCACTGCTGTTCCTGTCCCTTAAACCATTTTGGCAATCATAACTAAATGCATGAAATCAGTAACAGTCTAAACACTACAATCGCATTTATGTGCTGTATGTAAACACAATAATTTTTTAGACAGCTGGCCAAGGCACCACCACAACGCACATTTTTACTTGCCTCTGCCGAACCATACGAGTTGTGAGAGCAATAGAAAATACCATAGAAAATAAAGCAAAACAGAAACAAGAACCACACTTATATCATACTGAGTAACACTGCACTTCGGACTGAGAGAGGATGCCATCTTGCTTGCATCGCTAGATGGATTGCTTCAGGAATTTATGAATCACTGAGCACTTTCATTCTCCAAAGAGTGAAGCTACCTTTATGTTGCGTGGGCTGAAATGCCATTTTGTGGAGAAACTAGCAGAATAACATTCCAGCCACATATCATAGAGGTAGCTTCACTCTTTGGAGAATGAATTGAAAGAATGAAAGTATGCAGTAATTCATAAATTCCTGAAGCAATCTATGTAGTCTAGTAGGCTACAGCTTCCAGATCACCTGCATGGCAATATCAACATACTAGTTGGTTTGGTGTATGGGGTTTAACATCCCAAAGGGACTATGGCTATGAGAGATGGCGTAGTGGAGGCTCCGAAAATTTCGACCACCTGGGGTAATGTGCACTGACGTCACACAGCACACAGGTGCCTTGCTTTTCGCCTCCATTGAAAAGAGGCCGCGTCCGCCAGGATTCAATCTCGCATCCTTGGGTACAGCAAATATCAACATACTAGACAAGTTGTTAGGCAAGTTGGTAATGGTACTTCACAACTAGAGTAGTGATGGACAGGATACAGAAGAAAGGACGCAACAAAGCATGGCACCGTGTGTTTCTAGCCATCCTGTAGTCATGGGATCAACACGCTCACACAGATGTCAACTGTCATCTGCTGATAAAAGTGATAGTGCAGATGACCCTCACCTAAAACTGATCTATGGCACTTACAGTACCAGAACCACTCTCCCTGCCTCACCTGTTAGGATAACCTTCAAAAATCTGCCCATACACTGCTTAATATGCACGCATCTGCCTCTATACAGCTCCTCTCAAAGTGAAAATTCACGACTGACAAGAATTTGCTTAAGCAGAAAGCATAGAAAAGATGCAGGAAGATACTCAGCTAGACCTGACCAGAGGACTTAATCTTGGAGGGTGCCGCAGTGCCTACTGGGTGGAATTAGAGAAAAGTTGGGTATAGAGAGCACGATAAAATTGAATATGGTAACTTGTGGTTTCCTTGAAACGAGACGGGTAGAAAAAAAAAAACTGCCTCAAAATCGCTGCATGGAAATTGTTTAAAACAAGCCCAAGATGGCGGTGATCGCCCGGCTGCTTCGCCCGCGGCGCGCGCGGGAATTTTGAACAAATTTTGCTCGTTCTGGGCCATTTCGCAGCTCCTATGGTGCTTTAAAAGTCAGTTTTATTGTATTTCCCGATTGAATTCAGCGTTGATATTTTTTGGACAGGTGCTTGAAGGTACAAACATTCCGAAAATGCATTTTTCTCAAAATCGATTTTTTGACCATTTTTTACTATTCTAAGACCCACGTCCCCCCTTAAGTTGTGCTCCTTATTCTCTTACATCAGATCCAAAGGTTAGACACACACCATTTCAGGGACCTTTTATTTTTTTTATTTATTCGAGAAGTTTGCCATAAGGCATAAGTTCAAAAAGGAGGGAATGGAATGCAGGAGATAGAAAGTTAAAAGAAGGATTGAAGTTCAGTTTCACTGAGGCAGTCACAGAGGTTGGCGGTGTACTGGTTGTCCATTGTACACGCGGTTCCACCCCAGGCCCACCTTCATGAGCAGCGTTTTTTTAACTGGAGCCGTTGCTGGGCACGTCCACAAGTGACGCACATCACGAATCTCAGATGCAGCGTCACAGTGAGGGCACCTGTCAGTCACTGGCAGATCTTTTTCACGCCACCGATGACGTACAGATGGGGTCAGAGCCGCCCCTGCCCGAATCCGGCGCACAGATACCTCCTCCTGCCGAGTAAGACTACGGGGGAGAGGGTGTGAACACAGAGGAATGAAAGTGAGCGTTCGCTGGCACAGAACTTGTGAATTGAAAACATGGAACAGGTACGGATCTGGGGGAAGAGGGGAAGGTGGTGGGTCATCTGATGTGTTAATGTGTGTCATAGCATCCGCTTGAATGTTGTGGATCGCGAGCATTGCCGCGAATCCAGTGTATGCACACAGGACATGGGTACTTTGCACAGAGCAGATGGATGGACTGAGTTATCTGGAATGTGTGTCGAACAGCCTTAAGTTGTTTAAGGGCAGTGAGAGAGTCGGTGTAAAGATGAACTGCATTGAATATAGGAACGGACGAAAGGGAATATAAATAGAATTGCAAATGGCATGAAGTTCCAGTGCCAGACGGGTGCACATATCCGCGGTATATGTCACGCGAGAGTTCAGATGCGGATGAGAGGGACTATACGCTATGCTGTATATGATGAATCAGTATACAATATGCACCCTTCAGGCAGATGTACGGATGATACCGATGGGGAAGCAGTGGGGCGATTGTCCGTGAGCTGGCAGTACGACCGCGGAGGTAGTGTCTTTAAACGATGAAGTTGTAAAGACTGTTTGCAAGCTCTGTTTGCCGTTCGCTGATCAACGAGTTCAGTGAGTGTATTTAGTTGGGGTACTCCTGAAGCACAGGTATAGGTGTAAGATGGGGGAGACATGTAATGGCATGCATAGCTTCATGACTGATAGCCTCAAGGGAGTCCCACGTTCTGCGGGTGAGACGTTGAAATTGTCTCTGGTAGATTATCCGCAGCTAGAGGACAGAGTGAACAAGCTGGCGGGCCGTGTGAGCATGCGCGCCGCCACAGCTATACGACGAATCAGACCTAGAGTAGCGTGAGCGGATTTACGGGTGGCTGTCAGCCACGGGGTGCCAGTCCCAGAGGAATGAAGGAGAAGACCAAGAATACAAACAGTTTGTGCCTGAGGAATCAGGGAATTATATATCATAAAATGTATAGTAGGAGCTTTCCATAAGCCAGCTTTTTTTCCAATGCGAAAGAAACATGATTTAGTATGTGAGAATTAGACCCAAAGGAGGGAGGCGAAATGTCAAGACATCCAGCGCATGCTGGAGGGCCGCCTGATGGACAGACGTATCTGGGCGACAGCACCACCAGGTTACATCATCGGCGTACCCAGGCACGTAGATAGACGGGATGGTCTCTAGGGCTCAAACAAGTGGAATAAAGGCCACGGGGCGAGAACGAAGCCCTGGGGCACTCCTCTGTTGGAGGGGAAGTGACCAAAGGACTTTCCATGGACACACACACTGAACGTTTGAAAGTTGTTAGAAAGGCGTGAATGGAGAGGAGAAACCGGTGAGGGAGACCAAGAGTTTGAAGGAAAGAAAGAATGGAAGAGTGAAGGATGTTATCATATGCCTTTGTTATGTCTATAGTGATCACGGTTCTAACAAGGCGACTGTGCGAAGAGTGGTGACGCACGTCAGCAGACAAAGTAGCAAGGCCGTCTTCTGTTCCAATTTGCGAGTGGAAGCCGATTTGGGATTCTGGATAACAATCATGGGATTCCAACCACCACGATAAGCGAGCGGCGAGAATATTTTCGTAAAGCTTGCGGATTGTAGGAGTAAGGGAAATTGGTCGAAGGGCTGAGAGAGATACTAGAGGATGACCTGACTTCGGTATTGGAACAACAATAGAATGCTTCCAATTGCCCGGCATGTCACCAGAATACCCCACGTCGTTGAATGTATCAAGGAGGGTCTGCAAAGCAGTCCCTTATAAGTTGTGGAATAAGGAGTTAGGTATGCTGCCGTGCCCGGGAGCAGAGTTAGATTTGAGGCGTTCAATGGAGGCGAGCAGCTCTGCCATGGTTAGGTTAGAAGTAATCTCATCAGGGACATTTTATACGACTGTATGCACACACCTATTAAACCAGTACTCAGGTTAGATGAATAGAAATTCAGGAATCCTTCAATATACTGTTCACCTGCAATCGTTGTAAATAATTTCTGCTAGCTGCTTATGCATGCATTGCTGAGTTGCAATAAATGGTGCATGATGAGACAGATGTAATACAAGCATAATTTTTTATTACACTGTAAATTTTGAAATCTACAATGCTCACTTGCTTCGAATTGCAAGCACAAAGTCTTTGAGGTGACACTGTTTTTGCTTCTTGAAATAAATGGTGCATGATGAGACAGATGTAATACAAGCATAATTTTTTATTACACTGTAAATTTTGAAATCTACAATGCTCACTTGCTTCGAATTCCAAGCACGAAGTCTTTGAGGTGACACTGTTTTTGCTTCTTGTTCAGGGCTAAGACAGAGAAGAGGCTGAAACAGCAGTTTCATCGACGCCAGCCAACACTGCTTAAGATCTTGATGCCATTTGATTTCAAAACCATCAGGCCACCATGGCTGCTGATGAATAAAGGAATGACCCCTAGAAAGGATCCTAGTGATGCTGCTGCACATACTTCTGCTGAACTGAACTGTGTTAGTCAAACCGACAGTCTTGTGTTGTGCATACGTGCAAATGTGCACAGTACAGCAACTTTCAGCTTTGTTGCCCAGGTCGTTTTTAAGTGCCGAATTTGCCTACAGAACACTTCAAATGAATTTTAAAAGGTAATGTACGTCCCAAGAGGAATGATAAATTATCATGGTGCAAATAATAGCAGGTTAAGAGTAAAAAGAAAAATGAATGAAAATTGATTTCAAGTGCGCAATTTAAATGGCGACTTTCGTTCAAAGCATTTCAGAATGCAACTTGAAAGGGCACACATCCCCAGAGTAATATAGCAAATACTTTTAGTGCAGTCAATGCTTCAAAACAAAGACTAATAGTGGCTTTAAACTGTTGTCTTATGCCTTTAAACAAAGCTAAGTAATCCACTGAGCCACAGAATCGATTGAAATGGCAGGTTTTTGATTGAGCTCTTACCCACAGATATTCTTGCATTTTCGCGCATGTGTAGAATAGATTCATTGTGCACGAATGGAAGTCAAAGACAGCACGCAGAGCCCAGCACGAGAGAATGGCAGTTAAACATGAGATTTGGCTGCGGTGATGGTGGAGTCACCAAATGCAGTGGCAAGCGAAGCCGATATCTTCACACCGCCGGAGGTTCAAAACCCACTCGTGGCCATAATATGTATCATTTTAGTTTATTTTACTTTCAACTTAATGCCTGGCAACTACCACCTGCAAAGACCATATGAAAAGAAGTTGGCAAAATCAGCGATTGCGGAGACTAATGCAAGTGCACTATGCGAGGTCTAATGCAGGCGCACTAAATGTAGCTTTGCAGCAGCTTCCCCAAAGAAGAAAGCCAATGCAGGTGACCAGTGCTGAATAATATTGGTACTCAAAGATTCTTTATAGCAGACAAATTAGAACAACATTTGTCAATACGGCCTAACCATTCTGTTACTGTTTCTGAAGTTTCTTCATTAAACAAATTCATACCGTCTGCAGAACAGCAACTACTGTAAAAACCCGTGTATAATAAAAACCTGCATATAATACAAGGTGTAATTTCGGAATAGCAAAAAGGGAAAAAAAAAAAGGTTTCATTCGTGCATAAAGCGAGTGAGGAAAGATTAGCAGAATTATTTGCACCACACTTCGCGGTTCCCCCACGAATCGTACGCACTCCGCGCTTTTGCCTGCAGTGCAATCCCGCACCAGGCGTCAATAGTGCCATGAACCTTTATGTGCCACTGCTGCAGGGCTCCCTTTCTTGCGCCAACACGCGTGATCGAAAAATTTAACGCACCGTGATGAGAAGAGCACCTCACATTCGCCCCGCTATTCGGTCCTCCGGCTGTTCTAAAACCAATAGGTCGCTTCGAGCTCGGACGTGGAAAGGCAGTGCACGAGCAGCTGAGCCGGCTATCATGCGCCGTGCTCGCGCCTGTGCGTCTAGCACCGCGCGCAGGCACGCGGCATGTGCACCTCGAAAGTGTTCACAGATTGAGAGCTTTTGCGATTGTCGTCGTCCAGTAAGTATTGTCTGCAGAGTCCCTTGCTAGAGACAGCTTTCTGTATAAAATCTTTTTCGGTACCTTTAAACGCATTCGGTATCCCATATTTCTCTAAAGTGCAACCAACGAGCTCCTTGGGAAGTGCTGGTCAATCATCTGCGATTAGAATGTAGGGCACAGCAGCACGGCTGAAGAGACCCGTGCATAGTGTGCGGGATAGTGTGAGGTGTGTTCGACATACTTCTGGCCGCGTGCGCACGAGGATCACAGGGTCAGCGTGGTGAAACTGAAACCATCGAAACAGCCAGCCAACGCCATTGCTAGATAGCGTCTCCTCCCGCTGAGAGCCTGATGCTGATAGCGCTTAATAATAACGAGGCCTAAGCTATAAGCCGAAACTGGCTCACTGCTACACCCGTGATGCTGAGGTGTCAAAGCCAACATCTCCATCCCATCTCAAACGAAAGCAAAGGAAGGCACCCATGGCACCTTCAGAACCTCTGCATAGCATAATTCGTTCTCTCAGAGGCCTAGAACCGCAACTTCTGGCTCCATATTTCTAATGTGCAACCAGCGCGGACTGTCAGGCTCGCAGCTTTCCATATGGTGGCAAGCTCAAACATCTGTCAGAGAAGCAGGTCAGACATACTAATGAATGAGCGCTCGCGTTTCTTCTCTGTTGCAGGTCTCACAGGCCAGCATCTGCATCCCATCTCAAATTACGGCAAAGGAAGGCACTCATGGCACCTTCAGAACCTTTGCATAGCATAATTTGTTCCCTCACAGGCCTAGAACCACAACTTCTGGCTCCATATTTCTAATGTGCAACAAGCACAAACTGTCAAGGCTCACAGCTTTCCATATGGTGGCAAGCTCAAACATCTGTCAGAGAAGCAGGTCAGACATACTAATGAATGAGCGCTTGCGTTTTTTCTCTGTTGCAGGCCTCACAGGATAAGGCTTGTTTACCAAGATTACTACACTTCATTCAAGAAGCAGCAAACCATGCAAAACAGGGAAAAAAAAAAAAAAAAAAAAAAAATGGTTAACTGCATTAACAGGATTTCAACTACCATCTCCAGACCGTAAAATGCAGAACTAATGTACTACACCACAGTTTGTTGATACTGTCATAAAATGCTGCATAACTGGTGGTGGTGCTGCTTAACTAGTGCATCAATGCCGCACACATGAATTGAGGCGCCTAGGAAGTTAAGACGCAGTGCATTGGAGAGCACAAATACCTCTTCTGCCCTGACTGCAAAGTTCAATTTCAACAAATTGCATCAATGCTGACTTCAACGACATAACGAACACTGGAAATAGTGTTATTACACGATGGACATCATAAGTTGAATACAGAGCAGTCAGGTACACTACTTGATCATTTTGTGAGCTGTGACAGGAAAGTGAAAAAACCTATGTCAATGTGTTTCTTTTGTGCCACTTTACCTGGATCATATCCACAAACACCAGAACTACAACAGCACATGCCTTTCCCTGGCTACACACGGCATGACAAGACACACAACTTAATATAATGACATGAAAACTGAACATTAGATGCGCTGTTCGACACATTAGATAAAAAAGCCACGAATAGGGGGTTGTGGGTTGGCAGTGCATATTGGGAATAACATCTGCACCATATGTACAGACGTGAGCAAAAGTGGTATACAACACTCAGCCAGTGACAGAGCTCAAGAAAACTGCACCGAAATGCCATCTAGTGACAGCGACTGGGACAGCTACACATGCATTTTGCTAAAAAGGGGTACTGCCACGATCATCATGATCACAGAGAGCTGTTGCTTGATGGCGTTCCAATGCAGTTTTTGCAAAGCTCTGATATCGGCTAAGTTTTTGTACCACTTTTGCTCACGACTGCACAGGAAGATGTGGGGCACACAAAAAATTGAAATTGATATGCCCAGCGCAAGAACCAGCTGTCATTTCATTCTGGAACACAATGTCATTAACTCTAAAAACATTAATTTCCTTGCCTGCATTTAAGATTAAGCTGAACATATTTTTGTTGGAATGCTGATGTTTCATTCTTCTAACAAGTCTATTACCTGTGTTATTGAAATGTTAGTCATTGTTTTTCGTGTCAAAGTACTGGTATGTTATGTTCTGTATTTTATAACTAGTATCTGTTAACTATGCTCTTATTTCTTTCATTGTAATAATTTACCAAAGGTCCATTTTGCCTATGATACCCTTGTCTGTATGTATTTGTGTTTTGTAAAAATATTGAAACTAATAAACATTGGCTTAAAAAAAACAACATAGCACTGCAAAGAAAAAAGTTAAACTATACAAGTGAGTAGCCAAAAAATTAAAACAGCAGCAGCCAAAATAAAGTTAGAGCACAAAATGGGCAAAGCTTGAGAAAAGGCAGTGTCTGGATTGGGAAGCAGCAAAATTAGCAAAAACACAAGGCAAAGTGGCACAAAGAGGAAGCGGGAGTGCAAACTGAGCACACACTAGAAGGCTGCCTAGCAGCGTGACTGCCCCAGCGGCATTGACTGCAAGGGACGAAGACAGTGGCCACATTATTGCTGCTCTTACATGGATCTTTAAACAGACTATTTTTTTTTCCTTCTCAGCCTGCATATGTCCTTCCTGACTTAGATAGTTGGCTCCTCCATTCATGACCCAGTACCAAGGCAAAGATGCAAAACACACGGGTATCACATGATGACCCATACTGTATGTGGAGGTGGCACAAAATAGATTCAATTATGCAGCTCATCCTCATCACTTTTCCCTTCGGTGATAAAAGTGACTTCTTTTTCTTCTGCTAAAGTAGGTTAAGCTCATCAGGCAAGGCAATGTGAAAACAGTTCTGCTTATCAAAACAAGCCATGCTTACTAAAACGTAAACTGTGGAGATACAAAGTCTGAACGAAACTAGAGACCAGAGCCATAGATGCTCTTCTGAATGTACACGCTAGCAAAAAAAAAAAGAAAAAAGAAAAAAAAAAAAAGAGACCACCGGTCACATAAAATATCACATGTAGTGCTTAAGGTGGGTTTCCACATGTATCAGGTGAAAGACTGATAATTTTTTTCTTCGTTGTTTGGATACATGGTACTGGTTCCACACATCATGTGGTCGCCAAGTGCTCAGTTCCAGTGATGCCAATCAGATCAAAACTTCCAGATGAACTTGATGGTGGTTGGTGAGCTAGGCTTCAACGATGCACACATCAAGCATGCAGAACACAGACCTGTAGAGAAAGAAGGCGAGAGACAGCTGATGGATCTACATTGTGCACAGCCCTCTCTATATGCATGTCTATATGCAACTACCCTCCATATTCACCTGCAAGTGACTGCAAATAATAAATTGAAAGACATGAATTAAAGAGAAAAAAATCTTGCCTCAAAGCAACGCACAAAATAACATTCGACTATAGCACACACCTAGTTTCCTTTGCATGAGAGTATTGCACAGAATAGCACTCACGTGTTTGCATTTTGTTTGCATTTAAAAAAACAAATTTGAAAAGTGCTTTCCTTCACGTTCAAAAACAAGTACAGTCAAATCCAGATATATCGAACCCGGATATATCGAATTTTTGGTTATATCGAACTCACGGAATATCCCCTTGAAAATCCCATGCAAAAGTATAGGAAAGCCGCGTCATATATTGAACTCAATTTCACCGGTCGTTCGATATATCGAACTCCACATCAAGCACTAGAAAGTGTGCCTTCTCCAAAGACGATCGCATCACCTTCGGCCATTTGCCGCGTGATGTTTTCAAGCCACGCGCGGAAGGAATGAGAGGGGACAGCTCGGCGAAGGCTGGTCTAGGGCAGTGCAGTGCCCATTCCCGAAAGGCGTGCGCATCTGCGGTTATAGTTTCCCACGCGCCAGTATGTGACGTTTGTAAGCCATGTGCGTGAATGAACCAGAAAGAACCGGTGGGAACGAGAGGGGGAAAACGCGATAAAGCGAAGCGCAAGCGTGTGCCGTTCTTTTTCCCGAGCTGTTTCTCCCTCTCCTTCCTCTCTCCCGGCCTTCGTTTGCAGTAGCAGGCGCTACGCATGCACCAAGCCAGCTCAGCCCGTTTTCAGACAGAACGCCGGACGCTTTCTCCAGCGTGTGCTGCGAACCCTCTGCGCGTGGCGGCTGATGTGGCTACGGTGCCTACGGATGTTAAGCGGCGGCAGATCTCTCTCTCTGTCCGTTTTTTTTTTTTTTGCGAGAGTCATCCATTCTTATTGTTGTGCTGTACGCGCGGCGTAGCGTAAGGTATGGCGGCTGCGGACGTTAAGTAGCGGCAGATTTTTTTTGTTTTTTTTTTTTTTGCGGGAGTCGTTTATCCTTGCATGTATGAATCAATGAAAGCACACGGTCAGCTGCGATCATGACACCGGCTTTTAGCATTATTCGCTTCAAACAGCATTTGCAGCCATCATACTTTCCAATGATTTTATGGCAGTGGACTACGCCCGCCCCAAACGCAGTTCCAATAAGGGACGCAGTTCCAATAAGTTAAAAACTTTTCGCTCTGTCGCTGCCACTCGTCGCTGAGATCGCTTGCATGTGAGAGAGCTGGCTTTAACGTTTTTTGTTTTTTTTTTCTTTTAAATTCTCGGGTGCAAAAGTGGAGGGTGGGTTCATTATGCGAGTGGGTTGATTACGCGACAAATACAATATCGTTTTTTTGCATCGTAAGTGCTGTCACAAGCAGATTTTTGTATATCGAATTATTTCGCGATCCCCTTCGAGTTCCGATATATCCGGATTCGACTGTAGTGCTATACCTTCAGTTTGCAGCAGCAGTTTACACAGGAAACCTATGTTGTTTAACAGGTTGCCTAGTGGCCTCCGTGACATTTGAAAGACCATGTCCACCTAAAAAAAAATAGTTATAAGCTGTAGCTCACACAGCAATCATGAAAGCGAATAAATGACGAATATTTGAACACTTTCTGTTTTTATACTGCTGCTAGGACACAACCAATTTCACAGCTCTAGTTGAGTTGAATGCCTGTCAAAGGCAAAGATCCACTTTCTTTTTTATACTGCTGCTAGGACACAACCAATTTCACAGCTCTAGTTGAGTTGAATGCCTGTCACAGGCAAAGATCCAAGAACAAGCGTTGTGCATACAGTCACTGAACCAAGGTGGGACAGAGATTTTGAATGGTAACATAACAGCATGTTTTTATTGGAGTTCAATGTCCCAAAGCGACGGAGGCCATGACGGGGGCTGTAGTGGATCCGCTGAACATTCTATCAAAAAACAAACGAACAAACAAACAAAAAAAGCCGATATCCAAGAATTTCTCAGATCTTTCTGGTTGTAAACTTTTGCTAAACCTTTCTGCCCATAGCACAGCTTCACTTCAGGATGACTTTACATGGATCTTATAAGCAAACCACAGAACAAAAAGCATTGCCGTGTCAAGAGCCACATGACAACGATGTTACTTTCAATCACAGCTCAGAGATTTTCAAGGATCCGTTTGCATTGAACATGCAAAGGCAGGCAGATCAGGTGCACCTCTATTAATCTACAATCATAAAGTACTCTAAAAGTACTACATGTAGGGCACCCATACTTTGGCTATCATAGCCAGTAAAAGCTTGTTAATTCAAACTTCATGGAGCTGAAAAAACAACTCGAATTATCCAAACTTGAATTATCGATTGACCTGGAAAAAACTGACAAGAACCACTTACATTATGGTAAATTCATTTAGCGAAAGATTGGACAATGGTCGTCTTATTTCAAGACAAGGTCGTTAGCACACTGTCGGGAGCATCAGAGCAAAACTGCTCAAAAATAGCAAGGGCCTCCTCGGCATCCTTCACGGTGTGACGCGGCAATGGCGGTGCTCCCCCTTACAAGCAGCCTACGACGCGTTGAACGACACTTGACAAGCTCATTCTTTAAGCAGTGGAAAATCCACGCAAATGGAAATGTAGAAAATGCCCACTACCACCAATGATTGTTCGAAATGCCGTGCAACTGTGGCCAATTAGCTGGCTGATGTGCTACCAACAGCCACTGCCGCTGTCAGTCGGCATGAATGGCGAGATGCTCATGAAAGCGAAACCAAAACTAAGTAGTTGGCTTAGTTTCAGTAACAAGGCCATCCGTGTTTCGCTATGCTTGCGGCTGCATGCAAGTCAGAGGTGCGTGGTACTGCTCATGTTTGAGGAGTGCTATTTTGACGATCGCTCTTACAGTGTCAATCGTAATCGGACATGACCCTACCATTGAGACATCCATCGCACCCCTCATAGCTTTCAGTGAGCACTAGCTGGGACCGTGCTAACAGTAAGACACCGAATTAATGGCACCAAATTGAGTATTTAGCTGTAAATCTCAGGGCCAGTCCCTATCCTCCGGTGCCATCAGCCGCCATGCTGGTCATGGAGCCAGTTTGGCTTTGTCCCTTCTTCCATGGTTTTACCTGATTTTATCTTCTCTCCCCGTTTAAGAGGTGAGCACCCTTGTAACAATGCTGCCCTATCATGGGGCATTTCTCTGGCCACGTGCCAGGCAGCAGGTACATACATTCGTGGTGGAACCGACTCACGTTTGAATTAGCGGTCTTTTTTATACATAGATTTTATGGAGCTTGGCCAGACCAAATAGTGCAGTTCAGATTATCGAGGTTCCAATTAAAAGAGTTTTCACTGTAGTACCGCCACACCCGTACATGGTAGAAGAACTAAGGTTTGGACCAGAAGGCACATGCTCACTAGAAATGTACAATGATGCAAAATAAATGGGCAAGGCGAGCACACAGCATACGTGAAGCTGCCCTGCTAAATGTTTTTCCTTACAAAGCAGACACTTAAGCGGGAGCAATGTAAAATGAAAAACTTGAGCAGTGCTGACCTGCAGGTGGGGCAGAAGCAACGACTTCCCAGCCACGTCTCTGGGCGTGCCTGATCCTGGCGGCTGGCAAACCAACGACCCATGCAGTCCAGGCACCACATTGGTCGACACAGGCAGCCTTGGCACTGTCCCACTAAAGCTTCATCACAGAGCTTCTGCAGTTTCACATTAGCTGTTGTCTGCATGCAGCCAATGCATGGCTCCAGTTCCTGTACCGGCAGACAACAGCCATGTTCTCATATTCCCTTCCTATTCAGCACTGAGTTAAAAGCACTGCAAAGTTGCTCTGAGCATGTGAGGAAACATGAGAGCACTAACCCGCAAGGCCATGCAGCAAAGACTGTCAGGACCGATTACAATGAACACTGCTTAATCAAGATTTATTTTCAGTGGGTTTTCCAATGCTACAACAGAACATAGGGAACCAAATTCTGTGTTGGTTACTGCATGATGCCCAAGCTTTTGCCCTTTGAACTGCCATAAGGTTTGCTCACGTGCAATCTTACACAGTACAACATTCAAAGGCTGCCTTCCCAGCGTTTTCTCCTTTTTTTCAGCCATGCCAGCAGTAACTCATCCTTTGAAACGTTTTCCTCTAGTCATTTCCTTTTAATATGCATATGGAGACAGTATGCAGTATTACGCGGAGGAGTTCCAGAGCTGAAGAAAATATTTCCTGCTTTTCAATAAGGGGTGGTGTCATTAAAAATTTATTACAGACCGATACAATTCAAGAGCATAGTGATAAATGCACTTCAAAGAAGTGCCTTCAGCCAGTAGAGTCTGCCAATTTTCATTACATTACGGTTAATCTAGCTGATTTCATAGACAGATCTGCCATTTACCTGCCAAGCTAGGGGATTGACCGTGATGTTATGAGATCTGGTCAATGCATTGGCTGGGGGGCCTCCCACGAGGGGCATTCACCACTGCATTCTTGAGTTTATCCAACAATAGGCAACCAGAACAGCTCTTCATTATTCAGTGATTGAATCCAGGGCGCAGTAATCCTTCAGAGCATACTTCGAGAGACACATTTTTGCATCATATATATAACACAGCATAAAGTTGACGGTAATCTTGCCACTTTCTGGCAATCTGTAATTCTGCAGGGTGCAATGGCTTTACATACTTCTTTTTATATTGAGAAGACTACAGAGAGGGAGAGTACTTTAATGAGAAGAAAGGTGGAGAGGTCGGCCGGGGGTAAGGAGACCCTGGCCTGCTACTACACACTGGGGAAGGGGGGAAGAGGAAGTAAAAGGAGAGTCAGGGTCTGAATGGAAGGGTGATGATATCGTAGTACAGTGAGGTTTCACTTGTGGTCCGAGTTATTGAGGAGCCCACGCACACACTTAACGACACTTGTGAAATGCCACATGCCGCATATGTCTTGGACACACACCACTTGTCACTGAACACACATGCCGGCACAGATGCGAAAGCACGCACACAAGGCACTGACATGTTTCAGCATAAGCGCGTATGCACGTGTGATACTTGCTCACTTCACTGCACATGCAAATGTCATAGGCGGGAATCTAGGCCAGTCTCACTTAAAAAATCGAACAGGGCCTTCATCATGCACCAGTTATTTGTTTCGCCCTAGCCTCTAGAGTGGAGTAGACTAGGTTTCCTTCCCAATGATAGGATGCCAATACATTTAATATGGAGCCAGAAGTAGAGGTTCTGTACACATTCAATGGATGGTGATAGTAGCTGTGGGGCCCGTGCCAGCCACAATTAAAGGGAGCGCCTTTTCTGCAGCTACCGATGTGCCGCGCCCCTTTACCTCTTCCTTCTTTTCACTCGTGCCAGGATAACCGGTCCTGGCGTGGGGGCTATAAAGGGGGGCGCACCAGGTCGCCTCTCTTTTCCTTGCCGGCATCGTCTTCAGTGCGGGTGCTCCTGCTACTGGCTCCCGACCTTTGTTTACACGACCCGCGTCGAGTCAGTTCGTGTGCCCCTCGGGCAGAGGAATCGTCCACACAGCATAGCACATTGAGTACGTACAAAAAGACCGTGATTTACTGTGGGTACGAAGCTAAAAAAGTGAGGAAGAGAAGAGAGATGGAGATAGAAATAACATAAAAAGAAAGAAAAAATAATTGAGGAAAGACAGAAAGAATAAAAAAAATGATAATGAAGCCATTCCTGACGTAGCAAGTACTGAAGGCCAAAAAGCAGGTCATAAAATTAGAAATAAATGATTCCTAGAAGAAAGGAAAAGGAATGGATTGTCTTAAACACAGATGGAATGTGCATGGTCATTGCACACCAAAGAAAAGAAGTCAAGGACAGTGACATATTTTTGTGGAAAAATTTTAAGGTCACTTATGATCCAACTTTAAGATAATATGACATATGTATTGGTATTGACTCCCGTTTGTGGCCCCTTTGCAAATCCTCATTTGCGCATATCCACTTTGCTATTGTTGCACACATATTCTTTAGAACACAGGAGTAAGCTACACAGTAATGTGAGAGAACACCCAACATAGATATCTATAAAGCCCCACTTTAACCAAGCCGTACAAGAGTGCCCACATGGCCCAAGAGTAGCATGTCTTAATTATTCCCCAAGGGTCCTGGGAGGTTCAAATTCCATCTCAACCACCCATCTGAAAGTAGAAGCCTGACTTGGTAGTTCCTGCCATGTTACATGGTTTCGTGATGTCACACAACCTGCCAACCAATCAATACATGGATATGTCATCTGTCAACTATCACTTGCTAGAGCCATGATTTGATATGGACCTTTGGTTCACAATGCTGATGATGCCAACAATGATGGATTTTTTGCAGAACAGACCCTTTAAGTAGAGAGTATAATGGAATGTCTGCAAGACCCGCCTTACTTAGTCCCAAGAGGTCTTTATAAGCAAGACTTATGCTGATTCCGCATACACTCCAAACACTCTGGCAAAACGGTGATGGCCCGATATCACCTGGGTAGTGTGCCTGCAGTGCGAGCTCCACTAATATGTGGACGTTACCCATTCACTCTGGCAATATAATGCATTTTAAACTGGGAATCCTAGTCTACAATATTTCTTTCGTTCACTAACATTAATTATTATTAGTTATTGGCTCGAGGAAGAAAGTGTCAATGTAAAAGTTCTAGATTGCTTTGAAAACGGTTATCTATACGTTATTTCTGTCAAATCTGAAATTTACATAGCTTTATTTGTTTTTGATAAAAGCCATTGAAATACAAAAACAACCATGTGACTGGGCAGCTATTTCAGCGCTCCCAGACGATCAGTCAGGTAACGAAATAAGCTTACCCCTGCAACGCTGCCCAGAACAGGGTTTGGAGCTTTGATATGGTTTCAAGAAGTGTGCTAGGAACTGCTTACACATTGCTGCATTCAAGAGAAGGCAGCTCTTGTAGAGCGCCGCTATTGCGCGCATCGTGCGAGATGTGGTGATGACAGTGCATTGTGTTTTGATGAGACATGGCATAAACATCTCATTCCTATTAGATATGTGCTCCACTCATGGAATAAAGCTAAAACGCTCAAGACTAAAAACTCAGCTTTCAGTAAATGTTTCTGGCAGCTAGAATACTTTCATTGCGAAGAAAAATTGCATCGTCATGTTCTTCTACACGCTCGCATTTGCACCTTACTTGTGACAGCTCCAGGCAGATAACTCGTCAACACCCCCAAGATGCCAAACCCCATTCGGGGCAGCATTGCATAGAAAAGTGGACTTCGTTACTTGACTGGTCGTCTAGGAGCGCTGAGATTGGTGCCCTGTCACATGGCTGTTCTTGTATTCGTAGGCCTTCTTTAAAGGCCAATAAATAAAACTATGTAAATCACAGCTGGACGGAAACAACGTAGCTAGCCATTTTTCGAGGCAATCTACAACTTTTGCATTGACACTTTCTTCCGAAAACCAAAAAAACAAGCTAGATAATTTTTCTTATTAATTAATATTGGCAAACGAACACTATACTGCAGATTAGGAGAGGTGACGCTAAACAGCTCACAGTAGATTTCACGACGCTAAGGCGCACCATATTTTTTAGAACCTTGGTTGCATTTAGCTAAGCCACCCTGTATAGGAGCCAAAGCAGCCCGATCAGGGCAGTGTAGAGCTGCTGACTAAAAGGCCTTTCTGATTGGGTCCAGCCATAACAAAATGGACAGTAAACTAAGTCAGACCTCGAGATGTGACTAATGTTCTTTCCTCATTCCCCCCCCACCCCCTTGGCCTTGTGCCTTCCCCCTTCAAAATAATGGACTTTTGATCAATCTCTCATTTTATTTTTATTCTTGGTTTACTTGAAACTACCTTAGTGCTCTGAATTGCAGTTTCAAGAAAGTTTGAGCATCTTGGTTAATGTCATTCTCAATGCTGAGAATGTAAGTTGCCTAAGCAATGTGGCAGTCCTCGTGTCTGTGGAGTTCCATAGAGTTACTATAGTGACCATGTATCATATCCCTAATGTCAAGGTTTGCACATGCTGTCTACCAGCAAAAAAAAAACAACAAAAAACGAGACCCCCATAAGAAAAATTTGGGTTTTAAATTGTTTTTCTATGTTTCTCAGTGCCACAGCCAGGTATTCATTAGTTTGGGCACAGTAAATTTGATTGATGCAAAAAGAAGTAAAAATTTGTTGGCTAGCTCTTTAATCACTGTTTTCATAATATAGGGTAGTGCTTTTGAATCTTTTTGAACTTGTGGAAACCAAACAACCTAAAAAAGGTGCTGAGGAACCCTATCTCTCTTGGTTTCCACCTGCCAAATATGCAGACACAGAGGTGGGGTAACCAAATAAGGTTTTATAGCAGCTCTTGGAGGAGAAAAATAATCATTCCATAGCAGCACTATCAGAAAATTTTGGAGCAACTTGTGAGCACAAACGATGGAAACCTTCACTAAAACACACTTGCATGCCTCCATGTAGCAAGGTGATTGATGAAAGTTTTAAGCCCTGCGTTTTCAACCCTTACTGTAACTCAAAAGGTTTTCGCAACAAGATTCAGATGTATCGATGTATTTGTGTATGAAAATTCACAACTCAAAATTCTCAAATTCACTTTTCTAAAAATTAGTGCCATCAGCCAATGGTCTGCGAGGTCCATAATGCTGCATAGTATGCCATGAGCCGAATTTTGTCTTCATCCACAACAAAAATTTTCCTCTCGCCTCTTACCTGCAGTGCCCTGAACTTCAGATGGTTCTCGCCAATGTGCCCATATAATTTCCCGCTGTGAAGCTGGGGAAGCACAAAGTCTGCTTTCAAAAAATGATACCTGGATAGAGCAAATGAGACATCCAGACACGCTTCTGTCCCGTGATGTGATTCATGTCTGTTCTTTGGCAGCAACAGCCCTAGGGCATGCAAATATAAAATTTTCGAGTAGTATATGCAAAAAAAAAAAAATGAAAAAAAAAAAAAAATCGGCAGCTTAAAAAAATAAATGCTTTCTCAGAGCACAGCCACAAAAACTGAGCATTACTGTGCTCAGTGAAATAGAGAAAAACAAGACCTCCTTCGATGCATTATGTAAGCAGAATGTGACTTTCAGGTGACGCTTTTCTTTTCTGTCACATTTTTCAAAATTGTGTTAAGGCTTGTCGATAATTTTTTATTCTTTCATGTTTGTGACATGAAATAAATTTCATACATGTGCTTTTGGCGCCACTTGCCTTCTCTCTGCACTTGCCACTCACTGGAGAGAATAGCTGCCCCCATCTATGCCTTTCCACTGACTTTCCCTCTCTCTTCTTGTCATGGTGCGCTGTGATGCCAGAGGCTTCATTTGGCGGCCACACAGAGACACACGCCAGAATTTTCACCCAATGGCACTCCTATTGCTTACGCAGTAAATGTTAAGTGACAAAGCTCATGAAATGCTGTACTACTCTTAGGTACTAGATCTTGAAGCATTCTGAGGTGGAAAGATATTTGTGGAAAGATTTCAAGACCAGAGTGGTACAGCTAAACATAACAAGACAAAGGACTGGCCACTTGTGGTTGCAACGCATGCCGGACCATTCCTTCCGGCTTTGCTGCGATGCCTGAAGGCAGAGCACTGGTTGTAGAATGCAGTCCCAATGCACGTCGTTCTCCACTGGATGTAGACAAACTGTCTAGCACTTGTGTGTCTCGCAACACTAATAACCAGGTGACGAAAGAAAATGACTCCGAAAAACGAAAGTGCTTAAAAACTATGTCGCAAGATGCAGCACACAACTCACAGGCTGCATAAGATGCAACTGCACAGAGCTGTCTCCAAAGCTTGGTTTTTATCATCCAATTTTTTTTTACTGTCCCTGGCGACTTAAAGCACAGATTTCCTGAGCTCTAACATGCAAACCTTGTGTATGATAAAAGCGGTTACTGTGAAAGAGCAGCAACAGCCCACGAATGCAGCAGCTTCGTCCATTTCCCGATCTTCTCAAGATAAGTTTCTACGAATGCTGCGTCTCTCATGGTACAGTGACCAAAACTGATCACAGCACTGGAACTCATTCGCTTTCTTAGCTGAGATATTCCCTTGCCACTTGCTGACTGCATCCTGGCCTGAAACTATGGCATGCCACATGGCACTGCGCCAACTTATTTTCTGATCCACCAGCGCCTAGTGGTTGCCCTGCACCAGCTCCAATGGCTCTTGACTGCTGTCAATGCAATGCTTACGCACAAGGACTTACTAGCATTACTGCACATGCTGACTGTCGATTCCATAAAAGAAGAGCAAGTAAACTCATGTGAATGTTGTGAAATGCTGCAATTAGTGAGCACTGCGTGATTGCTGGCGCGAGTTCAGGAGGACAAAAAAATCCCATAACTTCTGAATATCCAGAATGAATGAATGCTTACAACAATTCAAGTGCAGTGCGAGTGGAATAGTAAGCACTATTTGCAAACTGTTTCAAATGTTCAGGCACCCCTACAAGCTGTTACATAGGGGGAAAAATAATTGTAGCGTTTACCTGGCCTTTTTGGTACAAGTTGTCAAAACTGAAGCCAATTTAATGTTTTTGGCACAGCATGTCACCAAAAACGGCATTTGTATCAAGGTGGCACAATTCGTGCAGCTGTATCATCCTTCTATGCTAAGAAGAACGTGCAGATGCACAACTCCACAAAAAAGAAAAAAAAAAAAATCAAATTCAATTAAATACTGACTAGCAGTGCAGTGAAATAGTCAGTTATAAATAGTTACAGTATGATTATTCCCAAAATAAAACGAGTAAGGAGAGATGGGAGTTGAGTCAAGAATTGAAGCACTTCAGGAACCCTTAGGGTTCAGAAGTCAAGGGTTTTGCAGAACAGAATCCAGTCTGAGAACTGCCTGCAAAGGGCAAATTATTGCATGCATCATGCCCCTCATATCAGGCAAAGGACAATCCAAATTGTGTTGGCTGCTGCAACTAATTTCGGCACACCACTGGTGAAGTGCTGCTAAATGTGGCCCATTTGTAGCAACAAATAGAGGGCTACAAATGGCGAAGTTTAGACCAAACAGTGCCAGATTTACACCTCTGTTAATAGGCTGGCCCACTTGCACTTGCCTAGTTTGGAGATCAAAGCATACTCATTGAACAACATCAATTTCATCAATCTCAAAGAAAGCCCAAGAGGTCATACTCACCATGCCTGCTGGCAGTCTGTACCTGGCATTCTGTTCAACATGGCTTCTGAAGGCATCAGTAAACCTGTCACTCAGGCTTCGGTGTATTACAATGTTACGAACATTGTCCAATGGGGCCTGCAGTTTTTCTTTAAGGTCATTGTACTCCATTGAGTTCACTCTGGAACCAATACATAGCCAAATATTAAAAAAAAGATCTCATTGCAGTAAACACCTATAGTGAAGGTTTAAATATATGTATGCTTGCACAGTTTACGGCATCCCAAATTACCAACTGAAAGGAATCCTGTACCTTACAAATTAAACACCAACTGGGCGATTTTTTTACACAAGGCACGAACTACTCAAGTCTGGCTGTGAGCAAAAAAAAAAAAAAAAAAAAAAAAAAAGCAATTAAACTTTCATAAAAATATTGTTTTGTTTCACACTGCCTTGTAGAACCTGTATGCAACACACAAATGACTAAACCCCTAGTTTCACACAATTCCACACAAAAATAATTAAGGATTTGAACAATTTCTGTGCAGTGCACAATTTTTTTTTGTGTTACTATAGCATATACATCAGAAGAAAGCACACAATAAATGGTATGGAATTAATTCAACTGCCTAAAATATCTGAAAGCCAGAATATGGCAAAAAGCCTCTGCTGATGCCTTGAGATACTTGCTCCCCCATAGACTTGAGCAAGTAGGCACATAAAGCGCAGCTACTTTGGATGGGGAGAATGTGTTCATACATTCTTCTTTTGGGAGAGTGATATACTGCCATCTATTGAAAGGAATAAGAGCACAGGCAAGAAAATGCTTCTAGTTTTAAATAATGCTCAGCATCCATTTTTGGGCTTTCTTGTATGAGAGTAGCACGCTACCAGGGAATGAAATTTGGTATGACTGCTTCCCGCATGAGGACTCGGTCACCACAGCAAGTGTGGGACCATGCACCAGGGCACCATTAGAGAAATCAATCAGTCATTGTGGGGCATTGAGGCAAAGAAGTATCAATCTTGAATTGGAAGGAGCACAAAGCATTACATAATGCTGAATTACAATGACCACATCCAATTTCAATGAAGGCAGATTTGGTGTGTGTGAGAAAAAAAGTTATTTTGCATTTATTACGTTTCTGCACAAAACTGGAGATTGATGGTTTTTCACCGCAGAAAACTAAGAGCCTTAATAACGGTATATAACGAGAACCTGTCTAGCATGAAAAATAAGCTCCAACAAACGACAGACATGCAAAAATATTTTGAGCTTAAACGGACACCCAGGACAAACTGAAGTTAGCTTGTAACAATGGACTTCTGCATAAAGATGCCACATTCACTGAAAACAAGAGCTTTCATAGGCTAGGAAAGGTCAAAAAAGGAAACACAGGTGTGTCTACGCCTTGTCGGTTTCGCAGGCATACTGCAAATTCAATGCATCGAGACAAATTTTTGCATGAGGACTCGAGAGGTTAGACAACATTCCTATCAATTTCCAAATGATGATCCCAGAGCCCTTTCCACAGTATGGACAAGTGTGACTCAAGTGATAAGAAAATTCTTTAAAAAAATTTTCTCGACAATAAATGCAGGCCTTGCTGCTGCTGCTGGAGAAGCGTCAACATACACAAAGGGAGCCAGAAAATCAATTTTTTGCTGGAGGAAAAGAAAAAGTTGAATGAAGCTGTCCTTAGGGTCCTTTGAGGACAAACCTTGTGAAAACTCCCTAATGCATTGGCAACTTATGGAACTGAAAGATCTCCTCTTGCAGGCATCTTATAGCCTGAGCCGCTTTGAGACATTAAACCCTACAAATCAAACCAAGCCTCTTGCAGAAGTTTTCTCTTCAGTCTTTTTGATGTCTTTTAATATCAACAAGGTAAGAGAAGACAAACTCATTTTCTTTTGCTTGTTTTCTTGTGGACAACACAATCCCACGTTGGCAGCCAACCTCAAAAAGAAAAGCCACGATGGTGCTTTTCTGTAGTAGATTTTACTGTTTTGCGACACCAGTATGTCCTGAAATGTGTGGCCACTAAAAACCATAGCATCTCTTGTCACTTCTCCCGTCTTAAAAATGAAAGGCCACTAAGAGTTTTATACACTGTCAAATTACTTTCGAAAATAAGAGCATGAAGCCTCTGGACCCCAGTCACTCCTTTCTATGCAGTTTTGACATATTGTTTTTATCATGAGATTTAATGAAACCAAGCTTTCTGCAAACTCCTCCGCTCCCCCTTTTTTAACACAAATAAACAAACACTTCACAACAGCATAGTTGAGCTATATGGTGGAAATTCAAGAGCAGAGAGACAGCATAACATAACAGAACCTGGTGTTGTGTTGTCGCATCTAGTGTTCTGCACCATTGTGCTGTTTCCTTATCAGGAAATATAATGCAAAGTACACTAAACGAAGTGCACTCAAATTTATTTCTTGAAAAGCAAATTCCAAGAAAACACACAAGATGATATCAGGCAATAACTAGCAATATGCACAATTAATATCTAATATGAATGGTTGCTCATAAAACTTATATATAACATTATATATATATATATATATATATATATATATATATATATATATATATATATATATTTTATATCTTTAATTTACTTGGTAAAACATTAGTATGCGCAATAATTTAAAGATAGCATCACTCTTTTTAAGGCGCATTATTTTTTTACTCTCGACCACTGTAACCTGTGCCGCTGAGAAAAGCAAACACAATAAAAAGCACAGCCGTATGAATGTCAACGCGTTTCAAAAAGAAACAAAGTTGTCCTTTAATAACAACCAAACATCTGCAGTTACTAAAAAAAAAAAAGTTAACAATTATATTTCATTTTGTATTTATAGAAAGATTTTAGTTCTTTAAGCAAAAATGAAAGCAGCGATAGTGGCGCCACAAAACTTTGGTATACCAAACATCAGAACTATTTCAACAGCCTTTGAAATTTGCCAACTAGCAGCGGCACAACTCCTTCGAGCTCAAACGCGATTGAAAATCTCAAAGGCTATCGACTCAATCGCCTTTGAAAATTACTGTGTGACAGGGGTATTACTTCCAAATTGTAATTATATGAAAACACAAATACACTAAAACCTTGATGGTCTAGAGGGTTAGCAATCACTTAGAGGGTTAGGTTACCAGCATCTAGATATTGTAATTTTAAGTATTAAAGTGTTCAGTTGACCTTTCTTCAGAAAAATGACCACCCAAAAACTGGCCAAACTACTTTCGGGGTGTAAGGCAGCTTTGGACGAGCATCGGGTAGTGTGCCCCCAGTAATGGTGCCTGTTACTGTCAGGGCGCATGAAGCACCATGCATCAAAAAAGAGGATTAAACCATATGCAAATTGATTAAGAATTTTGAATTGCTCGCTATATTTGCCCGGCTTGTTCACGCTGGTAGTTCCTCCCTCAGACAAGTGGTAGGCAGGGCAAGAGCAACATCTGATAATAATCTCAGAGAGATGGGCACACACGCCACAGAATCAAACTCAGTAGGGTCAGCAGAGTTGCCACAAGCAAGTTGGGACACAATTAAATGTGGAAAGCAGGGTGGAGCGCCATTTCGCTTCTGATCTCAGCTGGCTACATCGTAATGTGTGTGTTGTGTTGTTTTTATGGCACATAGGCAGCTAAGGCCATCATGCGCCAAACTCGGGGTTTACATATGTTTGGTGAAAGGAAGCAAGCGATTATTTTAATACACTAGAGTAGGTTTAAGATGTTGGCATCTTTTAAGAAATCAACGAGAGAAGACGTTTTAATCACTGAATTTTCTCCTAAGAGTAAGCTAGGGTGTAGGGGAATGTAGTTGTCATAGAACTGTGGAAAATGCTTTTTTCTAAGTTGATCGAGTTTTATACAGAATATTAGGATGTGGTTTATGGTGACCACCTCTCCGCAGTGTTCGCATATGGGCTTGTCTCTCTTTGCTAGAATGAAGTTATGAGTCAGGTGGGTGTGTCCGATACGAAGGCGGCATAAGATTACATCAATAAAACGTTCTTGATGGCTGCATGTTTTCCATTCTTCTATAACTGGCTTTATTAGGTGTAGCTTGTTATTAACTCCATTATCCCATGCATCCTGCCATTTTTGTCTCAGCTTTCTTCGTATGAATTTTATGACACCATTGTGTGGAATTCTCACTTTCTGTACTTGAGCATTGCAGGCGGCCGCGGCACATGCATCAGCCCTCTCGTTACTGCTGATTCCAACGTGGCTTGGCACCCAGCAAAATTTGATATTAAGTCCTTTTGTTTTTGCTATCACTACATAATGGACTATGTCCCCTACTAAAGGTTCTCTTGCATTTTTTTGATGTAGTGATGCGAGTACGCTCAGAGAGTCTGTATAGATGATACTGTTTTCAATGTTTTTGTTGACTATTTTATCTATTGCTAGGGATACGGCGTAGCATTCAGCAGTAAATATTGAGGCACACTGTGGTTACCTTATTATTTTTTCCTGTTTGCATTCTATTACTGCACTGCCTACATGAAATATTGTCTTCGAAATATCTGTATAAAATGCCTTGTGATCACTGTATTTTTCGTTTAATGCCAAGAACTCTTGTATAGTGTGTTCATGCGGAGTTTATGCTTTGCGAAATTGAGTTAAAGTGAGGTCACATACAGCAGTGAAGTTGTACCAAGGTGGCAGTAAGTCAGGTCTCCGTGCAATATCAGGAAGTGCATCCAGCAAGTTGAGTTCCCGGCCCTGCTCTTCAAAACGGAGTATGAGAGGTCTGATGGATCGAGATTTATTGATGTACAGTGTTCTTGAGGGGCAGTTTGTAAGTATGAAGTAACAGATATGTTTCGGTAACGAACGAATTTTCAGAATTTATGAAAGTGTAAGCATGTTCCTCCTGTATTTTAGTGGCGGTTCGTTTGCTTCTACATATACAGACTTGTCACCGGCGATGTCCTGTATGTACCAGTCGAAAGAAGCAGACCTAGGTTATGTACTAGGTCCAGTCGTTTAAGATATGACGGTCTTGCTGCCCCATAGACCACGCACCTGTAATCTAAACAGGAGTGTACTACTGAGCAATAGATATGGAGAAGGCATGTCCTATCAGAGCCCCAGTGTCTCCTTGAGAGTACTTTAAGAATGTTGAGAGCTCGAGAGGCTTTGACTTTCAGGTTGTTTATGTGTGGGAGGAATGTGAGCTTCTTGTCAAACGTTAGTTCTAAAAATTTGTGTTCTTGCTTTATCGGGAGTATGGTTTCATTTAGGTGCAGGGTGGGATTGAGCAGCAGGCCTCTCCTGAGAGAGAAAAGAACGGCAACTGTTTTCTGTGGTGAAAACTTGTTTGGTTCGGTATATGGAGTTTGACGTCTCAAAGGCTATGAGAGATGCTGCAGTGGAGGGCTCCGAAAATTTCAACCACCTGGGGTTCCTTAGCGTGCACTGACATCGCATAGCACACGGGCGGTTTGTTTTTTGCCTCCATCGAAAAGCGGCGGCCGTGGACAAGATTTAATCCCATGTCCATAGGCACAGCAGGCGAGCACCTTCAACCACTGGACCACAGCAGCAAGGACACCATAATGTGTTTATTAATTAATTTAAGCTAAAGGTTGCAAATTCCACCCCGTGGGAAAATACTGAACAGAGTGCAGTGGTGGGAAGGAGTGGGAAGGTATGCGAAGTGCATTCTTGCAATTAAATTTTCACCTGGGCCCAATTTTGTGCTGTGCTGGGTTCATTCGAAAATCAGGATAATATGAACATTTCTCACGGTCTCGATTATTTCGAATTAGCAAGGTTTTACTGTATAAATCAAGTGATGCGTTTAGATAGAAAAAAAAATTGTGGGGGTTTAAGCATGGCTTGAACCACAATTTTTTCATAATTATTTAAATTAGGTTTTGGGGAAAGGCAGGATTCTTATACTTTTGAGTGGACGCCACATAATTATGGACACCTAGACCTAACCAGGTCAAGACTACGTTTTAATATTTTTTCTTGTATACTGTACATTGGTTTATAAAATAGGAAAGGCGCCGTACCTGTCTTTGACCTTCAATGTTGTTCAAGGTGGAAACCTCCATGACGCTGACGGCTCATAAATTAGGTTTTAGGGATAGGAAGGAGTCTTATACTTTTTAGTGGACGCCACGGAATTGTGGACACTTACATCTAACCAGGTCACGATCATGTTTCCATATTTTTTTCTTGTATATAGCACATTAATTTATAAGAAAGGAAAGGTGCAGTATCTGTCTTTGACCTTCAAGGTTGTTCAAGGTGACATCGCACCCAACCCAGGGCTGCCTCTCCATTTCAGTTAGATTTTGGGGAAAGGAAGGCACAGTATACATTTGGGCAAACAACAAAATAGTGGACGCCCACACTTAATTAGGTTAAGGTCATCTGAAGGGCAAATTTAGTATCACATGAAGACTTACAGCACCTAGCATAGTGAAGGTTTCGCTTCCATTGTAAATTGGTTTACAAGAAATAAAAGGCGCAGTATCTGTCAAGGTCACTTGAAGGTGAAAACCATACATACCCAAAGGCTCGAACTACCTGGCGTAGTGAAGCTTTTGCTTCAAAATAGTGCTAGGCATATTCATGCAAAGTACTCTCAAGGTGCACTACCAAGTTTCCTCTGTGCTCGAAAGCAGCTTGCAGACATACACACCTGATGGTGAAAGAGGGGATTCCAGGCCTGCGACTTTTGACGAGAATGTCCAGATATTGGATGCCCATGCCGCTGACATGTGATACCGAGTGCTCAGCACTGCTCACCAGCTCCAACACCGCGTCTGTCTGCTGAATTAGGTGCAAGTTGTATGGTGTAGCCTTGATGATCCATGAATTGGTCACTACCGTGCGTGTGAGCGATCCTGCCCCACTAATGAACTTGTCAACCTGCTTGAAAAAACAAAACCACCAATGAAACATAGGGAATCATGCAGAAAACCTGTTTATTACCTTCATTTTTCTGCAGACTACAGGCTGCTAAAACCGTATGGCACTACCCCAAAAGAGTGCTGCCAAAGTTAGGACCACAATGCACCCAGTGCGTCTCACAGCCTCATTCTTAGTGATTTGCACTCCTTGGACAGAGCAAGAGGAAGAGAGCCTTCACTTCCCCACTGCTTATGTTTGCTTGTAGTGGGTGAAGTAAAGATGGCTTAGTGATGATACTCTAGTAAAACACACAACACAGTTCAAGTAAACAAAAAAAGCAAAAAAATTTGCTTAATTCCAGAGACTTGAGATCACTTCCTTGTGGAACAGTTAGGGAGCAACAACAACCAGGCACCTCTCAGACAAGATGTGGTTGCAAGGTGCAGCAAGTAGCACAGCCTTTAATTTTATTTTGCTCCTTCTGAAGTGGCATGCCTAAGAACACCATATGTAACGAACTGGTATAGCATACCAGATTTCAGCCCACCTGGGAAAACTCTACATTGATGCGCATGGCGATAAGGCGCCAAGGACTGCCATACTGGAGAAGCCGCTGGGTCACAGGGTGCCGGGACCAGTCAGCCATGGACCATGTGAAAGCCAGTACAATTCCCGCTGTGAACACCAGGCAAGATACAGCCAAACCAACTTGCCACAACAGCTTTGACTGCCAGAGTTCCACAATACTGTCATCTTCAATCAGGTTTGTGAAACCGACGAAGTAACCTGGGAACGCAAGATTTGAAGTCAGTAATGATGAAAGCAGACCACACAAGGGTTTTTCGGCATGCACAAAATTTTCTTACATGTCAACCCTCTCGTGTGTGTGTGTGTGTGTGTGTGTGTGTGTGTGTGTGTGTGTGTGTGTGTGTGTGTGTGTGTGTGTGTGTGCGTGCGTGCGTGCGTGCGTGCGTGCGTGCGTGCGTGCGTGCGTGCGTGCGTGCGTGCGTGCGTGCGTGCGTGCGTGCGTGCGTGCGTGTGTGTGTGTGTGTGTGTGTGTGTGTGTGTATATATATTACTATGGCAGGAGTCTGTTAAAGTACCACGAATACATCTCAATATAAGCACAGCAGTAAAGAAAAATGGACACTTTTGAATACACAAAATGCAATGCGCAAAGAAAAAAAAAGGAAAATTAAGAATAACCATTACGATTGGCCACCCGTCACAAATTTGCAGGAGAATGCACCTTGCATGGCAGATGCGAAAATTCAAGACGGATACAAGTGAATAAATCCAGGCAATGAATTCATCTTCCATCCAGCAAGGAAAAACATGAATATGAACATGCTATTGTGTGCATAGCAGGGTATCAAGTTTACAATGCGATTTCTTCTCACTGATCATACTGCCATGTAGTTAATCTGTCATTCGCGAGCCAAACTGTAGAACTGATGATGCAATGCAGGAATCGACTCAATGCAGCAACGTGAAAACAGCAAGGCTAGGTACAGGGAAGAAAGCGAAAAAAAGGATGAAAAGTCAGAAATATAATGACATATATATCACACAGTTCTTTTTTCTGGATTGCTTCTAACTTGCTGATTTCCAATTGCTTATAAGGGTTCAAATTACAGGTGCATTATCAAAAACGACAAATTAGAGGTTAGACATGAACAACTTGCTGTTCTTAAGATAACTGTTTAGGATCTGTCAAACATAACCCTAATTTAAGTAAAACCCATTGCTGGGCTAGATGGTGCATTTTACAGAAAAGGAAAGGTTCCGCAGCGCTAATAGAGATGAATTCCCAAATAGACATGGACAGGACAGGCACTGAACTCCAACTGGTCACACTTTTTCGAAACAACAACAACAAACAAAAAAAAACATTTTTTGCACATGCGCAAAAAACAATTTGCAAAGTAAACACCTACAAATGCCTTCACACCGCCGGCAAGGCATAAATATCATGTTAGACCTTTCCTATCTAATCAAATTAAGAAGACTTTTGCCACCAAAAAGTGATACCGAGGTATCACTGATGCAGTCTAATCCCAGCCTTTTGATACGACGCTTCGAGCAACTCACGTGTGAGAGTGTCCCTGCTCCTGCTTAAAATCCTGATTTTTATAAGCTTTGGTTCACATTTCGGATTGAAATCACATAATTGGCAGTTGGCAGGCAGATGCAAATTTGAACTGTTTGTCACAGAACATTCTTGAGCGTTTTGTACAAAATAGACAAAAAATACTTTTTCTTCTTCCTTTTCAGCAAAAAGTTTGGTAAATCGAGATGGATAGCGAAATTAGCTTCGTTATTTCGAGTTACTCAGAGCATTGGACCATAAGAGTGTCTGAGGGGGAATCGGGATACCTTTGTTAAATCGAGTTTTGACTGTACATATATATATATATATATATATATATATATATATATATATATATATATATATATATATATATATATATATATACTGTAGCAAAATTTTTTTGCAACTTGTATCAAGCATTGTCTCACAAATAAAAGTACTGAAAATTTGTACATGTGATGCTGAGGGAGATTGCACGAAATAGTACATTTTTTTGAAATGGCATGGGCTTCACTGTAACCCACAAAGCTGGCAAATGGTGCTTCTAGACTCAATCACAAATCCAAACATGAGGGGACAAATTAATCTGGTTAGCAGAGCTATGCCTGGTGTCATTCTACATGTTTCCCTCTGTATTCCTTGTATAAGCTATGCAGTAAATCCAATTGTGTCAAATTAATCAGGACCTGTTTTTCACATCAAAGAAAACTGCTAAAGGTGATGACATGTTACAAGTATGCAATCATGTTCCAATATGAATACTGGTATAGATGCCCAGCATTCAGAGTTTGCTACACGTGTTTTTTCATGAACGACATTGCCTCAATTGTTGAAGTAACGAACTACTAAAAATATAATTGGGTGCAGTACTAGCGTATTTAATTAAGGCCCTCACAAACACATGTGTGGTCCCCAACTGCATGGGCCTCGAGCAAAGACGTGATCAGGTTTGCCGTCTTTTTGTTGCGGAATAAAGAGATAAATGCTGGGCAGAAGGTGTGTCTACTGCCAACTACTGCCTGCATCGCACCAATGTAAATGAATTTTTCAAGCAAATATGTGAAGGTGCCTCAGAAACTCTTGTCCGTCAAACATACTTTGCCCGACGGCCACAAGGGGGGTGCAGCGCTACTGAAAAAAGGTCAATTATTATTACCACTTTTGAGAATGACTGCTAAGATATTAGTATACCTTAAGCAAGATTTAAAAAAAATGACGGCAGCTCTAAACACTTTATATCCATGCTATATTACCAACACAAAAAGAAAATGATGGTTTGTACATATCACATGAAAAATATGAAAAAATTGAACTCCAAAAATTACTGCGATAGTGCGGGCCATTGCGAGCGTTTTGAGAATGATTTTGCACCGAGAGCATTAGATAATTCGAAGTCACTATGAAATCCAGAAGCAAAGGACGCTGCAAGCTTAGTTGAGCAGCGCTTTAAGTAGGACGCTTTAAAATGGCCCAGACCTGGAATCGCGCAACGGTCATGTCCCTAAAGCTGTATGTCGACCAAAAGACTCCGCTCCTACTGGCCGACACGTCTGCTGATCAGAATCGACCAACAGGAGCACGCCTAACTGATCGGTTTACGAGATTTTGTGATGTGATCGTTGCGTTATACGGCTCCTGGCGTCTCTAACTGCAGTTCCGCTCGTTGCTGTACTTCGTGAAAGCCCTCCGCATACAGGCAGAGAGCTGGACAAACCCCGCGCTATGTGCAACGTCACACTCGTTCGTAGAACAACAGGCACCGTAACCCTCGCCGGCATCTCATCCGGTTTTTCCTATATATTTCTCATAACGTGAAAGGCTGGTAGACTGCGCTGATGTTACGCTGAGCGCACACGGCCAACATGCGCAGCTACGCTGGCGCACCGACTACCACAGACTGTTGATGAGGGGACACGTCACTTCTACACAGACGCCACAAAATATCGAGCACCACTTTGAAACTAGATAAGCAATATGCGCCAGCAGGTATGTTACTCTTGAAATATATATCGGCGCGAAACAGAGCCGCGGCACTTGCTGCAAAACGTAATAAAACACAAATATTACCTAGCGGCAGGAAAGTATGGACGATAACTGTCAACAGTGTTCGTTGAATATGGTGCTCAACAAACTTGACATCCTCTTTGTCGATGAACCTTCCAAAGAGATGAGTGAGAGTCAAACCAGCTGTCACAAATTCAGTTGGCGGCGTGAGGATATAAACACATATCATAGCGTACACTACGCTAAACCAAACTGCCTCTGTCGCCATGTTTATTTACAGTTGCAGCGCGGCACCGGCTTGGCTAAACTTGCCGCCCCTGTACTTCGTCTGCTTCGTTCACGGCCGTCGCAAAAGAAATCGAAAAGTGATGAAAAAGAAAAGAAAAGACAACTAACAATCAGAGTGAAGGCAATACTACCAGCAAAATTTTATTCATATCACTTTATGCTATAATAAATAATTAAGTTACCATTTTGGTAATTTTGAGCACGAAAATACTTTTTTTTGTTTTAAATGTTATTTTGAAACATCCCAGCTTTGCTCTTAGCAACCCTGACACGCTTGCAGCGGTAGCAGTGGATATTTTTTCGCGCATTTTGGGTCATTGATTACGTACAGTTTGCGTACGCGTAGTTTAAGTCAAAATTTATGATAAACTGTTATTGCAGGACTGCTTGACCGGTAAGGTATAACTTCCTGCAGCACTTCTGTATCGCTGGTGAAGTTTAATAATTTGTGCCTTGCATCCTGAGCTAGCTTGCGCAGAAGGGTTCTTCCCGTAATTTGACAGGTTCTTCTTTTTTGGTTTAACAAAGATGTAAATAATGAGAACGAAAGCAAAGTTTGCACCTTAGTTAATCTCACTTTACTGATGTTTGTATATATATATATATATGAAAAAAGTCTAAGGCGTGTGACTGCAGCGACCAATGAGCTCCGATGGGTGGTTGCAGCATGCCATGTCTCTGCTCTTGACAGTCATATTGTTTGTGTTGCATAGCAATCTCGTCTACGTGTTTGATATCACATGATCGTCTGCTAAACTTTAGTTGTTTTTTTTCAGCCGTCTGCGCGTGCAACCATGGCTTCAAGTCCAGAAAGTGAATACGCAGACATCAAGTCGTGTACGTCAGCTGTGGAAGGTCTAGCTGGGAGAGGGGATTCGAGTAAAGTCTGCAAAGAAGAATTGCAGAGCACGGAACATCCGACAGACTCAGAGAACGTCGAGGATGGCGAGGAAGAGGACTTGTATATTATTGACGAAGAGGAGCTTGAACAATTTGAGAAGACAATAGACGAGGAGGAGAGAAAGGTATGACTGCTCATTCTTCGGGTTCCTGGCGTGGTTTATATGAAGTGCTTACATAATGTTGCCATTCAAGCGGAGTTGATATTGGGTTTGCTTTAGTGATCGCGTTCACAGGACCTTCGCATGCTATGTTATATTTTTTTTAATAGCAACACTAAGAGCATTACTCTTGAATCTCCAGCATCCCTTGCGAAAACCATGCATTGTATGCATGATATGTACTGTAGTTGCCACCCTAATATGCTGTCACTCTGTAGCCGGACTAAAAACTTAAACTGTGTATCTGCTTTCACAGTCCAACAAGGAACGTGCATTGAAGTTGAAAGCAGAGGGTAATGCAAGTTTCAAGACTGGCCAGTATGCTGATGCAATGGAGTCCTACACAGAAGCCTTGAGGATATGTCCTCTCACATCATTAGCAGAGCGCTCGATCCTGTACTCAAATAGAGGTGCTACATGGGCAAGGCTGGTGAGTAGCTACATTTGTGAGGTCAAAGTCATAGAAGAGTTGAAACACTTGTGATATGGACCCATCCAAGCTCCATTGCAGTGTTTCAGGGAAGCTTATTGTTTATGCTCTGCCTCATAGGTACAACAGATAATAAAGTGAAATGGCTGGTAAAGACCAGTAATTTTCTCTTCATCCATGGGTGCCGTGTTGAGTAGTTAAACGCTCAGCACACTTTGTGACAGCAGCAGTGTTGTGGTTCTTGACCAACCACAAGTTGTGCAAAGCAGCATGCAGTCAAAACTGGTTCCTGTCTACATCTGGCATTCACCTTCCAAACTCAACTACTTTTTTGCATCACATTTTTTGTTTTCTTTTTTATTGCAGTGCTGTGCCATGTCACACTATTTAGTTGTCAGAACCCTGACTTCACAAAACTTCTGTGTTGAAAGGGCTCTAGTAAAGGCTGTTTAGTGAGATTGTTGCAAAATTTTGAATGAGGTGTTCTGTGGAACAAATTGGAAGAGCTTATCAATTTGTGGTGGACTCTCATTTTGTGAAGTGATGTTTGTTGAGGTGAAGGAGAACTTGAAAACCTTAGAAGAGATAAACTAGCTTGTTTGTGATTGATGTATTGCAAATTTACATACAGTTCTCACACCAGGACACCACAAGGACACATGCACAATTGCTCAGCTGGATGCCATTAAATGTATCCCAACAAAGTGTGCTATGTGTAATGTGCTTTAGAAAGAAGCCATTGTACTCTTTGTGGTCTGGGCTTTTTGGTTTACTAAAACGCTTAATGTCACTGATATTGGCATACAGTCTTCCATCTTTGGCTGTGAGACAAAAAAATTTCTCTGTGTTAACGCTGCCCTAATCAGGCTCTGACATACATACAAAGTAGACTATCTGTTATTAATGGAAAACTGCTATGAACTGAGAGTACTTTTTTTTAGAGAGAGGCAAGCTGAGTAGCCGATGTGAGAGGCTGCACCACCTTTTAGGAAAAGAAGAAAGCCATGACCTGGTTCATTGGATTGGCAAGTTGCAGGGTTGATTCGATGTCACACTTTTGTGGGACGAAAAATTCTTGCTACTGAAGGGCATCTGCAACTTGCCCGTCCTCCAACCGCAGAAATATCTTGTTAATTCTGAATCTGGGCAAGTGTCATTTGCTTCTTCTCAAACAATGCCGATCATAATTGTGCACAGTGTTTGTGCCCAATTAGGCCGATAGTTTGCATGAAGCAATATTATAAAATTTCTGCAACCAAAGCTACAATAATTTATTTTTTGGATTTCATTTATATTGTCACGTAGCCGTTCAGGCCCGTAACCAGAAGGTTGGTTTTAATAGGGGTTGACCTAGTAAACACAGAAGAGCAGGTCCAGAGAGCTCTGAGTGACAGCAGCAGACTTCAGCTTCTTCTCGAACGCCACGGGGCCACTTCTTCGAGTCCGCGCACGAAAGTCTCAATGAGCAGCCGCCTAGTGGCTGCCGTTGCACACGCTACAATATTATAAGGGGGAGGGATAAGTATTGGATGTCATTTCTTAAGTTCGAAAGAGTACCAGTCGCATATTTTTTGAGGCTGCTTCAGAGTTCTGGCTTTTTCGAGGAATGATTTCTAGGGTAAATATAATTAGGATGCTTGCTCGTTCTGTTATGGACCATAAACAACTTTATTTCTTGTTTATGGTTTTCTGAACAGTCTACATGTTTAAAGGGCCACTGTCTAAGATCTGGATATTTTGAACAATCCTGTGCTTAGATCAGACATAAAAGACTGTCCTTGCAAAATACTAGGCAATGTGTGTCTCGAGTAGCAAAAATTCAAATCAAAGCCCTGTCATGCCCTGTCAGAAAACAAATCTCTTTACCTTCTACCCTGGCACTCTAACATCTGCACTGACATCAGCACAGAAGAGGCATCCATTGGTCAGTCTATCTGACTGATGGGTGAAGGGCAGACATAGACCACACATTTTGTCATCTGCTCGTTGCGCACTTTTTTGTCGCCCGTTGACCAGGTGAAGACAAAGGACCTGGGGCATTTTCTTGTGTTGTTACCTCACTGCTCAGAAGCATGTTACTGTCCAGGTCCACTTTTGGGCCAATATTTCCAGACAGACACGCATGGTGGGGGCCATTTATTTGCGAAGATGATTGTGGATTTTCTGATCCCAACAGCACGTCAAAAGAACCCAAGGTGGAGCTTGCTCAACGGCGCTAGCGCTCATCTTCTCCCCTAGTGAAGAAATGCAGTCTTAAGCATTTGGGATGACTTAGGAAGAAAGAATTACTTCACAAAGTGGAGCCATGACTTGGGCAACCAACATACTCCACCGGACTTCATACCTCCTACCAACATTGGAGGAGGAGGGCAAATTTCGCTTGCGGAGGCTAATCAATCAGACAGGGAGTGGAAGGAGAGAAGCACAGCGAAGTAGGTTGATTGGCTTTAACTGCGCTAATAATTAGTGTGCAAAAAATGTTTGCAGCCACCTGTTCTGTGGACGATACCACTAAGTCACCGGGGTAGGAAATATTTTCGACCAGGGAGTGGTCAGTGGCCTTTTAAGCTAAACGTATTGGGTACCAGTCACATATTTTTTGAGACCACTTCATAGTTCTGGTTTATTTGAATGATGTCTAGTATAGACGATGAGGATGCTTGTTTTGTTAAGGACTATAAACTACTTCATTTCTTGTTCACATTTTTATAAACTGTCGGTACATGAGTGGTTGCAACATGGAAATGCTTATTATGTCACATTGTTTCTTTCTCATTTTTTGTGATCATTTTGTTAATTGCATTACAGCATTTTTGTATCACTGCTGAATGTGCGTAATCTTGCACATGTGCTGTAGACACATTCGTTCCTCCTAATAGCTGCCATTTTGAATGCACAGTGCCACTAATGAATACAGGTCCCTCCAGTATGAAAGAGAGCAACTCAGTTCGCATGAGGAGATGAGTTTTTTGGTCATTTCTTTACTGAAGTTGGAAACAAGTTTTGGATACTATGTACCAAAAGAAAAACTAGTTAAAAAGCAGGAAAAAATTCTGCTTATCATGCATAGTTAAGTACTTATGATCAATTGAATGCTCGAACTTTGTTTCCTTTGTATTGGAAAGCTTTTCAACTTATTTTTAAGCAAAGCTATGCTGTAAATGACAAGCGCTGAAAGGCATCTTTATGATGAAATTTACTGAGCAGACTGCTATCTTTTTAGCTGTACACTGGCTGGGCAGCTACATTTATAGGGAAGCAGCTTTTTGTGTTAAAACTGTGTTCCCTGATTCTCATGAAATGTTCTTGAGATGCAAAAGTCAGGAAGTGGGTTCTGCTTGAAAATGAAGGGACCTGTAGCTGTATTACCACAATTGCATTCAAGGCCTCATCTGTGGAAAATGCGGTGTTCTCGGCATTGTGAGTGAAAAATCACAGGTGTGGCTCTGGTAGGTTTCAATTGGCAGGTGACATAACCGGGTTCTGTTTCGTCGGTAGTTTGTGTGACGTTACCAGCCACTGCCAACTCGGGCTTTTCCATTAAGATAGGAGGGTGAGATGGCAATGCAGACTTCCAGTACCTTTGGGCAATGAGTACAACACGCTTTTCCTAGGCCATGCAACTATGTCCTTATGTGTTGATTAAAGTGAGGTTTAATAGGTGTCTCTGTTAGATGGTCTTTCACATGAGATAATAGAGCACAAATTAAGGGGTTAGTGACTAAGCAAGCAGCAAAAAGTGCATACACGAACGAGGATCTATCGCATTGTACCCTTAAAAGTGTCGCTCCAATTTTTTTTTCCTCTGGGATATTTTTTTTGCATTTGGCAGTAACATGGTGGAAGCAGCAGAGGATCTGGTTTGCAATGACCCAGAAAGCTGTCTTTTGACATCTCCCTCTGACTGAAGGGTCTATAGGTTGTTTTTAAGCAAGTGGTGAACCACGAGCTATGTGTAGCTTGAGTTTTGTGTGTCTGGCACGAAAACACTAACTCACAGGTGTGACATTTCACTTCTCAAAAGGGGTACGGTTAACTGCAGTAAAAGCTTGTTAATTCAAACTTCACGGGACCGGGAAAAAAGTCGAATTGTCCGATGTTCAAATTAGCGGCTGGTCTCGAGAAAACTGACAAGAGCCATTTGCATTATGGTAAATTTACTGTATTTACTCTCGTAAAGATTCCATTGGCTTAATGCCCCTCCCCCCCCATTTTTTCCAATGAGAACGTGAGAAAAAAAAAAAACATTAGTCTTTAGCGCTTCCCTCTGTTTAGCACCGTTGCATCCCACAGCGATGCTGCGCAGCGATAACATCACAGTTTGTTTACCTTATGGCACGCCTCGTTTCTTGTACATTTGCTTTATCTTTATCATTTCACGATTGGAGCGGGCGCCGCACCCTTCATAGCCACAAAATCATTCGAACACGTGACACACGGTGTAAGAGTAGATTAGGTGAGAGAACGGCTACATCCAGCCTTCTGCCGAAGAATTCTACTTCTGAGGGCTGCCGACAGATGGCGTAAGCAACTGTGGCCCGCTCCGCGAGCGGCGGGGCCACGTTGGCGCTATGGGTGCTGTCGGCATGCATTTGGCCTCACTGTGTCAGTATGAGCCTTAAAATTTTCTCCTCTGGTATTTAGCTTTGGGGATGTAAATAATGCTTTATATACAAGGATGATTTTAGTTTGGTTAAAGCAGAGCGTCAAAACCAACATAACTGCCGCTCAAGAAGGCAACGCTGACACGGCGTTGGCGGCACGCATTTTAATAAGGCACCACATTTTCTGTCGCATTGCACGCTTCACACTAAACCGCCAACCACATGAGGCGAGAATTCGCGGCCGCATGCTGCGCGAGACACTGTCGCGCGTGAGGGGCTGAAGGGCGCCAAAGCATTGCCGCTCGTCGCTGTCGCTCAGGTTCTGGGTTTTTAGAAAATTTCGCGTGTCGCCCGGAAGCAGCTAGCGAGGCAACCAATCGCAGAAGGCTTTGTGGTACTGAACTTCCATCCTGGCTTTTTTTGAGTGAAGTCTGCAAACGCCCACTTCGTCTGATCCTTGCATATATGAGCGCATCGATACAATTCAGTAAAAGCTTAGTAGGGTAGTGAAGAAAAAAACTATTGTTAATTTTGTAACGGAGCAGGAGAAGGTCACTGCTTGCAATGCAAGTCGGCATCGCAGTGTAGTATCGCACTGCTGCGCTGTGACCTTTAACGATGCGCGTTACAAAAAGTTCCATCAGTGTATTACCGTACTTCATGCTGTTTAGTGTAAGAAATGAACGGAATATGGCGTAACTGCACTCCCCCGGACCGAACGACGAGGCGGCGGTTACAAAGCAGCGCTGAAAACGCGCCTCTCTGTCACCAAGTCCCGTCGCTCCGTGCGGTGTGCACCAACGGCAACGACAGGCGTTGACGGCGGCGTCGAGCGACGGATCGCCAGGGGCTGTCGTCTCATGCGGTTACCGCTTTACTCTACTAGTTACTAGTTATAAGATACGCCGAACAGTGCGCTGTCTAAGGAACCGACCTCATGCCGATACCGGAAAAATACAGGATACAGGGACCCATCCCAACCAGTCTTACCGGCATTTTACGAACATGTAAATTATCTTCCTACCCCCCCCCCCCCCCCCAAAAAAAAATCACAAGTCGCTTCAGTGCATGAATGTGACGTTAGTAATTTATTCATACAACTTTAACATTTCTGAAACAAACACAAGTCGCGAAAGGTCTCCTTAATGTTGGAAATGAAGATGAAGAAAAATAAACACAAGAAAGTAAATTTCAGCACCATTGCACTCGTCCCTACCTACGAGCTCACACAACCTTTGATAATATTCGCAAATCCTGGCTCTTATTGTCATTCTGACTCTTCAATTGCCTGCAATATTGACACATGCGTAGGCACAGATAATAGTGCAGCAGTTTCTCAAGCATGTCTTCTTTATGAAGATTGCATGGAAATGTAAACTGGAAATTTTCCAGCACAGCATCAATGGTCTTATTGAACACGTGCCTGTCACTCGCATATTTTTCAAACTTCTCCTCGCAGTACTTGAAAAGGTCAAAAAGATGCGTGTTAGGTTGCGTCAGCCTGCCCCTTATTTTGAGATTCACCAGCTCGGCTTCAGGAACATTTGCGATCCCTTTTGTTCCTTTAAGCGCCTGCTTACAATCCGTGCAAGAGGTCTCGCTTGCAAGCTTTCTTAAAACAAAGCTAGTAGCGTAGTAAACGATGCGGTCTTGAACCGCTGCATCGCAGTCCTCTAGCTCAAAAACGTCTTCACAGTCCCAGCTGCCTTCGTCAATTAGCCCATCAAGCCTCAGCTTCAATTCCTGCAGTTTGTTCAGGCGCTGCTCATCCGAACTTTTGTATATCTCCCTCAAATCCGCCAGAGTGACAATAGCAGTCTGGCCCTTATCGGACGCTGTACAGTTTCCAAACTGTGGAGGTTTTAGCAAAGAATACATGCTTAGCATGTGACAGAGCTGCAAGAATGTGGGAAAGGTCGGATGTTCATTCTGTCTTCCCGCTTGTCTGATGATACCGAAGAAGCATTCTAACGGATCCTGATTCATTTTGGCCGACAGCCCATACTTGAAACCGCAGCCTTGTAGAAGGTATCTAGAAAGTTGTAGGACAGATTTCAGTGTAACGCGCAAACCTTCGGTAGTCGACTGGGTCAGAAAGAGGTCTTTTGAAATGTCACCGTGTATGACCTCTTGTTCCCATGAGTCCATTCACATGCAGTCTGGAGAGTAGTGAAATTTCTGCATCCTAGTCGAATGCCTTCTCCAGGGTAGCGGTGGTTTAGAGCGTCGAACAGGTCATTCAGAAAAAGTGTGAACTTCGCTGTCGGTTCCGCATTAGCCAGCCTTGGTGCACCTCTGCGAGCATAAAACATTATTCCTTTGGCAACAGAGTTACTGAAGAGCTGCGTGGCCAGCTTTACTCTTATCTTCAGCATGTTGGATGGGTTTACATGATTGTAAGTGAGCTTGGGCTAGACTGGAAGCGCTGCAGTGTTCTTGCTATCGGCAACAAACACAGCGTCGTAGCACGACCATATAATAAATTGGCCATCTTTCTTCAGAACTTTTTTGTCGTGCAGACGGTTGGCTCCTAATGAGGTGCGTCGGAAAAAACATACACCTTTCTTGAAACGTTTGTTGGATGTTCAAAGCAATTAACGACATGTCCCAATGTGCCACTGATGCCGAGCTGCTTCCACATTGCGCAGTTCGTGGAAGCGCCTTCGCACACAACTTCGTCGACAAACAAACCGGCCTTCACTAAATGTACAATGCACTGAATCAAAAGCTGAGCAAGGAGCATTCCCTTTGTTGACCCCTTTGATGCAAACACAACCACTGGCTGTAAATAATTTTCGCCGAAAGGCAAAAATGCAAAAACAAGGCCATGGTCTGCAAGCTCATTGCTTTGGTTGTCGCTCTCCCCATGATTGACGAGACCGGCGTAGGTCATCGTTTTGGAGTTTACACTCAATTCTTTTCTTACTTGAATTTCATCCATTATCGGCATTCCTCGGCGCTGGAAAGGAGTCTTCTTAGAGATTTTCACGTTCGAGGCTTGAAAGAAGTTATCGTCAAAACCACATTTCAAGCCCACCATGCTTATGTACTTCCTCACAGTAGTAACACATGGCAAAGGCAAAATATCATTGCTTCGTAAAAAAGTGTACGAAGCAGGGCTGTGTATGTGTAGCAATAGGCACAACAGAATCCAGTCATCTGTGTATCTCCGGTTTCTTGTTGTTGCGCTCCGGGCAGCTGAAATATGTTCCTCTAGCAAAAGCATCTGCGCTGGTGGCATATTCAGGGCTTGCAGTTTACTTCTGACATCTTCTTCCTGAAATTTTTTTAGCTCTGTTCTGGTGTCCTGTACCTGCTTGATCAAGAGCTTGTTGCGCTTCATAAGCCGCACTCGTGATGGCTGCAACGCTGATTTTGCATGGCGTAAAGCTTTGAGCTCCTCCTGCTGGGAAGGCGGCACAGAAAGCCTAATGCGCTTCAATGGTCGCTCCTGCTTCGCTCTTGCAGCTTGGCGGTCGGCATGCAACCTAAAGGTGTCGATGAGACCGTGGCAGTGATGACATATGACACCTCCAGGTGACAGTAATAGGCACTTGTTGTGTCTCCATCTCTTGTGGCCTTCAACGGAAGCACACTCTGGATGCCCACTCGAGAAGTCCTTCAAACTCGGCCCTCAGGCACATATTAAGGCTATCAATAGCTTGGAGCATAACTTCAATTTCAGATGACGATGCGGCAACCGAATTTATACCAACAGCAGCACAATCCATAGGCCTGCCGAAGACATACGCCTGAACTGTCAGGTCACTCTTCACATGCAAAGGCTTTCTATTGAAAATTTCTTAAGAATTGACCCTTTGCCTGTGTGTTACCTGTGCGTCGATAAACACAATGTCCTTCACCCCTGCAGCGTCGGTGTGATGCACTGCCCACGAATGCTGAGGCAGGCAAATGCTTCCTGCTTCGTTGAAGAGTGTTTCAAATGGTGAGCTAACTGTGACAGTCTCACAGGATGACGCAACGTCGTTTTCACCAAGAGCGGTTGCCGCAGGGAGAGTTGTGTCAGTGGGCAATGTTGATCTGACGCCGCTGCTGCTGCTGCTGCTGCTTTGAGAGACTGAAGTTGCACGATCAGACAGTCGCTTCGCTGTCTTGCGAGGACTCTTGATCCGCTTGGAGAGGTAGCTCGGCGCCCCTACAAAGATAGACGGAATAGCGTCTTTTGTGAGGCTAGCTCTTTTCTTCCCGGACATTAACATGCAGCCATCGATTTCCGCTGACCATGTCTTCAAGATGAAGTGGGGAGCAAAATGTGTTTCACAAACATGATTGGTTCTTTGCAGTACACGATCTTTGCGAGGTATTGCTCGCCGCCACGCTTCAAGCCTTGCTTCCTCGTCCGGCGGCTTGAAAAGCGAGTACTTCTTGCACAATTTGTAGCCGCTATTACAAAAGTGCACAGAACACTTCACCATGACACCGCCGCATAAAATAACGATCACAGAGATCCAGATTTCATTAAACACGAGCATGAAAGCAGAAGCAAGTCGCGGCAGACAAAGAACACAAATGGCGCGAAGGGCGAAATAGGGCAATAGTTGCGAGCGCCATCTGTTGAAGCTCTGCGCAAGCAGAATCTTGCGGCCTCATCTCTACGTAGCGGCTCGCCCGCGCCGTTCACTCACCTAAACTACTCTTACACCATGGCGTGACAGCATCAAACGCCTTTGAAGCGAACAAGGCTGAAAGCCAGCGTCATAATCGCGGCTGACCATGTGCTTTCATTGATGACTGATGGGTGAATGGATGGCGAGTGAATGGATCTGTCGCAAAAAAAAATTTTTTTTCCTGCGTAATGATTTGTTTTTTAATTTGGAGACTCCTAGTGCCCATCCGACGTCAAAGCCTTTTTTCATGGGCGTTGGCTGGGACCGCGCCAGCAGAAATACTTATCCATATTTCAGAGTCAACGGGGATTGAATTAATGACTATTTAGTTCCTCTCTTCCTCTCTCTTCTCATCTGATGAAAAGAGAGGAGTCGCTGGAGAAAGCTTTGATGTTGGGAAAGGTTGCGGGTCACCGGAAAAGGGGTAGGCAGCGAACGCGATGGTTAGATGGCATCCTCGGGGCGCTGCAGATGAAGTTATGTGATGTTAGGAAGATAGCGAGAGACCGGAAAGCGTGGCGTGATATGGTCCATAGGGTTACGAAGAGTTGGACACGGCTGAACGATTGAACTGAACTGAGTTCCAAGTTTCAGGGGTTGTGCGGTAGAAAGAGCAGGCAGCTGCCGCTGCCAACTTCTACCCTAGCTCCCGGGCCGCTGGCTGCTGTGCCGGTCATGGCGCCATTTGGGCTTTACACACAAACCAGTTTCGTCTTCTTTCCCCATTTGTACGAGTGCAGCCTCTAACTATGCTGCCCTATCACGGAGGCGTTTCTTTGGCCATGTGCTGAGCGGTAGGCAGTCAGACACGGTGGCGCATAGTTCGAATTATCCGTAACGGAACTGACCGCGTTTGAATTAACGGGCTTTTTTATGCACAGACCTCTATGGAGCTTGGCCAGACTAAGTAGTGTAGTTTAAATTACCCGAAAATTCAAATTATCGGGGTTCAAATTAATGAGCTTTCATATTCATTAGTGCATTACTCTGAATCCATTTTGGCTGCTGGGCCACTAGGTTGACTGTACTGGTTCACCGTGCTTTTTGTCAAGGTGGCACACATACAGTACCATTATGCAGCTGGAAGAATATGTATTGTTGTTGGTTGCTATTATTGTTAATTGTCTTCATTTTTGTCTAGTTCAAGCCTTCTGCTTCATTGTTATATTTCAGGAAAAGAAGAAATTGGCTATAAAGGATTGCACTAAAGGTGAGTAATAGCTTCACAGATACATAGCAATACCAGACATGATTTGTTATTCATTCATTAGGAGAATTACGTGGCAGTTATTACTAGCTTTATCAATAGTGTTTTAAATATGCAGTTTGTTTTGCATCAGTCTTCAAAGTTAGTCAAATACTATGCTGTTCTAAAGCTGTGGCTGTCGTGTCAGTGCTTAATTCTAATTCTTTTGCCATCAGCCATAGAGCTGAACCCCTCCTATGTAAAGCCCATCCTGAAGAGAGCACAGCTCTACAAGGAGACGACAAATCTGGATGATGCACTGAAGGACTACCAGCGTGTCCTGGAACTAGACCCCAGCATTGGAGAGGCACGGCACGCATGCATGGTGAGGCTGAGTGAATTTTAATTTTCTTTAAACCCTGTCACCTATGACTGCAGGATGGCCAACTTTGTAACATCTGTTAAGTGTATATTTGTTCCATGGGCTTCATATCTTTCTTTTTTTTGTCGGCTTACAATGGAGCCTTTTTATAATGGCTGTCATTGTAATGAATGGTTGCCTATTTTGAACGACTGCAGTGCTACCATCAATATATGTAGGGTGTGTTCAGATAGGAACGGTAACCGAGGTCCCATGACCATTTTTTGCTTTCAATGAAATTTTTATATTTGGCGGGCAAATGTCTCATCACAAAGGAATGAACCTTAGTTATGCAAGATATAGCGTAGTTTCCTCGAAAAAAAAAAAAAATATATCACTAGAGGGGGAAAACATCATTTTTTTTTTTTTCAAAAAAAGTTGCACGTTTGAATACCTGCTGCTTCCGCACCAAGATCTTGCCATCTATTATTTTTTACTTGCTCAATCTATACAATCTATGCAGCTTTTATTTTTAGAATGACTATTAGAAACCCCTTTTCTTATTGCAGTTGATTTAGTAAAGATCTCAATTTTTGCTTCAGGAGTGGCGCACTGAAAAAAATTTAAATTTTCAACTTTGCATACTGGCATGATGCCTTAAATTGTTGCATTAAAACTTTTGCTCTTTATTATGGAGGTTATGTTCTTAGTTTCACACAAAATTTGGAGCTCTAGATGGCTAGGTGTGTTCTCCACAATGCATCAAAATTTCCCGAAATTTGAAAACGGCAAAAAAGGGGCAACTTTGATTCCAGTTGAAAAAAAAACACTTCATCTTCGATTTTTTTTAGGATTCCTCTCAAGAACCCTCAATGCCTCATAAATGCTATGGACTAAAAAAATGTTGCGTTATATGTTCAAAATTATAAAAATAGATATAAAGCTGAGTGCTTGTCCTGAAAATTGCAAATATTCAGCTCTACATTCCGGCATGACCTAATAAAGTGTTGCAACTGAAACCTTTGTCTGTATTATCCAGGCCTTGGTTTTTATTTCTGGAAAAATTTAAAGCACTAGAATTTTTCGTTCTTTCAGCCAAAATTCAAACATAGAAAAAAATTAACTTTGATTCGAATTTAAGAAACTACTCCACCTTTGATTTTTATCTAAACCTCCTAAAAACAATCCTAAGTACTTTACAAATATCAGACACTGATGAGTTTTGCATTATGTAAAATAAAATATCAAAATGTATATAAATCAGAGCACACGTTTGTAACCTATAGAAGTGCTTATGGCTTCTGCTTAACGTATTAGCTTCTGCGGCCGGCGATCCGCCGGCCGTACAGGCTGAAGCCAAAGCCGCTTTGGCCGGCGAATCGCCGGCCGCTTTGGCCGGCGAATCGCCGGCCGCTCAGAGTACGGTTACTTTTGCCGTTATTCAATAAATGGCAGCACAACACAACTTTTGTAGCAATTACTTGATGTGTTTTCTACCAAAGGGACATAGTTGTCCACTGTCCGAGGTAAGTGTGGTGTCTTGATTCAGACCAGACGCATGACACGGGACCACGCAAGCGCAGTATGCAAAAACCCTCCTTTATTCGTCACAGTGAAGCCACTTATATAGGGAATCATATTGAATGACGATGACGATATATACACTGAAAAAAACGAAACTGAAACAATAAGGATACAACATCGCCTCCCGCTTGAAAAATACAACATAGTAATTTGCAACAACCAAAATAACACGAACTAAACACTTATTGTTCAGGTAAAGAGAACCCAAATCTTTCTACAGGTCGGCGTATTCTAGTGCTGCGACGCAAAGGTTGCTCCACCGAATCCTCTAAAGGAGCAACCACTTCTTCATTAACTTTCAGCCCTTGTTTCCGGCAATCGCATCAATTCACCCTGTTCAGCGTCTGCGCGGCTTTCAGGCCCAGCGGTACCCGAGCAGTGATGAGGCAATTCCCATGCCCATTGTTCTATTGTCTGCGATTGATTGCAGGGAACCCGAACTAGTTTAGACGCGTTCCAACAACGACCGTCGCTCATCAAAAAGCTATTTTTGCCTTTTCTGCCGACAATCTTGAAAGGTCCCGTCTAGTTTACCGACGCTTTCCCACCGTCTGCTGTCTTGCGTACACGAATGAAGTCCCCTACTCTAAAGGCTGGTCTTTTCGCACCTCGCCTCCTGTCCGTATACTGTTTTGCATACATCTGCTTCGTCCTAACCCTAGCAGGAACATTTTTATTCGAACAGGCATGGCCACCCTCTCTTGTCGGCAAACCCACTGTATTCAGTCTTGTCCTTGGCTGGCGCCCGTGGAGCAACTTAGCTGGTGACACACCCGTTGTCGCATGCGGCGTCGACCTATATATGGCGAAATAGTCAACCACAGCAGCCTGGAGGGGCCGTTGCTCCAATCGGGCAACCTGCATGAAATCTTTCAGCACGCGATTAAAACGTTCAATCGTGCCGTTTCCCTGTGGATAGTACAGAGAAGAACAACGATGCGCAATACCCCTCTCTCTTGAGGCCCGATAATAATCTTGTTCTTTGCATTACTCAGGAGGATTGCTCAATAAAAGAACGAGATTATTATCGGGCCTCAAGCTGTTATTCTTGGCCTAAAGCTGTTATTCTTGGACTGATCTTACGTTTTGGGACCATGGTAGTTTAAAGAATCTTTTTTCCTCAAGTACATGGGCTTCGTGGCTTCGTAGACGTTGGCAAGTTAAAGTTTTTCAATACATAGGGACTACCGTAAAAAGCCCGCATAGAGTATGAGGTTTTTTTCAAAATTTTAGGATGTAAAATTTCCGCCTCGTACTATATTCGGGTCCCAAAATTTTCAGCCCCAAGTTCGTAGTTCTTGTTTCGTTACAGCCTGGAAATATCATCATCAAGGTTCGCAACGAAAGATGCGCCGTCTAGTGGTGGCGTCAGCTACCTTTCTTTCTCTGTTTACAGTGTTCTAGAACACTGTACTCTGTTGATGCGTCGCCATTGTCGCCATTTTGGACATCGACTAGGCTACTAGGCGAAGCGCGCATGTCAGTGACAATGTCGAGTCCACGGAAGCAATATTCAGCTGCTTTCAAAAGAAAAGTAATAGTAGCAGCTGAGACCATCGGAAATTCTGCGGCAGGGCGACAGTTCGGCGTCACCGAGGGCAGCATTCGTGAATTGAGAAAACAGAAAGAAGCCCTCTTTGCGTGCTCTGGCCTAAGACGAAGTTTCCGGGGGCCAAAAAACGGAGCATATCCGGAGATTGAGCAAGGCCTGACCTCCTTCGTACAGGAACAGCGTGGACATCATCTGCCTGTGAACATCGAGTTGCTCCAAGCAAAGGCAAGAGAGATCGCAGCGGAAAAAAACATCCCACTGAGCAATTTCAAAGCCAGTAGGCACTGGGTGTCTCGGTATATGCACCGCGCTGGGTTTTCGTTGCGTCGAAGGACGTCAATATCCCAGAAGCTACCCGCAAGCTATGAGGAGCAGCTTGTGGCGTTTCAGCGGTACGTTATATCGCTGCGAAAAAATGTGAACTTTCCGCTGGGCCAGATCGGCAACGCCGATCAGACTCTGGTGTACCTAGACATGCCCTCTGCACTCACAGTGCATGAAAAAGGCAGCAGGCAGGTTTGTCTGCGTGCGAGCGGAAATGAAAAAACACGGGTGACCGTAATGTTGGCATGCACTGCGGATGGCCGCAAGCTACCACCCTACATAGTGTTCAAGCGGAAAACTTTGCCAAAAGGTGAGCAGATTCCCAAGAATGTTGTCGTCCGATGCCAGGACAAAGGTTGGATGGACGAGACTTTAGTCCTGGATTGGATAAAGTCCGTATGGTGTCGGCGGCCTGGAGCACTGCTCGGTTTACCGTCAATCCTTGTGTTGGACGCCTTCCGCTGCCACCTAGCAGACTCTGTCAAGAGACTGCTACGTGAATCTCGCACCGAGCTCGTCGTCATCCCAGGAGGGATGACATCGCAATTGCAAACGCTCGACGTATGCATAAACAAGCCTTTTAAAGACTCCGTGAAACGCTGTTATTGGTGTTATTGAAACTATTGAAAAAGGTGTTATTGAAACTAGATAAGTGCTGGACTGAATCCTGGCTTTAGCAGTCATGTTTTGGCGGAGGTGAAGCGCAAAAATGATTGTGTGCTTTGCGAGGTTAGCACATGTCAAAGAACTCAAGGTAGTCTAAATTAACCTGGAGCCCTCTGCTGACACGTGTCCCTCGTAGCTCACGTGTCACTTAATGATGTTAAACCCTATAGTTTATAATTCTAGATAAATTCCAGACGGGTTTGTGTTGGCGACCTTTAAGATCAGTTGGTGTGTGCGTGCATGCTAGCTCTGGAAAGTGTAAGTGGATGGATAGATAGATCGATAGGGAGGAGGAGGGAAGGCAGGGATATTAACCAGAAAGGCCTCCAGTTGGCTACCCTACACTGGGGAAAAGGGATAAGTGGATGAAAGATGGGAAGAGAAAGGGGACGTGAAGTACAGTCAGAATTTGTCACTCAAGCTGGTGGCTGTTAGATAACTAAACAGTTTTCTGTATGCCTTGAAGGCAGTCGACTGTCGTGGCCACGGACCAAGGATCTTATTTGCCGTTAAAGGATGAGGATCAAGGTGGTCCAGCGCACAACGTAGCTCATGTCTTTCACTCACAAATGTAAGACATTTACATAGGAGATGTTCTATTGTTTCTTCACAGCCACAATTTTCACAAGCAGGGCTGTCGGCCGTTTCGGTCTTGAAAGCACACTTGTTGGTGAACGCAACATCGAGCCATAAATGACTCAGCAACGTTGCTTCTTGACGCGCTATCTTATGGGGAAGGCGGAGGCGCAGTTCAGGATCCAGTGCCCTGAGGCGGTGGTTGGTGGTTGCAAAACTCCGTGTTCCATGCTGAAATTATGTTCTCCAGGGCCAAAGAACGAAGCGCACTTGCTGCGTCAACTCTCAATATGGGGATTTTGACTGGAACGCCGTCGCTGTGGGCAGAACTGGCAGCTTCGTCAGCCTGGCGGTTTCCATTGATGCTGCAGTGTCCTGGTAGCCACTGAAAAATAATAGTGACCTTTCAATATTGCATCGTGGTACAGCTGGTGGATCTCTCCCAACGAGTTGTTCACGTGATCCGCGGCGTAGTGCTGCTTGCAGGCCTTGAAGGGCTGCTTTAGAATCTGAGAATACTGTCCAGTAATGTGGATGTTGTTTGCAAATGAATTCAACTGCCGTGCGTAGGGCAACTAGTTCAGCACCAGTTGAAGAAGGCAGATATGATGTTTTAACCTTTATCAGGATTGATTTGGCCGGTATTACCACAGACCCCGCGGAACTGGTTAGATTAACTGAGCCGTGTGTGTAGACATGTATGCGATTTTGATGTTTGAAGTACAGGTAATCCAATGTCAATTTTTTAAGAGCAGGTGATTAGATTCTGGCTTTCTTCGTAATTCCAGGAATATAAATTTGTATCCTTGGTCCATGTAGACTCTATAGGAAAGCGTGGTCTTACAGCAGGGGTGAACTGCAAAGAAATATAGGTGCGATGAGCTTCTATAACTTTGGCGAATGCAGTGCTTGGCCTAATTACTGGAAGGGTTGCTAGATGATGACTAGGCACCCTTGTTAGGTGCCAAATAAGCGTTCTGATTGTATCAACAGCGATATGTGTGGTAACAGGATGATGCCAGGCGATAAGAACAGTCGCTTGCTGTTGGGGCACATTTAGGGAGTCCAAGGCATTATACGAAGAGCTTGAGCTTGCAGACTTTGAGTATGGGGAATCTGTATCGCATGTAGCCCAGAAACAGTGACAGGTACAGTTGGAGCAAATGAATTCAACTGCCGTGCGTAGGGCAGCTAGTTCAGCACCAGTTGAAGAAGGCAGATATGACGTTTTAGCCTTTATCAGGATTGACTTGGCCGGTATTACCACAGACCCCGCGGAACTGGTTAGATTAACTGAGCCATGTGTGTAGACATGTATGCGATTTTGATGTTTGAAGTACAGGTAATCCAATGTCAATTTTTTAAGAGCAGGTGATTAGATTCTGGCTTTCTTCGTAATTCCAGGAATATAAATTTGTATCCTTGGTCCATGTAGACTCTATAGGAAAGCGTGGTCTTACAGCAGGGGTGAACTGCAAGGAAATATAGGTGCGATGAGCTTCTATAACTTTGGCGAATGCAGTGCTAGGCCTAATTACTGGAAGGGTTGCTAGATGATGACTAGGCACCCTTGTTAGGTGCCAAATAAGCGTTCTGATTGTATCAACAGCGATATGTGTGGTAACAGGATGATGCCAGGCGATAAGAACAGTCGCTTGCTGTTGGGGCACATTTAGGGAGTCCAAGGCATTATACGAAGAGCTTGAGCTTGCAGACTTTGAGTATGGGGAATCTGTATCGCATGTAGCCCAGAAACAGTGACAGGTACAGTTGGAGCATCGCATCGAGTGCACTGGTGTGCCCCAGGACTTTCCCCCTAGGAAGGAGAGAACTTGGACAATTTCTACAAGTTTGCTTCTCATTCCTCTGAGATGAGGGCTCCACGAAGCATTACTATCAATGACAACTCCAATGGATCGGTGGCTTCACTCGTAGGGAATGGGTTTTCCATTGATGCATATTGGGTACCTTGATTGTTTCACGTGTAAAAGCCACGAGGGAACACTTCTTGGTTGAAATATCTAGGCCTTGCAGACGAAGGCATGACGTCAATATCATTGAAGCCTTTTGCAGCCTCGCACGAACTTGGGGACGAGTCACATTGGATGACCAAACACATATATCATCTGCATAGATGTAGGTTTGAACAGATTGTGGTAATCAGTCTTCGAGACCGATGAGAGTAAGGTTGAAGAGAGTCGGGCTGAGCACTCCACTTTGTGAAACTCCACGCAAACATCAATGTAGAGACGTTGGTATGCCTTCAGTCTGGATGTAAAGGAACCTCTCTCTCTGACAGGTAACTTAAATTTCGCTATAACGAAGTCGTAAGAGCGCCACATTTCTTTTGCTATAACCATTAAAATATTGTAAGTTTAACTGCTATATACAAGGGGGTACTTACTACAGGTAAGCCATCGCCGAGCTATCAGCTCTAGGCGCTTTTGCGTCCTTGGTAAAATACCTGATCCCATGCAGCAAGAAACTGGAGTCAAACACATTGGAACTGATTTTACTGACATTCATGTCGATGGTGCGAAAAAAACAGTGATGCTACGCTGCTGAGTCTTCCGTAGACGAAGGACGGCCTTCTCAGTAGCAGATGCTATATTGACTCCACCTCTGCCATCTTCATTGGCGCCGAAGTAGCGGCGCAGCAGGTCTACTGTGTCCAGTGCTTGGGACGACACATTCGTCGTCGCTTTCTTTGGGCACCCGGGCTGCAAAAACGAAATCGCCTGTCAGCTTCTCCATTTCACAACGTCGGCATCCGCACTTACATACTCGCAGAAGGTTTCACCTTTGCGCACAACACCAGCGTCATGGAGCGCTTTGACGCTACAGCTTCATCCGAATCGGTGACATCTTTGGGTGCGGCGGCTACATGGTCTGTTGAGTCGTCGGTGTCATTTCGTTGGCGGCAAATGACGCGTGTCGAAAACGGTTGGCGATGGTGCTGATAGTCACATTCATCCATGCTGCGTGAAACATCTCTATTGCCATGTACAAGTCGATCTTCATGTCGTGGTTCAAGTGCATGTTGAGAAGTAGCTGGTCTATCACCTGCTTACGGTACCTAGCCTTGAAAGACATGATCACACCCTGGTCGAGGGGCTGTATCACTGCCATGCAGTTCGGAGCCAAGAGCCGAAGTTCAATGTTTTCCAGCGCCGCAGTTGTGTGGTGGGCAGCACAGTTGTACAAGACAAGGGATATCTTTTGATTCTGCCTCTTAAATTTCTCATCCAAGTCTCGTAGCCATCCCACAAAAATTTCCCTCGTCATCCAGGCTTTTTTGTTTGACAGGTAACTGCAGTTGAAGTCTCCTCTTTCCTTTAAAACATCGCGGTGGCGCACTTTTTTCAATCACCAAAAGTGACATCATCTCAGACCATCCATGTTCGTGCAGAGGAGTACAGTGACGCGGACTTTATTATGTTTACCACCGCGATGAAGCTCGCCTTTTAAAGATAAGGTTTTGTGGCAACATTTGATAGAAGACAGCAGTCTTGTCGACGTTGAACAGATCTTTTTCTGCATACTTATCAAAGAGCAGACAAACGCTGGCTTTTACCCAGCTTGTTGCTGTTTCCGCATTGACGGCCTGGGACTCACCAGCGACAACCCTGCTGATGATACCACGGCGTTCCTTAAAACGCTGTAGCCAGCCATCACTTGCAACAAAGCTGTCGTGGCCCATAATGTAAACAAAGTCTTTTGCTTTCCTCTGGAGCAGTGCCCCACTAATGGCCAAATTCGCAGCCCTGGCGTCCAAAAACCACTTGGAGAGCGCCTCTTCTACTGCTTCATAAGCAAAGGACCGTAGCTTTCTTCGGCTGCCTTTTACGCCATGTGCGACAGCACCAGTGATGGTCTCTTTGTTGCTCAAAATTGTAGAAAGAGTGCTCAGTGCGGTGCCAAAGTCTTTGGCCACTTGAGTCTTCTTCTTTCCTGGCGTAATAGCTCTGATTATGAGGGTTTTCTCATTCAGGGCAATAACTTTGCTTTTTCGCTTCGAGCAGCTGCTGTCGTTGCTTCTGCCATCCATTCTTCAGTTGTGACTAGCACGGCGGCACACCAGCTACTGAGTTCGAGCGAAATCTTCTTCGGCCCGCATATGGAACAAAGCAAATGACTGCGCGTGGCACGTAATTGTGCCTGTGCGCACGAACTGTCAGACTTGGCCTGGCTTGGCTTGCAGCATAGCCTGACGATGAGCAGCAGCACGGGAGATTTAAACTGCCTCGATGGAGACCCGCTAAGCGTCACGCAACGCAATGCTTGTGGAAAAGGGGGCCGGTTAATTCTCATTTTGTAATAAAAATTTTTCGTTATATTTATTGATCAGTAAATTTTTTTCCAATAAATTGAAATTTTCAACACACAGATTTCTATGGAGATGCTCAATTGGCATTATGAATCTTTTGTTATATCCAATGTTTCGTTATAAACCATTACGCTATAGTGAGATTTAAGTGTAGCTGCGTATCCAGCTGAGCATGTGGCCTCCTATCTCAGCAGCTGCCAGGGTGTCCAGAATGGCCTGATTTGTTACGTTGTCATAGGCGCTCATGATCCTTGATGTCCAAAAACAGTGCTACTGTCAATCGTCAAAGACTTAAGCTGTTGCACAGACGTTACGAGGTCAACCACATTGTCAATAAAGGAACAGCCACAGTGAAGCCCGGACATAAAATTTGGATAAATTTTGTATCGCTGCAGGTATCATTCGACGCGTGTTAGTAACATTCTTTCCGTGACTTTGCTGACGCAGCTGGCTTGTGCAATTGGACGGTATGAAGCAAGGTCGAGTGGCGATTTTCCTGGTTTCAGAAGTGGAACCAGACGACTGGTCTTCCATTCTTTAGGAACTGTGCCATCATATCATGACTTATTGTAATTATCCAAAAGGTACCACCGAGCTTCCTGGCTAAGATTAGATAGTGCGGACTATGTCACACCATCGGGCCCTGGCGATGATGACTTTTCACAGCATGCCAGCGCAGCATCAAGTTCCTCCATGGAGAAGGGAAGATCCATCCGTGAATCCCTCAAAGGTGGAACGTCGCAGCAATGTAGCGTTGTGGATGGGTTCTGTGGGACTATTCTTGCGCAGAAATCTTGGCTACCTCTCTCTTTGGTGGAGCACGAGGGAGTTGAACTGGAGAAGCTGTTGAGTGGACGTGCAAAGGCCACGAATGACTCTTCAGGCACGTGTCAGAGACTTGCATGGATCTAGTTTTTAATCGCTAGGCATGAGCATCATGGAAAGGGAAGCTACTGCACACAAAGTCTGTGTATAGCCAGTGGCAGCTATTTCCAACATTTGAATCCTACCAGCCATGTGGTATGCCTTGGTGGCTTAGCTGTCACACGCCATTGTGTGCCCAATTGGCTCTCTGTCTTGTATTCTGCTATCATCATGAGGAAGTCTCGCAAGCTGTGACATTTTGGAGGCTACTTACCCGTACAGAGCCATGGAGGATGTGCAACTTGTTTGCTGAAATTTGGCCATGGCACGTCAAAAGATCTTGCTCATGTATGACTATTGTGTGCAGCACCGCATGCCATCCTTAACTACTGTGATCGCAGTCTCCTTGCCGTCTATCGCTACATGCAAGATCAAACTATTGGACATAGGCATCATCTGAGTGATGGAGCTGGCCTGTCGGCAGTACATCAGCCAGGGCATGCTGATTGCAACTGACCATATGGGTAGACAGAATTGCTTCCATAAGGCGAGGTGTATGGGTCCAGAAATGAAGGGTGATGCTGTCAAACACCCATGTAATCAGATTCACGGGGATTTCTAGCAATGTGTTCAGTGCACAGCTGGCCAAACTTAATGCCGCCTAGGATAACTTCACTGGAGGGGATGATGACACCAACATTGCATACTCATGCACTTATGACGTCATTGTATATGAAGAACGAGTGTTCCCTGGCTACCGAGAATCTGCTGAAGATTTGAAGAAGGCTGAACTACCACCAGTTGCTGAGCGCTTCTGAATCGCTACCATTAGTTTGCATCCCTAACGCAGCTATAGTTTGCAGCTGGAGGTTCCGCGTGGACTATATATAACTGTGCTGAAAACCTTGAAAGCACTGTGGCAGAGTCTGCAGGTGGGCTTCTTGACAAACATCTTAAATAAGCGCTCTGTCATCACTTCATATTTTTGCCTTGTTCTTTTTTTTTTTTTTTTTTTTGCTGCAATACGGGAAGTTCACTTTCCATATTTAGTTGAGCCTAGGCTGGAATTGATTCTAAGCCGACAACCGAAAGTTGAAGACCAGGAGAAACAGAAATATCTTTCTTGATTGTAAGCTATAGGAAAACAGCTACAAAATGAAAGTCATTTGTCACAAGCCTGCCTCCCACTTACTTGTCATCGCTGGTCTCCTTGTCACTGTCCTTTTCATACAGTGCAAAATCTTCTCTTCCACCAAGTGCGGTATAAATTCAGCAAATTCAGCATTTCCTGAATGAGTGTGCAACCAACCCTTCTGGGATGTCATCCCAGGTTGCGTCAATCCAGGTTCCTACTGCTCCTAGAGATGCGAGCTTGATTGAAGTGGTCTGTTGGCAGTAGCTCTCATGTTCCAGTGAGTCAGTCTCCATAAAGCTTTTGTAGCTGTGTTTTGAGAGGCTTGTTAATACAGATGTCAAGAAGCTGTAGCTTGCTTGTCATGGCACCAGGTATAACCAGATTTGGCGAGTAGAACATCAGTTTGTCTGTCAGATTCCCACAGTAAGAATCGAAGATAAAGTACATGGCTTTTAGCGGTGTTTCAAAGAAAATAATTAGTGCATACCCTTAATAAATTACTGTTAAACTTAAAGCTTACGACTAAAAGTTGTGCCAAACTCTTCAAGCGCTGTTCATATCCAGCACGCAGATTGCCAGGTCATGTGGCAGGACAAAGCTCCACGACCCTTGGGGTTACTACTTGATGTCATAGCCGTCATCTGAAGTGCTTCTGTCAGCTACGGCTATGAGTATTAATGGCTACAGAGCTGTTTTCTGATGGACTGTCGGGGGGGGGGGGGCATCACCTGCATGCAATTTTTCCAGTTATATGCTTTGGATTAGATTAGATTACATTACATTACATATACCTTTGATTACTGTACTCCTCATGTGTTGTTTTTTGTTGTTCAGGTTGTGTGATGCTGCGAAGTGGGAATTCATCAGATTTGACTCTGTAATTAATTTGATTTAAAGGGCCACCAACTGGTGTTTAACTTTTCTTTACAGCAGAGCAATTCTCATTGTCATACAGCAGTTCTCACAGTAGTGTATTTGCGCCTATTGTGGTCACGAAAGTGTATATGCATCTTAACTTCTTTTTCGGTTCTACTGAGAACCGGCATCAGTAGCTCTATTTTGACCCCCCTCTCCACTTGAATCACAGCCTGGGTCACATCCATAAGTTGGGTGGCTAATGCGGAGTTCATGCTCTGTGTTGCACCTATCTGTCCCGTATTGCTGTGAGCCACTGCAGCATTCTCATGCAGCTCTCATTGTAATTGAAAATCTTGTTTCTGGCACAGCTGTGCTCAAGTGAGCCTGTGGTTTTTTATATTATTCATATCATTTGCAAGGCTGGCTGTGCACAATTCTTAGGACACTGCAAGCGTGGATACCTTGCACTAGCCTGCAATGTATCAACTTCAAGGCATCAGTGTTTTTTGGAAATGAAGCACTTATTGAGCTGGGAGCTTCAAACCTAAAGCTCTACAGTTAGCTTCTGTGCAGTGTCATTCAGTGTTATATATCGATGTTAGCATGAGAAAGCATATAGTGCATTACTTATTACATCTGATCAGGGAAGCCAGTATAGGTTGCACAATATTGTCCAGCTTTTGCTTGGCTGTATAGGTTATTGTAAAAAAAATAAAGGCTCGAAATTTCTAATATGATCCGAGTATGTTTTTTATTCAGCTTATAGTAGAACCTCGTTGATGCTTTCCTGGATCATATGATTTCCTGTTTCATACGTTCAAAATCGTGGGCAGTAAAACATCTCCCATAGAGTTACACTATTTTTCTCCTGGGTAATGCGTTCTTTGATAATATGGTTTCCCGGTTATTACGTTCAAAATTTGAACAAATTGTGGTAATATAATACATTTTGCAATAAACTGGATGTATGCTAATGAGCGCTTGCGGAATGAAAACTGATCGGCGGTGCCAGCCTGCTAAAGTTGCTTTCCTGTAGTGCAAGGGTGCAAAGGGGCAAAGTATCAAAGAAAGCCAACGAGCCAACATACGAGGTGCCCTTTCCTGTGGAAACATAACTTCATGAAGAGAAATGCTATGGCTTCTTTGCGGTGCCTTGGGGGCACAGGGGTGAACCATTTGATAACTACAATTCGCCTGCATACGAGCGGGCCGGATCTGGGGGACGCAACATGATCCAAAGTGCAGCGACTGTAAGCAATCGCGATGGCTTCTCCACGTGTCACCGGTCTAGGAGTTGTGGGATGTCGTAGGTGTTGCTGTGCAAAAATATATTGAGCGCATTTTCACTGCTGACTTGAAGAATTGTGGGATTACAAAGTTTGTTTCTTGTTTTCAACAGACACTACCTGATGAGATCAAAGAGAGAAATGAGAAATTGCAAGGTGAAATGTTAGGTAAGGGTTGGTTCTTTATTTTTTTCTTTACACTACTCACCTAATCTGGCAGTTCGCATTTTAAAAATCTGATGCTCTTGGTTTGTTGCCCGCAGGTAAACTGAAGGAGCTTGGAAACCTTGTTCTGAAACCATTTGGTGTCTCGACTGATAATTTCAAGCTCGTTAAAGATGGTGATGGGTCTGGATATAAAATACAGTTTATGAAGTGATTGCAAAATTGTGAAGTTATAAATAAATTTTAGCAGTTACATTTGGTTTCTATTATGCTTGTTATGTTCCGTCTTGGAGTGACCTTTGCTTCCAGCAACTTTTAGTCTGTTCAGCTTTGTAGACATAGAGAGTGCACTTGTGCCGGATGCTCACAATAGCTTATTTAAAACAAAATTAAACACTGCACAGAGCATCTCTTTTAGCTGGTTGCTTCTTCAGACATTAATTCTTGTCTGTACTTATGCAGGCTATAGAAAGAGAAAAAACTGTGACTACTTACATGTAATGATTATTTGACACTTCTACATGGTTCCCATTCTGTTCGCTCTTTTTGAAAGGAATATTATAGGCTGTTCATTCTAACAAATATATTTGTGTCTCTTAATGCTCTCAAAATAGTTCCCTTATACGCTTTGAAACTTCATATCGAAAAAGGTAAAAAATAACCTCGTATCGTGAAGGTGTAATCTTAAGATTTTTAGGTTGTGAAAGTGACTTTTATTTGTAGACGGTGGACATCACAGAAACTTGGTTGCAAATTGCACCTTCTTTTTGCTCTCAACCACAGTTTAGGAGTTTTCACTTGCGCCGTGAAAGAGTTGCTTGATTGCTGTCGTGTCAATAAGAAAGTGAGGCAGGTAACCTCATAAATTTGGCATGCTGGAAATCTTTTATCTTGCTTCTGGCCTCGTAGTAATAAATGTTTCAAAGCATATTACGAGGGTTGGTTAAAATTACCTGTACTTTGCATTCCACAATTTATTTGTGCAAAGGTACTGATTTTAGAGCACTGCACCGGCCTGATTTTCTGGCCTGGACCTGGCCCGGGCCCATTGTTTGAAGCCCAGCCCGGGCCCATTGATTTGCAAGTCTGAGCCTGGCCTGGACCCACGCTGACATGCAGCAGGCCCGAACCGAGCCCGCACTTCTAAGACTCGGCCCAGCCCAGGCCCGGCAGTCGGTCAGTGCGAACTCCTTAAAAATGTGCATTTAAGACAAAAAAAGAAACTTTTAACAATCTTCCATTTCATCATAAATGATCTAGTCCTGATTGACATGCAACAGTATATGAAGAAGTCGACATCCCGAATAATGTGGAACAAAAATTCCAAGCACGTAGAAGAAAAGAAATTTTCAAAAGACTGCATGAAGTACTCTTTTTTTTTTTTTTTTTTTATCGAAAGAGTGTGAGCTCTCTAATTGGGCTAGTTGGTTGCTAGATTCGGATGCAGTGGCTAGGGCACGAGGGACTGTTCATCAACCTTCTGTATGCATCTTCTGTATTCCGTGTAGTCACTATGTTCGAAATGAAGTTGTCATAAACTTACCAAAAATATTGTACGGGCTAAGAGCTGTGATTAAATCTCTCTGTTATCTGAAATTTGGAATTAGCGCTTGTAGGTATACTGTTCACGAATATTCTCTTCCTTTGGTCATGACTGTATTTCATGCTTAATATTTATTTACTATTATGTGCGTAATATTGATGCAACCAACCCACTCCTATCTTAGTCCTGAATAGGACTAATTGTGAAAATAGACAAATAATACTGCTGATATGGTACATAACAACAAATCAAGATGTGAGAAAAAACTGACAAAGCATTATTCTCAGCAGAAAAGAACACTGTTAAAGTACTGGCAGAATACAAATGCTTGGTCGAAAAATTTTTGGCATTTCGTTTTATTTAAAGGTATTGTGCTCATGCACGTTTAAGAGCTATGGATTATGGGCATGTTAAATATGGCTCCTTATTAACAATTAGGTATTGGGGCAAGCTATTTGCTTAATCACACACAAAGAGGCTGGCCCCAGCAACTATGTCACAGGAACCTGTATGAGCAAGGGCAGGAAAAGAAAAAATCTACATATTCTTGTGCAAGAGTATTTTAGTGAAGAATTCATGGCCACACTTCACATCTCTATGGAGAGTAAAAGCAAAACCTCTGCTTATTGTGCATATATATGTGTCTGAATATCTGAAGATTTCTAAATCACTGCGCTCTTTTTCAATGGTGTTTCTCGTAGCACAGATTTTTTTTTTAGGGGGGTGGGGGCAAAGCAGACAAAGATTATCTCTGGAACGATTTAGCGCCGGGATTTCTTCATTTCCGAAAGAAGCTGTACACAGCTAGTCCGAGCCCTGTGTGGGCCCGCAAAACAGCAATTTTCAGGTCCGAGCTGTCCCTAGATTGTGCAGTGCTCTAACTCATGCAACATACAGTAAAACCTTGTTATTCTAAGTCATTGGGACCGAGAAAAATGTTCAGATTAACCGGATTTTCAAATTAACCGAACACCGCAAAAAATCTGGCTCAGGCAACAAGTTTCATTGCGAGAACACGCCAGTCATACTTCCTCTTCATCCTTCCACCCATCAATCATTCAACGAGAGCACGCGTTCCGCCACGATCATGACGCTGGCTTTTTTTTTTTTTTTAAGCATCGGTCGTTTAAGCAGGGTTTAAGAAGGCATTTGCAATGATTTTGTCGCAGTGGGCAGCACGCCCCAATCGCAGCGTGACAAAGCGAACATACTGAAAACCAGGCTTGCGCAACTGAATGAACTCTTCTGGCACTCTGCCCAGTCCCTCTCTCCTACACGCTCACCGCGGGTGCAGAGATTTCCTTACAGCGCGGTTGAGGTGTCCACAAAAAACAAGTGAGACAGTTACCATGCCTTTGTGCCTTTCCCCTCCTATAAATCAATCAATCAATCAAACGTGCCATGATGTTATCGCTGCGCAGGAGCTTTACTGCGCAGCACCTTGGCGCACTGTTAAATGCGCTGTGGACCGCGACGACAATGACGACAACGCGAAACAAAGGGACGCGCTAACACCCTTTTTTGAAGTTCTCTGTGACAAAGCAGGATGGGGTATGCGAGTGGGTTCATTACACGAGTAAATACGGTAATCGAGACGCTTGTTCACCCTCTAAGCCATGACGCAATGTTGTGCGCTGTCAGGGCACGGATCAAGAGTGGGCGCGTAGGAGGACATGCGCTGCCGCTGCTATGAGTGGGAGATGCTTTGACGCGAGCACCTTGTCTTTCCATGCCTTGACTAAGCACAGAATTTTTCTACGGCGCGTTGCAGTGAAGTTCGTCTCCACCTTTGTAGGGGCGCGCTTCAGCAGTCGGCAAGCCGTACCACAGAGTGGTTTTCTGTGCTGAGAGCTCTAGGGTTGGGGCGCTGCAGACCGCTGAAATCTTTAAGAATTATATATACGGGATTTCAAATTAGGCGAGTTCGAATTGTCCAGGTTTTGCTGTATATGCATCTTTTTTCTCCGCAGTTTCCTCACTTTTTAATGTATTTCGTCTATTGGGCATCGAGCGTGTGTATTCCAACAAGTTTTTAGAATGGTCACGTAGCCAATTTTGCGCTGCTTCCTGCACGTCTCTGTAATGAGCTTCCTGCGAGGCATGTATATGCAAGCGGCCATCTGCTCATGCACGTGCCAGGTTGGTACACCCGTACTCACGTGTGTGCAATATTCGATCTCGATTGCATCGTTTGCCTTCCAATTATAGCCACGTAAACATGTCCGCTGCCCTAACTGGCACCTGGGAGGAATGAGTGCAGATCAAATTACTCTGGTCGCAGCATGTGTAAGGTGCTGAAATTGGTGACGTAGTCCTTGCGCCAAACTGTGCAATCCAGGTAAGCTGCATCGTTCTCTTTAAGAAATTGGGGAAATTGCGCTAAACTACTCTAAATTGACTGTTCTGGAATTGGGGCAGTGCCTTGCACCAGCCATTCCTTTTCTATCCCCTGCACTGGCTGCCTATCACCTTTTTATTCCTGCTAGCTCCTGCATGGGCTAGCCCCCATGTGCCTATCAAAGCACACTTAAGACAAACCTGACCGTTGCACGGCATATTTGTTTATGTCCCGACGTTAGCAGCAAATGAACTAATAAAAACGCCCAGTTTTCTTCATTAAACTAACGTGACGTAGGTGCGCTGGCACAGTCACCTTACTTCGATAATTTTGGTGATTATGTTGCCGGGGATGAATGAGAACAATTTTATTGCTGTGGAGGATGGTTAAGCATATGCCGTTTTGGCTCCACTTAAGTGCGATGAGAAGCACATTATACAGTTATTATATCCACGTAGTAGAACCCTTTTATAGTAAAGTCACTGGGACCAGCAAAAATATCGGTTGTTGGTGATGACAGGGTCCTGAATTAAATGTCTACTTACTGAACATGTCTTGTTGCTTAAAGGGAAGGTAAAACGTTTTTTGCAAAAAATGAGTTATGTGCAGCATTTTAGTTTTTTTTTGTCCGCTGAACAAGACTATTTATCATACTTAAGAAAGGCAGAAAGAAGTGCAAACGGCAATTTTTACAAAAAAAAAAAAAAGAAAACGAGCACTGGCAAAATGCCACACGGCAAACACTTAAGCTTGTTTCAGTAGCAACAAAAGGAATAGGCATTGCATATGATGCAATCCTAGTCGACAGCGCGTGTATACAACTTTTGAGTATCGCCCAACGGCGCAACAACAAACGCATGCGTACTGCAGTTGCTGCCCGTCCTATCTTTGCAGCTAGTTTGCGCGGTGCGCTGTTCAACGCAATGCCGAAAATGGTCCGGCTTCGGCTTCGGCCGCATCATAAAATCAGACATGTTCGCAGCGCCTGCAGCGCCGGATGAAGCGAGCTTACCGAAACTGTGCTGGCAGCAAGCACGGTGGACGGGCGCTAGAGCGCACTTTCTGGTCGTCGCTAGGGCTATATTTTGTTTCGCATCGGCGCCACAGCAGACTACGGTTTCACCACCACCACCACCGACGCTTGGAAATTGAGCGGCGCTGTAGTAAACAGGCTACTCGTAGAACTGCCTACTGTAAATCACTTTGTCTCACAATGAAATGAAGATATCGTTTATCACGGGGCCGCCTTAGAAGATGAGCTAATGTATTCATACAAGATTGGTTGAGCCGCGACGGCACTGGCGACTGCCGCTACATAGCTGTGAAGAGAAACTTGCTTGTATCGCAGTTATCCTACCAGCATCTCGGTTCGGGTCAGCAAGCTTAATAAGGGTTAATTTTTGACATTCTGTTATCTCTGGGCTTATTATTTAAGACTGCAATAAATTTGAGCACGCTTTCTTGACGCTAGCGCCAGGGACCCACGGACAGCTTGGGGGAGGCGCGGCATGTGGAAGCAGTGCTGCGTTCGGACAATGCTTGAGCGCGCTGTTGCCACGCGAGCAGCACGGCACTCCAGACATTGACTTATAATGACTATTGCAAATGGACCTTCATTCTACAGATCATATGCATTTCGTTTGCTGTACCTCGTTGGTAATTATTGACGTAGCCGAGAACGACGGTGACCTGTGTGACAACAGTGAGCCGCGAATCACGTTTTCAGTTCGATATTGTTGGTTAAGCGTAACGACGGTGAAGCCAGTCCAGCAGCGGTATTAACCTAATTAGGCGCGGGAACAGACAGAAACAGCACGGGCTTTAGTTGTGCTGATTTATTTGAAATCCCAAATGGCTGCAATCGCTGCCAAGATTTCATTATCGTCATCGACATGCAAATCATCACTACAAAACACAGCTGATTCCAAAGGCAAGATTGTTTTTTTTTCCTTTTCATGACAGAGGCCCACAGCGCCGAAAATTTCTTATCCTCTGGGAGACTATAAAGCAGCACGTCGCCTGGACCACCGATGTTAGCACAACGGAAAGCCGGGCTGACAGCTACCATTTACTTCACGCACTCGCAAGAATGCTTGTTTTCTAATGATACAAGAAAACAGTTTTCGAACATTGAGCGGCATTTATTTTACAACTGAGCAAAAGAGGCTCACTAGTCGGAGGGCGTCGAACAGCGCGGAGCGCCACTCCGCAACAGCTGCGTATCTGCTGGTTGACCTCATGGGATCTTTGAACATGCGGAACCTTCAGTACAGAACTATAGAACTGGAGAAAACAAATGGCACCAGCACCAGATTGCACTGATCCGTAGATCCCCAGTGCGCGGGACGGAGCGAAGCAAGCGTCGCGCGGCCGGCCGGCGTTCTGAAATTGATGTCACTGCCGCTTGTTCCCCAGTTTCGACGCCCCGCCTCCGCCGCTCCCGGCAGCGATGAGGGCATGACCGCGGCGCGTTTTTAACAAGCGATTTCTGTTTTTCTTATGAACAGAATTAAAAAAAAATTTACACACGATTAACAAATCCCTTCTTTCCAACCACCGAATTTCATGCAATTTGAAAACCGTTTCAGCTTTGCTTTAATGAAAAAAAAAAAAACACTGAAATACCTTCCATCTCTCTCTTATCATCTCTTCGTGCAATTTTTTTCAGTTATAAAATTTTTTTACACCTTGTGGAAGTACCTCTTAAGCATGAGGACACTGTGGCTACAAATACAACCAAGTTTGATTTCATGTGAAAACCAAGCCTTACATGAACATTGTGCTACTTTTTGCTGTTTCTGTCTTTTAAAAGGCAATAAATGATAAATGTGCATGGCAGTCCAGTGCTGCAAGACCGCACACGCTGCACCTCCACTTCTTGCCTCCATTGCCTCATGCTTCGTGCTGCACAGGGCTGTGAATGTTCTCCCGTTTCTTCTCCTTTCCTATTTTTTGCTGCACTTTTACTCTCCCTTACTTCCTGAACGGACCGCGCCGCCTACTTTCCATGTTTGTAGGCAGCTTTACTTTTTTTTTCCCCTATGCGCTGTGTGCTTTCCCTCACGGCTTTAAGGCCTCCGTAAAGTAGGCTTCTCCAGAATGCTGCTTAGTCTGGTGGTAAAGCCACTCAAAAAGACACGATGTTATTTTTCTGTTTTCAAATACAAAAAATTTTTTCCTCGCAATTCTAGGTAGTGTGCGGGCGTCGATGTCATATCGTGGGAGTCGTCGCCGCGGCCAGGTGCACTTTATTATTACCGATTTTTACCGAAAATGTCCTGAAAATGTGGTGAAAATGTTATAATTGGGTTTTTGTTATACCTGAACCTTTTGTCTGTCCCTTACGAGGGGTAATTTCCCAGTTTCTATTTTACTACCTTCCAACTGGGGCAGGTCGCGTTTTCATTAATTAATCTCTTCTGCGAAGAACCTGTTCTCCTAAGTTTCATTCGAGGACAAGATGGTTTTTTTGCTAGCGAGGCATTGGTGAACTTCTGAAACAAATGTTTCAGCGCGGTCGTCCATAGTGTAATTTTTAATACAGGAATGCATTTAACGACTGCATTTTCGACTCTCATTGTCCGTCATGGTTCCTTTCACGACATTCATGGATGCCCGAGCGAGGCTCAGTGGAGTTTTAAAAATTCTCGTCTGTTGTTGTAGTAACCATTACTTCAAAATATCGGCAAATTAAGCAGTACTACCTGCGAATGGTCTTTTTTATTATTTACTACCTTCAATAACGCCATTGTGAAGGCACAAGAGAGTTTCTAGCGCGTGCACCCTGGTGTCAAGAGTTGCCGCTGCAGCGCCGGGTTGTATTCAGCCACCTTTCGGACAGGTGGCGGAATACAACCCTCGTGCTTAAACGACCATTTTTGTTTTGGATATCCCACTCATCAACTGCCAACTATGTTTCTAAGATGCTATGTCCTCGCATAATGGCGTCATCGGCAGTGCCTTCCACTATAGCCAAATGGGCGAGTTGGTGGAACACAGTGTTCGTCTTGTGTTCCTTTGCTGTGGTGTTCGTCTGTCGCGCTGTTTTTCCATCCAATACCTTCCACTAGTACTGCTGCTGATGGCCGAGAACGCGATCGCCTTCGGAAGCAACAAGGAAGAACACTGACCGTGGAAGAGGACAGCGCGGACACCACTACTAGAAAAGCACCTTGCTTTGATTGCGTCTTTTCATGATACGCTGACGTAATCAGCATGAACTACGTGTCTTGTTTCAGTCAACACAGAGCACACGCGTGATAAAAATTGTTTTCTGAAAGACTGCACTTTTTCTAACTTTATGTCAGCAGAACATAGACCAGCACGCATGCATTCCTGCAGTGGAATAATCTAGGTGTAGCACGGATTAGACTGCCAATTTTATGCCATTTGTGCTCGCCACCATTGGTAAGAGAAAGTTTTTAGCACATGTTTTTGGGTTGTTGCCTGTACCTGCCTCGGTGAGAAAACGTTATGAGCAGCACATGCATAAAGATGAATGCCATTTGAGGCCCCCACACTTTTATATCTGTAGAATCTGACTTATCAGCATGATTCAGACTGGCCGGCCAATTAAACCTAGCGTGAGTCGAGCGATCGAAAGTTGCATCTAATATAGTTACTATAACGCTGGTATTTGCTTGCAGAATTCACGCGTGAGAGTGGCGATTTCTTTGTTTACTGCACATCGCATCTGCAAGGATTAAATAGCGCCTTTGTTGAGTGCTGCCGAGCGACAGCTTGCGGGAAGAGTCGACGTACCAAGCGAAAATGGTGCTTGTCCATCCACCGTATGCGCTAATTAGCCATGCAATTACACTATAGTGTCGCTGCAACTTTTTTTAGTTATTTAATATTTCATCTCAGTTTGAAGGAACTCTCTGATCGGTGCGTGCACAGCTGACAGGGTATCAACTACTGCGCTCCAAGGCAGAATATGCTTGGCATATCGCGTCGACGCAACATCTTGCAGTTGGTACAGCATCCGTGAAAAATTTTTTCTTTCTTACGTTCTATAAAATACAACGCATACATAAGAGCAAAAAATGAAGGGGGGGTAGCATGACGTCTTTGCTCCACTCCGAATCCTTCACACGATAGCTTCGCAGTCAGCTCGAAGTCCGCAAGATGAAACAATGCTGAGCTCGTGTGGAGGGTTTTTTGTTCGTTTAGAAGCGTGGGTGTAAAGCTTTTCACTTTGGCCGTGTAAAAATTGTGGCCTCTCATCTGCAGTATATGGTGCACTTTTCCAAGAGAACATGCGAAAGCGCGGCCAACGCGCTTCACGAAGCAGTACTGCGAAATCACCAAGAATGAACTGTTCGGCTCGTGCTCTCAAGTTTGCAGTTACTGCCATGCACATTTCCTTCGTGAAAGAAAGTAATCATAAAGCTCTTCTTGTTAAATAAAAGGCTAACCCTCAAGTAAATTTTAAGCCCAAGAATTGTGATCTCTGGTTTGATTCCGTCAAATGTCAAAAACTGACTGTTCCTGTTCAGCGGAGTAATACACATGCCGCGTACCAAGGCCCATAGTTTGTAATTTGAGCAGGCTTGCCCAGCAAGTGTGGGTAGGAAGTGGCAATGAAATTATAGGATTTCATGACAAATTGTGACGCAACCATTCTGTGCAGCGTCCAACTATTTCGCCTCCCATTTAGCATCCTTCTTTTAGGGAAGTTAATTGTAGGCTAGTATCCGAACCACCGACATATGTGCTTCCAATTTTATGCCATTCATTGTAAGTGAAGGTGTCCTCCGGGAAGTGAAATTGATACTGCGTTTTTCCTTTTTCTAAAAGCCAAAAGAACTATATATACAGACGACGAACTATATATACAGATGCTAAACCACTAAGCAAAACAAGGCCAAACTAAACCAATCAGTGCTTTCGCATGTCTGAATCGTGCCGTAGGCACTGAGACTGGGAGTTACAGGATGATTGACGTTGCTGTGTTCGCATACATAACCACGAAACGTATAGCAAACTATCTGCTTGCTACTTGTGCAGCTTTGCGATAAAGTAAAGGCCTTCAAAACAATGACGGAACAGAATTATTTCTCCAGTGGGAGAATGAGCAGCCTGTGAGTAGCATCAGTATATGATGCCACTACGTCTACAAGGCGGAAAAAAAATTGCTGTAAACTCTGTTTCAGCATCTTTTTAGCATACGCTAGAAGAACAACCATCCCAAGTTTCGTGAAGTTAAAAACCAACAAAGTTACCGGCAGCGGCGGCTGTGTTTCGACAACGGCGAAATGCAGACACCTACGTACCAATATTTCGATGCACTTCAAACGACGCTGCACGATTGTTTAGCAACGCGCCTCTAGCTGCTCCTTCGTAAAAATCCAATAATTACGAAGGTTAAACTAAGCCATCCCTCTTGCATTTCCGTAGCAGTGGAAAAAAGTTTTGCGAGCACTTTAGCTTGCACTTATATATATATATATATATGTATATATATATATATATATGCGTGCATTCTTTTTTCTTAAAAATGCATGCTTATATGTTTCTTCTGCAACACGTCAGTTTGTGTTCGCAGGTAAACCATTTACATAGGCTCAGTGACCACTCATGTAAAGCGTGAGTGATATGCAAAATTGTGCTTGCTGCCCATTGCACCTGCATGTCAACTCGGCTGCCACAGGCGAAAAATTCATACGCACGTTGAAGCTCTCGCCCCAATTGCTTTCAAGATTTTGCTCTATCTGGTTATAACGGTACAAACCAGAAGAGTGCGCTTCGCACACACCTATGTTGAGATTCCCAGGGTCGAAATTGGTGCTTAGTGTCACAGCCTGCCCCAATTTGTACTGAGAATTTTGGTACTCGCGGACTGATCCACGACGAACCTTGGAATGCGAGAGAAGTTAGCATTTCACAGGAGCTGTTGGTTGGAGCACCTAAAGACAGCGCGCGTAACCACTTTGAAACGGCACGTTCGAGCAAACTGAATACAATGCGAGCTGACGGCAATGGGAAGCTACAGACGTCAATGGCTCGTCTGCAAGGACGTTGGGCGTGGGTGCGTGCTTTCATGCGCACATACATGTGTGCATCTGTACATGTTACTGCTGTGTGTCTGCGCGCATATGTGTGCTTGAGCAAGCTTGCACGATCATCAACTCAGTATCATTGCATAGGGGATGCTCAGTTTTCAGACTTTGGGCTCTGTATTAGTAAAAATAAACTATAAATTTTCAAACTGGGGATGTAACGCGCATAGTCTACTTGTGAGTCATGATCAAGGCACGCTGTGTGTTCCGAGAGAATTTAGACCACTGAGCTTCGTTTAAGGTGCACTGGCATCGCACAACACACAGGATATCTTTCATTTCGCTTCGGCCGAAATGCTATACGGCTGCAGCTGGGATTCTATATCCCGCGACTTTGGAATCGGTATTGATGCTTGTTCGGCGAGCTAGGTTTTTATATAACTGTAAAAGCAGCGTGAGAGCAAGACGGAACAATTAGAAACGGCACACCAGAGGATTGGTACGGGAATCATCCAGGCAAAGAGTGTCGCACACGCAGATGACAGATATATCAGCCTGGCACCACTGGTACTAGAACGAAAGAGCGCACGTTTTTACATCATTGGCAATCAACGAGAAATGACTAGTATCAATTGTGTGCATCATCCTGATTGTTATTTTCTGGTTCATGCTGGCGCTTAATGCATGTACATCTATGTCACAATAGCAAGAAAAAACTATCTTGGGTATTTAAGTCTATTCACGTGCTGTGAATGTGTAAGCTTTAAGTGTTACTGTTTCGCATTTTTATTGTTTTTTAACCGTGTTAGACAAACGTGAGCTCGGTTGCTCTACAGTTCTTGACCTTTTCAACCATGTATGAAGCCATTGTAGCCTATTGTTAAATTGTCTATCACAAATAAATAACTTATACGTTTATTAACTCGAACCTGCAATTAGAGCCCTGCAGTCATGCTCAATAGCTACCCAGTAATATTTGACATGATGTTATAGCATACACTTCAATTTTCAATGCAATTAAAAATGACGGAACTAATACCAGAAGCCAGTCCAGTACATTTATACTCAACTAAGATATCCAACGGAGCCAGTCCAGTACATTTATACTCGACTAAGATATCCAATGGTATGTAACTTGATGCTGACGCAGAATGATCAATTTTTAATTTCAACTGCTTAATTCACAGTAATTAATATGCATAATTATTCCAGCCTGATTATACTAGACATAAGTTGTTTAATGGTGTTTGACTGGATGCTCCATACCTCTATAGAAACACCGTTCTTAGGGTGCTGCAAAGGGAAGGCACAGTCAATTGTCACTTCGGGGTGGATACGGTATACCCGAACCGTGTCAAATGGGAAGCGAGGAAGGAGGGAGTAAAATTCGGGAATGATTTTGGCCACCTATGAATCTTTAACCTGCACTGACATCACATCATCAGCACTCGCGTTCGAACTAGGGAGGCTCCGTACAAACGCTGTTCTAAGACGATGCCAACTAACACAGGAGTGGCGCCAGCGGGCACCAGATTTGGTGAGCCAGAGGCCGCTTTTTTTCTGATTCTCAATTTCCCGAGCTCTCCACTATGACAGCCTTTCTTTCATACCCTCCTTCTGGCCTTGCCTTAACACGCCGTTCTAGGTGTCCATCCAGAAGTGTGACAGATCCTGCGCATTTCCGTCCCAATTTATAATTTTACATATAAACATAGAAACCTCGGTAGGTTACTAAAATGATCACAAATCTCTGTTCGTAATCGTTACAACGTGAAAGAAATCAATAAAATGAACGCTGACAGGGACGCGGGATCAAATCCCGGCCGCGACGGCCGCTTTTGGATGGAGGTGGTTGAAATTTTCGGAGTCCTCCAATGCGGTGTCTCTCATAGCCCGAGTCGCATTTGAACGTTAAACCCCACAAACGAAACCAAAATAAGGATTGAAACAATTGTGTCTTATATAAACGGAGCTATCGCTCGACATTCAGTTCAGTAGCTGAGGCTCGGTCCACACATTCTGCCGACACGCTCTGTGGAGAAATGCGGCCGACACTGTGTTGCGGCACCAGCGCAAGAATATTTTCTATTTATTTCTAAATTGATTTGTATCAATTCATTTTATTTACGGATCTTTTTTCTTCGGCACAATTATTTGTGAATTATAACCTTTGCTGTTCGGGATGTTGTTAAGCAAGTACAAACGCAGTGATGTATTATGGGCATTTGCATGTTTTTCATCAGTGCTGCAAGCCTTCTGCCATTGTACGATATCAATGCCTTCAACGTGACGTCACGGGCTACACGATAGTAACCTGCGCCAAGTTTCCACGGCGTTGGTGATGGTGGTGAAAAACATTTAATGACTCGAAAGGGGTGAAGGTATGCATGAGCTGAATCTTTGAAGACCCGACCCTTACAGATACTAGGTGGGGTCCCTACTAAGGGATCCCAGTGGCTACGGCCGCTGCCCGGGAGCGCTCGACCAAGGCCTTTTGGGCCTTTTTGGCCTGCAGGTCATAGCAGCTGAGTAGGACCGCCTCCCAGTCTTCCCGAGTGGGGTTGGGGTGAGGAGGAATAGCTGGGTTGGATGGGCAAGCCCAGCGCGGACAACTGCCCGTGAAGGAAGGATTAAAATGTTTGAGTGCTGCCGGGCACAGCAGAGGGCTGGTACAAAGATGGAGTAGAAGCCGCTCCTCCGTCTTAGACAACTGCTTTTTAAATGTAATTCTGTCTAGCACGTATCACTGGAGCGACAGTATTATCACTCTTATTTACCCTATGCGGCAGCATATCAGACTAAGCAAAACTGCGCGATTCGCTACACCCAGCTTGCCTTTTGTCGGTGTCTGGATTCATAACACAAGTTATTCGGGGAGTTTTAAAAGTAAACTGCCTCCGTAATGATGCACCATACTTTATCACACACTTCTTCAAAGCGCTGGTCAACGTTTAACGACCGGCCACCACTTCTAATGCTCTGCGAAATGAGAAAAATGTTCCGGTAAGTTGTATTTGCATGTATTTCTACGGGTCGCCCTCCCAACTCGCACCCCAACATGCTTCGCGGTATTTTAAAAATACTTCGCCTCGTTAATGAGATTTCATACTTTCGTTATCTGTTCTAGGATGTTCATAGTTGCTTTGTACTGAATAACGACATCACAGGTGCCCTGTGAAATGAGAAAACTGCTTAGAAATATTTCGGTTCCATGTATTCCTATGGGCGCTAACCCTATTTTTCACTCCCAGTCGGCTGCGACGCCGCGAGCGCCCCTTTGTTTGTAAATACGGTGTTGGTCTATAGACCGTTTACAGCGAGTAGTTCCACTCTCCCCAACAGATGGCGCCACTAATACGGCCGTCATTGCTGGCCTTCGGAACGCATCGGCGCGCACTGCGGACTGCTGCTGTGCATCTTGTGTAACAATGCCGGCTGACTTTTAAACGCCGCTGTTTTGATGCAGGTGTCATCTGTATTGTCTAAGTATTCTGTGAGGAAGTAGAGCTAATGAACCTGTTGTTTATTGGCGAAGAACAGACGATGATTTCTACATAAGGTGCACATCACGCCTTAGGCCACCGTTTTCCTCGAAGGTGTATCACGAGTTCATGTTTTTTTCTGGGACAAGAAAGCGCATGTACATTGTGAAGAAAGGCTATACCTCACGCACCAGCTCATTTTAGTACCGGCAGTAGTCATGGGAATGCGAGAACGACCCTTACGTTTTCTGAGGATTATATTGCGCCATTGATGCCGCGTTATTTTCGCATGGCGTTAAGCAGTACCTTGACGTGGCTATTAATGTATATGCATTTATAGGAATTGATTGTGCAGAGAAGGAAAGTCAGTGTGGGCATGTCGGTGAATTTGCTTACTTTAATTAGGTACCGTGTTCCCAAGATATATGCGGTATCGAATCCCGGCCTCGGCGGCTACTTTTCGATGGAGCCGAAAACCCAGGTGCCCGTGTGCTGTGCGATATCAGTACACGTTAAAGAACCTCAGGGGGTGGGAATTTCCGCATCCTCCACTCATAGCTTCAGTCGCTTTGGGATGTTAAACCCCACAAACCAAGCCAAACTTTAATTAGACAAGCACTGCTGCAATTGTAATAACTGCTGCTTTTATGAAACTAATGCATGGACCAATGATAAAATTTACCATAAGAGTTTTTTATATCCCCACTTGCTTGGGCTGCCTATACAGTGGGTTCTGAATTCCGATGCAGTTTCCAGTCACTTTCGCCCGAGCGCAGGTGATTGCCGCTGAGCGCCTGATGCGGCCATCAAGCAGCGTAATAGTCTTTTGAAGCCAGGACGTTTACAGGAGGTAAAATTATACCTTATCAATTGTCGGGAATCACACGCGCGTCCATATTGAGCAGTAAATATTGTGCACAGTGTTAAATGGTGAACAATAATAATGCGTCTCAGCCAGCACAGTCTGAAAATGCGTTCGCCCTCTGCGCAAGAGAATAAGAAAAAAGTTTGAGGGGACAATCAGTTTGTAATCTATTCAGTTTTACAGAAAATGTTTTCCACTGAGAGCGCAAGAGAGGGAATTGGTAAAAAAAAATTTAAAAAAATGAGTCGACTGCTGACGGTTTGTCGAAACGTTCTAGCCAATGCAGATATTTAGGAGGGTGCAATAAATGAAATACGTGGTTAAATTAAACTTTTATTAGAACCTACACACACACTGAGCATTCACAGGACGTTTTTCGGCTGTCTACAAGCTCGTTGTCCCCAGCGATAGCGGGTACACCGCACCGTGCAGCCGAGTACTAGCGCGCCGAAAGCCGGCAAACCAGAAGGCCCGAAGGCCAGCGATGGCGGAAGGGTCACATGATCAAATATGGTAGCGCCCATGCGCTCGCGCTGTATAGGGTCTATAGACCAACACCGATCTGTGACGTAAGCACGATGCGGTGGCGCTTCTAACGCTACCGTGGTCCGACTGGGGGTGAAAAATAGGCTTAGCTCCCATAGGAATACATGGAAGCGAAATATTCTAAAGCAGTTTTCTCATTTCACGGGTCATATGTGATGTCGTTATTCGGTACAGAGCAACCATGAACACCCTGGAATAGATCGTGGAAGTGTGAAATCTCATTACCGAGGCGAAGTATTTTTAAAACACCGCGAAACGTATGGGGGTGCGAGTTGAGAGGGCGACCCATAGAAATACATGTAAACACAACTTACCGCAACATTTTGCTCGGTTCAGCAGCGTTGAATCCTTCTCATGTTTTGGTGAACGTTTTGCACGACGCCCCGACGACATGTTGCATGACCCACTACATTCTCTTGCCAGTAATGCAAGTCTGACGACTTGCGGACCGCTCACAGCACGATAAACTGACCGCGCACAGTTGCAGACGACCACGCACCACCCGCGGTCGCTAGCAGACGCTCCGGAGCTGGAGGCGGCCGCGGCCAGCTACGCTGTCGTCTGCTGCAATGCGCGAATCTCGTTCGGTTCATATTGTAGTATGGCGTTTGACAACTGCTTTTTAAGTGTAATTCTGTCTAGGACGTATCACTGGAGCGAGAGTATTATCAAGCTTATTTACCCTATGTGGCAACATATCAGACTGTAAGCAAAACTGCGCGATTCGCTACACCCAGCTTGCTTTTTGCCGGTGTCTAGTCATAACACAGGTTATTCAGGGAGTTTTAAAAGTAGACTGCCTCCGTAATGCCGCACCATACTTTATCATACACTTCTTCAAAGCGCTGGTCAACTTTTAACGACCGGCCACCACTTCTGATGCTCTGCGAAATTAGAAAAATGTTTTGGTAAGCTGTGGTTACATGTATTTCTACTGGTCCCCCACCCAACTCGCACCCTCACATGTTTCGCGGTATTTTAAAAATACTTCGCCTCGGTAATGAGATTTCATGTTTTGACGACCTGTTCTAGGATGTTCACACTTGCTTTGTACCGAATAACGACATCACAGGTGCCCCGTGAAATGAGAAAACTGCTTTGAAATATTTCGGTTCCATGTATTCCTATGGGCGCTAACCCTATTTTTCACCCCCAGTCGGCTGCGGCGCCGCGACCGCCCGCTTTGTTTCTAAACACGGTGTTGGTCTATAGACCAACACCGATCTGTGATGCGGTGGCGCTTCGGTTGCTAGAGTGGTCCGACTGGGGGTGAAAAATAGGCTTAGCTCCCATAGGAATACATGGAAGTGAAAGATTTCAAAGCAGTTTTCTCATTTCACGGGTCATCTGTGATGTCGTTATTCGGTACAGAGCAACCATGAACATCCTAGAACAGATCGCGAAAGTATCAAATCTCATTAACGAGGCGAAGTATTTTTAAAACAATGCGAAACGTATGCAGGTGCGAGTTGGGAGGGCGACCCATAGAAACACATGTAAACAGAACTTACCGCAACAATTTACTCGGTTCAGCAGCGTTGAACCCTTCTCATTTTGTGGTGAACGTCTTGTACGACGCCCCGACGTCATGTTGCATGACACACTACATTCTCTTGCAAGTAATGCAAGTCTGACGACTTGTGGGACCGCTCACAGCACGATAAACTAACCGCGCACAGTCGCAGACGACCCGACGACCTTGCATCACCTGCGCTGTGCTGTCACTACCAGACGCTCCGGAGCTGGAGGCGGCCGCGGTGGGTATCGCCAGATACGCTGTCGTCTGCTGCAATGCGTGAATCTCGTTCGGTTCATATTGTCGTATGGCGTTTGACAAGTGCTTTTTAAATGCAATTCTGTCTAGCACGTATCACTGGAGCGACAGTATTATCAAGCTTATTTACCCTATGCGGCAGCATATCAGACTAAGCAAAACTGCGCGATTCGCTACACCCAGCTTGCCTTTTGGCGGTGTCTGGATTCAATAACACAGGTTATTCGGGGAGTTTTAAAAGCAGACTGCCTCCGTAATGACGCACCCTACTTTATCACACACTTCTTTAAAGCGCTGGTCAACGTTTAACGACCGGCCACCACTTCTAATGCTCTGCGAAATGAGAAAAATGTTCCGGTAAGTTGTGTTTGCATGTATTTCTACGGGTCGCCCTCCCAACTCGCACCCCAACATGTTTCGCGGTATTTTAAAAATACTTCGCCTCGTTAATGAGATTTCATACTTTCGTTATCTGTTCTAGGATGTTCATAGTTGCTTTGTACTGAATAACGACATCACAGGTGCCCTGTGAAATGAGAAAACTGCTTAGAAATATTTCGGTTCCATGTATTCCTATGAGCGCTAACCCTATTTTTCACTCCCATTCGGCTGCGACGCCGCGAGCGCCCCTTTGTAAATACGGTGTTGGTCTATAGACCGTTTACAGCGAGTAGTTCCACTCTCCCCAACAGATGGCGCCACTAGTACGGCCGTCATTTCTGGCCTTCGGAACGCATCGGCGCGCACTGCGGACTGCTGCTGTGCATCTTGTGTAAGAATGCCGGCTGACTTTTAAACGCCGCTGTTTTGATGCAGGTGTCATCTGTATTGTCTAAGTATTCTGTGAGGAAGTAGAGCTAATGAACCTGTTCTTTATTGGCGAAGAACAGACGAGGATTTCTACATAAGGTGCACATCACGCCTTAGACCACCGTTTTCCTCGAAGGTGTATCACGAGTTCATGTTTTTTTCTGGAACAAGAAAGCGCATGTACATTGTGAAGAAAGGCTATACCTCACGCACCAGCTCATTTTAGTACCGGCAGTAGTCATGGGAATGCGAGAACGACCCTTACGTGTTCTGAGGAGGTGCATATTGCGCCATTGATGCTGCGTTATTTTCGCATGGCGTTAAGCAGTACCTTGACGTGGCTATTAATGTATATGCATTTATAGGAATCGATTGTGCAGGGAAGGAAAGTCAGTGTGGGCATGTCGGTGAATTTGCTTACTTTAATTAGGTACCGTGTTCCCAAGATATATGCGGTATCGAATCCCGGCCTCGGCGGCTACTTTTCGATGGAGCCGAAAACCCAGGCGCCCGTGTGCTGTGCGATATCAGTACACGTTAAAGAACCTCAGGGGGTGTGAATTTCCGCATCATCCACTCATAGCTTCAGTCGCTTTGGGATGTTAAACCCCACAAACCAAACCAAACTTTAATTAGACAAGCACTGCTGCAATTGTAATTGCTGTTTTTATGAAACTAATGCACGGACCAATGATAAAATTTACCATAAGAGTTTTTTATATCCCCACTTGCTTGGGCTGCCTATACAGTGGGTTCTGAATTCCGATGCAGTTTCCAGTCACTTTCGCCCGAGCGCAGGTGATTGCCGCTGAGCGCCTGATGCGGCCATCAAGCAGCGTAATAGTCTTTTGAAGCCAGGACGTTTACAGGAGGTAAAATTATACCTTATCAATTGTCGGGAATCACACGCGCGTCCATATTGAGCAGTAAATATTGTGCACAGTGTTAAATGGTGAACATTAATAATGCGTCTCAGCCAGCACAGTCTGAAAATGCGTTCGCCCTCTGCGTAAGAGAATAAGAAAAAAGTTTGAGGGGACAATCAGTTTGTAATCTATTCAGTTTTACAGAAAATGTTTTCCACTGAGAGCGCAAGAGAGGGAATTGGTAAAAAAAATTTAAAAAAAATGAGTCGACTGCTGACGGTTTGTCGAAACGTTCTAGCCAATGCAGATAGTTAGGAGGGTGCAATAAATGAAATACGTGGTTAAATTAAACATTTTTTAGAACCTACACACACACACTAGTAGCATTCACAGGACGTTTTTCGGCTGTCTACAAGCTCGTTGTCCCCAGCGATAGCGGGTACACCGCACCGTGCAGCCGAGTACTAGCGCGCCGAAAGCCGTCAAACCAGAAGGCCCGAAGGCCAGCGATGGCGGAAGGGTCACATGATCAAATATGGCAGCGCCCATGCGCTCGCGCTGTATAAGGTCTATAGATCAACACCGATCTGTGACGTAAGCACGATGCGGTGGCGCTTCTAACGCTACCGTGGTCCGACTGGGGGTGAAAAATAGGCTTAGCTCCCATAGGAATACATGGAAGCGAAATATTCTAAAGCAGTTTTCTCATTTCACGGGTCATATGTGATGTCGTTATTCGGTACAAAGCAACCATGAACGCCCTGGAATAGATCGTGGAAGTGGGAAATCTCATTACCGAGGCGAAGTATTTTTAAAACACCGCGAAACGTATGGGGGTGCGAGTTGAGAGGGCGACCCATAGAAATACATGTAAACACAACTTACCGCAACATTTTGCTCGGTTCAGCAGCGTTGAATCCTTCTCATGTTTTGGTGAACGTTTTGCACGACGCCCCGACGACATGTTGCATGACCCACTACATTCTCTTGCCAGTAATGCAAGTCTGACGACTTGCGGACCGCTCACAGCACGATAAACTGACCGCGCACAGTTGCAGACGACCACGCACCACCCGCGGTCGCTAGCAGACGCTCCGGAGCTGGAGGCGGCCGCGGCCATCTACGCTGTCGTCTGCTGCAATGCGCGAATCTCGTTCGGTTCATATTGTAGTATGGCGTTTGACAACTGCTTTTTAAGTGTAATTCTGTCTAGGACGTATCACTGGAGCGAGAGTATTATCAAGCTTATTTACCCTATGTGGCAACATATCAGACTGTAAGCAAAACCGCGCGATTCGCTACACCCAGCTTGCTTTTTGGCGGTGTCTGGTCATAACACAGGTTATTCAGGGAGTTTTAAAAGTAGACTGCCTCCGTAATGCCGCACCATACTTTATCATACACTTCTTCAAAGCGCTGGTCAACTTTTAACGACCGGCCACCACTTCTGGTGCTCTGCGAAATTAGAAAAATGTTTTGGTAAGCTGTGGTTACATGTATTTCTACTGGTCCCCCACCCAACTCGCACCCTCACATGTTTCGCGGTATTTTAAAAATACTTCGCCTCGGTAATGAGATTTCATGTTTTGACGACCTGTTCTAGGATGTTCACACTTGCTTTGTACCGAATAACGACATCACAGGTGCCCCGTGAAATGAGAAAACTGCTTTGAAATATTTCGGTTCCATGTATTCCTATGGGTGCTAACCCTATTTTTCACCCCCAGTCGGCTGCGGCGCCGCGACCGCCCGCTTTGTTTCTAAACACGGTGTTGGTCTATAGACCAACACCGATCTGTGATGCGGTGGCGCTTCGGTTGCTAGAGTGGTCCGACTGGGGGTGAAAAATAGGCTTAGCTCCCATAGGAATACATGGAAGTGAAAGATTTCAAAGCAGTTTTCTCATTTCACGGGTCATCTGTGATGTCGTTATTCGGTACAGAGCAACCATGAACATCCTAGAACAGATCCCGAAAGTATCAAATCTCATTAACGAGGCGAAGTATTTTTAAAACAATGCGAAACGTATGCAGGTGCGAGTTGGGAGGGCGACCCATAGAAACACATGTAAACAGAACTTACCGCAACAATTTACTCGGTTCAGCAGCGTTGAACCCTTCTCATTTTGTGGTGAACGTCTTGTACGACGCCCCGACGTCATGTTGCATGACACACTACATTCTCTTGCAAGTAATGCAAGTCTGACGACTTGTGGGACCGCTCACAGCACGATAAACTAACCGCGCACAGTCGCAGACGACCCGACGACCTTGCATCACCTGCGCTGTGCTGTCACTACCAGACGCTCCGGAGCTGGAGGCGGCCGCGGTGGGTATCGCCAGATACGCTGTCGTCTGCTGCAATGCGTGAATCTCGTTCGGTTCATATTGTCGTATGGCGTTTGACAAGTGCTTTTTAGATGCAATTCTGTCTAGCACGTATCACTGGAGCGACAGTATTATCAAGCTTATTTACCCTATGCGGCAGCATATCAGACTGTAAGCAAAACTGCGCGATTCGCTACACCCAGCTTGCCTTTTGGCGGTGTCTGGATTCAATAACACAGGTTATTCGGGGAGTTTTAAAAGCAGACTGCCTCCGTAATGACGCACCCTACTTTATCACACACTTCTTTAAAGCGCTGGTCAACGTTTAACGACCGGCCACCACTTCTAATGCTCTGCGAAATGAGAAAAATGTTCCGGTAAGTTGTGTTTGCATGTATTTCTACGGGTCGCCCTCCCAACTCGCACCCCAACATGTTTCGCGGTATTTTAAAAATACTTCGCCTCGTTAATGAGATTTCATACTTTCGTTATCTGTTCTAGGATGTTCATAGTTGCTTTGTACTGAATAACGACATCACAGGTGCCCTGTGAAATGAGAAAACTGCTTAGAAATATTTCGGTTCCATGTATTCCTATGAGCGCTAACCCTATTTTTCACTCCCATTCGGCTGCGACGCCGCGAGCGCCCCTTTGTTTGTAAATACGGTGTTGGTCTATAGACCGTTTACAGCGAGTAGTTCCACTCTCCCCAACAGATGGCGCCACTAGTACGGCCGTCATTTCTGGCCTTCGGAACGCATCGGCGCGCACTGCGGACTGCTGCTGTGCATCTTGTGTAAGAATGCCGGCTGACTTTTAAACGCCGCTGTTTTGATGCAGGTGTCATCTGTATTGTCTAAGTATTCTGTGAGGAAGTAGAGCTAATGAACCTGTTGTTTATTGGCGAAGAACAGACGATGATTTCTACATAAGGTGCACATCACGCCTTAGACCACCGTTTTCCTCGAAGGTGTATCACGAGTTCATGTTTTTTTCTGGAACAAGAAAGCGCATGTACATTGTGAAGAAAGGCTATACCTCACGCACCAGCTCATTTTAGTACCGGCAGTAGTCATGGGAATGCGAGAACGACCCTTACGTGTTCTGAGGAGGTGTATATTGCGCCATTGATGCTGCGTTATTTTCGCATGGCGTTAAGCAGTACCTTGACGTGGCTATTAATGTATATGCATTTATAGGAATCGATTGTGCAGAGAAGGAAAGTCAGTGTGGGCATGTCGGTGAATTTGCTTACTTTAATTAAGTACCGTGTTCCCAAGATATATGCGGTATCGAATCCCGGCCTCGGCGGCTACTTTTCGATGGAGCCGAAAACCCAGGCGCCCGTGTGCTGTGCGATATCAGTACACGTTAAAGAACCTCAGGGGGTGGGAATTTCCGCATCCTCCACTCATAGCTTCAGTCACTTTGGGATGTTAAACCCCACAAACCAAACCAAACTTTAATTAGACAAGCACTGCTGCAATTGTAATTGCTGTTTTTATGAAACTAATGCACGGACCAATGATAAAATTTACCATAAGAGTTTTTTATATCCCCACTTGCTTGGGCTGCCTATACAGTGGGTTCTGAATTCCGATGCAGTTTCCAGTCACTTTCGCCCGAGCGCAGGTGATTGCCACTGAGCGCCTGATGCGGCCATCAAGCAGCGTAATAGTCTTGAAGCCAGGACGTTTACAGGAGGTAAAATTATACCTTATCAATTGTCGGGAATCACACGCGCGTCCATATTGAGCAGTAAATATTGTGCACAGTGTTAAATGGTGAACATTAATAATGCGTCTCAGCCAGCACAGTCTGAAAATGCGTTCGCCCTCTGCGCAAGAGAATAAGAAAAAAGTTTGAGGGGACAATCAGTTTGTAATTTATTCAGTTTTACAGAAAATGTTTTCCACTGAGAGCGCAAGAGAGGGAATTGGTAAAAAAAAATTTAAAAAAAAAATGAGTCGACTGCTGACGGTTTGTCGAAACGTTCTAGCCAATGCAGATAGTTAGGAGGGTGCAATAAATGAAATACGTGGTTAAATTCAACATTTTTTAGAACCTACACACACACACTATGAGCATTCACAGGACGTTTTTCGGCTGTCTACAAGCTCGTTGTCCCCAGCGATAGCGGGTACACCGCACCGTGCAGCCGAGTACTAGCGCGCCGAAAGCCGTCAAACCAGAAGGCCCGAAGGCCAGCGATGGCGGAAGGGTCACATGATCAAATATGGCAGCGCCCATGCGCTCGCGCTGTATAAGGTCTATAGATCAACACCGATCTGTGACGTAAGCACGATGCGGTGGCGCTTCTAACTCTACCGTGGTCCGACTGGGGGTGAAAAATAGGCTTAGCTCCCATAGGAATACATGGAAGCGAAATATTCTAAAGCAGTTTTCTCATTTCACGGGTCATATGTGATGTCGTTATTCGGTACAAAGCAACCATGAACGCCCTGGAATAGATCGTGGAAGTGGGAAATCTCATTACCGAGGCGAAGTATTTTTAAAACACCGCGAAACGTATGGGGGTGCGAGTTGAGAGGGCGACCCATAGAAATACATGTAAACACAACTTACCGCAACATTTTGCTCGGTTCAGCAGCGTTGAATCCTTCTCATGTTTTGGTGAACGTTTTGCACGATGCCCCGACGACATGTTGCATGACCCACTACATTCTCTTGCCAGTAATGCAAGTCTGACGACTTGCGGACCGCTCACAGCACAATAAACTGACCGCGCACAGTTGCAGACGACCACGCACCACCCGCGGTCGCTAGCAGACGCTCCGGAGCTGGAGGCGGCCGCGGCCAGCTACGCTGTCGTCTGCTGCAATGCGCGAATCTCGTTCGGTTCATATTGTAGTATGGTGTTTGACAACTGCTTTTTAAGTGTAATTCTGTCTAGGACGTATCACTGGAGCGAGAGTATTATCAAGCTTATTTACCCTATGTGGCAACATATCAGACTGTAAGCAAAACTGCGCGATTCGCTACACCCAGCTTGCTTTTTGGCGGTGTCTGGTCATAACACAGGTTATTCAGGGAGTTTTAAAAGTAGACTGCCTCCGTAATGACGCACCATACTTTATCATACACTTCTTCCAAGCGCTGGTCAACTTTTAACGACCGGCCACCACTTCTGATGCTCTGCGAAATTAGAAAAATGTTTTGGTAAGCTGTGGTTACATGTATTTCTACTGGTCCCCCACCCAACTCGCACCCTCACATGTTTCGCGGTATTTTAAAAATACTTCGCCTCGGTAATGAGATTTCATGTTTTTACGACCTGTTCTAGGATGTTCACACTTGCTTTGTACCGAATAACGACATCACTGGTGCCCCGTGAAATGAGAAAACTGCTTTGAAATATTTCGGTTCCATGTATTCCTATGGGCGCTAACCCTATTTTTCACCCCCAGTCGGCTGCGGCGCCGCGACCGCCCGCTTTGTTTCTAAACACGGTGTTGGTCTATAGACCAACACCGATCTGTGATGCGGTGGCGCTTCGGTTGCTAGAGTGGTCCGACTGGGGGTGAAAAATAGGCTTTGCTCCCATAGGAATACATGGAAGTGAAAGATTTCAAAGCAGTTTTCTCATTTCACGGGTCATCTGTGATGTCGTTATTCGGTACAGAGCAACCATGAACATCCTAGAACAGATCGCGAAAGTATCAAATCTCATTAACGAGGCGAAGTATTTTTAAAACAATGCGAAACGTATGCAGGTGCGAGTTGGGAGGGCGACCCATAGAAACACATGTAAACAGAACTTACCGCAACAATTTACTCGGTTCAGCAGCGTTGAACCCTTCTCATTTTGTGGTGAACGTCTTGTACGACGCCCCGACGTCATGTTGCATGACACACTACATTCTCTTGCAAGTAATGCAAGTCTGACGACTTGTGGGACCGCTCACAGCACGATAAACTAACCGCGCACAGTCGCAGACGACCCGACGACCTTGCATCACCTGCGCTGTGCTGTCACTACCAGACGCTCCGGAGCTGGAGGCGGCCGCGGTGGGTATCGCCAGATACGCTGTCGTCTGCTGCAATGCGTGAATCTCGTTCGGTTCATATTGTCATATGGCGTTTGACAAGTGCATTTTAAATGCAATTCTGTCTAGCACGTATCACTGGAGCGACAGTATTATCAAGCTTATTTACCCTATGCGGCAGCATATCAGACTGTAAGCAAAACTGCGCGATTCGCTACACCCAGCTTGCCTTTTGGCGGTGTCTGGATTCAATAACACAGGTTATTCGGGGAGTTTTAAAAGCAGACTGCCTCCGTAATGACGCACCCTACTTTATCACACACTTCTTTAAAGCGCTGGTCAACGTTTAACGACCGGCCACCACTTCTAATGCTCTGCGAAATGAGAAAAATGTTCCGGTAAGTTGTGTTTGCATGTATTTCTACGGGTCGCCCTCCCAACTCGCACCCCAACATGTTTCGCGGTATTTTAAAAATACTTCGCCTCGTTAATGAGATTTCATACTTTCGTTATCTGTTCTAGGATGTTCATAGTTGCTTTGTACTGAATAACGACATCACAGGTGCCCTTTGAAATGAGAAAACTGCTTAGAAATATTTCGGTTCCATGTATTCCTATGAGCGCTAACCCTATTTTTCACTCCCATTCGGCTGCGACGCCGCGAGCGCCCCTTTGTAAATACGGTGTTGGTCTATAGACCGTTTACAGCGAGTAGTTCCACTCTCCCCAACAGATGGCGCCACTAGTACGGCCGTCATTTCTGGCCTTCGGAACGCATCGGCGCGCACTGCGGACTGCTGCTGTGCATCTTGTGTAAGAATGCCGGCTGACTTTTAAACGCCGCTGTTTTGATGCAGGTGTCATCTGTATTGTCTAAGTATTCTGTGAGGAAGTAGAGCTAATGAACCTGTTGTTTATTGGCGAAGAACAGACGATGATTTCTACATAAGGTGCACATCACGCCTTAGACCACCGTTTTCCTCGAAGGTGTATCACGAGTTCATGTTTTTTTCTGGAACAAGAAAGCGCATGTACATTGTGAAGAAAGGCTATACCTCACGCACCAGCTCATTTTAGTACCGGCAGTAGTCATGGGAATGCGAGAACGACCCTTACGTGTTCTGAGGAGGTGCATATTGCGCCATTGATGCTGCGTTATTTTCGCATGGCGTTAAGCAGTACCTTGACGTGGCTATTAATGTATATGCATTTATAGGAATCGATTGTGCAGAGAAGGAAAGTCAGTGTTGGCATGTCGGTGAATTTGCTTACTTTAATTAGGTACCGTGTTCCCAAGATATAGTATCGAATCCCGGCCTCGGCGGCTACTTTTCGATGGAGCCGAAAACCCAGGCGCCCGTGTGCTGTGCGATATCAGTACACGTTAAAGAACCTCAGGGGGTGTGAATTTCCGCATCCTCCACTCATAGCTTCAGTCGCTTTGGGATGTTAAACCCCACAAACCAAACCAAACTTTAATTAGACAAGCACTGCTGCAATTGTAATTGCTGTTTTTATGAAACTAATGCACGGACCAATGATAAAATTTACCACAAGAGTTTTTTATATCCCCACTTGCTTGGGCTGCCTATACAGTGGGTTCTGAATTCCGATGCAGTTTCCAGTCACTTTCGCCCGAGCGCAGGTGATTGCCGCTGAGCGCCTGATGCGGCCATCAAGCAGCGTAATAGTCTTGAAGCCAGGACGTTTACAGGAGGTAAAATTATACCTTATCAATTGTCGGGAATCACACGCGCGTCCATATTGAGCAGTAAATATTGTGCACAGTGTTAAATGGTGAACATTAATAATGCGTCTCAGCCAGCACAGTCTGAAAATGCGTTCGCCCTCTGCGCAAGAGAATAAGAAAAAAGTTTGAGGGGACAATCAGTTTGTAATCTATTCAGTTTTACAGAAAATGTTTTCCACTGAGAGCGCAAGAGAGGGAATTGGTAAAAAAAAATTAAAAAAAAATGAGTCGACTGCTGACGGTTTGTCGAAACGTTCTAGCCAATGCAGATAGTTAGGAGGGTGCAATAAATGAAATACGTGGTTAAATTAAACATTTTTTAGAACCTACACACCACACTATGAGCATTCACAGGACGTTTTTCGGCTGTCTACAAGCTCGTTGTCCCCAGCGATAGCGGGTACACCGCACCGTGCAGCCGAGTACTAGCGCGCCGAAAGCCGTCAAACCAGAAGGCCCGAAGGCCAGCGATGGCGGAAGGGTCACATGATCAAATATGGCAGCGCCCATGCGCTCGCGCTGTATAAGGTCTATAGATCAACACCGATCTGTGACGTAAGCGCGATGCGGTGGCGCTTCTAACGCTACCGTGATCCGACTGGGGGTGAAAAATAGGCTTACCTCCCATAGGAATACATGGAAGCGAAATATTCTAAAGCAGTTTTCTCATTTCACGGGTCATATGTGATGTCGTTATTCGGTACAAAGCAACCATGAACGCCCTGGAATAGATCGTGGAAGTGGGAAATCTCATTACCGAGGCGAAGTATTTTTAAAACACCGCGAAACGTATGGGGGTGCGAGTTGAGAGGGCGACCCATAGAAATACATGTAAACACAACTTACCGCAACATTTTGCTCGGTTCAGCAGCGTTGAATCCTTCTCATGTTTTGGTGAACGTTTTGCACGACGCCCCGACGACATGATGCATGACCCACTACATTCTCTTGCCAGTAATGCAAGTCTGACGACTTGCGGACCGCTCACAGCACGATAAACTGACCGCGCACAGTTGCAGACGACCACGCACCACCCGCGGTCGCTAGCAGACGCTCCGGAGCTGGAGGCGGCCGCGGCCATCTACGCTGTCGTCTGCTGCAATGCGCGAATCTCGTTCGGTTCATATTGTAGTATGGCGTTTGACAACTGCTTTTTAAGTGTAATTCTGTCTAGGACGTATCACTGGAGCGAGAGTATTATCAAGCTTATTTACCCTATGTGGCAACATATCAGACTGCTAGCAAAACTGTGCGATTCGCTACACCCAGCTTGCTTTTTGGCGGTGTCTGGTCATAACACAGGTTATTCAGGGAGTTTTAAAAGTAGACTGCCTCAGTAATGCCGCACCATACTTTATCATACACTTCTTCAAAGCGCTGGTCAACTTTTAACGACCGGCCACCACTTCTGATGCTCTGCGAAATTAGAAAAATGTTTTGGTAAGCTGTGGTTACATGTATTTCTACTGGTCCCCCACCCAACTCGCACCCTCACATGTTTCGCGGTATTTTAAAAATACTTCGCCTCGGTAATGAGATTTCATGTTTTGACGACCTGTTCTAGGATGTTCACACTTGCTTTGTACCGAATAACGACATCACAGGTGCCCCGTGAAATGAGAAAACTGCTTTGAAATATTTCGGTTCCATGTATTCCTATGGGCGCTAACCCTATTTTTCACCCCCAGTCGGCTGCGGCGCCGCGACCGCCCGCTTTGTTTCTAAACACGGTGTTGGTCTATAGACCAACAAGATCTGTGATGCGGTGGCGCTTCGGTTGCTAGAGTGGTCCGACTGGGGGTGAAAAATAGGCTTAGCTCCCATAGGAATACATGGAAGTGAAAGATTTCAAAGCAGTTTTCTCATTTCACGGGTCATCTGTGATGTCGTTATTCGGTACAGAGCAACCATGAACATCCTAGAACAGATCGCGAAAGTATCAAATCTCATTAACGAGGCGAAGTATTTTTAAAACAATGCGAAACGTATGCAGGTGCGAGTTGGGAGGGCGACCCATAGAAACACATGTAAACACAACTTACCGCAACAATTTACTCGGTTCAGCAGCTTTGAACCCTTCTCATTTTGTGGTGAGCGTCTTGTACGACGCCCCGACGTCATGTTGCATGACACACTACATTCTCTTGCAAGTAATGCATGTCTGACGACTTGTGGGACCGCTCACAGCACGATAAACTGACCGCGCACAGTCGCAGACGACCCGATGACCTTGCATCACCTGCGCTGTGCTGTCACTACCAGACGCTCCGGAGCTGGAGGCGGCCGCGGTGGGTATCGCCAGATACGCTGTCGTCTGCTGCAATGCGTGAATCTCGTTCGGTTCATATTGTCGTATGGCGTTTGACAAGTGCTTTTTAAATGCAATTCTGTCTAGCACGTATCACTGGAGCGACAGTATTATCAAGCTTATTTACCCTATGCGGCAGCATATCAGACTGTAAGCAAAACTGCGCGATTCGCTACACCCAGCTTGCCTTTTGGCGGTGTCTGGATTCAATAACACGGGTTATTCGGGGAGTTTTAAAAGTAGACTGCCTCCGTAATGACGCACCCTACTTTATCACACACTTCTTTAAAGCGCTGGTCAACGTTTAACGACCGGCCACCACTTCTAATGCTCTGCGAAATGAGAAAAATGTTCCGGTAAGTTGTGTTTGCATGTATTTCTACGGGTCGCCCTCCCAACTCGCACCCCAACATGCTTCGCGGTATTTTAAAAATACTTCGCCTCGTTAATGAGATTTCATACTTTCGTTATCTGTTCTAGGATGTTCGTAGTTGCTTTGTACTGAATAACGACATCACAGGTGCCCTGTGAAATGAGAAAACTGCTTAGAAATATTTCGGTTCCATGTATTCCTATCGGCGCTAACCCTATTTTTCACCCCCAGTCGGCTGCGACGCCGCGAGCGCCCCCTTTGTTTGTAAACACGGTGTTTGTCTATATCTATAGGCTTCTAAAGCACCGTCGAGCGGCGCTGCTGCTCCTGACAGGGAGCGCCATCTCTGACAGAACAATCGAAACTCCTTTCGCTCGCTCGCTTCCGCGCACGTGCAGACGTCTCGCGCTGCTTTGTCGCGCGGACAGAAAAGCAGACACTGGATGCCGCCGGCTCAGCTCGCTGCCTTCACGGAGTGCGCCGTGCGCTTTCTCTTGCACGAGCACGCGCCTTGACGCGCCCCCGCAGGCGCACCGCGACATGCCACCTGCATTCCATCTTGATTGGGCAACCTGACGCGTATTTCCATGAAGGATACTTAATTATAGGCGGGAAACTTTTTATTCACGTCTGCACTGTAGAGCAGACGGGGATGAGTAAATATTGATTGTGAATGCGTCCCACGTTAGCAAAACCGTAGGAAGTGTATCTCGAGGTAAGTCCGCTATGTAATTATATTGTCGTATATGATATGTTTAAAAACTGCTAAAGTATAATCAGTACTGTGAAATACAGTGGCCCGCTCGTTGATCATCGTTTTGGCCTTTAGCATGCGATCTATATACGGATTTGTTTTTTATTATTACGACGTTACCAAAGGAAATCTTGCAGTAGAAGAATAAGTATATAGTCCGGTCGAAGGAGGTGTTTCTTCAAAGACAAGAACGCTAGCAATCTCATAAGCACATGCGTGCTCCGTGCGCTGCACGCGACATAACCGGCTCTCTGGCTCGTAAGGCAGGTGAAATCCAAGCTTGTACTACATAGTGTTTTATTTCGGTTCTTATTAAATGATTGTGCTTCATTTATGATAATATTTGGTTTGCACTCACGAACCCTGTGACACGAATGGGGTGCTTCGTGCGAGTAGTGTCAGTCGAGCCATCGCTAGGATCACTTTTGTACTGCACTTCCGACATATCTTCGTTAATAAATAATAATAATAATAGTAATTGGTTCACTTATTGGCCAATTTGCGAAAATTTGTGAAAGCGTCTTAGCAAGGCATGTTTTCAAGTGCCGCCCTCACCCCCGAAAAAAAAAAAAGAAAAAGGCCTCGTTGCTAGATATTTTCTTGGTCAATCTAAAAATGAAAAGGCAGCTGTGGACACTTAGGGCACATTCACACACCAGTCTCGATCGCGGACGTCGCATCTGTTGATTTGGTTGCTTTCAGATCACTCACAAAGCAGAGAGAGAGCACAGAAAATCGGCAAAACTAGACACGCGAGGAGCGAAGAGCAAGATAATCTTCCATCCTCTTCACTTTTTACGCATGGTGTTAAACCACTGTACTTTTTTGATGCCTCTCCAAGCCATCTTTGTCAACTACCAACATTTCTCAGTTTACGAAGAAAGGGGAAATTGGCTCTTTTCGTTTCCACAAAGAACGCGAGACTTCTCAGAACGTTCATGCTGTTGGAAAACAGGTCTTGCGGACACGCTTCCAAAGGAATCTGCAAAGTTTCACACGTGAGCCTCGTCTTTTGGCGCTTAGCCTACTATTTTGGCTTCCCATGGCACAATGCTACTTAGTACATCCGTTTCGCATAAGCGGAAGCGTTTTTGTATCGCCAAATAACCGCCAGGCGCAACGCGATCGCCGCGCGTGCTACGGAGCGTCTGCTCCGGGGAAGCCCCATCGTTTCACATTTCGCCACCACGCCAGGAATGCGGCGCTGCCATCGCGCGGTGAAACTAGAGCTTGGGAGCGGAAACGCATCATGCGCCAGCACGAGGTGCGCTGCTTCCAGTTTTCTGTGGCTTCCCCTCTGGGAAAACCTTTGTTCCTTACCTACCTCTTCCTCCTTTCCGCACTTTTTAGCTACTACTTTTAAATAAATCTCCCGGTCCGGCCCGACCTGACCGACTTTGCCTTCGCTGCCCTTGCCAATACCAGCCTTAGCCACGTGGGCCGCACATGGGCTTTCCAACAGCGGTGTCGACCATTTTTCATTCCATTTCAGGAAGATGTTCCTGTATATAGTTTCCCAATATTGCCTTTACTATTTCCTGCTCTTAAAAAAAAAAAAAAAAAAAGAAATCTTCCGCACGCGACACTAGGATGGCGTTCTCTTGTTCAAACCTGTCTAGACGCTCACTCAGTACGCAGCACCGGCGCAAAAAGTCCGCCTCTTCTACTGATTGAAATAGCGTTTCTTTCAGATTAACCAGCCCCTCACTCTCCTCGTACTTGACCTTCTTTGGGTGGCGCGAGTTGCCTATTGTGCTAGTTGGTTCCTTGTGTCGTAGTGCAAATGGAGTGCGGAAAGTATGACAAAAAAGACACAGGGAAAAGAGCGCTGTTTTTCAACAGTCGGCGCTTTTTTCTCTGTGTCTTTGCGGCTGCACAAGGCATTTAAGGCCTATTACCACTCGAATCCGCGTCAGATTGGAACGACCTATCCCACTCCATCGCTGCCATCACCTGCCCATCATCCTTCAACGCCAACATTGAAATGCGTGTATCACGTGAAAATTTGTGAAAGAAGTGTAACATTTCATGATTATCTACCCCACCCCTCATGTAAGACTCCGAAAGGCGCCTTTAAGGTTAATAAATGAAATGAATAATTCTGCCACGAAATGCTTACACGGATTCAGAAGAAGAGATAACGACTAGCAGACACGCGTTCATATAATTTCTACAAAAGCGGATCACCTGGAAAAAGGTAACTATCTAAAAAAGTAGCACGATAATAAAATAGTTAACGCACGAATGAGCTCCGAGAATTTTAGCTGTTGGAACGAAAGCAGGCCGCTAGGACAATTAGCTAAAATCTATTCCTCAGCCTGCACCTAACCTAACTGGCCTAACTCTAACTCGAAATACAAAACATTAAAAAGGAAGAACTCATCTATTTCTGGTTTTCGCATAGCTCCCGTAGTCGTTGGTCCGTCCGTTTCCGGTCACCACGTGCAATCGAGGAGCGCTGAAACAACCGCCATGCTAACATGCGCGGTCGCATCCGCGGAACAGGAGACAAGTAGCGCACATCGGCATTTCTGAGGTTTCGCATTCAAAATTTCGAAAGAAAAAGCTATTCAACGGCAGTTAGGCCATTAGGTCAGAAATGATCGCCTACTATGCGCCTGATCGGGCTGGCCGAGGACTGCAAGCCTGATTAGAATGTTGAACTTTTGTATTGTTCAGAGAGGTGGTGACGTACCACCGGCCGCGAGGGTGGTGCAGCAAGCAGTGCAGAACACCTTTCGACCTACTTTTTACCCTTCAATGATTTCTAGAGACGGGCCACCGTAACAGTTTGAGCAGTGAAAGGAAGCGAATGTAGCCATTTTATGAGATTTTAGAAGCGATTCTAATCGCGCTACATTTGTTGGGCGCACCGATCATGCATATACTCCGAGCGGCTATTGCGTGGAGTTCTCGCAGCTCTACTGGGATTCTATCAATCAGGTTTCATTATCCATATCGAATTCATTTAGTCTATCCTAGGTCAATGCTGTTCGATAACAAAGCCGCCGCGTTCAAGCGTCCGTAGCACTGCCTATTTCGCGATCTGATTTCAGCATTGACTGTATGACTCAGCCATCGGCTTGCCAGTGCGTGCGGCGAGTGCGTGCGGCGAGTGCGAAGACTGTCGTCGACGGCGGGGCCTGTTATCCTGGAATTTCTGTGACAGACCTCTAGCTGCGTTCTTCTGAAGCTGTCTTCATCATGACGTCCGGTCAGAGGAAACAGAAAATGGACAATTGATCCTCATGGAGTAGTGACCTTATTTAATAATGCCCCATAATGAACTCAGGGAAAGTTGCTTTCATGAATAATTATATTATAGCCCATTTGTTGTCGCAAAATTTGCTTAAGGAACACTGTTAGCCTCATGACCACATTCACATGTATTATCGGTAGCAAAAGCTTGCTGGATTCATGTTATTTCAGAAAAAAAAAGTATTGTAGCGCTGTTTCACTCAATAGTAAGTTGACAACCAATTTATTAGGCGCTGTTATCTTCAAGCGGAGACAAGCACGTTCTTTCGTACCTTCATAAATTTCAGATGGCTGCGCAGAAACAGGTTTTATTCCCCAGACGGCACCTCGTAAATTTTTGCCACAAATAATATAACCCGCTTGTTGCCCAACTGCTGCTCGTAGCACGATATTCAGTTTTTCCTGTCCCTTTTCTATCAATAAAGCGTTTGGAACTCGCACGAAAGGCTGCCAAGGCTTTGAAACGCTTTCGGTTGGTGCTTGAAATTCAGAGGCCGTTCGCCTTCGCCCGATTGAAATAGTTGCAACTGGAACAGCTTACAGCGACACTCACGCATAGCACCGTTGTTAATCTTTTTTATATTCTGTTATCAATCTGTCTTCGCTTGTTATTCTCTTGTTAATTCTAACAACAATATAAAGAAAAAAATTTCCTAGCCGCGGCACTTGCTAACACCTTAGCTGTGAACGGCAGGAATGAAACGAACAGGGAGGAGGCAGAGAGGGAAGGGAAAGTAGGGGGTGAAATGAAGAATGGACAGAGGTAGAGTAGGTAAGAGAGCGTACAAAATATAAAGAACTGCAAAAAATGGCGTACCGCCCGCCTGCTATAGGGGAGAAAACCTGGGCCAGGGGGCGCTGCGTCGCTCTGTGCGTGGAAACTAGCAAAAAACGACTGGAAGATTGGTGGCTTAAAAGCAGAGAAGTGACATAATGTTAGTAATGTAGGAACAAAATTTAATAAATAGAATGGTGGTTTGGTTGACCATTCTGAATCAATAATTGAGGTATAGGGAGAAAAATGAGCATGATAGCTACTGCTACCACCCCGTTTCAAAGGGGACGCTCCTATATTCCATCCATCCATCCGTCAGCACCCTCCATGGAGACCCCGTCAAAACCTCCGGGCAACTATAGCGACTATAGGGAACCCAAGCTCAAGTTTCGCCGCGCGATGGCAGCGCCGTGTTCCTGGCATGGTGGCGAAATGTGAAACGATGGGACGTCGCCGGAGCAGACGCTCCGCTAGCTTCCTGTGCGCGTGCGGCGATTGAGTTGCGCCTGGCGGTTATTTGGCGATACAAAAACGCTTCCGCTGATGCGAAACGGAGGTACTAAGTAGCATTGTGTTATTGGCAGCCACAATAGTAGGCGAAGCGCCAAAAGACGAGGCTCATGTGTGAAACTTTGCAGATTCCTTTGGAAGCGTTTCCACAAAACCTGTTTTCCAACCGCGTGACAGCGTTCTAAGAAGTGTTGCGTTCTTTGTGGAAACGAAAAGAGCTAATTTCCTCCTCCATAAACTCAGAAATGTCGACAGTTGGTAAAGACGGCTTGGAGAGGCATCGAAAGAGTACAGTGGTTTAACACCATGCATACAAAGCGAAGGGGGTGAAGGAATATCCAGCTCTTCGCTACCCGCGTGTCTTGCTTTCTTCTGTGCTCTCTCCCTGCTTTGCGAGTGCTCTGAAAGCAACCAAATCAACAGATATCCAGCGTGCGACGTCCACGATCGAGAATGTTGTGTGAATGTACCCTAAGACCAAGACAATATCTAGGAACGAGACCTTTTTTTTTTTTTTCTTGGAAAGGGGGGAGGGGGGGGGGGACATGCCTTGCTGAGCTGAAACTCTTTTACAGATTTCCGCAAATTAGCCAATAAATGAACCAACATTATTATTATTCATAACGAAAATATGTCGGAAGTGCAATACAAAAGCGATCCTAGTTATGGCTCGATTGACAATACTCGCGCGGAGCACCCTATTCGCGTCACAGGTTTCGTTAATGCAAACCAAATAGAAATGAAGCACAACCATTTAATAAGAACCGAAATAAAACACTATGTAGTACAAGCTTGGATCTCACCTGCCTTCCGAGCCAGCGAGCTGGTTATGTCGCGTGCAGCACACATGTGCTTTTGAGACTGCTAGCGTTCGTGCCTTTGAAGAAACACCTCCTTCGGACTATAACTCATTCTTCTACTGCAAGATTTGCGTTAGCAACGTCGTTATAATAAAAACAAAACCGTATACAGATCTAATGCTACAGGCCAAAACGATGATCAACGAGCGAGCCTCTTTATTTCAGAGTACTGATAATACGTTTGCAGTTTTTAAACATTTTATATACAATAATATAATTACATAGCAGACTTACGTCGAAATACACTTCCTACGTTTTCGCTAACGTGGGAAACGCATTCACAATCAGTATTTACTCATTGCCGTCTGTCGTCTGCTGGGCAGTACAAACGTGAATAAAAGTTTTCTCGCCTATAATTACGCTTCCTCCATGAAAATACGCGGCAGGTTGTCCAATAATCAAGACGGAATGCAGGCGGCATGTCGCGATGCGCCTGCGGGGGCGCGTCAGGGCACGTGCTCGTGCGAGAGAAAGCGCGCGGCGCACGCCGCAAAGGCAGCGAGCCAAGCCGGCGGCGCCCCACTGTGTATTTTTCTGCCACAGATGGCGCTGCCCATCAGGAGCCGCAGCGCCGCCCAGCGATGCTTTGGGAGCCTATAGTGCCTAGGCGCAACGCGGCCGCGTCGTCTGCTCCCCGCCGCGTCGAAAAGCGTGCTGCCGTCTGCTCTGCGCTGCTTTCCAGCACGTGTTTGCGAGCGCGCGCTCGGTTGTTTCTCTCCTCCTCCGGCCACGTTCTGGCCGCCGTCGCGCTCCAATAAAGGGGGATAAAAAGAACTGGAATGAAAAAGTGACGGCGCGCTTCTTCGCAAAACTTGTGTGGAAACGGTAACGGGATGGTTGTCGGCATTTTTTAGGTATCTCATACCGCCCGTATCTTGCACCTCTGTTTGTAACTGGCGGTGCCGCAGCAGCCATCGCGGAACCAAGTCGGCCTCAAGAAAGAGATATACGTCATTAATGCCATCACTTGGCGCTTATCAAGGAAAAACACATACGTCAATCGTTCGATCTATCCTCATACGCGATCCTGCTTCGAGAGCTCAAAACTGCGCGTTCACTAGAGGAGATAACTGGACTAGGAATTGTACAGCGTAGCTGTGGAATTAAGAATACAAAGGTTTCCGTGGAGAGATGTCCCCGCCTGTATGGAAAGTCGTCAGGCATTTCCTCGCTCTTCGTCTCGTGGAGAGAGGAAACTGCCGCAAAAATGGCATGCCTCGGCTTCTCGTCAGTGGCCCAGGTTGTTAAGAAACCCCTCATCGTTAAAGGTAGATTGGTCATTGATTTCGGATGTCAGTGCCGCAGCAGCGAACTCCCCCTGACCGCTGTCAGCAGGAACCAAAGGGTAAGGCGGCATGCTTTGTGTTTTTGTAGGGAACGCGTCCTAAACGCGCCGAAAGCAGGCACCATGGCGCCGGTAGCATCGCCTAAAACGTGTCCCCAAAGAGTTGAATAGGCACCTTTCAAGTGAGCAGTCACAAATTGAAAGGAAGCTCCCCTACCAGCGCCCGGAGCACTCGTCACAGTGTACACGCGTATCAATTCTCAATGAGATGGCTGGACCCTTCATTCTGTGAACAACATGGACAGAGACATCAAGAGGTGCCGCCTCAAGTCCTTCAAAATACCTCTCGCTTGCCTCTGCCGTCGAGCAGCGAATTTGCGTTCATGTTTTTTTTTTTCTGAATGTCTGATCCTGCCAACAAGCGCTCTTTGAAAACAATGTCCGCGACGATCAAATAATCATGATTTCTCGCTTTCGAAGGCACCGATAAAAACGTGCCTCCAGCCAACCTCTATGTCAGCCGGGGCACAGAAAAAAGCAAAAATAAGAAAACCCACTGGCAAAGAGCGCCGGCTTTAAAAAGACGCGCGTCCATCCCCCCTCGTACTCACTCTCCTTCTCCCGCTCCGCGTGCACGTGCGGCTGCCTGTAGCACGCGCTCCCGAGCGAGCGGGCTGCGCAGACTCCGCAGACAGCCGAACCAAAGCTGGAGTTTTCTCCGCGACGCCAGCGCTCGGTTTCCAGCGGAGCGGAGAGGAACTACAAAACCTAAGCGCATCCGCGCCCGCGCTGCGCGCGGCTGTCTGCGGAGTCTGCGCAGCCCGCTCGCTCGGGAGCGCGTGCTACAGGCAGCCGCACGTGCACGCGGAGCGGGAGAAGGAGAGTGAGGACGAGGGGGGATGGTCGTGCGTCTGTGCGCGCAAAGCCGGCGCTCTTTGCCAGTGGTGTTTCTTATTTTTGCTTTTTTCTGTGCCCCGGCTGACATAGAGGTTGGCTGGAGGCACGCTTTTTGTCGGGGCTTTCGAAAGTGAGAAATTATGATTAATTGATCGCCGCGGACATTGTTTTCAAAGAGCGCTTCTTGGCAGGCTCAGACAAAAAACAACAACAACAACATGAACGCGAATTCGGTACTCGAAGGCAGAGGCAAGCGACAGGTATTTTGAAGGACTTGAGGCGGCACCTCTTGATGTCACTTCCATGTTGCTCAGAGAATGAAGGGTCCAGCCTTCTCGTTGAGAATTGATACGCGTGTACACAGCGACGAGTGCTCCGGGCGCTGGTTGGGGAGCTTCCTTTCCATTTGTGACTGCTCACTTGAAAGGGGCCTATTAAACTCTTTGGGGACAGACGTTTTAGGCGATGCTGCCGGCGCCGTGGTGCCTGTTTTCGGCTAGTTTAGGACGCGTTCCCTACAAAGGCACAAAGCATGCCGCCTTGTATACCCTTTGGTTCCTGCTGACAGCGGTCAGGGGGAGTTCGCTGCTGTGGCGCTGCCATCCGAAATCAATGACTTATCTACCTTTAACGATGAGAGGTTTCTTAATGACCTGGATCACTGACGAGAAGCCGAGGCATGCCAATTTTTCTGCAGTTTCCTCTCTCCGCGAGACGAAGAACGAGGAAATGCCTGACGACTTTTCATGCAGGCGGGGACATCTCTCCAAGTAAACCTTTGTCTTCTTAATTCCACAGCTACACTGTGCAATCCCTAGTTCAGTTATCTTTAGCGAATGCGCAGTTTTGAGCTCCCGAAGCAGGATCGCGTATGAGGATAGAACGATTGACGTACGTGTTTTCCCTTTATAAGCGCCGAGTGATGGCATTAATGACATATATCTGTTTCTTGAGGCCGACTTGGTTCCGCGATGGCTGCTGCGGCACCGCCAGTTACAAACAGAGGTGCGAGATACCTAAAAAAAAAAAACCGACAACCATCATTTCAACACGAAAGAGAGAAGAGAGAAAAACACTTTCACGAGTTTTGCGAAGAAGCGCGCCGTCACTTTTTCATTCCAGTTTTTTTTTCCTTGCCCCCTTTGTTAGAGCGCGACGGCGGCCACAATGCGGCCGGAGGAGGAGAGAAACAACCGAGCGCGCGCGCGCAAACACGTGCTGGAAAGCAACGCGGAGCAGACGACAGCATGCTTTTCTATGAGGCGGGGAGCAGACGACGCGGCCGGGCTGCGCGTAGATTTTGACGTGGTCTCCATGGAGGGCGCTGACGCACAGAGCGGCGCAGCGCCCCCTGGCCCAGGTTTTCTCCCCTATTGAGCAGCTTCGACGTTTGTCAGCTATTCAAGGCATTTTTTATGCAAAAGTGTGCGTAGCGCGTGCACTTTCTGCGTATAGTACGCCGTGTCGCCCCGCTGCTAACACCGCGCCTCATATACCGGACAGGAGGAGTAGCGGTTCGCGCTCAGCAGAGTTCAAGGCTATTTTTTCCTCGCCGTGAAAACGGTCTAAAACCTCGATTTAACGAAGATGAGGGGGGCCACGAATTATTTCGTTAAATCGTGAAATTAGTTCAATTGAGAGATGCATTTCTCTGTGATTTGATTTGATAAATTCAATTATGTGGTGGTAGCGGCAACCAGGAAGCTACAGCGGCACCATTTTGACAAAACGTAACTGCTCCGAAAATGAAATTGCGGCCTGCTGAAACAATCTACAGTACTAAGGCGTATGCAAAAATTCTAGAGGGCACTTTGGACCACTAAAGTGGGATGAGGCGAAAGCCATTATAACGCGGTAAATAGTAGCTCTCCACTACAGCCCCTCTATCTCCCTCTCTTCCTTCACTCCCACCGTCCTCCCTTCCTTTACAGCGTGGTACATGTGTCCGCGGAGAACTGTGACAAATACTGCGCCTTTTCCATCCTGTAAATCAATTTGAAATGCCGCCGATGCCTGCTGTACTAACGCCTCCTAGACATATGGGTCTGCTTCTGTTTGCTGTGTGGTGCGGCGTTAGAGGAAACGGCAAATGAAAGGCGCCGCACGGACGCCTGGATCGGACGCCTGGCGGGGTCAGCTTCGTCTATGCATGAACCGTCTGGTGACGTCATGACCTGTCGTGATGGTACATCGCGCGCCCCTTGTCGAACAGAACCAGCATTCCATTGAATGTATCAAAGTTCACCGGCGTTCTATAATTCGTTTACAGGAAATTAAAGGCGCAGTATCTGTCACTCGCGGAATTCCGTTATCATCCTCACGGTAGACAAGGGAAATTGTGATGAACATTTCATGATCCGGGGCGTGGCGCAGTTGGTTAAAGAGCTTGAGGTGCAAGGGATGGAGGCTCGATTCCCGATGGAGGCAAGGTTTATTTATTTACTTTTAACTATCTCCCTCGAAAGTGTGACAGCCTCTGCCGACAGCTTCTGCTGAAAACGATGACAGCTTAAAGGTTTCCGCCTTAAAACAATAGAAATTGTTACCTCAACAAGAAGAACCCCAGGGGAATACAGTTTATCTCCCAGAAAAGATGTCGGGGATCGCTGCTTGCGCGTGCTTTGTAAGCAACGACCGCACTGATTATTCTCAAGTTTGAAATGTGTCCAGCACGTCTTTAGTCCCCTCGTGCGTTCTAGCAAACTACCGCTGCAGACAGAGGGCATCCACCTCCTCACCCGTTATTAGTGAGGTCAGTTTAAAATTACAAATTTCATTTTGCAAGGCGCAGTTTGGTACAAGCGGGAAGTGGGCACATCAGCTGGCCGTGTGACATCACCATGAACCCATTTCTGCTTTTTAATTGGCGCTTGGATCTGCACTGACAGACGGCACAACTGATGAAGCAGTGGCCCGAATTCACTCGATCGACGCACCTGAACGGAGCCTGCGCATTCGAAAAGTTACAACGAGTCGACAACAACGGCTGGACACCGCCCCCTCGCACGTCATCGTCTTCACCCTGCATGCGAAGAAGACCGATCTGGGACTCCTTTAGTGGGCACATCAGCTGGCCATCCGACAACATCATCTGAACCAGTTTCTGCTTTTTACGCAGGTCAGTAATAATGGTTCCAGTCGAACGAATGATCGTTGCTTCGTCCAATTGTTGTGCCCTTATTGTGTGTGTACATTATTTTCGTATACCCGGAATGTTTTTGTTGCTCTTCACATGCTTAGCGGAGATGTCGGGTGTAACCCTGGGCTTGGTAATACAGAAGATCTGCTGCAACAGTTACTCGAACGACAGCATCCATAATCGACTGGATGGAATAGAAGCGAAGCTAAAGTAGGTCGATGAATCCGTGTCAACTATAGAGGAATTAGGCGGTAAAATTACCGGCTTTGAAAACACTATTCAGAGCCTATTAAAAAGAAAAAAAAAAACTGGTCGATCTGAAGGACAGAAGCCATCGCAACAATGTTATTATATATGACATGATTGAAAAAGTCGATCAGACTTCTGAATCACTTTCGGATACAGTAGTACATTTATTTAAGGAAACATTATGTGTAGAGGCCTGTTCGATAGAGAGCATTCACCGAATAGGGCGCCAACAACCAGTAATTCTCGAACTAATTGATCATCACATGTTTCAAAGAGAGAGCATTTCTGTATCTGAGGACTTTTCCACTGGCACGCGAACTATTCGAAAGTATCTCTGGGATAGTACAGCTGAGGAGCGAAAAGAAGGCAAGAAAGTGAAACATCTATACGATAAGATTAAAATAAATTATGTGTTTCAGTGGGATGGTACTCTGAAGAAAATGGTTCCTATAATTTCAAAAATGGACGAAGCGCTAACAAGACTTTCACAAGAAAGGGGACACGGACAAGCGTTCTTGTCTTGTTAGAGCTTCGTCCATTTTTGGAAATGTTGCACCAACTAGCCCAGCAAAAAGTTCTTCTTGTATTCCTATAACTGAATGCCGCAGTCCAAAACGGCCTCAGTGAATAGATGATTGCTCTAAAAGACTTTCCGTTGTACCAACGTCAGTGCCCGAAGCATATTGAAAAAAGTAACTGAATTAGAGAGCATTGTCTTAGCGCATAATCCTCACGTTGTAGTCGTAACGGAAACGTGGTTGTATCCTGATATTCACGACTGTGAAGTAACACCACGTAATTATATTTTCCGGAGCGACAGAGATGGAGGCAGGTATCAAGGTTGCCAAACACTGACGGTTTAGAAAGTGTTGTACTGAAGGTATTCATAGAGAAATTTTATTTAATCATTGGTGGACTTTACCGTCCCCCGAATTCTCATAACACATTCTATAGAAAAGCTTAATGAAAATTTTTAAGCCGAAACGAAATCCGCTCAGCCAATTTGTTGTTTACGGGTGATTGCAACTTTCCGCCAATAAATTGGTTGCCTGATACTCCAGTGACTCGTATTAGTGCCTCCCAACTATTTCTCCACGTAGTGCTCTTTCATCATTTTGCCCAACTAGTCACTGAGCCCACCCGTGTACAAATGATCTGTTTCTTGTTTCTGTCAGCCTCTACGCCGAACGCCTCGTGTGACTGTCTTAGAGGGAATATCAGACCATAAAATGCCAAGCCTAACCATGAAATTACAAACCACATCAAAGATTCAGAAGAGAGAGACAATTATACTGATGTTCTTACGTGCAAGTGATGTCGATATTTTAGACGCTGTTGACAGTTCATTTTCTTCCTTTTTCTGCTTGTACGAATTACAGAGTTCCTCTGTTGAGCATAAGTGCTGCTTCTTCGAAGTTCGGCGATGCATAAATGACTTTGTTTCAGGAAATCAGAAAATTTTTCGTAGTAGCAATCCATGGATGACAAAAGATATTGCGCGTCTGGGGCGTAAACTGAAGAAATTGAGACAGCAGCAGTCAAAACGTCCTGCGTCGGGCGCTGCCGATAATTTCCGAGCTACGCATTTCGTCGCAGAACGCTATCAATAAGGCCAAACGCCAATTTCACAGTGTACGTATGAAGATGTTTCTTCCTTCTTCTCCAAGCAAGTTCTGGCGATGCCTCGCGCCACGATATAAATCGGTTCTTCCCCTTTCTGCAGATAGTGCGGGAATGAGCGACAATTGTTAGAAACAGCGCAGCGCTCAACCGGTACTTCAGCTCGGTATTCACACACGACGACAGCTGCACGCCACAATTTTCATCTTTCGATAATTGCCACCAATCAGTGACATTTATACAACTGAGGAAGGTGTGTTAGCTCATCTGCTTAATTTTAGCACAAAGTGAACAGGGATTGACGAAATACCTAGCACATTTTTAGTACGTATACCGTACTATAAATGAGTGGTGCTCTGAGTGGTGCGCCAAATACTTGACTTTATTATTTAGAAAATCACTAAAATGCTCAGAGTTGCCGAGTGATTGGAAACTCGCAAAAATCACCCCGATTCCGAAAGAGCAAGACAAAACAGCACCTTCTTCTTACCAGCCGATTTTTCTTTTGTGCACTTTAGTAAAATTGCTTGAACACGTAATCTGTAAGCACTTAACGAACTTCTTCGAGGAGGACCATGTCCTTGATAACTGTCAGCATGAGTTACATCGCGCTCTGTCCACAGCACGGTGGTCCTCAGTAACCCAACATATTGTAACTGTTCACGATTTAGCGGCAGCACTAGATGGGAAAGTTGTTATTGTTTTTCTTGAGTTCGAGAAGGCATTCGACTGTGTGTCTCATCTGAAATTATTGCAGAAGTTAAAACTTATACTAAACACGAGTGCCTACTCCCATGGATCGAAGCCTATTTTTCGCAAAGACGACAGCGTGTGGTTTTAATGGTGTTCTTGCTGACGCGGTCCCAGTGGAATCCGGTATTCCGCAGGGCTCAGTCTTGGGTCCTCTTTTCTTTCTAGTGTTTATTAATGTCATAGCTCAAAGCATACACGTTAAAATACGGATATTCGCACACGATTTTATAATTTATCATGAAAGTTCTAGACCTGAAGATCAATTCCTTTTAAGCGATTCTCTATCTACAATAGAAAAATGGTGCTCGAAGTAGCACATGACCGTGAATTCCAATAAGACCGTAACAATGACCATAACACGTAAAACTAATCCTTTAAGTTTCACATATCGCATAGCCAACGAACCTCTTTTGGTTGTATATGCCTTCAAATACCTAGGAATTCATATAAGCTCTGACCTTCGATGGAACGAACACAGATCGTACGTAGAAGAGAAAGCCCTAAGACAACTGCAATATTTAAGAACAGCACTGACATAATATACGCAAGCAATAAAGCTTTTAGATTACAAAACATTTGTTTCGCCCAATATTGGAATATGCTGCGGTAGTGTGGGATCCTTGGAGCGAAACTAACAAACTTAAAATAGAAAATGTACAACGCAAAGCAACCAGGTTTATCTTTAATTGTTGCAATTGAAACATTTCCCCAACAACCCTTGCAAACCGCAGGACTTGAACAGCATGCTATACGTCGTCATCGCGAAAGATTAAAGTTATTCTACTTATTTTACCACAATAAAATAAAAATGAAGGAAGGAATTTTAGTTGTGGCCATATCGCGCCGCCTTACACGCTCCTATAATTCTAAAAAAGAGCTGCCGCGTTCTCGTGCAAAACTAATGTTATTTTTTAAATATTCGTTCCTTCCCTATACTATCGCTGAATGGAATGGTCGACCCGTAGATGTCAACTGCGAATACGTGCATTTATTTCCACAAGCTTTTAATGACGCATAGGGCTCACATGCATCTCTGTTTTGGGCCAAATTGGATGCCTTCGTTTGTTGCCAAGTTATATCTTGTCAATTATCTGCCTTTGTACTCCATATTGTATCGTGTTTTGTGTTCTGGTTTTGACTCTGTTCACTTGGTACTGTTGCATTGTACTTTTGTTTGTTTTTTTTTCATTACGTCTGTCCTCACTCCTGCCTAAAGCCTGTAACACAGGAGGGCAGTATTTGCTAAATAACAATAAATAAAAAGCCACTCCGCGATGTTAATGTTGGCTCGCAATCCATAAAACTTTCGGCTTTCTCCACAAAACAGACCAAAAATTAACATTTTTCGCCCTCGTTTTTGAAAAAAAAAAAAAAAAGGTCATTTAAATAGGGACAGATCATGAAATTGGTTCCGTGATTTCGAGTTATTCAAAGCATCGCACCCTATGGGCGCCTGAGGGGGCATAGGGATATCTTCGTTAAATCGGGAGTTTCCTTTAATCGTATGTCGTTAAATCGAGTTTTGACTGTATATAGTAGTACGACTACTGTTCCCAAAGACGCGGGATCGAATCCCGGCCTCGGCGGCAGCTTTTCGATGGAGGCGAAAGGCAAGGCGCCCGTGTGCTGTGCGATGTCAGTGCACGTTAAAGAACCCCAGGTGGTCGAAATTACCGGAGTCCTCCACTACGGCGTCTCTCATAGCCTGAGTTGCTTTGGGACGTTAAACCCCAGAAACCAACCAACCATACCATCGCTCTGAGCCTGTGTAGCTTGCCTTGTGTGTTCGGGCGTCGTGCATAATACAAGTAATTTCGGAGACAGAAGCACTCAAGACGAACTTTTATTTCTTATTTTTTCCAAACGTGCATATATTGCATTCAAATGTGGGTTCCGCAAAAACAATTTATCTTCACACGATGCAGTTCTGCTATCATTCAACTTCGGCTTTGTGGAAAATTATTACTGACAAATTGCCGCAATTTTGTGAGCCACTAGAAAATTTTGCTTGAGTAACGTTTTCTTTAAACCAGTCAGAATGTTTTAAAAACATGAAGTGCCGCATTTCGAATTGGCTACAGATCGGCTGCAAGAGAAAAGCTTTTTTTGGCTTTCTATTAATGCTTAAGGTGTCCAAACAAAGTGCACCTGTGTGTGCATTAGTCACACACATTTTTAATGCATGGTCTTACGTCATACCTGTGCTCGGCTGATGGACCGTGGATAACTTTTGTGCTTACTTTTCACGCATGCAAGTTTAGTTTTTATTGGTCGGTGGCACGGTCACAGCATTGTGCTGTGTACCGGTGATGCTGCTAAAAAATGCAGTGATGTGCAGTTTTAACGTGTGTCTGATTGAAGAGACGAGTTTTCTGGAATGATAGAAGTCAAAGCATTTCAATCACAGCAATTGAATACATGTCATTTCAGGCTAGTCAGATTCAAACATAGTCTCTAGGATTAATTAGCCGTTTACCTTCTTCTTTATGGAATGTTCTCTATTTTAATGGCTAGTTTCCCATTGTGAAACGCCCTTTGTGGCTAGCAAGGCAGCATAGCCTGTAAGGTGCCTATTACTCAGTATGAAGGGCTCGTCAAAGGAGGTGTCGGTCAGTAATGGTAATTATGCCGCTGAGGTGTCTAGTGTTTGATAGAATCTTTGATGGAATCCTTGCCAGAGTACTCTTTGACAGCAACGACCTTGCTGTTTGGCTTGCGGTTTTTGTAGTAGCAGTACTCGACGGCCAGTGTGATGCAAGCCATGACAACTCCGATGAAGATGACAATAAACACGCCACCTGTTTGGGGAAGTAGGAAGCATTTTCATCATCAATGGGTAATGAATTACATATCCACTCGACCATAAATCAGATGGCATTGACAAAATTCACTTTGGCACATATTATTGCTTTCAGCATTTTTCCTGAATTGCCAGCTGAGCACAGAGCCCACGAAATAAATAATAAAATATAATATTGGACGATAAAGGTTATAATTATCATCATATTGTCACGTAAGTTTAAGTAGATAACTCGAAGCCATAACATTGATTACTACTTAGATTGTTAACAGACAGGAATAACCGAGGAAACTAACTACTTGGGTGTTAACTTTCCATCGAGCCTAACCTTGAATAGCCGTGTAAACTATATAAGAGTAAAAGCTAGCCAAGCACTTATTTTTTTTTTTAGAAGAAACTTCAGGAAAGCATTGCGTGAAGTAAAATACGTTTTATATTTTTATAATGTGCACCCTATCTTAGAATATACAGCTGTGGTATGGAACACTGATTTTATACAGGATAATGTAGCACGACTTGTAACTAACTCATATCACATCAACACTAGAGTCACCATCTAAGAAAATGCTCAGTTGGGACAGGCTTGATATATGTGCGCCGTACTGTAGCTAGGTTTTCACCGTCAAACCAGTTTGACGGTAACCATATCGCCATCAAGCGTACTGCTTTCCTTGAACCACCTACCTTTATATCACAAAGACATGAATATAGCAGAAAATAGATTAAATATCCTGTAGAACAAACGTACACCAGTTGCCTTTCTTTCCCCGTACCATTACTCAGTGGAAGAGACTGCCTCAAGAAGTAGTGTCTACAAATGGCAAGAAATGAATGAATGCGCTAAGACGGCATCTTTGTAATAGCGTGTAGCAAAAACTGCGACCGCCTTTTGCTTTTCGTGGTGTGCATTTATACCTTATTTCGTGCGTTACTTTTCTCTTTTTGAAGTTTCACTCTGTACTGCTCCTTATTATCGAATTTTCTTTCAAGTGCGGTTTCCTGCTTTTCTTGCAAGGATACCTTGCTCCCTTAACTATTCGCGTTTTTTTCCCTCTGTAACACCCTCCTACAACTATGCCTTCGGACGATTTTAGTACGTAAATGAGTGAATAATTTTGTAACATATACATTTGTCCTGAATGCGGCGCTATTTCAGGCGCTGCATGACTTGTCGCAATGCATGCTGAAGTTTGCGCGCCAGTTAAGAGTCTACATGTGTGTAGGCTCTCTACATCCGCAGCAGTGGCTATCAGCACGCCCGTGGCGTTTTCGCGCGAAAAAATACACCTAATGTGTCCCTTCGGAAATCAACCCTGTTCGGGCACCTCTTGATACTCGACAAAATCCAGAGTGCAAGTTTTCACGTACGTCGTCATTAGCTAACTAATCTTAATTCATTAACGGTGCTGATTGGCTAATTACTACTCTCCCCGGTTTCCGTTCCTCGATTATCTGTACATACCAATGTTTCGGATGCTGATTCCGTCGCTCTGCCGCTCGCTATCGTCGCATGTCACACGGGCAGGATTCTTGTTCCACCAGGTCTCTTTGAGGCCCTCCAGGCGACGCTGGTTGAGTAACTTGAGGATTCTGTCGACGTTAAAAAAAAAAAAAAAAAAAAGATGGGGAAGAAAAGGGGGGGGGGGGGGAGTAAGGAAGTAGATTAAGAATTTGGAATCACGAATTACGATGAGGCAAAAAAAAAAAAAACATTCTAGCATTTCCTGCGGCTGCAAAGAGCGCGTCTATTTATCAGTTTGGTCAACAAGAAGCAGTTCTCCGATGTCCTAATGTTGCTTAGTGAACGCGCGTGTTAAAGGCGTGTGTACTGGACGCCTGCGGTTAGTTCCTGACACCAAAGGTTGGCTAATGCCCACGCCCAAACTCCTCCTCGTGGAACTGTTACTTCATTATTAAAAAAAAAAAAAACAGTACATTACTGCGCTTGATTTTCGTTGCGCCTTTCGTCCTTTTGGAATGACATTGGACACAGTCAAGTATACCTAAACAAGTGAAATATTAAAGCCGACAGTTTTTAACTAAAGCCCCAAGTGTGGCGTTTTGTGGCAGCCACTGCTCGGGCTTCTTTGCAGCCAAGGCGTCGGCCAATTCGCTTTGCTTTGAACAATTCAGTTGAAAAACGACCTCCAGTGACGAGCGACAATGCATACGCACGCGCTGGAAAGCTGATCCTTCAGGGGCGAGTTTTGCTGAACGGCCAGAGCCAGAGGCTTTCTGCTGAATTCACTGCCCACGGAGACGAGGTCGCAGTTGGTCATAGTGGCATATTTCACTCTGGTCGAGTCCGCTGCAACGCAAGCACAAGTCACAGGATATTTGTGCAAGATTTCTGCTCAGACAAAGGGGAAACTCAGAGAAGAAGAGAAGGTTGTAGGCACGCCCCGAGACGGTTGACTATTTACTGTATACACCCGCATCATGTGTGCACAACTGTGCAGGGTACACTTCAGTAAAACAAATTTCGCTTTCGAAACCGCTGTGCAATACTTGACGTGGACTCGTGGTAGCAGACATTCGGAAGCGCTGTCATTTTGTCAAAGCCTCTGCTCACAAAGTGATCGCACTCGCCACCTACGGAGACTGGCAATAACCTTTCTACACCACGTCGCTGCTTTCGGAAGTCAGCACAAATGCGCATCCCATGCTTCAATAGACGAGTTACATGAATCTGAGGTCAGCTAAGTCCTTCATTATGGCACATGTAGGCGGTTCGGTGCAGCGCTGCAGACTCCTCCGACAAGCCCTATGAAATACAGGCGCGTAGTGAGCAGCAGCTTGGCGCAGTTGCGCTTCATTCCCAGCCGCGACTGGTACGTGCGGCAGGTGTGAATCAGTAGCTATGAAACGGTGACCTGGTAGAGATGTGCCCAATCTCTTTATCACGGCAGGTGCGTGCTAAAAAGTCGCGCGACATATCTTTGATTTCAGAAGTCTCAAGCACTAGATAAAACATATGTTTGTCCTCCAAACAGGTAGGGCCGCCATCGTGAAGGAGCTTTCTTGAGTGCAAGTCAGCTACTCTACTTGCAGGTTCCCGTGACCCGTTCCGTGTATATAGCTGCCAAATAAACATGGCCGCTGCGGGTAGGTTCTCAGCGACTGTTGTGCAAAGTTACAACTCAAGCATTCTCCATTTCCCTGTTGCCACTTCCAGAGCATTCTCTATTTCTCCTTTCCCGCTCTCCATGCCAGCACTTTTCTGCACTCCCGGCGTATTTTAAAACTGTTCATCGGGCGTTTAGGGCCATGGAATTAGGAGGAGGTTAACGATGTACTGAAAGTACAGAATAGGCAGCTGCAGGCGTGTATATTTTATTCTATTCATTAAATCTGTTCATCCTTCTGAGCGACTTCCCTGGCTTTAGAATACTGATCGGATGATTCCACCTAAACAATAATAAAAAAAAAAAAAACACGAGAAAAATAAACGATGTATTTTAGCAAGGATGGAATCAGAATAATTATTGCTTGTGGTAGTTTTGTGCAGATGAACGAGGGACAAGCTCTCGAGCTCGCAAGGCCATTATTTTGATGCCATTATTTTGGGTCAGAAATATTTGTGAAAAATAATTCTTGCTTGAGCAAGATAAAGTTCCAGAAGCTTTACGATCGAAAATTAATTGAGGATACTCATCATATTTCAGGTGAAAAAATTATAGAACACTGCAGAATCTGCATTGGAGTAATGCGAAAGCACGGATGCTGCTGTTGGTTGCTTCTAGCTGCTTATAATTCATTTCTTCTTTACTCTTTGGTACTTTAAAATTGCGCGCCAATCCCTTCCTATGCCCGTTTTCGGCTCTACTTCCGGTTGCGTGACGTCACCCTAATTGATTGACTTAATTAAATATTTTAGCCTTTGGTACTTTCAAATTGCGTGCCAATCCCTTCATATGCCCTTTTTTGGCTTGACTTCAGGTTGCGTGACGTCACATTCTTGACGTCACCTTAATTGGCTGATTTAATTAACTATTTAGTGCTTGATGCATCTTACTGTACCCTCATTGACTGACTTAATTACCTATTTTAGTATTTGATACATTTAAATTTGGCGCCAAGCCATTGGCTAATGAGACCACTTTCACCTTTACTTTTATATTTTTGCCTCTACTTAATTACTAAAATAGCTTATTGGCCTAATAGTTTTTTCGTACGCAACATTACGTCACCCTCTATCGATTGACACCACTCATTAACCTCTATCTGTTCTCAGTTACAACTGCTGCAGAGAACTTTTACATTTTTTGCCTTTAAATAATTACCTAATTAACTTATTGGCCTCATTTTTTCGGGCACAACATTACATCACCCTCTATCGATTGACACCACTAATTAACCTCTGCCACTTCTCAATTACTCACAACTGCTGCGGACACGATTTTGCGGACACGATTTTGCGGACACGTTTGCGGACGCGGTCTGCGGACAGAAATCTGTGAACATAACGAAGTAATGCTTTCGCATTAATATAATCGATTGCTATACGCAAAGATAACGACATCTTTGCTTATAGCATATCTTTAACAGCCTTCAGTGCATTAATATAATCGATTGCTATACGAAAAGATAACGACATCTTTGCTTATAGCATATCTTTAACAGCCTTCAGTGCATTAATATAATCGATTGCTATACGCAAAGATAACGACATCTTTGCTTATAGCATATCTTTAACAGCCTTCAGTGCATTAATATAATCGATTGCTATACGCAAAGATAACGACATCTTTGCTTATAGCATATCTTTAACAGCCTTCAGTGCATTAATATAATCGATTGCTATACGCAAAGATAACGACATCTTTGCTTATAGCATATCTTTAACAGCCTTCAGTGCATTAATATAATCGATTGCTATACGCAAAGATAACGACATCTTTGCTTATAGCATATCTTTAACAGCCTTCAGTGCATTAATATAATCGATTGCTATACGCAAAGATAACGACATCTTTGCTTATAGCATATCTTTAACAGCCTTCAGTGCGCAAGCACTACGGTCAAACACAACCACGAATCTTGAGTGAATCCACTGCTGTGTTCAGAAAAAAAAAAAAAAGAAAGAAAGAAAGAAGAAATGCCGGAATTTTATATGGGAAGTGAACACGGAACCTCGCACCTATCGCCGAAACCGGCTACCCCGCGTGTTGAACTGCAAACCACTCTCGTGCTCAACCTCCATTAGTGAGTGAAAGCTTTCGCACGTCCTATTCGGTTTAACTATGTTAATACTTATTAATGTTTGTTAATGTTGTTAATGTTTAACTATGTTCATGAAGTAGGAGCCGAGGGGAGGGGAGAGCTCTTCCGGCCGGTAAGGGGACGCCCTTAGGTACGCAATTGGATCAGAGGCGCTCTATCGCTACGTGATTCGAGATGTGTTAATAACTTCGTTCTAGAGACCAATCACTGAGCGGCCTTTTAACCGCAGACTCACCTATGAATGCGAACCCTTCCTGCGAGCCTTTGGACTCTTTGACCCTACGGACACCCTCCTCGAACTCCGTGGGCATGTTGGCCTCTTGCATGGTCCACCAGATCTTTGTGTACTTGTCGCTGACGGGGTAGTCCCACACCGCCAACTTTGCGCGCTCCTCATCGCTCAGGGTGTCGTCTAGTGACATGTTCTTCCAGATACTGAAAAAAGAAGTGTCACACGTATGCTTAGATGCGTAAAGTTACACTAGTTGCATGATTCGTCATGCTTAACCTCCGTCATGACATATACGGGATCACCTGTACCAGTCTTCTGACTAGCATCAGCACTGGTGTAAACCTAATGTGAAAAGCCTGCTTCGGTTTTTAATCATTAGGACCTATTGCCGAGAACTGTAACTATAGAACTGTAAATTCTGCTGAATTAGTTAGTTTTCTAGCGCGTAGTCTGTGCTATGCTGGATAACGTGCTGGCCAGAAAATGAATTCGTGTTCCGTTACCGACTGCAGCCAAATGCAACTCGCAATGCAACTTTTCTGCGCGGCTCATATGCAGAGACTGTCTGTTCGCGTGCTATTCTCTTGCACTATGTCCTCTTCTATGAGCGCGTGAGTCGCGCAAAGTGCTGAGGGCTCACTCGTAGAACTTGGACTCAATGTAGGCCATGCGCTCGAAGTAGGTCATAGACGACGTGTCCTTCTGGGGCGCGTACTTGATCTTGTACTGCTTGGCAAGGTCGTCGAGCGACTCGATGGGCGAGTCGAGTCGCGACACGGTCAGGAAGGCGGCCAAGTTGGCCGTGTATGATGCGATGATGATGAAGCCGAACAGCCACCAAGTGGCCGCAACCAAGCGCCCAGACAGGTTGCGCGGGGCCTCGCCGCCGCCTGCGCATACGCATGCGAGCTTGAGACAACGACGCTCAAGAAGAATACTCTTCTTGTGTGAAGGTTGCTGTGAAGGATGTACAACCTAGTTGTGTCCTTCACTTGAGATGACAAATAAGATGCCAGCGAAGCGTCGCAACCTTTTTTACGCAACCTTATTTTATGTGTAAAAAGCCAAGTCAGCCTCTAACTAACTCGCGGAAGCTTCAGCGTTCACAATGCTCAGCGCAATTTTTCTGAAGCGGACACAATTTATCAAACTGACGAACAACGGACGCAATAGGCAGACGAGTCTCACTAGCTTGCCGCACGCAGCCTCAGGCGTGCGCCAAGTGCTAGCGGTCAACTGCCGGATGGAAGCAAAGACGGCCGTTCAAGTGAACAAAAGAGGCAAACGAAGAGGGTCGTTTTCACATGCACTTTCCGGAGTCGTCTCCTACAGAGGACACTGCGCCGTTATTCTCACCTGCAGCGAGCGCCGTCGCATGTGCGATTTCAATCCGCCTGCAGTACGGAAGTGAGGAACGGAACGCCGAAAGTCTATTGCACCGTAGGCGCGATGTGACACACAGTGAGCGACTTCGCATATTAGAACAGTGCAGTGACTGCCTGTGCATCACTTCTGCCTTGCCTGATTGGCTACCATCTCGGAGGGAGCGGCAGGATCCGAGCGGTTTTATAAACAATGTCAGTTTTTTGCTTGATTGCGTTGCTTGATTGTGTCAGTTTTTTTTTCTAACTGTTGTTGTGCTTATATTTTATGCATGTGCAGTAATAACCGCTTCTAATGGTCTACTCAATGTGTTGGTGTGTTTTGTACCTTGTGCTTTCATGCTTTTTTGAATTTTATGTAAATGTATGCCACTCCTGCTTGGGAACTCAGCCTGCAGTATGTTCAAAATAAAGTAAAATAAATAAATAAAGCCGTTCTGAGCTCTGAGAAACAGATTCCTGCCACACTCTTATCTCTTCACTCTTTATCGCGGTACGAAGTTGACTGTTCGATATTAAATTTTCTTGTTTCGTTTTTCAAATCAAACTCTACTTTTCGCTGGATATGTAGAAGAATAAAGTAAGCCGCCTTCCACGTAGGCGACATTTCGCTGAAGTGCTCGCCGGGAAGAATCGGACGTATGTATTGAAGCATTGAGTAACTTAGGGCTTCGCTTTTTCCTTGACGATCGCGCGCGACTAAGAAGAGGCGGAAATTGACATGGTCAACTCAAGCAGTGAATAAATCACCCGCTGTCGAAATTGAAATCTTAACGCGTGCGTTCTCAGTCGACAACGGAAATAAGCTCGAAATAAAGAGCGTAATGACGACAGCCGATGCCCAGAAAGGCCGCAGCACGCGTTCTACACGCGATACGTGTTCTTTTGTCGGTACGTTTTCTACATGGTAGCTAAATAACAGAACCAGTCTCATGAGCAAATCTGTTATCGCGTGATACGATTAGCGAACAGCACGGCGCTTAACGCATTCCGCTGTTCGAATTCTTCGTCGTCGTGCTCATATCCTGGTGGTAACAAAAACGTTCTAGTCATTCATGATTTTATCACAGACGATTCAGCATGTTTTTATTACGGCGCAGTTAGTAAAAGCACGACTACGAGAAATTCGAGCCGCGGAGCTCGTAGACACCGTTTTGTTTTTTTTTTTTTTTTTCGTCCTTGCAGGCAACATGCAGTCCCGCATACTGACCTTGCGGCGTAAGCGATGTCATGCAGAACCAGAGACATTCCTTAAGATTGAAGTCTCGCTTCTCTTCATCGTCTTTGTATTTCTCTTTGTTGTTTCGGTAGCTGTACGGGCTTAGCCGGTCGAAAAGGTACATGAGAAAGCTGCAGAAAAAGAGTATGGAGTGAAGGACTTGGGTGAGTAGCATACTTCAGCGTATTTTGAAGCAATAACCCCTTAGTGCTCATTGCTGTTACTTTTCACCTAGCTTACTCATAAAATGTTTTGCTGCAAGAATGTAAACAAGCACCTAACTTTAACGACAAGAAAATAAATTTTGCAACGCAGTGACAACAAATGCAGACATAACTGATGCCTGTATTTGGCTCATTCGATGCCAGTGAAGCCTAAGAAGCTTTCGATGGACAAATACACAGTGCAGCAGTATGTACGGGCAGATTGATAGCATGGCTGGGTAATTAGGTGCTTGCTCGTGAGGCGTAACTGACTGGAGTAAGCCTTCGCAGTGTGCTTGTGCGACTACGGGGTGGCCGTGCGGCTGTGCGGAATTGTCGTTAGTGGTGGATGACCTTGTGAAGAAGTATGCGGCGAGAATACATCCCCAGACGTTCCCCTCGAGCACGGTGAGGAACTTGAACAGCGATGACTTGACCTCGGGCTTCTTCATGAGGATCGAGATGCCCACCAAGTCGTAGTAGGGCACCGTAAAGTCGACCACTGTCTCGCGTTCGGCCATGACCGAAATTGGCCCCAGTGCGATGTCCGCGTTCTGCAAGGCATGCAGTCAGCTAAATAATTTTGTTCCTGTACGGCGTAGAAAACCGAGCACAACCCTTTCACGGTGTTCACATGACGGATAAATCTCCTGAAGAAAGCAATTTAAAAAAATGCGATGTGTAATAATTGTTTTCGGTCAGGTAGGTGCTCTCTTGCACTCCAGAAACGATCTCGAATGCAAATGGAATTCTTTGTGTTTCTGCGTATTTACGCAAAATTTGATCACGTAAAAGTCCATATCACATGTCCGATCGGTTTTACGTGAATACGCGTGTACAACGCACTAGTTTTGGGCTCACCGCAAGCTCAACGTTTTACAGTGACATGGGATAAAAGATCACACTGACAGAATGCTCTAAATTCAGCTGCCCTCCCAGAGATTCTTTCGCCGTGTGCAGACATGATTGGCGTTTACCTCACTGATTGCGCTCTACCCTACTTTGCCGTGGATGTTCCTCCCACGACTTACATGTTTCTGCCTAATAACGATCACTTGTTTGGCATTATTTCTAACGCGCATCATGCTTCGTCTCGCCAAAGAGGGTTGGGTTCCCAAAGAGGGATATACCGCCAGAAGTCAACTAAAGGAGATCAAAGTAAGGTAGATCTTCACATTACCTAAAGTAATCCTATCGGAAACGCGTCTCAGTGAAGGTAAACTACAAAAACTGGGCAGCTGGTTTGTCCGCCTACTGAAATCGCCCTAGCCAGGATGCTATATTTATTCCACATTACCTGCCATGCTAACAGCGCTAGGTTTCACCTGCGGGCTACGGATGCATTTTCGCCTCGGAATTTAACAGGCGCGAAATAAATTACGGTATACTGTTTAATTCTATAATTTTATCTTTTTCAACTATATTTGCGCAGCTAGCTCAGCGGTTGCGATTGACAGCATTACACTGACTGCACATGGGTACCTCGTGGAGCATCGATTGACATATAAGTGACTAATGAGTCCCACTCATTTCCCAGTACCTGTTTCGTAAGTTTCAAAGCGCAAGTCTTGCTATGATGGCAGTATAAGTGCCTTTACTGCTGCACACTCGCTTGCGGGCCAGGATGAGCTTCGCTTTCCTATGAAAATCTAACCTCGTTATAAATGCTTCGCCGCATGTTTAGTCTTTATGCGGAGATGCGCTCTTTACAGGCAGTATATATTGCATGTCTTGGTCGCATGCTCTTGCAAAGCGGTAACGACATGCCATAAGATTTAAAGACATTATGAACTCAGCGCAGAATATTCCAAAGATCCGGATATGCTAGTCGTTTCCGTTATGACTTTGCCTAATGGAGCTGAGATAGTCAGTACTCATGTCACTATGTTAATTCATAAAATTCGTCCTGTACCGTTTTTACTTGGGGATTGGTTTTGGCCAAATATGGTAGACTTGAGTGTGATTTGCCGATCTGTGTTTTTATGCCTTTAAAAAAAATGTGAATGTCGGCACTAGTTCAACCAAGCGGAATAATCCTGCGCCATTCGTCACTCGCGGCCAAGTAGTCAAATTTTATTAAAAAAGGCCTTATAGAAACAAGTTTAACACACGCACACGCGACCCCTGCGTAAATAAAGGGTGTCCGCCGTTACGGGCGATAGTGGTGCTGATGAACACTACCAAGGTTTGGTCGCGTACAACAGAAGTATCTCCGAAAATAGAAAACTGGATGGCTGCCGCTGCAGCTCAGTTGGGAAGAGCACCGGACACGAAATTGCGAGGTCGTGGGTTCCCACCTCCCCATCGGCTTGTGATTGGTTTACTTTAAGCCATAATAATTTTAAATATTAAATTTCCTAACAGCACACAAACTGATAAAGAGAGAGAGAGAAAGATAAAATCATACCCCTATGCTGATGCTGCCTAGAATAATGACGAAGGAACTCTTACGAGCAATAAAAGAGCAGCTACTCATTGGCTCAGCCATGCGATTACGAAAGTTAGCTATTGAACCAACACCATGTCCACTTCCACTTATTGATCAATTTAGTTTCGTCTTACTATTGTTAGCCAGTCTGGTTTGCTTAGTTCGCAAAGCGACCGGCCTGGAGAAGTTGTTGTCCCGGGGTCCAGCGTCGCGGACCGGACCGAATTTTTATATAACTATCAAGTTTAAACAAAACCGCCATATTTTTTCTTGGTGTATAGTCTGATGGCTACACTTGGAAGGATGCTGATGAGTAGCTACCCACATATGAGAACTCTAGTTCAACTTGAGGGATGGCTGAAAACATTCGACTTTTCTTAATGTGCCCGTGGATTGTCATTTCCCCTTATTCTGCCTAGGATTCAGCGGAAACAAATCATCGATATCTCACCTTATCTACGAGCTCCCGGATCATTCCGTTCCACTGCTTGGTTGTAGTGTTGATTGAGCCGAACATCTTGTCTTGAACTTCGTAGATCGTGTACTCGAACTTCAGTATCTTCTTAATTTCATCGATAAGATCAATGCAGTAGCCTTCGAACTGCTCCTCTCCGCCGCTCGTATTCTTCTTGACGATGAACGGGGGTTGCTGGACGCAGCGGTGGGGTGACATGCATGAATAGAACGCATTCGTTGCGTATATTCCGCGCAGCACTCACTAACTGTAGCCTGGCTGCTGGTAGAACAGTCGAGTTAACTGGCGCATAACTTTCTCAATTGATCAGTTAGGTGGCAAGTACGATAAGACGAGAGGTGACACATCGCAACCCACGCGAACTCTCAAAATCATCATCAGCCTCTGGTGGTGGTGGTGGTTATGATTATACTAATTGTTCGTGTCTGCTGAGTTACGTTGCTTACAACTGTAAAGGAGGAGGATGATGCCGAAAATACTACGTTGATTCTCAATGAAGCGAGAAAGAATTATGGGATTCATCGGTGACTAATTTGCATAGCTGAACGGAGACGCAAGGGCTAAGCCCGCTATGGCTCGTTGGGAATACGGGCCGTGTTATGCACTCCGATATTTATAAACACGCGCCGCTGTTACTGTGGTGACTGAGTACGTTGTCTAGAAAGAACATTTTGGCTATTATGCAAGTGACTGTATTTGAAAATTTAATTACCACAGCGGTGGCCTGGAGGTATGCGCATCAGCCTCAAATGCGCGAGTACCACCGGTGATCCAATGGATGCGCCCCCCCCCCCCCCCCCTCGTCTCCTGGTAAAGTTCGGCTTGCCTGGGGCGAAATGCTTGGGAGATGGGTCTTTGAGACCACCTTGGGTAGAATAAACTCTAGCTTGTTCTACGACATTTTTTGGCTAGAGATGTGTCATAAAAATTCAACATAATCCCCACTATTAACAGTAAAGCAAGTTTGTCCTGGCGTCACAAACACAGAAAGGGCGAGAGCGGGATGCCGCTTGCATTGCAGACAAAATAACCGCTTTTTATCCGCTTCAGGCGTCTTGCATACTTTCTTCTTCTTTTTTTTTTCAGTCGATTAAGGTATACTCACCACAATAATAGCGTATATATTTAACTATAATAGAAAGATTTAACTTGCCGGAGACGTACTGACGCAGACGCATACCAGTATACCGTACGCCTCCCACGCAGACGCAGTGACAGTGACTGCACTCACTCCTGTCAATGCACGTGCGCAGGAGAGATCCGGCAAACCGTTATACGTCTACGTCAGTGCGTCTCCGGCAAGCTAAATCTCTCTAATAAGTGTCGTTACGTCACTACACGCCACGTCATTAGTGGTGAACGTCGTAGCGTCGTAACGGAGAGCGCAGAACTGCATATCCGACCTTGGCACTGACCACCTTCTGAAGGATTGCAAAACAAAACTATGCCACGGGGAGAGAACGAGAAAGAGGGTAGAGGGGCAGTAAGGAGAGTATGAGAATCAAGCTCCCCTTGACCATGTTTGCGATGGACCAAGTCCCGACGTGTCGTGTCTAAACATCGCCTATCTTTCGTATGATTGAAGAGTCGAAAAGGAGATGAAAAATGCAGCCCCTTGCACAGTGTATCCCACCTGCTTAACCTACCACTTTGTATACAAGAGACACATGCCAGGGCAGAATTTTGATATGGTGGGAGGTTTCTTTTGGCGCCGAGGGCCGAAATGTGGCGCCACAAAAAATAATCACTCGCTTGGATGCCCCGCTGGATTTCCCGTCTTGGGGACGGGATAGCCAGCGTGGATGGCCAGGTGTACTGGCTGGTTTATCTCGCTACCATAGATATTAAGGGAAGATTTTGGTTGCTTTGTGTGGTTCTTTATTGTATCTATATGGCAAACAGAACTTTATTGCGTGGGAAAAGAAAGTAACCCTTGCTTTCACGGTCACGAGCTGCGTAGTGCAGGCAACCACATGCGCTCGTTTAAAGCGACACAACAATGAAACATGGCTACGATTCGAAACATAATGTTCAGATATCAATTAAATCACCCTCAAGTGTTTTTGATTGCGTCAATAAGAGAAACTTAGTTGGCATGGTGTGCGATCGCGCACACACCGGCTAAATGTTACGGTCGCGACGGGGGCAATTGTCAAGAAGTTAAAGTTCCGCGGTTGCATACGTGGCCGTATTTCGATATTAAAATTGCTTCGCGGTGTCCTGTTGGTCAGTCGTGCTGACGCCGCGAAAGTATATGTATGCCTGCTTTTTAAACTGGTTGGCCTATTTTTTTTTTCTCAGTGTGTTTGTACGTCAAATAGAAAACGGCTCGCGATTTGCAGCATTGCTATAGCTGTGTCGCCCCCGGGCTACGATTCCACAGTGAATGTCGTGTAGAAATCGTTAATACGGCGTTCCTCTATCTAGGCAAGTGCGATTGGCCACAATGTTACCGCGTGTAAGAAGGAAAGCGCTGTGGGATTGCGAGGATTACCGACGTCCTGCGGTGTGTTTGAACGGGTTCAAGGGAACTCGCAAACAACGTTTTGCGGTGTTATTTTAGCGTCACTTCTACGAAGTCTTCTCTGGACCAGTTCTACTTACAACAATAGTGGTCACCCGAAACACTGTGACCGCAGCGTATTTTTTTAGATCTTCTCCCGATGGTAGCGAAAGCACACCTTCGGGGTCCTTGTACGTCCAGTTCGCGACCTGGAACGGAAAGACGTTGAAGACGAATTCGCTGCATACTCAACTGAGCATGTCTTATTTCCTGCTTCCAGGAAACGATACAATGCACTGGCGAGGAAAAGAACTAAATTTTTTCACTCCTGTTCATCATTTCTCTCCTGTTGCAATGAAACCTTTCACAAATCTCCAGTGACACAACACGAAAAGATGCACTATAGGGGATAGAAGACGAGTTGCATTTTTCAAGAGCTTCTTTAACAACTTACTTCAAAACTGCCATTTTTTTTGCATTGGCCATGAGATAACAAATGTTAGAAGCGCCTTCAAGCAAATTGAACTTATTTGGAGCAACTGTTTACGACCGGCATGCTTTACCCACGTGAGGTTTCATAAGAAAAAAGATATAGGCGTTTCATTTGAACCGCACAGTCCTACCTTCGTCATGGCTGTCTTTCCTGACCTCCGGATGCCGACTCGGTTTACGGCCATCCGTATCTCCTGATAGCCGTTCTCCTTCTCCCGTATCACCACGGGCCCGAACGGCCCATCGTACTCCATCTGCAAAAAGACGGGCACACATGTGTTATCAAGTTGCTTTTTTTCTCACTACCTCTGCAATGTCTGCTACAGTTCGTAATTTTACGTCTGTTTGACGACAGCAGACAGGAAGAGCGTCAAAAGTTTCGACAGGGGACAAGTTTAGGCTTGATACTTGGCACTGAGAGGGGCGATAGCAAGTGATTTTGATTAGATGTGCACGGTCAGCTAATGATGACAGTACCATATTCCCTGTAGGCAAACAAGTATAAAATGAGACTTGTTCGGAGAATTCTTAACACGCTGTTTCCATTTGGACCAGTACGTTGTTAACAGTTGTCGCTTGAACACCTGACCAAACGCCTCGCAGAGAGGTGCTCGATCCCGAACCTTTTAAGGGACGACCTACGTGTAAAACCTACGTGTATGTCACAGCGCATGAAATGGGACAGGGTGTTAAAACGAAACACTGTTCCCGAAAGTGCGAACCGTCGTACAGGCAATGCTACTACTCAGTTATAGCCGTAACCACTTCCTGGCACAGATGAGCGGAGACTGGAATAGCGCATTTCATTGGCATGCTGCTTTAAAAAAAAATATAATGCGCGCAGCTCGTTTGTTAGTATAACTTGTGTCCGCGACGCTCTAGCACGGACATTTTCAAGAAAGTAAACCTAGTATGAGCTTAACGATTCCGCTTCTTTTCTTAAATATAACCCCACCCAGGCGCTTTAGAACGCGTGTTCTCGCGGTCATCAAATAACCTTATGGCACTCTATTAGCGACGCTTAAAATATGAATAGACGGACAATAAACTTTGTGAGAAATACACTGCACCGAGCAATGACGAACACTTCACGCTCAGACGGATCTGGCCTACACGGACATGTTGTAGTCGCAAGCGTCGGTATCGACAACTCGCTCTTTATACATTTTTGCTACAGACATCAAACAGGATAGTTAAGCGGGCGAGTTGGTGATACATCATCCAAAAAACAGCGCGAACAAACGGTGTTCCTGTGGTTTCTTCCTTTCGTTCCCGTTTGTTCGCGCTGTTTTTTGCATGGAAGACATCAAAAAAGACTGAAAAAAAAAAAAACACGGCACATTGACTGGACACATTTGCAGGCGCTTGCGATGATGATGCAACACAGAAATGACAAGGTAGGAGATAAATAGTCGTCGCATGGCCGCATGAGCATATACAGCGCAATAAAGCCGAATCAGGATGTCACAGCCACCATGGCGGCTTCTCCCCCTTTTGTAGCTACGCATCGTGTGCGCTGCACATGGCGATAGCCATGAGTCAATGTTTGAAAAGGTGTATAAGCTAACATTACTGACACTGCAGCAGTTCATCTTCGGTGATGTTATTCTGTATTATAGACAATTCCATGCGGCCGGCCGGTCAGTTCTCGTGAGCCTAACCTCTAACGCTGCCCCAGAGCTGCTGCCTGTGTGTGAGGGGTCCAATTCTGTACCCCCTTCGTGTGGACATTTTTTGTAACCCTCACTTCATTTCAGAGCTTGTCCTCGGGCGTCTTCATTTATTTCGATGCACTCGGTGCGTTTTTAATTATTATGCAGCTGTTGAAGAGCATCACGGTCCCATCGCACTGGTTCAGCTTGGCATCATGCTCTTTTCATTTAATTTTGCCTTGTCTTGTCACTGTTCTGCGTCTCGTGCGATACTACTTGCCATGAATTTGCTTTCCCGATAATAACTATGAACTGATTCATTCACTCCGTAATTAGTTAACGGCCAGATATCTATGTGGCAAGAAAAGTGCAGAAACAATAGTCATAATTACAAACCAGTTCAGTGTGCCACAGAACACGCAGGATTTGCCGGTTAGAAAACGTGCGCAGTTATCAAACTTAACAGCCAGGTTCAAAATGAGAAGGAGCAACGCGAATCCGTGTTGCGCACGATGCAGCTCACCTGCATGAGCGTTGTTCTGAGCGTGACATTTCGGCGCTCCATGAGCATGGCACTGGTGAGGTTCATGTTGGAGCACGACGGGTACTCGAGGCCTACGGGCAGCTTCCTGCTGGCCCTCTCCTCCGCCGCGGCTCTGATGATCATCCTTGTAACGTCAATATAAAAGGACGCGTCCATCTGCTCCCTGTGTTTGTCGAAATCCTTGTCCTTCTTGGCCTCTGCTAGCTTATCGGGGCTGGCTGCTTCGGGCGTGGCCATGATGAACGTCACGTTGCTGCATTCCGAGCACTTTGGTGTGTAGTTCTCCTACCGGAAAGACGAGAATGAGAGAGAAGCGTGCGCAGTGCCGCTGCTCGTTTTATTCGCCTCCTCATACTGCCACGCATATATATGACTCACATGGAGGCACATGTTTAGTGCCGACAGACGGAACCGTAATGCCCTGCTGATCATTCGAAGGCAAAATGCAAGAACTGCCGAAAATCGTCGCGGTTCTATGTTTACTCGCCGGGCGAAATGCATTTTCATTTTCTGTGTGTGTGCGCGCGCTTCTAGTTCCCGCAACTGTTTAAAAACACGACTATGGAAGCCCCCCTGAGCACGGCATACGCAAAGAAAGCAAACAAAGAAGTGAAGTGCACTGATAAAAGGCACAGGAAAAATGCAGCTTCTCCCAGGAGTTCACTTAGTAGGTATCGTTTTAATCTCGAGTCCTCTGCCAATGATTTCCAATCGATCCTGTTCCAACTGTCGCCACCCTATCAACAATTTTCATCTCCAGTGTGACTCTCTCACACCCTGCTTATGCTTGCTTTCTGTTGAGGTTGCACTAAGGAGACAATCTGTTGTCTGTTGTCTCCATTAAATGATCCACCCACATCTTGTTTCTCTTTCGCATTTAGCTACTATGTCACCGATCGTTACCCCTTCGCTTGCTGCCCTGTCTTGCATTCAGTTTGAAGCCCTTGCGTTGACCGTCGCAAGTTCCAGCCTCATCAATGAGCACAGTCAGAGTACAAAGCTAATGTACTTTCTTTTTGGTCTACATTGCCAAGTTGTGTGATTCTTGATTGAGAGCGCCGTTGCCAAATGCACTTCGCCATTCCTATTCTCCGCTTATTGCTCTCTCCTAGTCTGTATCTGTGGTCACAGTTTGACCACTTTCAATACATATCGCCAACTATTCCCTCCCACGTCTTCAGAATGTTGCTTAGGCTTTCTTCATAATAATTTATAAGCTTACCGTCGTGCTTTCACCGCTCAGATCCTAACTAAGGGACAGCATAATTGAGCAGAAACTGATTAACTTGAAGAAAAAGGTGATGAATCCTCTTACCCTGGAGATCAGGAACCAGGCGAACTGCCAATTGTTCCACTTGTTTCTATGGGCCTGTCACAAAAACACGAACCAGAAATCAATAACGAACAAAGCGAACCCTGAACCTCGTCCAACTGGAAAATAGCCTTTAAAAACATGCACCGGAATTACTGGTGTGTACCTGATGTAACTGCATGCTGAGTGTCACAGACAATTCACAAAATTCGAAATGTTTTACTTGAGGGCGCTGCCTGTTCTTAAAGCTGTTATTTTTAAAGCTAAGACACGAGCCATATTTCGACCACTGTGCACAGTGGCACAAGCGTATATAGGTTCGTGGCGAATAGCAGTTCTATGTCAACTGCGGGGTTGTAGCTATGTTTGGTTTCCTTCGATATGTTACACAAGACTGCTTCTACAAGGCAATAAACATCACCTGACTGGTCAAAATAATTAAAATATTGTTTTTGTATCTGTGTCTAGCACGTTGGTTAAGGACGGCCACAGAAATGTCAAAATGATATATATATAATTTTTTCTAATATTCTGGTGTGGTGGAAAATATATTACCCGTGCCAGAGTCAGATAAGGAATCAAGTGGGTGCACTGAAAAACAAACTGTTCTTTTGCGCCGACTGCAATTTGTTCTTTGCGTCAAAATGTATAATGTCGTGTCTCATCATAGCCGAGCTCGTCTGTTTGAAACAACGACTTTGCGCTTAATACATAGTGACTGACTTGTTGGTTCATCATTCTGAGGACTACAGCGCAGTAGCAACACGGACAGAACAAGAAAGACGCACGCAAAAACGGGCGCTGACTAACAACATCGTTTTCATTGTCTTCAACTGACTTGTATAGACAGCAGCTGTATGACAACACGAGGGGAAAGTAGAAAGAAAAGGAAACGAAGTAGTGACATGATTATCTCGTCGCTACTACCCATTACCTCCAATCATTATCGTGCTCACTGGAGCACAGAAACAGCAGCTCTTTCTTGCTTAGGTGTACAGACGGCACGCTTACACATTTATCGGGGAGCCTTGATACGGCCTGAGCCTCCGCTATCAACCTTGTAGTTGTGTCCCGACACTTGCGCAGAACAGCAGTTTTTTCAAAGTCAGGTAAACAGTCCTTAAACAATTAATACAATAATTAATACAATTATTTTTATGTTGTTAGTCAGGTCCCGTGTTTGCGTCCGTCTCTCTTGTTCTGTCCGTGTTGCTACTACGCTGTACTCCTGAGAATGACTTGGCGCTATATAAAATTAAATTTATCAGCACTGCAATTTTTTTTTAATTCGCAGCAGACCTAGCATCGAATCTCCAAAGCTTTCGATGCGTCAGACAGCCCTGCCTCCGTCTTTTCTGATGTGCCCTTGGTTGTCATGATAAGCCAGCGCACTGCCGCCGGCCAGCTGCGAGCTCATCTAAAGTACAATTACGCGCTAATTGTGCTTAAGTGGGATTAAAACATAGAAAAAATTGCTTATATTTAGACAGAACTGGTAGCACAATTGTATAGGCCCCTATTCCTTGCAAGTACGTCATATGTTGGCTTCCGTTAGCCCTTGGCGTCCAAAAAAAAAAAAAAAAAAGGACCAGGCTTTTTTTTGTTTTTTTTTTTTTTGTTTTTTTTTGTCCTTGTAGGATGTTGTAAAGATTTGGACGAAAGATTCAGTTTATTTGTTTAGCATTCTTCTTTAACGAAAAAAAACTTTTCAACAAGCTGTCGTTGATTTCGGGCACATATACATAAATATGAGTCATTTGTAAGCGCCCTTAATTATGGTTGTATTGACGAACAGCGAAGCCCCCTTGCAGTTTTTGCTACCCAAGTCATTACATAAGTGTTACCGCACTGGCATTTTCCAAGCCACGATGTCATGTGTGTGCATCGCATCAGGGGCTCTCACCAGCTTCAAGGCGCTATTGAGCGTCTCTGCCTGACCGAGGATGAAGAAGTTGGACACGTCCGTCGAGTGGATGAGTTCTGCTTTCCTCTTGAAATCATCCTCGCTGCCGTTTACCTCCCGCATGATGTGACGCGTCGGTATGTTCTCCAGGAGCCGGGCGTACTTGTGGTCGATGACTAGCGCGAGAGAAGCAGAAAAATAGCACTATTCAGGACAGCTTTGAACGGATCGATACAAAGTCTACTACATGTGACACCGTCTTATCTTATCTACCCTATCAGAACACGTGACATTCAAATTAAGCCGACGATGAGAAATGGAGAAAACATATTCATAAAAAACTGAGAACGCACTGGTCAGCCCCTATGAGAAATGAATGCGAGAACGAGCGAAGATCTCTCTGCGTGACACCTTATCGTGAAACACCTTCACCACGCGTTAACTTTTTACGACACTCATCAGCTTTTTTGACCGTCGCGCAGTTGCCGCGGTGCCAAACGCGAAGAAACCACATACACATCCGTCATTCTCGTAATATCCAGTCCTTTTCCAACCTCATCTTTTTCCTTAGCAGCTGTTGAGCACATGCGCCTCCGTTATGTAGCGATAGTGCGCTCGCTACTCCACACAGGAGACCCAAGTGCGATCCTTATATTCTTTCCACTAGTTAGTAGATTTTCTTTATCGCGCAATTAATTCAGCTGAATTTCTCTTATGTTCATTGAACGTTTGTAGTGACGACAAACCTGCACATTACCGGTAAAATCAAGATTAAATCTGATTCGCTGTGCGGTACTGACGTCACAGACTTGTTCGGCCAATTCGCCTCTTTCTCATAGAATGGGAATACTCGTGCTAAACAGGGGTGAGAATGCTCTAGTGTAGAGCTCCGACACTCACACGTGGGTGACTGCACATTTTATGAGAAATATATCAGTGTGCAGAAGAATTAGAGGGACGCTCAAACTTCGCCTTAAGACGTGAGAACGCTTTTAACGCCGCCTTTTAATTCCGTCCATTTTAATATATTTTGTTTAAATTAATTTTGGAGGAGGGAAGGCGCATTATCTGTCTCACTTCTGGCTGGACATCTACACTTACAATGAACGACATACTATCTAAGGTACATATGTCGTTGGTTAAAATCCTTGGCGCAAAGTAGCTTCTAACGTGACTACTAGGTAAGTCCTAAGTGTGAAACGAAATACTATGGCAAAACCCTGAACGCTGCACAAAAAACGGTTCCGTCACAACTTTGCTACGAGATCAAGCGTATATATATTTTTTATTATTTTTTTTTTCGAAACGTTTCTCGACCCGTGTTTTAAGCGATATCTCAATTTTGGAGTACGGCAATGGCTTTTCGACCGAACGAACCCAATACGCGCGTGAGAGAATGGTATATGTCATTAAGCGTTGCCAGAAGCAGTGGCTGCCTTCTTCCTTCTCTAAGCTTGTGTGTATAGACTGCTTCTATAGACTGCTGCTCTGCTGTACAGACTGCTGCTTGCGCGTATATTCTTCGTCAGTTTGACATACAGTACCATCACTACCGTCCAATGTGCTGAAATGGGGCATGTTTTGTGCTCGATTTCTTGATGGCACGTAGTGTGACTCACTGACGCTGGTATCGTAAATGATGCCGGCCGTGTTGAGGTCCATTTGTTTGCACAGATCTCGGATCACCTGCGTGTAGATGTCCCCCGGCGGCGTGATGTGCACGAGGTACTCGCGCTCGAGCGGCGTCAGGCGGTCCCAGCCACTGAGCGTGTAGTCGTTGTGCACGCCGTACGTGAGGCTCAGCGTGGGCAGCCCCATGCGGCGCGCCGTGTCGCGCACCGCCGTCGACAGCTTGTCCACCGTGCTGCCGGGGGTGCGCACCGCGTCGATGAGCACATCAGGCCGCGGGTCGGCGAAGATGGCGTTGCACACTGCGGTAGCCACGCGTGCATATATTAGCATTTGCCAGACATAGTCACGACACCGGTGTATAACCGTATAACCAGCAAACGCGGACAGTGGTGTACGAGGCACCACGAGGCAACTTCAGCCGAATTATGCTCGACAACAACATATTGTTAAACAAACTTGGAAGCAAAAATTCGCGCCTGATGATCCAGATAGATGTGGTCACGTGTACGTATGGTACAGAAAAATTATAAACTGTTTTGACCAAGGTGACCCAAAATACTCCCTTCAAAGCGTAGCATTGCAGAAAAGACAATCCACCTTCTGTTTAATGCGGGTGTCTCGCATGGCAGCATATTTGAGCGGCTACTCTTTATACATTAACGACATTGTCGCGATCAGCCCACACTTGAAATTCGTCAAATATGCCGTTTACACTACCCTGTTTATCAATGCATGCACTAACGAACTAATCCTGTGCATTGGTAACTTCACATCAAAGAATTGCACGACTGGAGCGTAACTAATTCTTTAGTGATCATGTACAAAAAACAAGAAAAACAATCATTTTAACTAAAAGCGCAGTAGCACGCGTGTCGTTTTCACCCCGCCACGGCGGCGCATTGGTTACGGCGCTCGACTACTATTCCCAAGGTGGCAGGATCGAATCCCGACCGCGGCGGCCGCTTTTCGATGGAGGTGAAAAGCAAGGAACTTTGTGTGGTATCAGTGCACGTTAAAGAACCCCGGGTAGTGTAAATTTCCGGAGCCCTCCACTGCGGCGTTTCTCATAGCCTGAGTCGTTTTGGAACTTGGAACACTTGTGATGATCATTCTTGGCCGTCTGCTCTTCTTCCGACCGTCATAGGATGCGGCGCCGCTGCCGCCGTCACTGATATCTGTAACAGCGGCTCCATTCCTGTCAAAGCAGCCACTTACTAACTTTTTGTCACTTACAGCGTCCAGATATGGTGCTTAATAAACTGGACTTGAGCTTGCTGTATATCTTGTGCTCAAGTCATTCGGTCAAATTTCTAAAATATGTATGCTCAGGGGCTGTTAAGAAACAGGGGCATAAAATATCTAAGCAACCTAGATTGTCTCGTTATCACGTAAAACAAGGCTCTGAAGATGTAAGAATCATGGACGAACGCCTCTTTCTACGTCTTATAGACGTTCCTTTCGCATTATCGTACAAAGTGCAGTAAGTTGTAGTTCGTAGCATATGCGCCATCATGATTATACAAATCAGGACGCACTTGTACAGAACACAAAGCAAACGGAGGGAGACACTACCAGCGCTGCAGCGGCAGCAACGGCACATCATATAATGACGCCCGAGAAAAGTGCAGTCGGCCGAGAAAGTGAACAAAAGTGGCAATAATAGAGTGGAACGTTGAGCTAGTTGGTCGAATATCTTGCAAAAAGGCAGCAGAACAGGCAACAAAACAGAAGAAGCACACACAGACACAAGAACAATGCTGCACTGGCAACTATATTAACCTGGACGAGCGAACCTTCTCCCTTCACTTTACCTCTGCAGCTAACTTCTTCCTCAACTTTAACGTCCTGCCGATAAGCGTAAAAAAATATATTTCCTTTTTCAACAGTACCACCGAAGGTGTGCTAACGCATTGGTCACCCGAGTTCCTGATTGCACATGCTCCTAAAATTTCTCTTGTCAACCTGTCCTTATTCCTTCTCAAAACCTGCACATTGTGAAGGTCAGCTGGGCATTTTTGGCCTTTGCAGTGCGCCGCTAGGGTAGTGCTCGACTTCTCCGATATTGCCGCAGCGTGGGCTCTAATTTTGTCGTTAATATATTTCCCTGTTTGTCCAATGTATTGCTTCCCACAATGCAAGGGAATCTGATAGACAATGCCCTGGATACAATAAGAATACTTTGTCCGGTGTTTGGTGCCGTAAAAACAATCCGGATGCCGTTTCTGTGTCGGATCTTCATCCAATTATGGGTTAATCCATGAATGTATGGTACCACTGACCACTTATTCCTATGTAATGTCTTCTTTTGCTCTCCTCCGCTTGTTAGGTAGCACAAGGTTTCCTGCTATGCTGCACAGCAAATACTCTGGGAACCCTGCCTCCAGAAGCCTCTCAGTCTGGCGTAAAAAGCTTTCTCTGATACGGTGGTGGCAGGACTTGTTAAGATCCGACGTCAACGCAGCCCTCGCAACGCCTCTTTTTACTGTTTTTTTAATGCTGGTATGTATATGGAACGAACTCCTCATTCGCCCTAGGCTGGTAACTCCAACTTAAGTGCTCTGGTGAGAATCCAAGGCTCAAATCTTGGAAACGCAAAACGCCATCCTTCGGAAGCTCCCAGGTGAATCTTAGATCAGGGAAGCTTTCTTCAAATGCACCCAAGGAATCATTCACATGCAGTCAAGTGCATGTGCATGATTCCTTTAGAATAAAACAAATATGAGGAGTTAATATCTAAAATCAAGGGATATCAAAAGAAAAGACTATCTGGATTTTCCGACAAAGGCTTTGTAAAGATTGTTCGATATGTTGACGACTTCTTGGTGCTCTATGATCTAAAGGAGGAAAACGCGACAGAACAACTAAGAGACATAGCACTGGGTGCGTTTGAAGAAAGCAAGGCCCGCCATGTGGAAAGATGGCCACAGAAAATGAGGAACAGGACAAAAAATATATTCGGATTGACACCATATTTCTCAGAAAGGTTCCTGCAAACAAAGGAAAATAATAAAGCTGAAAATAAACTTCGGTCAATTTCGCTCCGTTGGAACGAAACCCAGGAAAGCTGAACAAAGGTGGATCTAGTGAATGCAACAGTTAGTAACGGTGACGCTAGGCGACAGTGCCTTTATGACAATTTTCCTTTCCATCGGCCAGAACAGTGCGTCGAAACTACACTAGTAAGAAAATCTTTTTCTGAGCGACACAGTATATATTATGCAGAATGGGCCATAAATTATTTCGCATTCACGGCACGTAAGGAGTTTTAAGTGTCATCTGTGACATCTGAGAATTCAAGAATGTTGTTAAAAATATACCACTTCGTCATTTTTCTAAGTATAACCGCGTTCTCGAGAATTAAAAATAGCTCTTCTGCTTCCTTAGATTTCGATTATCTACAAACAATGTTACAGCAGGCAAAACTAAATACGCCAAAGTGAAAACAAAACTGAATACGCCGAAATAAAAAAATATATATATAGTCAATCTGCAGAAAAGATAACTTGAACCATGAACACTTGTTTATTGCACCTTGAGGTGGTTTAGGTGCAAATACAAATGTAGGCATGTTTAGAAAAAACAATTGTTACTTTATTTTCTGAAATTTTGATCAAGATAATTCTTGTTTAAAGCAAGAAAAAAAAATCATTAGTTAAGCTCTGAGGCCTCAAGTTGCATTGTCTCGTAACTGTTCTTCTACGGAAAGCACGACACCTGACATGAGAGCCGTAATCAGATAACCAATTCATTTTGCTGTCGCTGGCAGTGCTGTATCTTTAGGGCTGGAACTAAAGCGACCGCAGGCATCGCATGACAGAAGGCTGGTGGCATCACGTGATATAAATCTGCCCCTAATGAAGAAACGTAAGAAGCAAGGTTGTATTCGCTTTCGAGTTTCCAACGGTGGATCGATTTTAGCTCTACACAGGCAAGAGAAGAAAAACTAGGGCATTCAAAGTCCTGTCTCGAGTGGGCCACGAGAAGGGGACGACCAGCTAGCATGGAAGACTGAGATATGTCTCTAAGCATCCGTGCCATAAGCCTGCCTATGGCTTGGCTTACTAATGTCTAGCTTTAGCACGCATTGCATCACGCATTGTATCAGCAAATTCCTTGTACTCGACAGACAACAAGCTAAATGGTTCGCAGCTTTTCAGGTCATTGATATCGTATTTCTTATTACGTATGTTGGCACTCTTGCCTGTATCAGTTGCCTTCGGAACTTTGAGGTCAACAGACAATGTGTCTGTTGTTCTGAGTGATAACTTTCTCAGTCCTGGTGACGGAAATTAGAGGAACAGCTCCCCGGTGTGTTCGACTTCTCTGCCATTCAGTGAAACATTTTACTGTTAACTATCTTGTCCTTATTGTCAATGATATCCCCTTGTTTAGCTATTACTGCGTCCTCGCGGTATGCAACCTTGCAAAATGTCACCCAACCATCCTTACTGCATCAAGCATGCAATTCATTGAGCCTTGTTCTTCAAGAATAGAAAACTTTTGTAATTTCACTACAGCTGTGAGCTGAAGGTTGGCAGAAAAAGTTGTCATATGGACGTTGTCATTTATGCATATGCAAAACAAAACTCGAATTCAGCATCACGGACCGGGAAAATTTCGAAATAATCATTTTTTTTACTGCTTAGGTTTTCTGTGCCATCAGCATTACGCAAAGAGTTTTGACCTATACACGTGCTCGAGGCGAAGACGAATGGCGTGCAAAAAAAAAAAATTCTCAAAAATCGAAGATGGAAAGTCTCGTACCGTCGGCAACGGTAGCTTCATCCGGATCCAGCTCGACCAGGGCGTAAGTGACGGTCGCATCGGTAGCTTTTTTGAGCGTCTCGGTGATGAAGATCTTGGCCACATCGTTCTTCTTCTCCACCACAACAACTGCAAACGAAGAGGAATCGGTTATAGCGATGTTCATGCAATGCTGCTTGTCGGCTCCACTCCGTTTGGAGTGGGTCCTGACGTCACCCGAGTGAAATTGACCTCGAAAATTAACGCCAAAGCGACGGAGTGTTATTCCTTTCTGTATCTACCCAGCTTTTGCAATGGCGAAAGCTATCGGCATGCGATACACACACACCGACTACGCTAACGTAGCAAAAATCCTGGCAAGTGCCGAAAAACAGAAGAAAAAATATTTTGAAATAAAAAATCTGTCTTTCGAACCACATTCCACACTATCCGGTCGCGCAGCGGATATTCTTATGCAGGTATAAGTATTCAGTCACACAGGGCTCTGAACAAGGGCTCTTAAAAGTTCATCCAGTAAGGATGAATTGCCTTGCAACACCAAAAGGCGCTAAATTCATTCTCTCTTGTGACGGCTCAAAGGCTTGCATCTTTCGGAACAGAGTCCATGGAGAGACTGAACTTTGTCAAGGCCTGGCGGTTACGGTGACGTCAAAGTCACCGCATGATGAAGACTGGAAGAGTACGGTGAAAACCTGCGCATACATTTATTCTACTTTTAGTAGCCTAATCCGACGTGCGCTATAGAAGCTATGTTTAGACCCCCCCATTGTGACGGCCCCCCCATTGTGACATGTAGTGCGAAGAGAGGATAACCGATGGTCGCTTAGGGTAACAAACTGGATTCCAAGGGAAGGAAAGCGTAGCAGGGGACGGCAGAAAATTAGGTGGGCGGATGAGATTAAGAAGTTCGCAGGGGTCAAGTGGATGCAGCTAGCATAGAACTGGGTGAACCGGGTTAAGTATTGGGTATAGTCAGGCTGATGATGATGATTGTGACGGCCATAACGGCACTCGCAACGCATCCATAGAAATAAAAAATTATGGTGGACACTTAATCTCCGCATTTAAGGGTAGGACTCCATAGCGACCATCCAATATCAGCAAAGCCGTGTGAACTTGCCTGCGTCGTAGCCTATGTGTCGTATGCCTGACTCGGCACCAAAGATCGCTGGAAGGTTGACTCTTTCAAGGCGAAAGCGCAAGCTGTGCGCGGGACCTGTGTCACTTGTCGATCATCCTGATGACGTCATCAGGAAAATGAAAATCTTGTTTTCACCGGGAATCGAACCTCCATCCCTTGGATCCCCAGCCGAGCTCAGGGGGCGTCCCCATGCAGTACATCACGGTTTGACACGCAATGGCACGAGTCTTGCTTTTTTGATCACGATAGCACCTTGTATGCTTAAGTGCAACAAAGTTACGATTTCACTTTTCTGCAGGCATTAAGGATATAGACTCATTTGTGCGGAGCTGCACTTGCCGACTTTCACAAGTTCGACAAGGAGCAGCAAATCACCTCCTGCCCCTGACCCTCCCCTTTTCCGCCAAAATACGCTTGTTAAGTTAACCCACTGCAACGATTCGTTGGAATAGTCCGCTGAACGTTATATTAGCCCAGCGGCCCAACTCTAAATTTGCATGTTAAGACATCCGGGATAAGCCCAGTTTTTTCAAGCAGCATGAGAGCGCCCCATATGAATAGGATCACGAGTACCCATCTTTTGTAACAGATTCGCGCTCATCCATTATGACTCTCTGCCCCTGCACCGAGCTCCAGCAAGTGTAGGTAAAGCAGGTAGAGAAACCTGCATCTCGCCGGCCTCTCAACTGTTTATCTCATAAAGTTCTCTATACTTGATTTCTTCTGCTGACACATTATTCCTTTGTTAGAGAACGCATGCCGTGCCAGTGTTCAAAAAATATTTTTGACCTGGCGCTGAGTGTGGCATGTCGTCTACCCTTCGCTGATCGCTGCTCTTGACGCTCTAAACGAGACAACAGACGCGATCACTGTTACAAATTCAGCTCAATCGCCACTAGCAACTTCGTCCGACTCGCTCCATCCACACTGCGATAGCCGCAACATACATGATTTGCGCTTTGTAGGAACGTGCGAATATTCGAAATTTTCTAATAGCAAATTTAATATCCTCCTCTTTGATTCGCTTAACGAACAGTGCGTTTTCAAAACTATTCGAAATGAATCGAATATATACTCAAAATTTCGAATACTTTAAAAATGATTTACGCGTAGTTCGAACCAGGCTTGGCGTATTTTTTGTTTTGTTTTTTGTTTCAGAAACTAAGCCAGCTCCGACTCCACACAGCATGCTACCGCGATCAGGCCGCGTAGGACGGAGGATTCAGCCCCGTGGCACGGTCCATTCAAGTGGCGGAGTTCATAATGTTCATGCATATGTTCTTCAGGGTTGAACGATGCGCCAGTGCTCAGGTGGGTTTAGCAAACCCTACCTTGGTGCCCGATATCGCAATCCATAACTTATGCGTATCTCTTCTATTGTGGTATGTGGCGCTGGGTTATTCGTTGCCAGCAGAAAAAGGTAATTTTCTAAAGCATGCGACATGACGGCTATAGAGTTAATATGTGGACTTCGTGTTGCGTACCCAATTGTGGGTATTAGTGTTGCGTCTTTTTAAAGCGGTAGTTATAGTTCAGTAAGTTGTATCGCTGTACTCCAGCGCCAACGCTAGCGTCTGGCTGTGTCACATGATGATTTGTTTCGTACAAATATTCGCACAAGTGCCGAATAATTCTAAATATATTTTATTCGTCTCCGGTATGATTTGGGAAAAGTACTATTCGCACACCCTAGCTGCTTCCGATCAGTTGTGCGAAGGCACCGTGGCACGTTGTCATGCCAACTGGCGCGCACAGAAGAAAAATCTTAGGTCTGCAGCAATTTTGTTTAACATCCGATGTTGCGCATAAAAGGCTATTGAAAGCGCGAAGGCAGCAGCGGTATAGCCTAAAGAATTTTATTTTAGCTCGGCGCATTTCAATGATAAGTTTGCAACCACCCAAAAACTCAATAACCTCAAAATATTTGTAGTGAGCACGAAAAACGACAAACGGAGGAGAGATAAGACATCAACTCGCTCAAAAATTGATTGTTTTTTATTTCTACGCCAATAATTACAAGGCAGAAATAAAAAGCAAATATATCAAGCAAAGAAATGGAATGAATAGGTATCAGTGAGCATTCTCGGGCACACACCTGTGAAGCCAACTTATGCTGAGATTAATCCGTCCTCAGAGGGACTGACCATGCTATACCATGCAGCGTTTACTCTTTGCTGTGTAATACGCTTCGATCACAGGTCTTGTTTCTGTGGGCACTTAGAGGACTCGTTTTACCTAAAAAAGTTTCAAAACCGGCACGTATGAGAGTACTCTGTAGACATACGCTATTTCTACTTGTTTGTTACTGTTTTTTTTCATTCCTCACGAAATTCTCTGGCGTGATGTGAAAGGATTCGCCAATATACATCCAACTTTTCCTTTCACTATATGTATGTATGTATGTATGTATGTATGTATGTATGTATGTATGTATGTATGTATGTATGTATGTATGTATGTATGTATGTATGTATGTATGTATGTATGTATGTATGTATGTATGTATGTATGTATGTATATATATATATATATATATATATATATATATATATATATATATATATATATATATATATATATATATATATATATATATAAGTTGGGAGAGAGATTCTCTTGTCTTTTCTGACTGTATTTACCACGTTCCTTTTCTCATTTACATTTCCGGCAGAAAGGCTGAAAACGAAAGAAAGGCAGCCGAATGTTCTAATGCATCGGAACAGTTCTCGTCCCTTCATAGGGCAATGATTGGCAAAAAAAAAAAGAAATAAAACAAAAACTGCAGAGCTTAACGTGAATAAACCTAGTATAAAGATTGACACCACTGTGTGGTTACACATAGTTTGTATTGGCAGATGGTAGGCGTAAATGACACCGCAGTCTACTCGCCATCACCTGTCAGAGGCACACTTGTGAGGGCAGAGCTTTTTTATCATACCAGTTGGGAAACTCTGCTTCATAAAGTGACAAAGAGACTACTTTCAGTACGTACTTTTAGGGGGCTTATTGATTGTGGCGCTATTTACAAGCAGTCAATAAAAGCTGTCTGCTATTGCAATCATTGCATTTTTTGAAAATCGCTTTTTCTTTCTTTTTTTTTCCATCTTGATTATCTGTACAGCTGTTAAATCTAAGAATTTTTGCTACTGCAACTCTTCAACCAATTATATTTTCCAGGTGATTGTGCATTTATCAACAATCTGAAAGTTCGCAACTTAGGCACAGTTTCTGTATTTTTCTGTATATGTGTATTTCTGGAATAAACACCAGTTGCTGGTCGACGCCTGTGTTGTGTTCTTGCTCTGTCCTGTGTTAGCGCTGTTTCCACCATGATTCCTTTAATGGCCGCGGGCGCGGCCACTATCCGCATGCACCCAAATTTTGACCAATCGAGACCGCCGTTTTTTGATACGTGGATCTCACGGGAAGTTTCGCGACTGGCCATATCAAAACTCTGTGTCGTGATGTGCGTTGCCCAACTTGCTAAGAGCGACATAGACATAAAACCCCGCTTTAACCACGCCTGCGTGGCATAGGGGCAGCGTGTCTGATCCAAGGGTACTTGAAGGTTATATTCTGATATCTCTCCCATTTCGAAGGCGAAGCCCAAGTTGGCAACGCATGCCAGTTTGGCGACGCAGGTAATGGCGAGCCGGTTAGATCCCCTGAAGTACCTCTTTCGTACTAAAACTTATTGAGGGAAAGCCCTATGCGAGGCCCTCCTTCAGCGGCCGCATGTCCTCGGTGTGTTGCAAGTGTGTATTTTTTTCTGAAAGGGTCACGGAGCATAAATATAATGTCTGACAATCAGAGCGCCACTTTACCCCAGTCGGTAATTAGTTTCTTCGAATTCGGAGAATTCATGTCATTTGCTCTTTATAAGAGCCCATTTTTATTCATAGAAAAACAAGCCTTATGTCACCATGGCAACAAGTAACAGTTAACATTGAGTCCCAAACACGTTTGCGCAACCTACTCCGTCACAGCGGAAGAAATTGCGTAAATGACCCGTTTTACTCTCAGGCTGATTTAAAATCGTAAATGACACCTCTTATTTCTTTCGCGAGCTGGCACATTCTTGAGGTCTTATATATACTCGTAATTATATTTGTGTTCACGTGAGCACAATGTTTCATCAAAATGAGTAACGTCATACTTATTTGTTGTTGTTGTTGACCAAATAACTTATGGCACATACCTACAGCGGGGGATCGGCCAAGAATTGGGTAGAACAACGCCCGTCTTTTTCTTCGTCTACCTCCTTTCGTGCTCCTGTGGTTCTTGTGAGCAGTTCTTCAACAAAACACTGCACAGACGCCTCATTCTTTGGACCGATTATTTTTTGCATGTTTCTGCTTACGCGATATGCTTTATGAGAAACATGCGCAAGAAATATGTTCCGCTTATTTAACAGTGGCTAACAAATCATCGGCTTTCACGGGGAGAGAATAAAAGCCCGCAGGGCTTATGTTCAAATATGTTCAAATATGTTCAAATATGTTCAAATATGTTCAAATATGTTCGAACTTTTCTTTTTCTCTTACCGAAATGCACAGCGTCCTGGGCCAAAGCGACCACCCACGTGGCAGCCAGAAAGACTGCAATCATTAGTCTTGGTCGGGCTGCCGCCAAGGTCATTTTGCTGCCAGTCTGTCAACCCCTGAGGTCCTTCCAAGCCTGCCAGTGGGAATGACTGCATGAGACACAGATACATGCCTTTAAACAGCACAATCGCAAAGTTGGTAGTGACTTCGAGTCTATTAATGGATCTAGCAAAGTTCTTGTGTCATCAATTTTTTATTCGTGATATTACAAATATTTAGAAGTCCGTTACAAAATGTACAGCCTTGGTCAAAAGTCCTGAAGCCAAAGGATTTTCCTCTCAGCCACAAAATGAAGTCATCACGGTGCCATTAATGGTTAAAGGGCCGTTAAATGCTATGAGATAGTTCCCTGCTGGGATAATAAATCATTTCCTAGCATTTTGAATACCATTTGGCCTTAAGGGATGACGTGATGGCTCCATTTTGCGGCTGAGGCAAAAATCTTTTGGCTTCAGGACTTTTGTCAAAGACTGTACATATCATCTAAATCATACTCCACACTACGACGGCTATAACCAGATCAGCTAGGTTACTTTCGACAAAATATTAGGGTGAGTTGAACGAACCTTGGTTATCGGCTGTTCTTTCTGGCACTCCAAATGCATGGTACGCACCCCAAAAGAGCAAATTAATATGCGTACGGTTTTTGTCTTCGCTTTCAATACACTGAACAGTTGCAAAATGTAACTCCAGCTTTACATTTGAGTCCAGGAGGGTGATTTAATGGATTTTTCTACCTCTCTCTTATGAGTGCACGTCCTGACGAGGTCAAGAGCGCAGCACCACGAGACGTAGTGCCTAACTCATGTCCCATTCGTGGGTGCACACAGTATGTCTAAAGTCGCGTCAACTACGCCAAAGAAACATGTTATCAACGCTAGTATAATAGCAGGAAAATATTTGCACACAATAAGACTCTGAGGCCACAGCCTTATTGTGAACATTTTCAGTTGCTTTTGAAGTTGGTCCTCGTAACACGAGCGCGGATGCGGGCACATGGATAAAATGTGAACGCCACAACCACGAATTTCGTGCACTTTTTTTTTTTTTATTTTAGATCTGGCTTGTTCACAATTCTTCTAGCTTCATTGCATATGCTGGCTCATGCGACAGATATGCTTCTCCCTTCTTTTTAATTGTGGATATTGTGGCGCTTGGAAAAGTGGTGCAAAGTGGCAGTGCTCAATCGTATGGCAGTGCTGAATCCTACTGAAGTTCCCAACACCATTCACATAAAACAAAAACATTTTCACGGGTCATGAGTTTGGCGAACTTGGCGCGGCGCCTTTTTCTCAGCTCTAGGGAGGCATGCGAAACGAACCATTTGTTCGCTCGCAACAAACTTTTCGCCTACCACAGTAAGATTCATTTTAAGCGGCTACAGCTTATTAGCGAACTACCACGCGCCTTACCATGTGGAAGATTGAGCTTTTTTCCGCATCTAAGAATTTCAGGCCATTCTGCATAACTGCGCGACACATTCAGTTTTACTTCGCTTCATTTCCTTGCATCATAGGACAGCTGCTCACCTGGCGGTTCCTACGGTGTTCGTTCCGCAGCGCCTTGCCCTACTCGCCGAAAAGCCTGCTTGAAGCAGTGTGCGCGATCGGCTGGCGCGGGCGGTTCGCCTCGCAGCCAATCAGCGACAAGAGACAAAACGCGCTTTGTATGCCGCCTGAATCGATGCGTGGGACAGAAGCACGGCATCCTCCTCCCTCATTTCCCGCAATTTTTTCCTCCTTGCCTACCAGATTTTCTTTCTTTCGGGGGCTGGCTTTCTGAAAGTCGCAGGTCTTTCCGCGGGGCACTCGAAAGTCAATCAATTGCTTGTCGTTTCTTCTCGACCCCTTCTCCAGATGGCGCCCCTGCGCAGGCCAACAAGCCATTGTGTCGCAGAGTGATCCGGAGAACTAAAATTTTGATTGCACTTCGGTGATTACTGCTTCCAAAAGCACAGAGGAAACTCTGTGGCCAGGGTTACCTCCTTAGAGCACTGCACGAGCTCGGGCAAACGGAAATCTCGGGCTCGGTTTGGCACGGGCCGCGCCGGGCTCGAGCCCGCACACAGACGAGCCTGTGTGGAGCGTATGATTTCTTATATCGTGTGAAACAGCCTTGGGGTTCTTTAATAGCGAACCTAGTGGAGAGAAGGAAACACAGCTTATGATGGGGGCAAGCGGAAGAAAAAACAGTTCCCGTTTTCTTAATTATTAAAGTTTTTGCACGCTATACCTGCACTTTATATTCGTCTCATTTAGTGCATAGCACGCACGAGGCATATGCAAGAACGCCCGTGCTTCTTCCTCCGCGATCCTTTCTTTAGTCTTGTGTATGTTCGTGCTGAATATTTGTGCTGAATGTTTTATGCTGAAACCAACTATTCCATCAGTTAACTCCTCTTCTATGCATGCGCTGTTACCACGAGGAAAAACGTACAGAAATACTTAGGCTTTTTTCGTTGCGCAAGCAATACTACGCCAGGTTTCAACTCGTCGCGTAAATCCGGCCGGTAGCTACGTTTGAACTTTAGAGCGACCGCAGATGGGGCCCCTCTTCAAGCCGTCAGGTAAACCCGGTCGGTAGCCACGCCGCGCAGAAGAAGAAGAAGAAGAAGAAGAAGAAGAAGAAGAAGAAGAAGAAGAAGAAGAAGAAGAAGAAGAAGAAGAAGAAGAAGAAGAAGAAGAAGAAGAAGAAGAAGAAGAAGAAGAAGAAGAAGAAGAAGAAGAAGAAGAAGAAGAAGAAGAAGAAGAAGAAGAAGAAGAAGAAGAAAGAAGAAGAAGAAGAAGAAGAAGAAGAAGAAGAAGAAGAAGAAGAAGAAGAAGAAGAAGAAGAAGAAGAAGAAGAAGAAGAAGAAACTACGTCGGCATTGCTTACGCAACCTACCTGGTTTAACTAAAGCTAAACCCCAGCTAATTGTTTTCTCCATGCCACTTGGAGCTCTTGACGGACATATAAAATCCTCGTTGCTTTTCTTGAAGCGAATAAGGACACCTCCAGCATTTGTAAACTGAGCTTCCGCAGCGTCATTCGCAGTACAAGTATAGCCCAGATGCGCGTGCTTTAGGTTTTGTGGTGCCGCAGATAAAAAAAAAAAACAGGAACGTAGAAAGAAACACACAGAACGAGGACAAAGCTGCAGCTTTGTCCTCGTTCTGTGTGTTTCTCTCTGCGTCCCTGTTCTTTCATCTCAGATCATCATCATCGGCCCGTCTATACCCATTGCAGGGTGAATGTCTGTCCCATTTTGCTTCAATTAACCCGGTCCTGTGCTAGCTGCATTCACTTGTCCGCTGCGAATTTCTTAATCTCATCCACCCATCTAATTTTCTGCCGCCCCCTGCTACGCTTGCCTTCCCTTGGTATCTAATTGGTTACTCTCAGAGACCATCGGTTATACTCTCTTCGAACTACATGTTCTGTCCATGCCTATTTCTTAAATTCGACTAGAATGTCAGTAACTTGAGTTATTTCTCTGACCCACTCTGCTCGCTTCATATCCCTTAATTTTCCGTTCCATGGCCCTCTGCGTTGTCCTCAACTTAAGTAGAGCCCTTTTCGTTAACCTCCATGTTTCAGTCCCATAGTTTAGTACCTGTAGGATGCAACTGTTATACATTTTCCTCTTGAGTGTTACCGGTAAACTGCTAGTTATAGTGTTTGGGTGCCTTCCAAATGGGCTCCATCTCAATCTTATTCTCCTAGTTATCAATGCGAAAGCATTCCTTCGCTATGCTCATAGATTTATGTCCTCAGACCGCGTCCGCAGACCGCGTCCGTAGACCACTTCCGTAGACCGCGTCCGCAGAACGTGTTCGCAAAATCGTGTCTGCAGCAGTTGTGAGTAATTTAGAAGTGGTAGAGGTTAATGAGTGGTGTCAGTCGATAGAGGGTGACGTAATGTTGTGTCCGAAAAAATAATCAGGTCAATCGGCTTGCTTCGTGTATAACAACCTAACCTGGTCTAGCCTAGTTAATTCAGGCTAAAACCTTAAAGGCTATCTGACTTTAGGTGGCCCACCTAGACGAACCAGAGTAGAATGAGAGAATGAAGATGGCTACAGAGTATGTGTAGCCATCTCCCCCCCTTTACAACATGGGTAAAGGGGGGGGGAAGCCTTAGTTCGCAAGCTGAGCCAACGTTTCGACAAGTTGACTTCTCTTCGTCTTGTCGAAATGGTGGTTCGGCTTGCGAATTGAGGCTTACTCTCTACCCTTGTTCGGTGCTCTTTCATACCTGCACGAAGACCTTGTGGAAACATTGCCTAGCGGGCTGGGGCTCCTGCTCAATCCTTGCTCGGTTTTCTCGTATACCGATACGGAGTATTTTTTACGTTTAAAATAAGTATTTTAGAAACTGTGAGAGGTGCGTCTGTGCGGTCTGTGCCAATGGGTTTTACAGCAAGGTTTTACAGTTACGTACGATGTACCGCTTAATGATTATACAAAAAACTAATAAAATTATCTAATCAAGCATCTATTTTTGATATTGAGGGACAATTGCGAAATTGACTGTCGTCAAGAGGAATGCATGAGCTAATGAATGCATCGGCTTATTTCCATCAAGGCGAAGGGGGCTCGAAAAAATGTAGAATCCTTTTATTTGGTATAGAAGAGTAGGAGGCAGTGAGTATTTACATTAAAAAGCACATATGTGATTCAGGAAGGCGCCAATTATACAATATCTATGCATATGCCAATATCTCTCTACAAAAAAACACTTTCAATACCTTCTTTCTCACTTACAAGAGAAATATTGTAATCACTGAGATAGTAAAGTCGGAAGGCAATGCTGAAGCATTATTTGGCCGTATGAAGAACGAGAGAAAGCACGGTCCAAATTCCAGATCATCTCTTGTTACATGTAGTTACATCTCTTCGGCGACTGATTTGCCACTGTGGATATATATATATATATATATATATATATATATATATATATATATATATATATATATATATATATATATATATATATATAGACAAAGAACGGAAAACGCTGCGGCATCGCCATCACCATCGCTTGTCTCCGGCGCCCATCTCTCGCGCTGAAGCTGTGCCCTGCGGCTGGCAATTCGACCCTGCTGTGCCCGAATTACTGGCAGCGCTAGAAGTTCAAACGAACTATTATATCCACATTTCAATATATATATCTTGCTGCCGTGACTCGATGGCCTAGTTTCATCGGAAGGCTGATATGTTGGCGATGTTGGCGCAACTTGCACTGTCACATGCGCCGACTGGCTCACGCGAACGAGAAAACCACCGCAGTCACCGGCCTGCCGCTGCAACGGGACCGTCGAGTCAAGGCTGAAAGCTAAACTTGTTCACTCAATCCACGATTGGGAGCACCACAATCACGGCGCGCGAACGCGCTAGTCACGTGGTAATTTTTGTATTTGGGGAAAAAATATACGCATGAGGCTTTCTTTATCGCAAATAAATGGAAGGGGGGTTTCTGAAGGTGCTCTACAACTCTGCGAATCACATGTATTGGCTAATGTTAATATTTAGTAACGTACAAAAATTATATTAATTACTAATTAATTACTTGCAAAACAAAAAAAAAAATATATGTGATGCGCAAGATAACTTGTAGCTTTATGCAGAGGGTTTCCCTGGCCTACCTAAAAAGTTTTGTTTTCTAACCCTCGGCTAAAGTTAGCTTGGACACCCTGCATATATTGGATGGATTTAGGGGTTTCAACGTCCCAAAACGACTCAGGATATGAGAGAAGCCGTAGCAGAGGGCTCCGGGAATTTCTACCTCCTGGAGTTCTTTAACGTGCACTGACATCGCACAGCACACGGGCGCCTTGCTTTTCGCTTCCATCGAAAAGCGGCCGCTGCGGCCGGGATTCGATTCGCCTTTTGGGTACAGCAGTCGAGCATCATAACCACTGGGCCAGAAATTTCTTGACCAAGCATTTGCTTCTGCCGGTACTTTAGGAGTGCCCTCCTCTGCCCAGTAGAATATTTTGTCACATATTTATTCCATCTTGATTTGTCATTATGCACCATTTAAGCAGCATTACTTAGTTAATTTAAGAAAACTATCAGTCCTATTCAGGGCTAAGATAGGAATGTGTTTCTTAGATCAAAAGTATACTCATAGCAGCAAAATAAAACATTACTCATAAAATACAGTCATGACCAAGAGGGAAAAAAATTGGAGCAGCATACCTACCATCGCTAATCCAGCAATTAAGAAAACAGAGAGAATTACTCACTGCTCTTAGCATATACAATATTACTGGTAAGTTTATTACAATGTCGCTTCGGACATGGAGGACGCCTATAGGAGGTAGGTGGACAGTTCTTCGTGCGATAGCCACTACATCCGGCTCTAGCAACCAACAGGCTCAAAAAAGAGCCTTGTTAGTGCAGTCTCGCGCTCTTTCGATAAAAAAGGAATACTTCATGCAGTATTTTAGCAGTCCTTTTTCTTCTATGGGCTTCGAATTTTCGTTCCGTGTGGGATGTGTACTCTGTTATATACCGTTAGCGTGTCAATCAAGACTAGATCATTTATGATGGAATAAAAAAGCGTGAAGCGCTTTTTTTTTTTTTTTAGCCTGAACTGTACATATTTAAGGAGTCCGCGCAAAACTGACTGCCGGGCCTAGGCCGGGCCAAGTCTTTGTAGCGCGGACCCGGTTCGGACCTGCTTCATGTCAGCGCGAGCTCAGGCCGGGCCCGTCTTCCCGGGCCGGGCCCAGGAAGACGGCTGCCTGCCGAGCAGTCGATTAAAGGTTCTTGTCCAGTGGCTCTAATGAGGCGCTATATGTCCAGGCATTGGCGGTAACACGAAAACAAAAGGATATAAGAGTGCCTTCAAAAATGGCTCAGAAATCTCAAGCTAGCCAAGTTGTTTACTTTATTAGGCACGTGCTCATGTAAACGAGCCGTGTGCCATGCGTTGGAGCGCTCCATAAGACCTGCACTGTAGCAGAGCGCGCTGCAGGGTTTCAGTTATTTGTACAAACCACTGAGTGCAGCTGATCAAACTCTGTCTATAAATGAGCTTTCTCTCATTCGCCATTAAAAAATGGACTATTAGTGGTTTATTCATAAACCACTTTAATGATTTTAGCGGCGAGATTTCTTCATTACCGAAAGAAGCAGTGTACAGCCAGCCAGAGCCCGTGCGGGCCCTCCACTTCAAGTCCGTAACCGGCCTAGGCCCGCAACTTCAAGCCCGAGCCCGGCCCGGGTCCGACAAAACAGCAAATTTCAGGCCCGGCCCGGGCTTTTGGGCCGGCCCGAGCCCGTGCAGTGTGCCACAGCCTTTGTGGAATTAGAGTTGCTGAACTCGCGGCCGTTGATACACAATTGGAGCAGCTTCCGCCAAGCTCCACTGCCTCGGTTTGAAGGAGCACTGAAAAAGGGTATAAGGGGAATCAGTTCGCTGTTGAGCCAACGTTTCGACAAGTGGACTTGTCGAAACGTTGGCTCGACCTGCGAACTGAGGCTTCCCCCCTCTACCCTTGTTCAGTGCTCTTTCATACTGATATTTAAAATTCATACTTATTGGGGTCTGACATTATCATCTACGCCGAGTGAAAGAAGTTATTAATCCTTGAAACCCTAGAATGCTTTTCTTTTTAGAAACATTCAAACTCTTAAAGGTAGGGCAAGAAAATATGACTACTGTGTGAAGAGGGACACGACAAAAGACGCTGCTAACAAATTGTTTATTTTTCGCTCGAAGGTTCATACTTAAAGGCTTGCACATCATGTGCTGGCAACCGGGGACGCCTGCCGTTTTATATATATTTTTTCACAGCCTAACTCTCTTACCTACCCTCACTCTAAAGCAAAACAAGTAGCAAGATAATATTGGGATACGGACAGACGTTTCAAACATTAAGGTATGAGCAGCAGAGAAGGCAAGGAAAAAAAAGCTTTTTCTTCCAGTTTTTTTTTTTTTAACGCCTCTCAAGGAAAGCACACTGTGCAAAGTAGGACTTAATCGATGCATTGCTGATGTACTGTACTTTTTTTGTTTTGTGTGCGTACGTGGTAAACCTCCAGAACGAGTTTGGATATTTTACTTTCACTGCGCTTTTGCCCACAGCTTTTCCTACTTTAATAAGTGACACGCACACGTACTCCATTAGATTCTAAACTAAATTCCCATGCTTACATGGTCGCCATTAGGTTTCTGCACGTTGTATTTGTTTAAAGGAGTATCCGCAGAGCTTAATGCTGCAAGATAAGCTTGCGAATTTAGTTTCGCCTTTAATGGAGTTCGACAGTACGCCATGTTTTAAAGTAGCAAACATTGTAGGCAGAAGAGATAGTAAGACATTCAGACTATTTCTGCATACTTAAAAAAAAAACACACATAAAAACGAGAGAAAATGCGTCAGCAATACATTGATAACATTGTACTCCTCACCAAGCATGCTTTTCCGGAGATAAGTTGTCTTAACAACTTTTAAGACAGCATGAAGAAAACTTGAGTATACGGGATAAGCCTGCAAACTAGTTTGCATGTAGTATAGAGCTCCAGGATCTGCCTCTTTGAAAAAAGCAAAAGTTCTAGGGAGAAGCGCAAGTAAACATCCAGACTATTACTGGAGGCTCACCATGTATATATAATATTGTACAGGTCGAAGAACGCTTTTCTAGAAATATTGTGCCTTAACGACTGTTTAAGGTATCATACGCGAAGCTAAGGCTACAAGATGAGCTGTGAATTTAGTTTCGCGTGCGATATAGTTCGAGAGTATGTCGGACTTTAAAGAAGCAAAAGTTACGGGCAAAGGCGAAAACAAAACATCCAATCTATTGCGGCGTGGTGGTGCAGTGATTAGGGCGTTCGACTATACAGTGCTCAACGATTCGGGATCGAATTCCGGCCTCGGCGGCCGCTTTTCCGTGGAGGCGAAAAGCAAGGCGCCCTTGTTCTGTGCGACGTCAGTGCACGTTAGAGCGCTTAAGGTGGTCGATATTTCCGGACCCCTCCACTACGGCGTCTCTCATAGCCTGAGTCGCTTTGCACGGGACGTTAAACCCCACAAACCGAACCAGACTATTACTGGAGGCTTACCACATACATGTAGAAAGCGGGTCAGTGTATCAGCAATGCACTGATAATGTTTTACTCGGCAGTTAACTTAACGACCGTTTAAGAAAGTGTGCGCTAAACTGAGGCTGCATGATAAGCTTGAGAATTTACCTTCGCATGTACTCCGGAGCGCGCATTTCTAGAGATAATTTGTCTTAAGGCTACATGTTATAAGGTTACGAATTTAGTTTCGCGTATAATACAACGCGAATGTGTGCCACGCTTTGAACAACGAAGGTTCCGAGCAGAAGCGCAGGTAAAAAATAATTCTGACTGGAAGCTTACCACGCTAGGAAAAAAAAAATAAAAAAACGGGGCTTTGCACGAGCGATGCATCGATAATGCATCGGTGTGCATCATTAAAAGAAAGCTGAAGTGTTTTTTTTTATTGTACAATATACAATAATTCGAATGTACGAAGTTTATAGATAAAGCATGCGAGCTTATTTAGCGCTAGCATTTGAAATGACGATGTCATCACAGATTAAAAGTTTTTTTTCCTCAATGCGCCCGAGTAGTGCAGAGAAACTCGTAATTACGTCATTCTTGCCGAATGTATATATTTACTTTCGCTTCGCACAGAGGCTGTCGTGCGTCGGCCGATACTGCCAATTAAACTCACCATAAAGTATACTGTCGGAAGCATTGGTTCTCTCAATTCAAGCAACTGTTTCTTCTGAAACTTAGCTGGGTTATTCGTGACGTCATTGTTGCTGTCCCGTTCCGGTGCAGTGCACTGCGGAGATGTCTGCACGCCTACGTTACTTTATTTGGCGATTACATAGGCAATTCAAATGCTAGCATAAAAGTCTTCGCATTCTTCACTGCCAAGTTTCATACATTTGTATCCTTTAAGCTTGTCGAAATCTGAAACCTCTTCAGCTGCCCTTTTAACGTACTCGGTGGAGCAAGCTTTTCTAAAGATGTGTTCAAAAAAGAACCTAGAAAAAAACATTTATTCCGTGCCTGTTCTGCTGTACTCCATTTCAATCCTAACTCGTTACTTATTTTGATATACAGTGATCGTAGATAAGAGAGTGATGGCTATGAAACTGCATGAAAACGGCTGGCGTCACCCGGTTTTAGGCACATATTGTGAAATCCTGCAAACACTAAAATTACAATAAAAAATAAACCAGCCCTCTGTAGCATTCTTCTTTTTTTGTTGTTGTTGTTTTTTTGTCATGCCGCCCTTTCGCGCTGTTTTCCTCCTTTTTACTATACCTTTATTTTCGAAACGTGAGTCATCAACTAGTCCCGCTCAAAGTTTTACTGAACCATTCAGATCCCTCGAAGCGTAGATGTTACTCGACGGGTATAGAAAAAAGGGTACAGTGCTGCAAAGGACACTGAGATGCGTTTACAAATTAGGTAAAACTATATTAAAGGTGGGAAGCTAGGAAGAGGATTCATCAAAATGCGGCTTAGAAACAAACCTATCAGAGAAAAAGAGCGGCATGAGGCATTTATAAACTAATACTAAACGCTGCAGCGCTCTAACTTACTATGTCCTCCCCTTTGACTCTAGACTTTTCCTTTACCACTCATTTTTCCTGCCCACTGTACTCCACTGTTTTCTTTTTTTTTTTTTTGTAGGGATGACAGCATATCTTAAATTTGTATATATATATATATATATATATATATATATATATATATATATATATATATATATATATATATATATATATATATATATATATATATATGGTTGGTTTGGTTTGTGGGGTTTAACGTCCCAAAGCAACTCAGGCTATGAGAGACGCCGTAGTGGAGGACTCCAAAAATTTCGACCACCTGGGGTTCTTTAACGTGCACTGACATCGCACAGCACACGGGCGCCTTGCTTTTCGCCTCCATCGAAAAGCAGCCGCCGAGGCCGGGATTCGATCCCGCGTCCTTGGGATATATATATATATATATATATAATCTGTAGATGCTCGTAGTTAATTTCCGTAACCGCCTCGGTGATGACGACACTTGTGTGTTTTTTTTTTTTTGTTTGTTTGTTTTTTTGGCCTTTCACCACCGAAGGCAAGCTCCACTTTCATTGAGAGCAACTGGGCTGTTGCTAGAATGCTGTGATCTGCCGACAGAAGTTGCTTTATTTGTCCTCAGTGCCCCTTTAGGAGAGAGAGAGAGAGAGAGAGAGGCTTAAGAGCCTAAATGGGCACGTAGGAAAAATAAAGCAACTTCTGTCGGCAGATCACCGTATTCTAGCAGCAGACCCGTTGCTCTCGAAGAAAGCGGAGCTTTTCTTCGGTGGTAAAAGGCAAAAACAAAAAAGCAAACAAGTGTCGTCATCACCGAGACGATTACGGAAATAAACTGCATGCGTTCACAGAATTGTTTATGGTGCTGTTCTCATAAGCTACGCTACACCGCCATTCGCCTTGAAACGTTGATCATCGAGTCTTGTTTGGCGTCGACGTCACAAGTTGAAGTCGAGTGGTGGGAAATTTTCCTCAGCGATAAATTCGTCTTCTGCTGGCGGACAAAAATCAGTATACCCAATGGCAGCCATAGAACATATTTTTGCTCGAATAAAAATTGAATAAATTCATCTTTAGTGCTCCTTGAACTTGGTAAGCGTGGATCATTATTATGAATTCTGCTGATATAAAGCCCTAATGAAAGATGAATGGCGAAATTACTCCCTCTAGGAATTGAATAACAAGGAGCAATTTTCAGTCAAAAGATGCGCAGCATTTGAAACTAAGGGAGATTCCTTCATCGAAAACTTATTTTGAGATGTAGCTGCAATGAAGGGTAATTCGAACGCTGCTAAAGTAACCTTCGTGAGAATGGTATACTGCACGAATATATCGGAAACCTTTCTGTGTTTTGCACCTGGTGTCGGGTATATTCTATAAAATGTGTGAGCGTATCTAGATATGCATGTGAGCATAGTTTGTATCCGAGTAATAAGGATTTAGTTGGAACTTTTGTCAGAAGAAAAATTAAGCAGTGTTGTTATTTACTGGTTGACTGCGTGTCTTCGCTTCCGAAGGCCACACCTGTACGTTACAGGAGACACTATAGAATGCCAGATTGGTTTGCTGACATCGGGTTTGTTAACCCTGTGCGAAGCGTACTTAACAAGCGCCACACTCTTTCATCCCTAATTGATACATTTCCCGCAAACATTACTGCTTTGACCGAAACCTTTTCACAATGAATTATCCTTTTCAATCTACCGTTATGACAGAACAGCGCATCGAGGTGGCGTGTCCTACTTGCTATATCGAAAACCATATTATACTCGTGTATTCATATTAAAGGGGATTCGCAAATATGCTCTCAGTCTCCAAAAAGTAATCTTAGGAGTCTATTAACGTACACGCTCATCGTCACCTGTTTTTTTCTATCGAAATTCACGGCGTAATTAGCATTGTTCGTAAGCGCTTTTTTTCTGCACCCTTATTTCTTCTCGGTGATTTTAATTTCCCTGATAATGCATGGAGCTCACCGCTACCTTAATTGTCACCATTTACGTCGGATGCCAATGAATATTAAACTTGTGTTCCCCATTCTCTCTATCGCAGTTAATTTCACAACCTACTACAATAACACGTAACTGTTGGAGCACTTTTGACTTTATTTTGACCAGACATTCGTACTACGCATCTCCTTGCCCATATCTACCGTGCACAAGGGATCACTGCATGCTACATTCTTTATTATCGCTTAAGTGTCAGAGGTAACCAAACATGTTAAATCATGCAATGTTTAAAAGAACTAATTTTGACGCTATAAATGATGAGCTTTCTGCATTTATGTATTTTTGCTTTCGAAATTTTGATGGCCGTTTTGTTGAAGCTGATTTTAAAATTTTGCAATCAAATTTCATGTACTCATTGAAAAATAAATTCCTACCTTCAGCATTGCTTCAAACTTCTAGGCTCATGATATAACTCACACATCAGACTGCTAACAACAACAAAAAAAAAAGTCTTTATTTCTCCGCTAAACTTTCACCTTCTTACACCCGTTGGTCCGCATACAAAAGCGCTTCGGAAACTTACATCGCCGCATTAATAGTTTTTTTTTTTTTTTTTTCGAAGAGTTTGTCACAAGGCATAAGTTGAGAAAGGGGGAATGGGATGCAGGAGATAGAAACTTAAAAGAAGGAGTGAAGTCCAGTTGTGCTTATGTATTCGAGAAGGTTGGCAGTATAGCAATTGTCCATTGTCCATTTCTCATAATCACTATCGCGATTCCACCGCAGGCCCACCTTCATGATTATCCGTTGCCTAATGTGCGTCGTTGATGGAGACGTCCACAACAAGTGACGCACATCGCAGACGTCAGGTGGAGTCTCACAGTGAGGGCACCTCTCAGTCACTGGTAGATCTTTTTCCCGCCATCGATGTCGAACAGATGGGGTCAGAGCCGCCCCTGCCCGGATCCGGCGCACTGTCACCTCCTCCTGCCGAGTAAGACTACGGGGGAGAGGGTGCGAACACGGAGGAATGAGAGCGCGTGTTCGCTGGCGCAGAACTTGCGAATCGGAAACGTGGGACAGGAACGGATCTGAGGGAAGAGGGGAAGGTGGTGGATCGCCTGATGTGTTTATATGCGTCATAGCATCTGCTTGTATATTATGTGGATCGCGAGCATGGCCGCGAATCCAGTGTATGCAAATAGGACATGGGTACTTTGAACATAGCAAATGTATGGACTGTGTTATTTGGAATGTGCGTCGAACGGCCTTAAGCTGTTTAAGGGCAGTGAGAAATTCTGTGTAAAGATGAACTGCATTGAATGTAGGAACTGGTGGAAGGGAATGTATGGCATTGTAAATTGCTTGAAGTTCCAGTGCCAGAGGGGTGCACGTATCCGCGGTATATGTCACGTGAGTGTTGAGATGCGGATGAGAGGGACTATACACAGAAGTAACTCCTCGCTCTGCAGTATGTGATGCATCGGTATATAATATGCACCCTTCAGGCAGATGTGCGGATGATACCGACGGGGAAGCAGTGGGGCGATTGTCCGTGAGCTGACAGTACGACCATGGAGGTAGTGTATTTAAATGATGTAGTTGTAAAGACTGTTTGCGAGCTCTGTTTGCCATCCGCTGATCAACGAGTTCAGTGAGCGTATTTAGCTGGGCATACTCCTGAAGTACTGGTATGGGTGTTAGGCGGGGAAGATATGTTATTGCACGCATAGCCTCACGATTTATGGCCTCAAGGGAGTCCCACTGTCTGCGGGTGAGACGTTGAAACTGTGCCTGGTATATTATACGTGGCTGGAGGACAGAGCGAACAAGCTGGCGGGCCGTGTGAGCACGCGCGCCGCCAGAGCGCATAGCTGTGCGACGAATGAGACCTAAAGTAGCGTGAGCGGTCTTACGGATGGCTGTCAGCCACGGGGTGCCAGTCCCAGAAGAATGAAGAAGAAGACCAAGAATTCGAACGGTTTGTACCAGAGGAATTGGGGTATTATCTATCATAAAATTTATAGTGGGAGCTTTCCGAAAACCAGCTTTATTTCCAATTCGAATGAAACAGGATTTTGTATGCGAAAGAGTTAGGCCCAAAGGAGGGAGGCGAAATGTCAATACATCCAGCGCAAACTGGAGGGCCGCCTGATGGACAGGCGTATCTGGGTGACAGCACCATAAGGTTATATCATCGGCATACGCAAGCACGCGTATAGAAGGGATGGCCTCTAGGGCTCGAACAAGTGGAATGAAGGCCACATTAAATAATGCAGGGGCAAGAACGGAGCCCTGGGGCACTCCTCTGTTTGAGGGGAAGTGACCAAAGGGCTTTCCATGGACACGCACACTGAATATTCTGTGTTAGAAAGGCGTGAATGGCGAGGAGAAACCTGTGAGGAAGACCAAAAGTTTGTAGGGAGGCAAGAATGGCTGAGTGAAGGATGTTATCATATGCCTTTGTTATGCCTGTAGCGATCACAGTTCTAACAAGATGACTGTGCGGAGAGTGGTGAAGTACGTCAGCAGCCAAAGTAGCAAGACCGTCCTCCGTTCCTATTTGCGGGCGGAAGCCAATTTGGGATTCTGGATAACAATCATGGGGTTCCAACCACCACGATAAGCGAGTGGCGAGAATGTTTTCGTAAAGCTTGCAGATTGTTGGCGTCAGGGAAATTGGACGAAGGGCCGAGAGAGATACTGTAGGATGACCTGACTTCGGTATTGGAACAACAATAGAATGCTTCCACTCGTCCGGCATGACACCAGAATGCCACACGTCATTGAATGCATCAAGCAGGGCCTGCAAAGCAGTCCCTTCCAAGTTGCGGAATAAGGAGTTAGGTATGCCGTCGTGCCCGGGAGCAGAGTTAGATTTGAGGCGTTCAATGGAGGCCAGCAGCTCTGCCATGGTTAGGTCAGAAGTAATCGCATCGGGGGGTTCGGTAACCGGTAAGCAAGGTGGAGAAGTTAAGGTGGAATCATAGTGGGGAAAAAACTGTCTGGCCGCCTGTTTTGCAAATGTGTCCTCATCTACATTCATCGCAAGGCGAATGCTCTCTGTGTAATCAGAAACTTGAGAAGAGCGCTCCATGGCGTGAAACACTCTCCAAAGTTGTCGATTACTCTGCTTGGAGGACAGGCGCTCACACCATAAAGCCCAACGTTGCCTTCCTAGACGCTTTTCATACCGCCTCGCACGCGCGGTAGCCCGGTGAAGAGCGGGGATAGCCGATGGATCATCGGGGTTACGAGCAGCATAATGATCTGCCTGGCGACGCAGAGCCCAAAGATTCAGGAGGTGGATGTCCGGGTTTGGCTCGTCTTCATTTACAGTGGTAGTAATCGTGTGGGACGCAAGAACAGCAGAGAGAGTAGACAATACTGATGATGGGGTGAAATCAGATAAGCGATTGTCTGCGCGTACAGAGTCCCATGATGTTATTCGTACGCTACGGCGTATTTTACGTATCCGCGAAGGAGTGAGAGAGATAAAGATAGGACTGTGATCACTACCCCAGGTATCTGGTTCAACAGCCCAACGAGGGCTACCAGGGCCTAACCACCAAGTCAAATCAGGTGAATAAGACCCACCTCGTGGACGGGTAGATGTATGCGGGTGGTTTAAAAGATGAAAAGAATTATCTGAAAAGCTTCCCTGGATGTGTGCACCCCTGGGAGAATCCGATGGGTAACCCCACGAGGTGTGTGCGCCGTTGAAGTCTCCACCGACTAGAATAGAGATACCCGAGTAGGTAGAACGCAGAAAACGTACCCATCCAATATTAGGAGATGCGGAACCAGGACGGCCATAAAAGGAAACTAGTATAAGTGGCGTGCGTACAGGCCTAACTAGGAGTGCTACCACCTCTTGGCGTGTGTTACACCAGCGTGAAAGGTCGATCGGTGTGTGGGGAACTGAAGTGTGAATATAAATTGCAGATTTACCTGGGCTGAGGGAAGAGGTGATACAACGGCGATCAGGAATGGAAGGTGAATGGTAAGCGCAGAATCCTGAAAGGCGAGGAAGTGAGTTATGCTCTTGAAGTAAGAAGGCCCACGCCTTTAGCTTTTTGTCGCGAAGACGTATGTTCACTTCAGAGGCCTTATTCGCAAAGCCTCGACAATTGCACTGCACCACCAGAGACAGTGCATTATCCATTGCGAGGCCGAAGAGCTTCTACAATGAGGGAGGTCACCTGCGCCATAAGGGCTAATATTTTATCCACTTTCGGGGTATTCGGGGTTAACGTGTTGTCTGCACGGGATTGTGGTTTGATGCTTATTGGAGGTGATTCATTTGAAATCTTATCACGAGGTATTATAGTTCTTCGAGAGAGGTGAGAGCGACGCTGTTCTCGGAGCTGGGTGAGTTCGTCTAGACGTTGGCGAGCCTCTGCAATGGCATTGTCTAAAACAGCGTCTTCATCTGCGGCATCCACATGTGATTGGTGCACTGGCCATTTTGGTGTACCATTTGATCCACGAGGGTGGGTCGCTTGTGCGTATGAACCATGCTGAGAAGACGTATGATGAGCAGGTGGGGCAAGTACAGGAAGTGCAGGGAAGTCGGTTTCATCACATGTAAGAGCAGCGAAGCGATTACTTGTAGGAATATCTGCTTTTCCAGGCGACTTGCGCGACGGCCTCGTTCGCTTCTTCTTTGGACAAGCGGGGGAGCGCATGTCATGGTCCGCCGATTTGCATAGGACACAAAGCGCTCTTGGTTCATTCATGTCGGCCACAGCTGCCGGATTAGGGCAGTTATTTTGCATGTGCCCTTCTTTATGGCAGTGATAACAAAATATACGACGAGGTCGGAAGGGCTGTGGTTTGATAATCGCCCCATAATAGGTTAGGTACTCAGGCAAAGTCAGTGGGCCTTGTAGGGTAAGTAGGTATGAACCCCGGCGCCCCAGAGGCCGTGCTTGCAACACTGCGTGAGTTGAGCAGCGAATGTTTGCTCGCACCTCCTCAAAAGGACTTCTGCTGTCAACATGGTAAACGACGCAGCGGAGGGTGTCAGGGCCGGAGGCAAAATATATTCGCACTGGGACATGCTCATTCGCATCCAGGGGAATTTGAGTAACTGCACACATTTTCTGGGCGTCCACCAAGGATGGCAAGTTCACCGTAATCGTGTTCGATGGGCGATGGACGACAAATCCACAGTAGTTAGTAGAACCTAGAACTTGGTCAATTGTGACTTGGACACACCGGGGAGGGATAGTCGTCATATCAAAGCGCAATGTAGGCTTGATGGTGACGCGGAACGAGTTAGCAGCAAGTGGAAGCGAGGCTCGACTCACTGGCGGCATCTGTGGTGGTGTCAGGGGCTGACACGCTGTAGTTGGCCTTGGAAGGGAAGACTGAATCGGTGCGACGGGCACAGTTCCTTGAGGGAGGGTTACAGGCACAGAGGCGGCGGAGCAATCCATGGCACAAGCCGAACTCGTTCCATCCGAAGACGAAGCAGACTGGGGGCATGTAGGCGTTGATGATTGCGTGGACGTGGATGTTGCGCCAGGTTGTAACACAGCGGAAATCCGCACAGCTGTCGTCGGCAGAGCAGAATCCATGCAGGCGCGTAGCCCAGCCTCGCTCGGCAACGCCAAGCTAAGCCTAACCTGCGCCTGAGGGATCCGGTTGGACTTTCTTACTTGAGAAATAGGGCCCACCGAGGCGGAAATCGCTCCACAGGGGCGTCTTCATCATTCGTTCTTACGGAGGGTACTGTCCTACCCACACAAAACGACAGTAAATAGGCGAAACAAGATAAAAACACAGAGCTCTAAGCGCACACGTATCAGCTCAGGCGTATCAGCTCAGAGAAAAGGAGGTGCTGAACCACCTGACTGGGTCTTGACATCGCCTGGGTACAGCAGCAGGAGCGGTATTGCATCATACAAGAAAACACTATCTATATTTCTTTCCTAACACTCTCTGATCCATGCTCGAAACAAATTCTGGAAAATTTTGGCGTACTATTCACCCGCCGACAGATAACCAGATCACGCTGGAAGACTTATCCTGTAACTCGATTCACAAAAGTCGGTGTGCGATCCTTCTTAATAATGCATTCATGCAAAACTTCTCTCCATTTTCAGAAGTTCCTCTCCCTCCGATAAACAATTACAATCACGTCACGATACACAGAATAACTGTTGATGTTCAAGGTATTGCTGCGATAATCGATAATCTTCCCGTTCACTCATCTGCTGGTGTCAACGGTATAACATTAATGTAAAAAAATAGATGTCGTTATACTTCAGCTATCCTAAGAAGAATTTTCCAGCAATCACTCGATTCATCTCAAGCCCCTACTGCCTAGAAAATAGGCAGGTGGTTCAATTGTCTTAGATGCTAATGCACAGACATGCTTTGTATGCTGCATCCTTGTACGGGCCCCAGGCACCCTCTAGCTGTTTCTCAAAAGCTTTTTCGTCTGGGGACTCCCAAAGACATGTTGGAAATAAATGATGATGATGAATTATACCAATCCGGCGTTAAAACTAATCGTGCGAACTACCTGCTCATTTCTCTCACCAGCACTTGCGCAAGCTATTCGAACATTTCAGCTCTTCGCAATTAGTTAATTTTCTGGAATCGAACCAATTTTTTACCCCCGCTCAGCATGGATTTTGAAAATCATATTCGTGTGAAACGCAGCAAATATCCCTCACACATAAACCACATCTCATCTTAGATCGTTCGTCACGTGCTGATTGTATTTTTTTGGACTACTCGAAAGCATTCGACAAGCTCCTACTCCACAAGCTAAAACAATTTAGTATTGTCTGCAGTCTTCCTAAATGGATCGGGTGTTTTCTTACTAATTGCGCACGATTAGTAACAACGAACGGTCACAACTCGCCGCTTACACATGTGTGCTTTGGTGTGTCACAAGGCATCTTTCGTTCTTTTATTGCTCATTTCCTTCCTGATCTCCCGTCTGCAATACACTCTAATATTATTTTTTTCTGTTGATTGCGTTATTTCTCGCAATATATCTAATAACGATGGCCATTCTATTTTGCAGTCAGCCATAGAGAATTGCGGCAATGCATGGCAAATGGAAATGGAAATAAATACTAATAAGCGTAAAGTCATGTGTGCGTATCGGATAGATTCCGTCTCGTGCCTTACTACTTAAATAACATTGTTTTAGAGTCCGTTAGCTCTTACAAATACATCGATGCTTATTTAATAATGAACTTTACCTGGACGAGGCACATTGCTTATGTTATCGACAGTGCTGACCGCATGCTGGGTTACCTTCGCCGTAATTTCTGAGCCGGTCCATATTCTGTCCATATTCGGTCCATATTCTTGATTGCTGTATGTGAGACCCTCCTCCAGAAGTTCAAGCGTGGAACAGGAAAGAGCGGCTGTAATCGGGAAAAGACCGAAAAACCTTTGGTTGTGCCGTACATACATAAGACCACTCACAACTTAAAAAAAGTGGCCAACAGGCACGGTGTGCCGGTTGTGTTTTCGGCACCCAGTAAGCTGGGAGGGCTATGCCCCCGCATCTGTGGCCAGAAAAAGAGTGGGTGCCAAATTAATCATAAACGTCGGTATGTGACCTGTTCCCCGGGAGTGGTCTACGCTATTCCCTTGACGTGCGGGAAGGTGTATGTCGGCCAAACTGGCCGTTGCATCAATGATCGATTAGGGGACCATTCAAGAAATGTTAAGAATTTTAAAGACAAGTACGCACATTTAGTTGCGCATATTAGTGATTGCAGTGGTTGCGTGGCCCGATTTAATGAGACGAAGATTCTCGGCAAGAGCATTGATAAGACAGCACGTCTCAGCTTGGAAGCCTTTCATATCACGAAATATGGCAACAGATGCATTAGCAAGCCTTCGATATCTCTCTTAAACGCTGAGGTTTGTTTTTTAGATGCGACTAATATGTTCACCCCTTGAGCATCTTGCTTTTTTTGGTTTTTCGAGTTTTTCCCAGTGTCTCTTGCTCGCACGTGCGTTACTGAAACCTCTTATCTCATGTAAGCTGCTGTATATATAGGTGTTACCTTGCTCCAATAATAATCAGGTGACAGTCGGCGCTTGTGTCTCGTCTCTTGTCTTTAGTGGTTGTGTGTGTTTGCGCTCTTTCATAGTTTTCCAAATATGTACCAACTCGCCCAAAAAGAAGTGTTAATGAACCGGTCCATATTCATTTACCCTTTTGCTCTTTATGACACTAATACGACCTTAACTTGAGTACTCGTCATCATTATGGGATCCTGCCCATGTTAACCTAATACACTCCCTAAGCTTTCAAAATAATTTCATTCACTTTATTTTTTCTAACTACAACTGAATAGTCTGTATATCAACCATGAAAAGCAGTCTTGCACTTCGTCTCTATCATCCCGCCGTAAAATTTCACGCTTAATTTTATTTCATAGGCTTTTTTTACCATCCTTTAGTGCACAGCGAATTCGTTACCGAACCACTGAATCGCTCTCATGGCACTGATCGCACTCGCAAAGTCGGTATCGATCATTGTAACACTGAAACTTTTTTTCAGTCATTTGCTCTTCTTACATCTCGAGAATGGAACCACCCTCCGGCTGAAATCGTATTAATTGATGATAGCCAACTTATTCGCAATTCGTTAGCTAACGTTGTTTAAATGGGTGAAACTTGTTTCTACACTATATTACTCCAGTTATTGTTACCTTGTATTACCTTGTACCACTCCCCTCTGTGATGCCCCTGGTCCTGAGGGTAAATAAATAAATAAAAATCCTAATTCGGCAGCAAATTTGTGACGTGTATTTTGAAAGTTGTACCTCATTACTGCATAAAGATAGGTTGTATACAGTGTGCTCTCAGGCAACAGCCCTTTCTGATTAAATTGTCCGGAGTGAATGCGAGCCAGCTTTGTGAATGATAATCGGGTGCGAAGGTGGCAGCGTCCATTAAGTCCTCGTCTCTTGTTTTTTTTCTTTTTTACAAATTTTGCGGGGAAATCGAAAAACAACGGATGGGTAAAAAATATTGCTTGCTGACTCTGGGCTTTCAAGTTGGCTCGATGCAATAAATTTAGTATTTCACAGAACTCGGGCTAGCTATATATACGGCAGTGGCCCAAAAATGAAAGTTATGTGGCGACACGTCAGATTCTCTAATTTTAGTGGAGCTAGCAGAAGTTTTGTGTTCATATTTAGTAAGAGTACAGTCGTGAGCAGCCTTGTCTAGAGCGCGCCGACAGTGTTCCGCGGAGCAAGTCAGCGCCATCTAACGTTAGGCTCCGAGTTCGAGTTATGTGTCCCATGCGCATGCGCGGCCAAAATAAAGCAGTGCCTGCTCGTGGGTTCCCGGCCTCATTTTCCATCCAGTGCTTGCGCTTCATGCCGCCAGGTGCGCGCTTAATGATATGTAACAGCGGTCTGTAAACCAACGTGTTTCGCGCGAATCACGAAGCGGCTAGGCAAGTGGAATGTGATATCGGGTTATCGCTAGGTTCAAAAGCAGTTGCAAGTGATAGCGGATAATCGCGCGCTTCAAACACCATAGCAAATAGTGCGAGAATTGGGCCTAGTTGGCTGTTAGGTGTTTGTTTTCGTCCTGTCCATATACGGTTACGACCACGCACGTTGCAGGCGTCTCGTTTGATGGCGTGTTTTTGGGCCGAGTTATAAGCTATAAGGGACACAGCATTTTGCATCGCTATAGACATAGGAACTTGATTTCCTCCACGATGAGGTACAGCGACGATGAGTGGTGCGTATGCAGAAACGCGCATTATTCCGCTATCAGTCGCGCTTGCTTGCCTGGCCGTCTCGTTGCACTCGAGAAACACGGCGTCATCGCGACGCTCTGGGGACCGTCACAACCTCACAAATTATGGCGCCTCGATGCGGAGAGCGGGCGCGCATCGAGGCACCCTATCACAAATGCAGTCAATACGACCCTAGCGGCAAGAAAAGTGTTCGCAAGGCAGGGGTTGGATGTTGAAGTGATGAGCAGGCATCCTTCCGATTTGCCGCGCATGCGCACGGGACGCATAGCTCAAACCCAGAGCCTAACGTTAGATGTCGCTGACTTGCTCCACAGAGCCCTGTCGGCGCGCTCTAGACAAGGCTGCTCACGACTGTACATTAGCAAGCTTAATGGAGGGTCAATGGTTCATGTTGTGTTTTTTTTTTTTTAATTTCTTGCATTATAGGGTTTAAAACACACCATAGGATCGACAGGTATTTTTTTTCTTTTCCTCCCTTGTGAAATGCAGATAGCGTGATCTTGAATCCGACCTTCAAAATCGTCTGCGTTAAGGTAGATGTCATTGCCACGGTGGCAGAAACTTTATTCAGATTGCTGGACGTGAAAAGAATCCGAAGGTATTGCACAGGTGCTTACTATAGGTGCGCACAACCCCATCGTTAGGCTTTGGGAACTCCGTAGCTACGGACTGAGGCGGTGATCGTTCAAAAAAGCGAATTGGTGAGATCACCTCGCCTTTTGTTGCTTCTCAAGTCCAGCGCTCTCTAACATCTCTTTCATATTGTGAGGCACCTGTGGATTATTGTAAGATAGTTTTATGAACATAGTTTTATGTGATAGTTTTATGAAGCTTACAGTTCGTATCCAACATTTTCCTCTAAAGGTTGTCCTGCGCTCGCATCAGGCAGTTAGGAGTGCCATATTGAACATTAAGGCCGAGAATTAATGGCACAAAAGAAAGAGTGTGCAGAAGAGTGACCTGGGGATGCATCTATTGTAATTGTTCAATACTAGGATATGCGAAAACTTTCTGGCGTAGTCCGTGCTACGCCTAATTGTCCAAATGAGTTAATACATGCGTGTTGTACACATCTGTAAACATATGCACATATTTTAGGAGTAGTACTAAGAAGGCGTTCACTAAACTCACTTATGCGCACTCTTTACATTACACCATCTGTAAGCACCCACGTACGTGCCAGTTGCAATGACGTAGAATGTAACACATAGAATGTAACACACTATAAATTCTCCTTTTTTCCTCACACGATCTCGGATTAGAATGCACTGCCGTATGATTCCCCACTGCTCGTTTCCGACAAGTGACTGCATCATTAATTTACACTGTCTGTAATGCGGTATGTTGTTGATTTTGTGCAATGTTTCTTTCAACTAGAGTAGTCTTTTTATGCGTGATTTCACTGCATTTAGTTTTGTATATGTATTCAGTGTTCGTTTTGCGTGTGTGTGTGTGCATGCGTGCGTGCGTACGTGTGTGCGTGTGGGTGTGTGTGTGCGTGCGTGCGCGTGCGTGCGTGCGTACGTGTGTGTGTGTGGGGGGAGGGGGTGTTCTGTCAATACCAATGCTTTCCAGAGTCAGTTTTTTTTTGTACTTTGTTTTATAGTGTGCCTCTCCTGCTTGGACCGACCATGTTTGGTCCGCAGTATGTGATAAATAAAAAATAATAAATAGATTCCTGGCATGTTATCGGTGTCTCAGCGCGAGCACTGCTTTTAATTTTTTATACTATCCGATTGTGTCTCTTATTCCAGGTGAGCTAGGTACGCGTGTATCCAAACAGCGAGGACGTTAAAGTGTTGATAGAAGAATTTTATGCACGCTCGAGCCAACCAGACATGCAAATGCAATAGCACGCTAAGAAAACAAACGCAACCACATATCAAAGCACCCTTTTCAAGGAGTCTTCTTTCTTTTTTGTCCTCCTGTGAGGGCATTGTGATTTCATGAAATAATAAAATTTATCTCTCATGCGGTGCATTTTTTAATAAATATTTGCTAATACTTGGACCGGATTGCGTTATCGGTTCTCTACTATTCATACCGGGCATTCACTAGGTCTGTAAAGACAGGCGGTCTCGGGAGGTCCGAGACCCCCACCAGTATTTGAGAGGGGTCTGAGACCCCCTGCGCTCGTATATATAAGGACGCATGAGTACAAAGCAGGCTGCCATTTTTTAGAGCGCAGTTCTTTGGCGCCCGTTCCTGGGTTTCACGTCTGTGTCGGCGTCGGCCTCGTAACCAGCTCCGCCCCCCTTTCAGCCCCCCTCTTCCTGCGTGGCGCCGACCGCGCGTGTTATCTGATTGCTGCGCGCGCTCCCCCATTCGCCGCTGCTTATACCCTCCTCCCCCCCTCTTCCTGCTTGGCGGCGAGGGTGCTCTCCGGTTGCCGAAACGCCGGCTCGCTATCAGCGGATCACGGTGCGTGCATCCCAAGCCGAAACGCAGAGTCACATTCTCTTCACTCGCTAGCGGCGTCAGCGGCTTCAGTCAGTCGCTGCTATCTGTTCGTCGCGCAACGTTCCTATGGGCCCACGCGTTGCCTCCCGCAACCTCCCGATAACTCAATTGCTCTCTTCATTTCTCCGACCACAAAGCTTCTTTTATGACAGCCAAGAACTGTTAGTGGAGTGTTTCTTGAAGGAATACGTGTGTAAAATTTAAAAAAGTTGTCTGTAATTGTGCATACGTGTCTCGCTAGAAATATTTGCCTTAATCTATGGAAAAGGTGAAACAGCTGACGAGCTGCGCTCAAATTTCGCATTAGGCAAATTTTAGTAGTAGCTCACGCCATCTAGCCCCAAATCTAGCCCTTGTTATTTCGTTTCAACGTTTTCCCTCGTTTATTTTTTATTTTTGTCAGCGGTTTTCACATCATTTCTTCTCTAATGTTTCCGCAATTTCACTGTAAGTTTTAATAAGAGCAATTACCATATTTTATAAAACCCAATGCAGAGAACAGTAATTTCTCTCCTTTTTAAAAAGTAATGTGCGAAGCAGGCCACCAGTCGTTCGCTCTCTCTCCCTCTCTCCATCTCTCTATTTCCATTTCCACCTGTGTTCGAACCATTTGAGACTCTCTTCTGATGCAGCCAGACTTTAAGCACTGGCCTGTACCATTATGCAGCTTAAACAATTGATACGGGCTTGCATCATGCAGCCCGGTGATTTGAGGCATTAGCTGTTTTAGTTTCTATCCTCGGAAGTTTTCCCAAGCAATAAAGTAAAGGAAAGAAGAGAGGCATCATGGCCCATGTAGCGTGCGCGTCTCGTCATCCGAAGGACCTTTGTTCGATGCCCACTCAACTTCACCGGAGTCAACATAATTTCCTTTTAGACTCAATTCGTTTCAATTTGATACAAAATTCATCCTTAAAAGTTTGTCGTGAATTATAATTTTTTTTCTGTTCCGGAATTTATATTGCCAAGTTGAAGCAGCCATGCACGCTTTCGGGATGTGAAGGAACGGGCAAAGGAAGATGGGAATGTAGCCGTTAATTGCATGTCTTAAAAAAATGTTTTCCTACACAACTTCTCAATATGAAAAAAAAAAATGTGTTTGTCTGTATTTTGGTTTGTGTGTGTGTTGTCCAAGCTGATTCCCTCGAGCGCTGTTTTGTTTGTTGCCGGCAACATATTTACTTGAGTAGTTTACGTTTGTAGTTGCATACAGTGAGTGAGCCATCCGCCTCCGCTGCTAAAGGACTCAGACAGAGACCAAGTTGTACCTCACGTTGGGTGGGCGGACCAGGCCGGGCTCAGTAAAGCGGTAACTAAGCAGTCCTGGGCAGAGCCCTCGGAGTGAATTTTTGGGAATGTATAGTGCGAATAAAACAAGGTCAAAAGAAGGGAGGGAGGGACACGAGCGCTTAGTCCTCGTTTTATTCACGCTACGTTCTTAAGAATCCAAATGCATCAACTCGCCCAGCTAAGTATCCTAGTACTCCGGAGTGAAGCATCGGACCCGGACTGCCTCAATGCTCTAAACTGCCTTCATCAGACTGTGCGTTTTCTTTCTAGACCTATTTTTTGTTCTTGTTTCATTTGTCGCGTTTCATTTTCAGTCACTCCTGATCCTTTATATGTCGCGTTTTGTTCTGCGAATAGTGATGTCATCTAGTACGCCAAAAGAAAAGAGATAAACTGTTACAGCTCTATATGCAGGCGCCGACACTAATGGGCATGGAATACCAGCACCACGAGCCACTCTTGGCCACCGCCACGGGGGCCGCAGCCGTCTGTCCTCACCACGCAGAGACGTCGGGGGCGTGAGCAATCGAAGAGGATTCGGCGCCTCCGAGCCAGTCATTAGAGTAAATGTGCGACCTGGAAGGGTCTTGTTGTGGATGCGGTTCTCGTCACGAACCGAAAGACGCCCGTGACTAGCCGTCTTGCACGCACCTCTAGAATCGATCGCAGCCGCCGTTCGCTGGTCTGGCGTGAAGCCTGCGCGTCTCCTCGGCGAACCCACGGTTGTCCGCGGCGGCTGATTAGTTTGCCGCCCTGTACCTCCTCGCCTCCGCCTCGTGCGGGGCTTTGCGGCCGCGCTTTTGTGAGCAGGCGGTTTTTGATTGCCGCAGATCCGATTACACGGGAAAGGACGGATGGCGACGCTCTTCTTTATTTATTTTCTTTGCCGTACATTATAAAAAAAAAAAAAAAAGACAATGCACTAAATGATCGAATATAAAAATGCATTAAACGTCACACATTAAATGTGTTCAATGCGTGCAATAGCTCCAGAGCTCTTGCACGCATAGCTCCGAATACACAGAAAAATGGCGTGACAAGACCATAAAGTAACCCTTAGTTATCGCACTTAAAAAACAAAAAAAAAACAATTTCGTATTTCATGTCAGTGCACAGTAACCATCGCCATTACTGGAGTAGAAGAGCATCAGTCAGTTTATCTGCAATTAGTACTGCCCTGCACTAACCGCGATATCCGAGCAAATTCGCTTATCCTTCCAGCTCACTCTCACGCACCTCCGGATACACTCGGCTACCCTGAACGGGCCATCTGTCCGGAGCCTTAAATGCCCGTCAAATGGCTTCAGCTAGGATCTCATCGACTCTAATTTGTTCTTTAACGCACGCTTCTCTCCTAGCTCGGTGCACTGTTCGCAATTTAATTTAAAACATTTTCCTTACTTCAAAGTTTCAATCCAGCACACTTTTATCTTGAAAGATATCGATAGGCTGCTCTTTATCAGCGGAAAGTCTCTATCAAAGGCGCTCTACTCCAAATTCGTTCTGCTTATATTTACTTCTTGCCAGGAAGGTTTGCGGTGGCTACTCGGCTGGACAGATGTAGACTTCCTTGCAATTATCTAGCTATCGCAAATTGCTCCTTTACCAGACCGTTGAACATCGGTTTAGTTCACTCCGAAACACTCCACTACGGCGCCCCTCACAGCCCATCGCTCGCTCGGGGAGGTTAACCTCAAAATGTTAGTTTTTCTTAACAATTTTTGGGCTTACGCTATCACTTGCACAAAATGCACATTAGTCGTAAGCTTGCACAACATTGTGGTTCCAGCTTTATTTAGTGCAAGACGACTATAGTGCGTAATATGTGAGGAATGACGCCGCGGAGTCAACTATGGAAACACGGTGCGGATGAGAGAAAAAATAAAATATTGCAAGTTTCCTTAGCTCGGTGGGTCAGGAGTTTCAAGAAGAGAAAAGTACAAGCCGAAAGAAAAAACAAACTCGAATACCAGTTTTATGTCAGTTATGTGTTGATTCAGGATGACCTGACCGGTGAATGTGGGCGGTAGCTAATGCCTACATAATCTTTGTTATTATAAGGAGCGAACATCAAACTGATTACTTTCATTTTAACGGATATGCACAAACACTGAAAAGTCTCACAATCACGCATAATACACCAGTGCTAGCTCGTGTATTATTCGACTTGAAAACCAATTTATTATAAACATGAAGCAGACCAGTACTCGGCTCTCAGATACCTGGAAGTGCTGTTGTGTGTATGTTACAGTTAGTACTTAAATTCACACAGGGAAAGTACAAGGAGCATTTCGGAAGAAAGCTTTGAGCTTTGTGCGTGTGCGTGTACGTGAGCGTATACGTGCGTGTGTGCGTGCGTGCGTGTGTGTGTGTGTGTAAACCCATGATTCCGAGGTTGCCATCTTGATTTCATTGCAGTACCGAGTGCGTGCGAGGACATAGCGTGGCGCCACCTTTCAGCAGCACCCGTGTAATGCAATAAGTGGGATAACGCGCGATGAACTGCTGCTGCGTGACGCTTTCCGGGGCAGAGTAGTTGCGCGTTAATGCTATGTTTTTTTTTTTTTTTTTTTTCATATGCAATGCGGCCTAGACCTACCAAACAATAGGCCTAATTTGAGGTCCTACTCCTTCGGCAAGAAATCCCTTCACCAAGTCAGCGAGCTGTCGAAGCGTACCCCGGCGAATTTTAACGACTGCGACGACGTCGCGCGTCGAACCTGTACCCAAAGTTAGAGTTAATCGGTCGTATATCTCGGTAATCATATTTTTCTGCGAGGGGAATGGAGCTGTCAAGCGCCTGACGGATGCAGAACACTTCGGAAAGTGCCGGCGAAAGCGGCACCGCTCGACCAAGCTTTCTTGACCGCAAGTAGAGCACATACAGGCAGGTTGCACAGTGCGGATAACGCAGAGAAATCTTTTAAGCAATAGTGAAGACGTGTGCTGCTCGTTGCACTTCCTTGCGCACCGACTGCGCTCATTGTCACTCGGGCTTCGGGCGGTTGTCAGTTTTCGTGCGTATAGTAGTTATGTTGACCCTTGCGTCAGCAGATAATGACATGCTTATTTCCTTCCTCTAGTGGTCGTTTGAAATTACTGAAGCAGCCTAAGGCGGCTCATCGTGCATACCGCTGCGCGTATATCGGAAGATTCTTTTAGTTCGTTGCAGTGAAACTTTCATTGTCAGGCATCTGTGCCTTCATTTATAAGCAATTTCGGAGATGCCTGCTTTTGGACGAACTTTGCTCTGGGAAGGTACTGCTCCACGAAGTATAGTCAGCATATTTTCTATCCCACTAGCAATCAGTCTTGGTTAGCTTCACAAGTGATAACCGCAAGAACGTTAACATTTGCGCCGGTCCTTCGGCCGGTGCTAATCGAACTGTTTGGTGCCAACTCGATACAGACGAAATCTTGATCCCTGAAATGTTTGTTGTGCACATGGGAATGACCACTCGCTTCTTCGCCCATTCAGAGTTTCAGTAACAAATCTTCTCTATGCTTATTTTTCGGGTTGAAATGGAAGCTCAAGCCGAGTTCCGTCCGGTGCAGAGCAGCAACGGACCATGTCAAAAGCCATGTCATATATTGTAACAACCCCAACGACGACACAAGATGAATGTATACGCAATGCTGGCACTCGATAACAAGAAAAACTATATATAAAAACACGACTTTTAGCTTTTAAAACGAGCGAATCCAATTGAGCGCCTGCTGCAGCAGCAGTAAGAGGAATCGCGCGATCCCACTTGTTCATCTATGCCGCCGCTCGCGCCAAATACCCATAATGTTTCTTGTGTTTGGCGATCTTTGGCCTGAGACGCCATTGCGCCATTAAAATCCACCATCATCATCATCATCATCATCATCATCATAATGTTTGCATCGACAATCACTTTTTATTGGTGTAACCAGCTTGAAAAGTTCGTGATCTGGCGCCTCATAGGGTGTTCGGCATTGCACAAATTTATTTCTGATTTTATGCATTGAGCTCTGAAATTTTCGCTATTGATGCATTAGTCATTCTAGTTTCTGTGCAGAAAACAAAGTTGTTCCTAAGTATTTCGTGCACTGGCTGTTTTACTCAACGTACGATATGCGCATTGACAATGTGAGTGACTCAGATTCGCACCTCGTGCGCCTGCCTGGCTCAAATCCTTGGTTCCGTCATCGTATGCTCGTGCCTCCAACCCACACTCCACTTGAATTTGACGTGGAGCCTTGGCAATTTCTTATCACCTGTAAAGCCTTTCTTCACAGGCGGCCAGCCTTTGACAACGCTTGGGTTAAGCAATTACGCTGCAGCAAAGCGTGTCATGGACACGGAATGGTGATAACAGCCTAATTATCGCACTAGAGTTGCGCATTTCAGCACGAATCAGCACGGACACCCAGAATTCGTTATTCATTCATGACCGCATTGTGTAATAACGGCTACGAGCAGCGCTGGCGGATCATCGAAGCCTCACGTTATCTCGCACTACACTTACACAGATCTCCAGGGCAGGTATTAGTTTACTCTTCGTCCGCCTGCGGAGGACAGAAAGGAGCAAGTTGATAGGCAACGTGCTGCACGCGTTCCCACGTGTAAAGCTGCCGAGGCTTCAGTAAAAGCTTCGAGTACGCTCTTTCGTCGTTGGCGTAGAGGCTATATCGCTTACAGAGTCAATCTTGCCGTTCACCGAGCAAGATTAATTCGGTGACTTCTCTATGTCTCATGAATAATTTAATGCAGCTTCGCGAAAAACAATCGAACGGTGACGTCTATTTGCTATCAGCCAGGTGAGAAATGGAATACGCCACTCATATGTACTTGGTCGAAGAACCGTCGTTAGTCGCCATGGTGACAGCGACCGGCAATGTCTCGACGACCGAAAAGCGAAGACTTTTCCGTCCGCTTAGCTTCCGATAGCGATCGCGAGTCGATACACGGAGAAATGGCCGTCGCTTTTTCGCGGACCTGCTCTGAAATCGCGCGTGGGGCCCTTTCTCTCAAGGGAGTAAAAGAGAGAGGGGACACGCCATGGAGCGCGCGGACTCGTCTGCCGCTGATTTATGTGGGTCACTCCGATTGCATCTCGCGCCGCTGGCAGCCGTGGTCGCTCGCGGGAGACCGTTTTGATTTTGTACCCCACGTTCGAGCCGCTTGGTCGATGCGCAGTTTATTTTGATGAGCCGCCCGGCTGCAAGAAAACAAGTCATCGCGACGCGCGACGTCTCTCGGCGCCGTGCCCCTGAGCTTCGGAACAAGGTCGCTAAGTTGGCACGGCGCGGCACCCGCTGGCACCTGGCGGCGCGAGGACTCATTCGACGTGGCGCGCGGTGCTGTCTCTTGTTATGCATGGTGAATGAGCGCTCTGTTTTCCGGCCGCGTTGATGCGCTGTAAGCAGAAAGCAGTTGTTAGGTGGTGCGAATGAAATTTTGCGGCACCCTTCATAAAGCGCCCTCTGCAGGAGGCCAGTAAGGGCAATTTTAAGAGCGTGCAGAGGCACTGTTGCTGCGCCTTTAAACGCCGGGGTAAAGGTGCGAAAGGTGCTTAATAGCCCGCATTTGGAACTGCGAGCCATGTTGCGCCAGTATAATTTTAAGTTCAGAGAGTTTCTCTTCCGCCCTGCCTGCTACTACTGCTACGTCATACAACCGCTTGAAAACGATGGGTCGCATGCGATGAAAACAACAGAAAAAGCTGAAAGTTAATTCGTTGTCAGCAATCCGTATGTTGGCGCAACGTTTTGCGGGCTGACATCTCGTCTGTTGGGGCTGCGAATGCCAATAAAATGCTATAATGTCGTTTCCTTTAACAGGCCCTGAAATTTGCAAAAAAAAAAAAAAAAAAGGGTTTAACGTATACTTAAACTGAGTAGGACGCGCGAAACTTTAACGCACAGATGGAAGTTGACGGAGAAGACAACGGGCAAAGCACAGTGTGGGTTGCAGTCTTCATGTGCGCGAGGCGACTTCCCACGCTCTTCCTGCATTCGAATCTGCTCTTCCCCGGCAGATTTTTTTTTTTTTTTCGTCCCAGCTCAACATACGCAAGCCAAAAATTTTTGGTTTGTTTTGACCGTGTGAGTAGTGTTTTCGGGGGTTTAAATTACCTGGTAACACCGATGGTACCATGTGAAAACATTGTTTGAAATACCCGCCTCTAGATTGGTTGGTTGGTTGCGCAACTTTTATTTCCATCGGAAATGGGCGTCCTCTTCCCCGCCCCCGGCACGCGTGCCGGGGAAGACGGGGAGTCGTGCGCCCGCGGATTAGAGGCTGGCAGGTAGCCCTTGGCTTGTTGCGGCCTCTTCCTCCAGATGGACGGTGCGGTGCTGGATCGCAGGGTCCGCGCTTCGCAGCAGGATATCCCAGGCTACTCGTAATATTTTGTCCTACCCCTGGAGATTGTGGGCACTCCCAAATTATGTGGAAGAGGGTCCCTCTCGCCCCACAGTGTTTGCACAGATCATTGTCCCTAAGGTCTGGTAGCGCGTGAAACGCCCAGACCGCGTTCATGAACGTATTAGTTTGTAGCCGCCTCCACGCGACACCTTCTCTATTATTTAGTCTAACATCTGGCGGGGGTACCAGTCTCAGTTCAGTTCAGTCGTTCAGTCGTGTCCGACTCTTCGTGACCCTATGGACCATGTCACGCCACGCTTTCCAGTGTCTCACTATCTTCCTAACATCACATAACTTCATCTGCAGTGCCTCGAGGACGCCATCTAACCATCGCGTTCGCTGCCTACCCCTTCTCCGGCGACCCTCAACCTTTCCCAACATCAAATCTTTCTCCAGCGACTCCTCTCTTCTCATCAGATGACCAAAGTAGCTGAGCTTTAACTTTAGAATTTGACCCTCCAATGAGCAGTCAGGGTTTATGGTCGACAATATCGACTGATTTGATCTTCTGACAGTCCAAGGAACTCTCAAGAGTCTTCGCCAACACCACAATTCAAACGCGTCAATTCTTCGGCGGTCAGCCTTTTTCACAGTCCAACTCTCGCATCCATACATCACAACTGGAAAGACCATAGCACGAGTTATACGGATCTTGGTTGGTAGACTAATGTCTCTGCTCTTTACTAGGCTGTCAAGGCTAACCATTGCTCTCTTTCCCAGCAGCAGGCGTCTCCTAATTTCATGGCTGCAGTCTCCTTCCGAGGTAATCTTGGAGCCCAAGAAGAGGATTTTGGTCGCCTCCGGCGATATCCTTCCCTTTCCAAAATTTTGAATGACAGTTTTGCTGTCGCTAATTATGAACTTGGCTTCCGTTAAGGTAAACTGTGACGTCATGGTCTAGTGGGACAATCAGGAGTCAGACGCAAGCAAGATCATGGCTCGGCTCTGACGATCGTATGAGTGCTTTTACACCTAGTATACATTTGAAGTGCAGACGACAATAGGTGATTTCACCAAAGCAGGGACGCGTGCGCAACAGTATCCCGGCTAATCCGGTTGACGTCTACGTTAATGCACCTCCGCCTCTGAAACTCTCTAATGCCCTCAGTCTCCGTTATCCTCTGCACGAATTTGCAGAGCATGCAGCCCGGTTGTTCCAGTACTCGATCATGCATGTTCGAGGACACTTTTATGCACAGCATATATATGCTTCAGATATCTCATAAAGGTACGCAAGGAATGGGGCACAAAATAACACCCAATAAAGTTAAAGACGAGCTGATTGTCAAGCTGCATCCAAGCAAGCATGCACACCCAACAAGGTCGGACGAAGGTCGCATGCTTGATTCGACGAACGGAATGACTTGGTAGCCAGCGTCTGTCTGGCTTATTCTATGATACTATAGTCCCTTGCTCTGCTTTCTGGATGATTCGATATGAACCACCAACTAGCTGAAACCTACATTTCGATCATATCCGTATGCTATATAGGTTATGTTCATGCACTTCCGAGTGGCAGGTTTAAAGCGAAGAAAATTTCCCGCGACCACTTCCTCTTCTGCTTTCTGGGAAGACTACGCATGCTCAAAGCGCTGCATTGGTTCATATAAACGCGTGTCAAACTAGGTTTGTTTGCTAAGGTGAATATATTAATTGTCACCTACACGGATGACATAGTCAGGGCAATGGACGAACAGACTGATGTGGCAGTGAAACTACAGTCGAGCTCATTTGTATATAAAGAACCTGGCGGTCATGCGGATTGTATTGGCTGTATCAGTTCATAGCAAGTTCGCATACCCTATTACAGCTGAAAAATATAAATCCAGACTGCAAGTTTATTGTGCACGTCTAACCGAAGCAGATCCTTCCTCTCAAGGTTCTGCAGCGCGGTCATTTGCTTTAAGCCAATGGCTTCAGTCCTCTACGAAGTTTCGAAGACGCAGAGCGTGCGTCAGTTCAGTGTCATCTTTGTATAAAGCGCTCGAGCGCACTGGGCTCAAAGTATACAGCGACACGTCGCAGCAGCTGTTAGGTTCTTGGAGCAACATTTGCGTTGAAGGAGAGCCGTGCAACCTAAAAACTGGATGGAAACAAGCACTTCAACCAAATCGTCTGATTTCAGATTTTTATGATCGAAGCGCTCTGCTCCGCCGCCTGCACGGGGATGGCGCAGACTATATATGCTCTCTGCCTGCACGCGGCACAGAAGGCGGAGATCCGATTGGGCACGCGACGCACGCCACGTGAGTGGGTCCTCAGAAATTCATATCCTGTGTCTGGCATGCAAAGGTCTCAAATCGCTGCCATTGCACCGCCGTGTGTGGTAGTTCCGCGTTCAGCACTGCCCCTGCCTTGAGCTTGCCAGGCCTGCAAGCAAGCATGCACACACTGATTCGCTCCGTATGAGTTTTTTATTTTACCTTCTTTTTTTTTTTTTTTTTTTTTTTTTTTACAGAGGGGGATGTGGATCAACACCCTTTTTCAGGGTCACTGAAGCTGCAGGACGTATACTCTTCGGTCCCCGCGCTGGCCGGAAGCGCGCTTTTTCGAGTTCGATGGCGTGTTTACGGCTCCTCCTTCATCGTCATAAGTATATAGTGACACATCCATGACTGTTCATTTCAACTAAGATGCATGTGTCATAGCCCTATTGCATACTTTTACGGTAGTTCCACCCTTGTTCGTAATAAGCGAGCGTTCTTTATACTATATTGGGCCGTTATATATGTACAGGCTCGATTGTAATTCTTTATTGGGCTGACTTGAGGCCTCAGAGACCTGAACAACTCTCCGGCGGCGATAGCTACAAACGTGCTCGGTGGTCCTCGAAAAGTGGGATCACCGTAGTAGCTATCTGCTTTTCCAAAATTTAAAGCTGACAAAGAACCTGCGAGAAAAGGCGTCGAAAGCAAATACGAAAACTTTGAATAATGTGCGAGCAGTTTCTATCGGCTGCGAAAAAACTACGGTGATCAACCATCATACCGCCGCTTGGAGCTGAACAGGTAAATATAGTACAATGTTGGGGATGATCATTATAGAATCTTGACAATATGGATTTCGCTCGTTACCTTCAGGCTATGATGGACGCCGTAGTGGAGGGCTCCAAAAATTTCTACCGCCTGACTATTTTTTTTTTGTTTTAACGTGCGCTGGGCATCGCACAGTACACGGGCGTCTTGCCGCGGCCGGTATTGAACCCATGTTTTTGGGACCAGCAGTCGTGCGCTGTATAACCACTGAGCCACCGTGGCGGTACGAAGTGGACAATGGCTACTTAGGTTAGCGTAAGCAACGCAGCCAGGCTTTGTTTATTTTGCTGTTTAATTCTATCAGCTACCTTAATAAAATATATGTACAATCCTGAAAATCAACACTGCTACTATGAAAACAGCATAATTTTAGTATATCTGCGTATGTTGTTTGCGAATGAAATGCCGGCACTGAGGACTGCGATTCAGGACCTGGCGCATATAAGGTGCCTTTAGCTCTCCAGTATGTGAAAATACCCCATCTCCCCCTTCTCCTGCCATCACTGTAGGCACGCGCAAAACACCACTACATAACTTTCAACATCCTTCTCACCTTACTTTTTTTTTTTTTTTAAGCTGCGATTAAGAACCTGATAGCGCGCTAGCAGTCACACTTCCTTTTCTCTGCTGAGAGAGAAAGAGAGAAAGAGTCATAGCAACAGCTTGTGCAAACGATTCATCCCGCCCCACGTCGTGTTTCGAAACATAGTCTTCACTGACAACAGATGGGTCGATTTTCCTGTTCATACAGTCATATTAACAACACATCGTCGTCAGCTTCTTCCGACTGAGCTATAGTAGCAACTTCAATTGTGTGGGAAGGGCAATAATTTGTCTTCAATGTTATGACCTTTTTGTTTCAGTGCACTGCTGGAGTGTGTGTGCACATTTTTGGTGTGGCAGGTTCGTTCTTTATTTTTAGTCTACATTGCTGTAATTAGCAGCTGCAGAACAGCTACGTATTAGCAACTTGTACTGTTATAGAGGAGCAAGCGCTCTTCCCAACTACGGAGTAATAAAACTGTTTGTCACTAAAGATCGGTAGATACTGCAAAATTTCATTTTGTACTAGAAAAAGTTTTATGAATGCCCTCACGCTACACGCCAGCGCTGAGTGCTTTCTTTTCACATTCAGCCTTCTTTTACTTTTCTGCACCCTCGAACATAAATCACTTTGTCTTGGTGTTCCTGAAAGGCGTATATCCGCCTATTACGGATTCATTTCAGTGTGGATCCTGTTTTGCTTCTTTCAGATGCGCATGTCACTTATCAAGGAACAGCAAAAAAAAAAAAAAAAGAAAATCTAGTTACTTTGAAAAAATGGCAACTCTTAAACACAACATCACATTTTATTGTTTTTTATTGTCAACAACGTCAGAAATGCTTGCGCCATGCAGTACATGTTGACCGTCATATTTAACAGATAATGTCGCAAAACCTAAGTACAAAGCCAATGCGAGAAGATGCCGAATGTTGATAATGATAGGATTAGAGTACAACACATATAACCGATTAAAGCAGGATAAAACAAAGTGGTATTTTAAACAGTTTGCACACACGAAGCGGAACCCAACCATTGGCAGTCTTGCTTAAAGAAGTTCGCTAAAGTTAAACTTAAAAAAATGTTAAATTAGGCGTGAAATTTACGTTAATTGTGCATAGCTCAGGGATTTTTAGGAAGCAAAACAAATTCTGCCAGTTCATTCTTCGTGAATATATTAACAATAAGTAGTGTGAGCGCAATGCATTTCTGAATAGGTCACTTCAAAAATTGCAAAGGTTGAAAGACGTGTCATCTCACCATAATCGTGCTGATTGTCAGGGTGCGGCTCTCGAAATGCCCCACGTTCGCAGATGCCTCAACATGATTGTCTCTCTCTTTTCTCTGTTGTGGTGATAACCAACGTGCTCACTACTGAGCTAGTGCCAATTATTTACGTGCTCCAAAAGTCGTGAAAGCTGTGTTCTAACCTGTCCGGCGCTTATAAAAAATATTTGTTTTTGCGCTTGAGTTTTCAATTCTCACGAAACGATTACCTAGAAATTAGGAGATCAGCTGTGGTGCTAAATGTTCGCACTGCATTTCTGTGCTCTCTGGAAGCAAGCAACTAGGCAAACAAACATAAAGTAACTACACACGTCACACTCAAATCTTCAATAACACAGAGAATTGCTCAGACAGCCTTTGCAAAGCCGCGTATGTCTGGCATTCACCTTTATCACAGCTCTATCCTTCCGACTGAGAACAATTTTTTTTTCTCTCAAATTATAGATGTAGCTGCACATTCCTAGAAATTTTCTTTTTATATTTGTAGTACTGCCTAAATAACAACCCAGTTGCATCACCCATGCCAAACGATGTGAGCTCTTTAGTTTAAAGGTATCGGTCATTAGTGCATTCCAGGAATCTCTAATTTTGTTAGCTGGCGACATCGCTGGGTCCAACTCTCGTGCTTTTCACACTCAGACAAAAGCGTGGCAAGAAATTGGGTGCTTCAAAGATTCGTACGTGCGTGCTTGCGTATATGCGAACCACGTGACTTTATGACCTTGGCTCGCGAATTCACCATTAGTGGAGGTGGCAGGGTCCCGTCTGGCTCCTTGTCAACACTGAAGATGCTAATGAACGTCTGACGCTCAGCTGACGCGGTCGCTACGTCACATGTTCTTCAACATCTACAAGCGGCGCTGAACATCCTACCATAGCAATCGGTTTGCCAACTAAACTATCTAGCTAAGCCCGTATGCCAAGTCTGCATCGTTTTGAAGGGGTCGTTTTCGCCCTCTCCTGATTTATGCAGAAGCATTAACTTCATGTCACCGCTCACATTCGCAACCTAACTGACATTCGCTTGCGGCGTTTCCGCCTATCAAGTAAGAGCAGAAGCCATACTTGGCAAAACAACGCAGACTCGTAATATGGACCCGGTTCTCGACGAACACACACGCAGAGATCCGACGTGTCGACATGTCTCTAACGGCACAAAGAAAGAAAGAAAGAAAGAAAGAAAGAAAGAAAGAAAGAAAGAAAGAAAGAAAGAAAGAAAGAAAGAAAGAAAGAAAGAAAGAAAGAAAGAAAGAAAGAAAGAAAGAAAGAAAGAAAGAAAGAAAGAAAGAAAGAAAGAAAGAAAGAAAGAAAGAAAGAAAGAACATGGTCAGCCACTTTGTCATTCCGTCATTTTTGATGCACACAATGGTTATTATCAAAATACAAAGCTGCAGTTATTCATTTTGGTATTTGAACTGCCAGATTAGTTTAGCGAATGAGTTCCCCACTGCGAGGATTAGGTGGTATCGAAGCTGCAAATAGTAGCGAAAAGGCTCTTCATATAGCAGCTGATTTGCTTAGAGAGAATTTGACTTTGCCGCAGTTCAGACGCACTTGCCGAACTTTAATTTTTCAATGTTTCGTTGAAATTTCTTTGTTTCATGGCAGATTGGCAAAGAGAATATGTTGATGATATATTATCCCTCCCCCACACGCGCAGCATTAAAGCAAGAGCCATCGTTCCCAGAGATTAATGCAATGACACTTTTCAATTATATTTCTTTTTGCCTTTCGTCACTGCTGGGTGATAAGAATGGAGTTTAGAACTGCAAGCAGACCACTGCATCGTGAGAAGGAATACGATTGTCAACATAGCTTGTACCTTCATGTCTGGCCTGTTCGCCATCTGTTAAACGAGCAGTCCGTTGTATGTTCGAGTGCACTGAATAAAAACTCAAAATTAGTTAGCGGAATGAGGCAGGCGTCTATTGTTTGTGCGTGTGTTTCTGTCCTTTCATTGGAGACCCAACAGAGCGAATTTTCGAGATGCGGACATGAACAAAATTCAGAACAGGATGGGCCCTACAATAAAGGAGGTGGCTGTGGCTATTCATAAGTGTGCTGCGGGTGAGTGTAGAAGGGGGGGAGGGGGGGGGATCACTCCAATAGGTTTCCGGTACATCGAAACGAAAGTCGTGGTAAACTGCACTTGGGTCGTGATTTATCGACCACGCTGTCGCCGGAGCAGAGGGCGGCGGAGCGGGCTTAGTAGCGCCTGGCCGGGTAGTTGTAGGGAATGAGGTCGCTGCGGTTGTTGGGCTGCCCGTTGTAACGGAACGGGCTGTTGGGCGGGCTGAAGGCGAATCCTGAGCCTTCGCGTATGCCGCGGCCTCCGTAGTCGGTGGCGAACCGGTCTCCCAGTGTGTCCTTGCCACCGCTGTACTCGGTGCGCGTGAAGAAGGGGCTCTTGGTGTGGATCACGGTGGGCGGCTTGTGTCCCGGCGGTGCCGTCAGCTCGCGCTTGCGGCGCACGAACTCGATGAAGAGCGCAGTGAATGAGGAGGCGAACCCGACGCCCAGCACCCAGAACGAGCCGGTCATGTGGCTCAGCGTTATCTTGCGGATATCACCTGCCTGCGGCTTCGACTCGACCGTGCACTCGTTGTCCCGCGGCCAGTGCTTGCGCTTCCAGTGCATCACCAGGCCGGACTCGACCAGACGCCGGAGCCTGCGCAATGAAAGATGGCTCGGATGACTCTGGCTGTGCATTGAATTCTAGCTCTCTCGCTCAAGGAAGAAACCGCTGCGTGATTTATGGTGGCTTAAGTAGTAGGGTAGTTAATCAGGTCTCTCTGAGTGCATTTTACATGGTAGCTAACTGTACAGCGCTCATGTAGAAGGTTTTCTTGGAAATCTAAGTATGTTCGGGTCTCAATTACGCCCTGCTCTGGCCTCATTAAGGCCGTCGTCGCAATGAAAAATTACTTACAGTATGAAAAACGCTTATTATAATCAAGAACATGCAGTAGGTGTCATAAGCTGAAATACAGCCACAGCTTGAACAAGGGCAAGGAGGGCAAACGTTTCTGCAAAAGGACTTCGCCTCGGCAAGTCCTCTAGAATCTTTGGTCACTCTCGTTAAATTTCGTAACAAGAAATCAATCTTCCCTTCATCTGTCACAAGCTGGGGGATGTGTACAGTTCCACAATCATGAGAGGGAGCACGTGCGACAGGAGTAAGATGAACGAAGTGGATAAATAGTGCGAAACAAGAAGCACTCAATGCATTGCGCTCACTCATTGTTAAGACGGTCGAGGAACGGGAAGCCGACGCGCACGGCGAGAGATTTGACGTCTCGGATGACCTCGCCGCGAGCCACGGCGAAGTCGCATCTGCCGGTGCGGTTCAACTCGCGGCCCAAGTAGTGGAACATGGTGACCTCGCTGCCGATGAGGGCCATGTATCCCATGCGCACTTGATCGAGCACCCACATTTCGTGGTTTGGTTCGAACGTCATCATCCGATCGGAGAGAACCTTCAGTGGTCCGCGCTCCTGGGTCTGCGAACATCATGCAATGACAGTCGAACCTCGGCGCCGACTGCAGCGGTTTTCGGCTGGACAAGCTACAGGTCATCATTAATCGAGCCATATACTGTCAACAGATACGCTGCTTACTTGACGCGGCCTTAAACTATGCTACCTCTTTCTTTGAATCTAGCTTTTGGAGTGGTCAAGTAGGTCACAGTCGAAGCTAATGAGGGTACTTGATGCTTACAAGCAAGGAAATTTTTATAAAATACGATTCAATACAGGCTTTTTCTCCGAACAATGTGGCGTGGAGGAAGCTCTGTGAATAGTACATAGTACCTCTTCAGAAACTCTTTATTAAATGTCCGTAGACTACAATGGATGCTCACACGAATCATAACCGTCGTACCATTTTGTTCTGATTAATGTATTCTTCAGCGACAGTATGTATTTTACTGAAAACAAGCTTGCAGTTAGACAAACTCTGTTCTGGTTGTAATTTGTGAAGCCTATTTTCTCCGCATGCGTCGCTCAAAAGATGCAGCGCAAGTAGTCCCATTCATGTGTTCTTGTGCCGCTTGGTGAAGTACAATACGCAAAGGCCTGGTAGTAAATCTACTACATGGTAATGCCAGTTGAAGAGGCTACAAGCTCAACCCACCATTTTCTTCAGTGCAATCAAACACTCCGGCCCTCTATATGAAATTACGTCCAAATTTGTCCGGCATGCAAAGCTATCTTTGTAATCCCAGGAACTATCGATGCATGAACAATTTCATATTTCGTGATGTCAGGAGTGCTAACTATAAGGACTATAGACCCGGGGTGTGGGAAGAGGGAGCGATGGGGCGAGGCTTTCACTTTGATGTCGTAGCATCGTTCTACACGAAAATCGCTCCGTGACAAGGAGTCTTCTTTTGCAATGCTCTTAATGCTGCATTGACTCCAGGGGTCAGGCAGTCAGCTTTCTCGTCATAAATTGGTTGGAATTCGCTGAGCAGAATAACGGTCACTGATTCCTTACAAGTATGGGATATTTAAATACTAGACTATGCAAGTAGTACGGAGGACATAAGGCACCGGACACGCATGCAGCGTAATGCATGTCCGTCTGTCGCTTTGACCTTCATCCCTTTTGCAATGTAGTGCTATGAATGCCTGCCAAGTTGAGCAGAGACGGAATTTCTATTATTGGTCTAGACAGAAATTATGATGTCATAGAACAGTCACGTGACTGCGAAGGACCAATCACAAAGCACCCCCGAGGAGTAAAAGCCGAAAATCACCTTTAACCCAACCGAAGGAATTGGGGTCCCCTTTCAACCCCCCATGAATGTCGAGCGATGCGCTGACGATGCAGGAACGAAGCCGAAGTAAGCAAGCAAAGGAAATGCAGCTCAGAACTCGAACGCTATTCAATTTCTTCATAAAGGGTCCAAAGCTGCCTCATATATTTGCTTTTAAATTCTACACTTCCTTTTCCTCAATAAAGTTTATTATTATTATTATTATTATTATTATTATTATTATTATTATTATTATTATTATTATTATTATTATTATTATTATTATTATTATTATTATTATTATTATTATTATTATTATTATTATTATTATTATTTTATAATCTGCCCACTTGAAACACTCGTGCTTGCGGCATACCCACAGAATGCTTTTAGAGCGGCGTCACCTTGAGCAGGTCGAAAACGGCTTGGCCCTTGAAAGCGCCCCAGCGCATGTAGCCACGGTGGGCCACAAGGTTGTCCACGTTGTCCACGGGGTTCCGGATCTTGGGGAAGGTGAGGTCGGCCACCAGGTTGCCGCTGTACGTGGTCAGCGTGACGATGACAAAGAGCCACCAGAAACCCACCAGGATGCGCCCCGAGATGGCGTCCGGTAGGTGGATGCCACCTGCACGTGGCAAGCCACAACCACTGCAGGCCAGGCTGCGAATGCACCCGCCTCCGGCCAGTCATCTTCCCAATATGCATTCGTACAGGTCACGGTTTTGTTGATAACAGCATGGGGCTAACGCGAGCCCTTCTGGTGGTCTTGACGGGCACCAGGAGCTCAACAATAAGGAGAAATTCGGAAAGAAAAAAAAAGAGGGGGGGGGGGGGGGGGGGGTATTTATTTTCCCAGAACAGCATCTTGTCCGTTTACATACTGAGCGTAGAAGATGGGACATGCACTCAGAAAGAATAGCAAGCTTTGCGTGAGACAGCCGTGAACTAAGTAACCTGCCATGAGATTTCGCGCCGAACTGTGCACACAGCACAATTCAGTGGAGTATATCAGTGGCACTAAGCACTGGTTCGAGGCTTCGACTCTACCCGGTAGGGCAATCTTCTTGGCATCTTGCCGAAGGGCCAGATAGCACGCATCAAACCACTTTAATACCTGCGCGCTTAAATGAAAAACGCATGCAGTTGACTGCATTGCCCCACGCAACAAAGTGCGGACACGAAGCCGACGAATGCGCCCGCTGCGGGAACGTACCTTGTTGGATAATTGCTCCAAAACAGTACCACTCGCAGTTTTGAAGCAGGAAAAGTCCTTTGCCGTTGCGTAGGCCATAGTAGTCATAATAAGGGCTGGCACAGTGGATCCCCCACAGGACGGGTCCAATAAGTAGGAGCGAAAAAAGCACGGCCACCCACGTCTGCAAAGTGATGCCAGGTTCTCTATGTAAAAGCTGATGTGCGATATAATAGTACTAGGGCCGCATATTTTAAGGACTTCGCCTCGTGCGGGCAACACTCCGAATTCTTCGCGACAATAACTCCGGCAGAATTTGCAAAATTTCAGCCAGGAAAAGCTAAAGTGTTAGGAGGCATTCCTTTTGAAGGTCGACAGAACTCAATCATTCTCAAGAAGACATTTGTGCTGTAGTGTTAGAGTGTTGTGCATGGCCATTTGATGACCCCTTTTTCTGACATGTTTCATGCACCAACTTCAACTGCACAAAAAAAATTCTTGTGGCGCCTTGCCATCTTGTTAATCCCTTTTAAGGCAAGAAGTCGCAGCGGTCCATCTGCTCTCTCTCTCTCTCTCTCTCTCTCTCTCTTTGAGCAAATTCTTCCGCACAGAAGCACCACATCAGTATCCAGTGGGATACTTACGTCCCAGGTGAATGGATCGAGGAACAGATACTTGTAGTTAGCCCTCGGTTTTGGTACGAGGAACTTGTACGGAGCTTCGTCATACGCGGAGGTGAAGTTCACCACTTCCGATCGTTCCTTCGTCACCGAAAATCCGTAAGCTCCGATATCAGCTTCCTGTAAGGAAGGAAAGATAGTGAAGTTAATCTTGTTCAGCACTGACAAACCCTTTCGACTGTCCTCTTCAGCGCAAACTGGAAATATATTTTAGAGTGTAAGCACTTGGCTCGCAACTTTGGTTTGTCCCTCTTTTTATTTCAAAGACATTGACCACTGACTTTAAACTCTTTCCTTCCCTTTTCTTAAGGCGCTGTTCAGGTGTTCACCGAAAATTGAGACAGATACTGCGCCTTTCCCCAGACTAAATTAAACAAAAAATATATTGAAAAATCGGTGAATGAAAAGGCGGTATTAAAAACAATATCACGTCTGCTCTTAGGTGAAGCTTGGGCGTCCACTTAATTGAAACGGTCAAGCCGTGACGAACCTTGCTAAACCATGCAAAACCGTGCTTAACAGAGCTTTCGCTCGTATAACTAGGTTCAGGCTATGCCTAAAACTCCACTGTTCTTTTTTTCTTTTTTTTAGGCTTACTTTAGTAAACTTGGAGACTCGTTTGCGCTAGCATGAAGGGTTCCAAAATGTCCGACTAAGGGCTCATTTGGATGATTGGAAACCTAAGGTGAAGTTTACATCGTCGACCGCAGCGCCATAACACGTAGCCCAGCGAGAGGAGCAAGCATTTTATGGGCGCACCCATGGTGTGCTGTGTGCGTGCGCGTTTTCTTTTTTCACACCCCTTGCGTGTGCACTTACAAGCGTGAGTGTTCCGCGCTCTGTGGAAACCACACGCGGTGTCCATCATGTAGCTATCTGGACTACGTCGAGACCTTCTGGCGAGGAGCATTGTCATTCAAACGCTCGTTGATCAAAGTGGATAACGGAAGCAGTTTTTAGGCGTATGGTGGGATAATTCCAGCGCCATCGGATCCCTGTAGGGTGAATGTTCACTCCCAACAAAAACGCTCACCGGTGACCGTCTCGCGTGATGCTCATTGGTTCGAAGGGAGCATTGCGAAGAGTGGGAGAGACAGACTCCGAGAGCGAAGGATGGAAATTTTTGCGTGGGAAAGCAACTCAGGGCTTCAGGCGGCCGTACCTGTCTGTGAAGCATCCCAATCAGACCAGTCCAGTCTCCATTTTCCAACGACCCAGGAATTGCTTCTCTTGGCACACGCCACTCGTACCTAAAATCGAAGCAGGAAGAAAGTTTGGCTAATGACTAAACAACTTCTCTAGTTGCAAGCCTTGACTCCCTATCTCGAATTGCCACCTTATTTAGAAAGTTGACGTGCGAAATTGTTTGTTTTCAAGTAATCTTGTAGATAAATAGAGCGTCATGTAATGCCAATAGTTATTTATGTTATTTGTAGCTAAAAGTAGCATCCTGATGTCTATTTGTTATTTCTGTGCAATTATTATAGCAGCCATTTTGAAATTAAGTAGACCCTTCGTAGCTCACTTCATATTTTGCGCTTTTTTTTTTGCTATCTTTCATACTCAAATAAGTCAATAGACGAGTATACGCTCACAAAACACAACTTGAGAGCATTATAGCTGGAGGGGAGGGGGGGGGGGGGGGGAGGGGACAGGTAAAAGCGAGTACATCATGAAACGTCACTGCGACATCAAAGCTCTAGCACTCGCTCACAAAATTCCTTATTATATAAGTTTTAGATGATCATTCGCGAGCTGGTAAGAATGCATCATACACTGCACAAGAATGGAGAATATTTCTCCACTATCACTCACGTAAAGTTAAGTCCTCTGGCAAGTGCTTCCACCATTTCGGCCATTGTACCAGTGACATTTCTTACAGTCCTCCCATCTGGAGACATTTCAACTACAGACATGGGTGGGTCCTGTAAAAAACAAAAACAGAAAAAAGCAAAAAAAAAAAACAGGGAAAAAAAAAGATAGATATCGGATTTAACCACCGACAAAGAAAGCCACTCAGTCATCAGCTGTTACAACGAGTAACCAACCAACTTGAAATACTGATTTGCAGAGGCAAAAAGAAAAAAAAAAAGATGCGAGAAATATCGGTGGTCCATTTCGATGCCGCGAAAAGCCTTAAACACCAAACTATTCGCAAAGTACGGCGACGCTTGGGTATGCCTGTGGCCCGACCAAGACGGTTTGTTGAGTTTTAGAACAGTTTGTTTTTTTTTTTTGTTTTTGTTTTTTTTTTTTTTTTTTTTTACGAAAAAAAACGTTAATCTGATGTTTATCCTCGCATTCAATCTACCAGAACGGCGTAGAAATTACTTCACCGGCGCAGCTTACTGACTACTTTTGTTTTCTTCGTGGGGTTCAATGTCCCAAACTGATCCAGGCTACGAGGGATGCCGTAGTGAAAGGTTGCGGAAATTTCGACACCCCGGGGTCTTTGACGCGCGCTGACAATACGGACGCATTTTGCGCTTCGCCTCCATCGAAACGTTGCGGCCGGAATCAAACATGGGTCAGCAGTCGAGCGCCCTAACTGAGCCACCGCGGTGGGGTGCACGGAGGCGGCGAGAGCTTCTGACGTACGTTAATGACGGCAATGACGAGCTTGATGCCTCCCAGGTCACCGATGATTCCAGGGAACAAGTTCTTGCGCTCCATGCGGATGCCGGTCACCAGCGTCCAGTGTCCGGCGTCCAGCAGCACTTGCTCGCCGCGTAGCTTGGCCACCGTTTTGAGCGTGAAGCGCGAGCACTGGCCACATTGATTGCTTTCCAGCAGCAAAGTCTGCGTGCCACGAGTTAGAGAGCAGAGGCCACGAAATAAGGGGCCCAACACGGTCTGTCAGCTAACCGTCGAGCTAACTTTTTGGTGCAGCTATAGAAGCGGCACTAATAACAATTATTAGAGTAGAAAACTATTGCACTGCTGAGGATTGCAAGGCAACTAGTTTGCTTTCTGTTGTTCGCAAACAAGCATTGAATGATGTGCTAGCGAAAAATAGCAGACCTGTTTTACTTTCGACTGAGATTAAATGTTTCACTTAGGGCTCTATTTATATGCTTCTATGCATAGACTACTATTATTTTTAAATCAGGGGTGCAGTACTTAACGTGAACAGTGATTGAAAAATTATGCTAGATTTTTCACCTTGTTTACTTAGACATTTTGTTATTTGCTGAAGTGTGCATTCCTAAAATTAGAGGTACGATAAAACACCAAGCAGTTCAGTGCTGGTGGAGGAAATGGCACATTTTCTACCTAATACCTGACATGCGCGGTGCGTCCAGTTGAGCACTGCTTTCACCCTCGCGTAGTTCATTTCGCCGTGCATATATATGTACTTTGGACAAAACGATGACTGCTGTTCACCTACCTTTGAAGTATTCGCGAAAATAAATTTTGTGAACATAAATTCCGACGTCCTGTAGGTGCCTTTAGCGAGTTTGTCTCCGATAGTTTTCGCCACAGTCTCGACAGCCATCGGAAGGTGGCAGTAATTCTCTACCTGCAGTAAGAATAATTCGAAAGCATCACCCCTCGGGCGTCAATCATTTGTAATAGCAAGACTTACAGGGCAGTCCGTTTCCTCGACTTCAGCGTAGGCAACCAGAACGTTGGCCCCGTCAGGGAATGTCTTGGTAAATCTTTCGAATCCTTCATTAATTTTTTCCGTGATAACGCAGACGAAATCCCGGTGGAATGTCATCATGTTAGCGTCTTTCATCTGCAAGGAAGTTTTGTGCGGTTTTCCATCACATGATGAGAAAAAAAAAGCTTCAAAATACATGGCATTACAAGTGCCTGGTCTGAGCATTACCGAACGTTTCCAATAGAGAAACCGCAATCTGCTCACCCTTGTGAGTGTCTCTCGTACAAGCGTCATGTTTCCAACAATGACGTAGTGGCGAACGTGTATCAGCTCGCTAAACGTATTAACGATGCTGTTTATCGACGCGGTTCCTTGCTCGCAGGGATCGGCCACGCACACGCGGAATGTTGTCACCGCTGCAGGCTTTACTCTCGGCGACAAACCTTGGACAGCCTTTACCATGTCTTCCACGTACACGGGATCTGTAAAATTAAAAAAAAAAAAAAAAAAGACATTTGCACAGTATTGCATGCTTCGGTAGAAAGCTCTGGCGCGCACGTATCGCCTTCGGCTTTTCATTCCTTCTTGACCTCTTGTACCTAGGTAGAGTGCAAGGCAGGGAGCGAGACTGTTCTTTTCTGGTTGCCCTGCCGGTTTTTATCATTCCGTAAACAATCCTTTTAAAACTGCGCGTCGTAAAAAAGACCAAAACGCTCAACAGGGTGGGATAGCTTATGGCCTTAAAACGCACCTAACGTTGGAAGTTGGCCGTAAATTTATGATCATATCGAAACAAACTGGTGAATAAAAATAGAATAAAAAGAAAATTGCGCTTAGTAACTTCAACGCATATGCACTGCGCCGCAAAAGAGTCACACACGGTCGTCCTGGACGGATAAGTTAAACATGCGCGTATGTCTTTACGGTTGTTCGTCAGATAAGACGATAACAGCAAGTCTGTCCACAGAGAGGGCCGACCGATCGCGTTCTCTGCTGTGCAATCTTCCCCGCTGTTCGACTTACTGTAGTCCGGGTCGTGTAGCATGACGACGCTCTTCCAGTAGCGCAGATCACGAGTGCTCCGCAGATCGGAGAGCAGCGGTACGACGTCCAGCGGGCCGGATGTGACGGGAAAGCCGAGAGCAAAGTTATCTTCGAGACGAGGACAAAAGCGGTCCATGATGGAAATCAAGAAGGTATTGGGCATGCTATTCTTGACAACGTTGAAAGCATGCTGCGTCTTTGAGCAGTTCACCACTGTGAAGGCCGCGTCCAGAAGGCTTGCTGCGAGGAAGATACAAGGGAAGATACTCTTAGGTGGGCACACACCTGGAGGCTCTGTGAACTGTCTGGGACTGCTTGCCGTTTAATATCCGCTCTATTCTTCCTCAGGAATTCCTGACTCGAATGAACTCGCCCTCGTCGAGCAACGGGGGCGAACACGTTTCCTCCGCACAGCGCTGAATTTATGGGAAGCTTTGGTACGCATGTAGTTATTCATGGGTCAGCTGGCAATCATTCAAGTTCTTAGTATATTAATTGTCATAGGCACGCCTGAAAAAAAAAAATATATATATATATATATATATATATATATATATATATATATATATATATATATATATATATATATATATATATATATATATATATATATATATATATATATATATATATATATATATATATATATATATATATATATACCGGGTGTTTCAGCGAACACTTTCAAAAGGCCCTAAAATAAGAGTCAGAATAGGGCAAAAAATATTTACAAGAACGAACGTCAGCCTCGGCGGACACAATTTGTTGAGAAACAATTCTAGTTAAGCAACTAATTAAACAAAAATTTATCATTTTTATTTAACGCAGCCCAGTTGTTAGGGCCAATAGCAAATTTGAGTACGTGGACAAGACGATGCCATATCAGTTTTTGAAACGAGAAAAGAAATTTTTAAAGCACTCCAACGCGAGGGATTCCGACGCTTTCTTTGCGCACGAAACAAACTTGGTGTAGACGCGACTCCGCCGATGACGCACTGCAGTGACTATGGCGTTCCAGTTCCTACTGCAAGTGGTGTTGTGCCTCGTCATGTATGACACTTCGCAGCTTGCTGCAAATGAAAGCGCCGTCATTGTCGAATGCGTAGTCGTTAATATTTGAGAGCGAAGGAAGCAAATAAAGTGCACTACGGTATAGAACGCAGTTACCGCGACACGCCCGCAGCGACGTGCGGAATAAAGCGCCGGATTTCCTCGCACTGAGGTACTTTAAAAAAAAAAATAGTTTTTCCGTCGTTTCAGAAATTAATATAGCATCGTATTGTCAGTGGCTTCAAACTACCTATTGGCACTAACCACCGGACTGCGTTTATTAAAAAGTTAGACAGTCTTAGTTAATTAGTCGTATAACTAGAAGCAATTTTACAGAAAATTGTTTCCGCCGAGGCTGAGCGTTTGTTCCGGCAAATCGATTTTTTTTTCTATTTTTAACACCTCGTTTCTAGGCATTTTTGAAAGTGTTCGCTGAAAACTCCGGTAGATATTAAAACCCGGGAAGGCGACATAGTGTCGGTACTGCGTATAAAATTTTTGATGGCCTAGCTAAAGTAAAGAAGGTCTTCCTGCAACTGGGAAAGTGGACTTCGAAGTTCGGCCCTTCTACTTCAAGACGCTATAGGCGCTCAAATTCACCAGCTCGACTACAGATCACATGGAAAGCTGGTGACCATGGTACGAAATTCTGTGATGCCGGCCAACAAGGACCCTGCGGGAGAGTGCAGCGCATGGGCTAAAATATCAGGAGTCGCGAGGTCCAGTGATCACTTTCGTTTTAAATTAAACTATGTATGTCACGGGAATACGAGTATGTGTCAGCAAAAAGCAACGGACCTTGGTTTTGCAGTAAAAGAAAAAACATTGTATACAGCTTTCTTGAAAGAAAATCGCAAAGCGGGATCCCATGTCTCTTTTGCAATCTCGAAAAATTGCAAAATTGGAGCCGTGCAAAACAAATTACGAAATTTAGTCAGCTCTAAATTATTTTTACTAAATACAAATTTTCATATTCGATTCAGGGGAAAAAATGTTCGTAGTTAAAACTTCGCAACAAAAAAAAAATCGGAAACATTGACCCAAATCTGCACAAATACTGACATATACGACTACCCTCTATTTTACGTTGAGAATTTAATTGATTATAATCTGTAGACCGATCACCATCACACTTGCTAAATTTCTCGCGCCTTAAAATGCTACTCATTAAGATTTTCCTTTTTTTTTTTTTTTCAAAAACACAAGGCAATTTCTCCGCTGACAGTGCCCTGCAGAGTCATAGAACCTAGAAGCGCTATAAAGAAACATAAAAAAAGCACAGCATTGATTTGAATAACAAAAAAATCATCTTCCATATTTATCAAGATCTTTTCGAACAGCCCTCGGTACTGCATAGCGAAAAGGCACCAGAAAGTGCAGCATTGTATTGTTTAAACTTATAAGCAAATAGGAAACTGTGTTCGCCTCTTTATTCTTTAGGATTGCTTACCGCTGTCTCTTATAAGAGGAAATCATCAGCAGAATCAGTAGTTCAATTTTATACCAACTGAATCTGTTACATTTAACCTCGTGCAATATCCAAACCCTTCCCAATGTTTGCAAAACCTCTTTTCGCTTCTAAAAGGGATAGCTAAAATTGAAGTAAATCAGCTATTTCGCGTAATTTCTCGGGAAAAGAACATTCCAATGAGGGCTTAACTTTTCTCTACCCTATTCTATACTACAATGACAATTCAGCATTGTCATTGTTATGCAGCCGAGTTGTTCTAAAAAAGTTGCAGCAACCAAAAGTGTTTTGTGGAGTTTAGAAGAGCACAAGTTTCATATATTTATTGATTAAATGCTGATGTGAGATAAACGCTTAGTGTGCACGCAGCGCGGCTCCAATACTTGCAACGAAATGGCAAAACCGACATATTCCACCTTTTGTAATATGCCTTTTTTTTTCCCCCGCGAAACTACAACGCATCATGCAAAACTGAGGCTCCTTTGTTTGTGTCAAAATATTTGCCTGTCACATAAAAACAAATTCACTGAAAACAACAAGCGCTGATGGGTCCTCGATTACCGCCCTCACCTGAACGCATTCAAACTTTTCGGTTTGCATGACTCCGAACATGTTACTCTGCGAAGTCCCAAAAGCAACGTTTTCCACATCCTGAGATATTAGGACTTTCGACTTAGAAAACTACAGGATAACTAACAAGGCTAAGGACAATTGCTTTGCGTCGACACGTTCGCCCATCACATATAAATATTACGCTAAAAAAAATGATCATGAAGTCTCGTTGTCTGTCCTAACCTGAACGCGCTCAGCTTCTTGGGTGGCTTTGAAGCAATAGCATTGAATTTATTTTCTATGCAACAAGTGTTAATCTGCGTGCGGTCGTTATTCTCCAAATGTGACGTCGCTTCTGGAGCAGCGATCTGAACTCGTTTTCAAGCGAGCATTTTCCTGTAAAGCAAGGTACTTGACTAAGCGATCATTCACATCTGCAGTGACTAATAACATCCTACATGGCACTCCTGCCACACTTCACGCCACTTGTTGTATACCGGAGTGCAATGTATCCGCGCCTTCATAAGGACGTTAGCCTTGTCGGACGCGAATTCAAAAGTGTAGTAACTTCCACCAGAGGGAGAACTGTGCGCTTGATAAATTCTGCGTTATTAGGTTCCTAACTGAGCTTATAACCACTGTTTCGTAAGGCATAGATAATTGGAAAGAATTTTTAAAAATATTGCGGTTAGAAGGAAACGTTGACGCTCTTGATCATTTGAAAACCTCGGATGTGCGTCCACGCCAAGAGGCAACATGACGTCAAGTGTAGTGTCCGAGGAAAAAAAACGTGAAAAAGATGGAGTGAAGCGAGGGCATGCCATGGCAGAAGGAAACCGGCCGCAGATACTCACGGCCCATGATGGCCGGCAGCTGTTCGGCGTCCAGGGCATGGTCGGCCAGCACGCGGAACCTGTGGTCCTTTCCCAGCAATTCGCTGTAGTTGGCCTGCAGCTCGAGCAATCGGTCCTTGGCGCTTTCGCCCTGCAGCTGCATGCTGGGCGTGCTCACCACAGCTGCGAACAGAGAAGCAACGGCGAAGATAGCGGTTCTCGCACGGCCGCCATCTTAGAGAGGAAGTTCTACTTCTCCCATACAAAACCTTCGGTTCATCTGGCTCCGAACATTTGACCTTGAACTCTCGCGCTATGCAGCAAACATCGTCACGTCTGCATTCTCAAAGGCCATTCATTTGCGCAAGCTAGGTGCTACGCATGCGCCAGTATATTTGCACCTCACCACCGCTGCACCGCAATAACACATTGCCGCGATTGGGATTCTCCCACAGCGCAATAGTTGCGCCGATGAGACAGTGATCCGTTCCGCCATCGGAAAACAATAAGTCCGCTTCGCGCGGCAAAAGCCCAATATGTGGCCCTTTTCCCAAGCATTGCACCCCAAAGAGCCGACCACCAGGCCGGGGGAAAGCTTGTACCCATTGAAAAACCGGCGGGTACCCGGCGGCACCAGGAATCGAACCTGGTACCTACCGAATGCGAGGCGGATGCTCTACCACAAGGCTATGCTTTGGGACTCGAACCCGCGCCAGAACGAACAGGTTAGCGAACGAGAGCACTCTGCTATCGCCGCAGATATTTTTCTTTGATGAATAGAAGTATAAGCAACCTGACAGGCTTCAAGCCCGTCTTAACCAGGTCGCAGTTGCTGGTGCGACTGTATGCTGTCGCCGCAGCCGGTCACGCCTCGCGTACAACTGCAACACACTCTCGCTATGAGCAGTGAGCATCGTCGTCTTCGTGAAGTTTTATCTGAGCTGCTCCTTCATTTACCCTAGGCAAATACGCCATACACATATGCCATCTGGGCGAGTGCGGGCGAGGTCCACAAGTGCAGTGTCGGGCTAATTCACCAGAAGACGCGACAAAAACAGGCGGCGTGGTGCAGAGGAAGCCACTCTCGCTAAACACTATAGGATGCGCCTGTGCCAGACCGGCTGCCGAGACCATCGAACAGCGAAAAGCCAGACAAGACCGTTGCCGATAAGCTTACCAAGTGCAAAAGTGAGCCACGGTCGAAGGGGCAGCAACGACTACGGCTGCGGCCGATGCTTACACTTATTTCAAGGATAATTGAACCTCTGCAATCTTTTCGGGCGCTGGACAGGTTGGAAAGTCGAGGTCTCGCCAATCTGAGGCCGTGCATTTGCGGCGCATTATTATCGCGTCGTTTCCGGCCCAAGGAATAGCCTTAATAAGGTAGATTATGGTTCAATAAGGTGCAACCAAGGGGTCACAAATAAAAGCTACACAGAATTCACAGACCTGGAGGGCCTGCTCGATGAGCCTACCCTGGAGCCAGCTCCACCTACCGAGACTAGTGGCAGGGGGACGGTATCAGAAGAGGACATCGAAAGCTTGGCAGTGGAAGCAGAGAGTTGGGGTAGGCCGCTCGCTCTCGGGGCAGAAGAAATCTCATATCCTGATACCGAAAAAATTTATCTGCGGGGAAGAGCACCCCCTTATCTACTGTACAACAGAACAAGGTCCTTCCATCGCACCCCGCCCCTCTGGATGGGCACGGCCCTCGGAGGCCTCTTCAGAACTTGCAAAGCTCACAACATCATGAGAGAACCGTGGGGAGCCGAGTTCACGGCCATTTGGACAGCGCTGCTTCAGTATGCAGCATATCAGCTCAATGCGAAAGGAGTTGAACTGTCAAAAGCAACACCCACTGAAGTGTTGCGTGCCATGGGACGTGGCATTCTTGGAATGTGGGTTGTGTTCCCGCAGGAGCCAGCTGGAATGTGTGCCACAGCATTCAGGTTCTTTCAGGAATACGAGGCATTCATGGCGCGGGTGCCACCTCCCCCTCTATTATTCTATATTACATTCTATGTTCTGTATATTATTCCATATTCTACATAATTCAAATTTAGGCTCTTTTACTGCAGGATCAACAATCTAGCACCCATCACATAACATAATCTGCTGAGCGAGTGCATTCAAGAAATAGATCTTTTCTACATCTTCGTTGAGCACAAGCGCCTATATTCTACGGGCAATGCAGAAAGACATTGTTTCGCTAAGAGAGAATCTATCACTGCTTAGCGCATGAGCCTTCGAAGCGAAATTATTGTTCTCTCAGTTCCAGAAAACTCTGCAACCTGACCCCCAGCCACTTGTATCGAAAGCTCAATGGTAAATAACACATACGGCAAAAGGCATCGGCCACAAGTAATCGTATTTCTGTGGCGTTGTGCAGGAAGAGCAGAAGCGACCGAAGCTGCAACATTTGATACCTTGCAAAAAAAAAAAATAGTTGGTCTGGGTTAGTGGAATGATTAGGGGAATCCCCCAAGGTGGAGTAGATTTGTATTAAGGGAGTAATTACTCATTGAGATCCACCCTAGCGGAGCCATACATACGGCAACGAAGGAACGCTGTAGAGCTCTCTCATAAACTTCGTTGTTAAGGAAAAATTCGCCCTATTCAAGAGTTTGAAACAGGGACCACCGTCTGCCCTGGAGAAGTCGCTCTACCAATTGAGCTAGCCAGGAAGGCCAGCAGATCAGATGGTACATCGAAAACGAATTGATCAATAACTCGAAGAGGGAACGGTGTTGATAGAATGTTTAGGGGAATCCCCCAAGGTGGAGTAGATTTGCAGTAAGGGAGTAATTACTCATTGGCCATCTGATCAGCTTGTTGTCTTGATTAGCTCAGTCAGTAGAGCGACTGCTCTACCATGACGCTCAACCATGACGCTGTTAGCATTCTGCATACATTATGTCAGAAGATTTGGACAACCCTGCAGTGGCCACAGGATTGGAGGAGGTCAGTTTACATCCCCATTCCAAAGAAAGGCAGTGCCAAAGATTGTTCCAACTACCGCACGATCGCGCTTATTTCGCATGCTAGCAAGGTGATGTTAAAAATCCTCCAAGGTAGGCTGCAGCAGTATGTGGATTGGGAGCTTCCGGACGTGCAAGCTGGGTTTCGCAAGGGCAGAGGAACTAGAGACCAAATTGCCAACCTCCGCTGGATCATGGAAAAAGCAAGAGAGTTCCAGAAACCCATCTACTTCTGCTTTATTGATTATGCGAAAGCGTTTGACTGCGTAGATCACAGCAGATTGTGGCAAGCTGTCCAAGAGATGGGAGTTCCAATTCACCTCATCTGTCTCCTCAGGAACCTGTATGAAGGACAAGAGGCCACAGTCAGAACTGGGCATGGTCTTACTGATTGGTTTCCGATTGAGAAAGGAGTGAGGCAAGGCTGCATACTGTCGCCCTGCCTATTTAACCTATATGCTGAGTGCATCAAGAGGAAGGCCAGTCTGGACGAGTCTTCATATGGAGTGAAGATTGCTGGAAAACGTATCAACAACCTTAGATATGCGGATGATACCACTTTAATGGCAGAAAGTGAAGTGGAACTCAAGAGACTTCTGATGCGCGTACAAGAAGAGAGTGAGAAGTTTGGGCTTAAACTGAACATCAAAAAGACAAAGATCATGGCGTCTTGCCCTATCAAGTCCTGGAGCATCAATGGACAAGAAGTGGAAGCTGTGACAGATTTTCTCTTCTTGGGCTCCAAGATTACCTCGGAAGGAGACTGCAGCCATGAAATTAGGAGACGCCTGCTTCTGGGAAAGAGAGCAATGGTTAGCCTTGACCGCCTAGTAAAGAGCAGAGACATTAGTCTGCCAACCAAGATCCGTATAACTCGTTCTATGGTCTTTCCAGTTGTGATGTATGGATGCGAGAGTTGGACTGTGAAAAAGGCTGACCGCCGAAGAATTGACGCGTTTGAATTGTGGTGCTGGCGAAGACTCTTGAGAGTTCCTTGGACTGCCAGAAGATCAAATCAGTCGATATTGTCGACCATAAACCCTGACTGCTCATTGGAGGGTCAAATTCTAAAGTTAAAACTCAGCTACTTTGGTCATCTGATGAGAAGAGAGGAGTCGCTGGAGAAAGATTTGATGTTGGGAAAGGTTGACGGTCGCCTGAGAAGGGGTAGGCAGCGAACGCGATGGTTAGATGGCATCCTCGAGGCACTGCAGATGAAGTTATGTGATGTTAGGAAGATAGTGAGAGACAGGAAAGCGTGGCGTGAAATGGTCCATAGGGTCACGAAGAGTCGGACACGACTGAACGACTGAACTGAACTGAACTGAGAGCGACTGCCCCGGACAGACGGTGGCCCGTGGTTCGATCACCGGACCAGGAGGAATTTTTCTTTAACTACGAAGTTTATGAGAAAGCTGTATAGCTTTCCTTTGTAGCCGTATGGCTGCGCTTGGGTAGATGTCAATGAGAAATTTCTCCCTTATTATAAACAGTTTGTCTACACCAAGTTTTCAGCGAGGCATTTGTGCGCAATAATATGACTCAAAAACAACTATAAACTGCGAGAACTGCTGTATTTCTGCATTTTTTCCGGGAGAGTTAATCATTCAAGCAATTTTTGAAAGTGAAGACTTGAAGCGGTTCCTTAGAGAAACGATGCATGAACATAAGGGATCTTGCTATTGGTTACCTGGGATTCATCAGGACTTGGGAGATCTTGGTCATGGTGTGGATTTTGCACTCGTTTGCAAGGGCATCAGCGTGTGCCATTCCATATCGCAGCAAAATTAACTAAACACCCCACTAGTACTGGCAGTCACAAATTCTGCTGCGTGCCATAGTTTTGCAACATATGTTAAGTACTTTCTTCGCGCTCAAATATGAACACGCCAGACGAAGCCAACCCTGCGACCGCTGTTCATGAAGGGCGATGATAGCATCAAGCTTACAAGGTCTTACAAGGTTTTACAAGATGCAACACGGCGATGGATGACGTTGTATTGCGCACCGAAATGCGTGCAACTTCGCTCCAGATGTCTGCTCACTCGGCAGTGCACACGTTACGTACGTATGTATGCAAACTGCCGTCTTCACACATGCTAAAGATGGAAAATAATAGTACGAGAAAAGTTGAAGCCTGGACTTTTGGCCAAAATAATGTTTCATGCGTTCAAGTATACCAGTACCCCCCAAGAACATATCCAATTCATATGTGTGCAAGTTTTGTGAGATATGACGCAGGTGCGACTCCAAAAACTGTGCTCTGGTGCATGTTAAGTTGGGTGGGTTAAGTTGGGTGTTAAGTTTTTTTTTTTTTTTTTTTTTTTTTTATTGTTTTTGATTCGACTATAAGTTGATTCGACTATAAGAAATATAGACAGAACGTTGCAGAATTCTGGAAGCGAGTGCTCGCAATACACCCGCCCTTGCCCGTTCACCTTTAAACAACAGCTCTAACTGATGTATTTACCAAACCTTTCCGCTGATCAGCTGACAGCAGGCGTCATAAACGCGCATGTAAATGATCATTTGCTGATTAGTAACTAGTCTAGACAGCAAAGCTCTTCAAATATAGTCTCTATAGGAAAATAAATCTCACTACACTGCATGTTTTGAGTGGCGAGCTAAGTCGTGCAGGCGTTTGCAAGGCTACTCACGCTAAAGAAACTTATGAAACATTTTAAAAATTGCTAAAAGAGGGTATATCAGAGATGTTTTCTTTGCGAGACCGCAAAAATCCCCGCGTGCAGCACGAAATTCATAGTCAACAGAAGACACACCTGAAAGCCATGCGCAAGAAAAATAGACTTTATATCACCATTTTATCACTACGACTAACATAGAGGCCTTTCGACCTTTTAAGGTCCACCGGGCCAAGAAAAACAATACCCTTCGGGACGCTAAGCAAAAATATTTGAATATATATCCGATGTCGACGTACTTAAAAAACTCTTTTATGAAAATCTTAAGTATACTTGGCCGGGACTCTCGATTTCTGTTGATAGAACAACATTAGAAGGATAAGAATTAGCTGACAGTTCCAAAGATCATTCTGTTTCATTGGCATATATTACTTACGATGCGAAATGAGTCAACAGTTTTACAATGGTTTCCGATATAGTATATTTGACACCGACTACGGCGTATTAAGTTTCTGCGACTATTATGTTATTAAATAACAAGAAATTACCTACAGTGACAATCTTCAAATATAGCGAAGTACGTAGTACGACTTATTTCTCCTGCACTAGAGTATAAACCAACGTTGTTTTTTACAAGCAACCTGCACGGCTGTAGGCGTCGAAAGTAATCGTTGTTTTTAAAAGCAGCGACAGAAATAACTTCTAATTTTCGTCCTATCTCCATTTTCTCTCTCTTTTTGTTTTTTTCGAAATGTGTCTAACTCCTCAACCGCATGTTCAGCTTTTCTAACGTACATCAACTGATTACAATTTGTCAGTTTGGCTTCAGAAAAAAATGCTCCCCTAAAACAGCCCTCCTCACTGGAAAAAACACAATCTGGAATTGTTCGAAAAGGAATCATACAAAGTTATTTGTTGGATATTTCAAGGCCTTTGAATGTCTTTCAGTGTCAAAGCTTTTGAACCGTAGTACTTCATTAGCTAAACTGAAATGCTACGATTTACGGGTAACATTATTAAATCTTCTTGCATCATATTTTTAGCAATACTGTCAAATCGTGGCAGTACACGATTCTGAATTTGAAATAAAACTATACATGCATGCGTATTGTACGCTCAACGTTGCCACAAGGTACGTGGCATATCAAGCCGTTTGTTAATTAACCTGCATAGACTAATTATATGTATATGCATATGCATGCGTTATTAGCCTTCAATCATCGACAATATTCATAAATTTGTGATTTACGCGGATGACAAGAGCCCATTTCAGGAAGAAGCTAGCCAGAGTAGTGAGCAGAGATAACTCGCCACATGACACACGCTTTGAGTAACGCGAACCCTAATGGCAAACACCACGAAACCAAAGGCTGCCATTTTTTGCCCTAAACAACGTATCTTTGGCGGGAACCTAAATTCGGAACATGTCTACATTATTATAGAGCTTGTTCGCACATTCAGTAACCTTGCTGTACCTTTCGAGCAACACTTCTCGAAGTGAACAGATAGAAGCCGTGCTAAGAAAACTTTTTAATACAGTTGGAATATTGTTACGTGTCTTTCTGTCTCAAAACATAAAGCCATTAATTTGCAAGCTTCTGCTTTGACCCAGCAAAGATAAATTTACCTGATGCGGGTGCCACAGAACAAACAAACGTGAACGATTTGCATGAACTTGAAAATAGAGCGGTGCGTTTTACTGAAACCGCACGAAGCCGACACTGAATATAGTATACTCAGCGTTTTAAATATAGCAGCCGTGACTACTTTATAATAAAACAGGGTTACAGGCAATTGATAAAAAATAGATAAACCGCCAATTCAGCGAGAAAACAAAGAAACAAAGACACATGATATGACACTAGTAGTAAAATATTAATTAGCTCTAATTAATGCTCGAGCACAAAATAAAAGTGCAAAGAAAAGAAACAAAAATATGAACTCAGAAGCAGACTGAAAAATTGATGCCAACTACACAACTTAACAGAAACAAGAGCATTGAAATAAAACAGATAAAATGCATATCAATAAAAGTATAAGGCAAGAAGACCCAATGAATTGATAAGAAGTTAGGCAGTAGCTATGGCACACATTAGTTTGTAAAATTTATCAGGATCGGTGGCAGTAGCGACATGTGAAGCCGGAGCGTTCCAGACAGTTATAATAGTTCAGGTACGAATGAATGTGCGCGGTAAAATGCGCGACGTAACAAGCGCTTAACTTTAAGAGGATGATCGCGTCGTTCAAAAATGAAAAAAAGGCAATCAGAAAAGCTGTTATGGTGTGCTCAGTGATGACGCAGTTTACGAAAAGGAGAGAAGCCAGTAATTTTTTAAACGGAGATATATAATTCATGAAGACCTCAGCGTTCCTTCAAAGTTGTGTTGCCGGTATGACGGGAATAATCAGTGCACATAAAACAAACTCTAAATTTCGCCATACCGCCTGTAAATTTTCCAGATTTCAGAAATACTGGGAGCGGGAACGCATGCAGCAGACGAGAGGATGAAACTACTCAACGCGATCCTCCCTAATTGACTGGCCACAAATTCCGGTGGGAAACTTTGAGCAGTGTTCTGCTAATTGGCGCGGTTTTCGCTTCTCGCGAGCAGGGTCGCGTACTGTAGAACTCGCGTAACGCTCGAAAACACCGAACACCGTGGCGAGCAAAACCGTGAAGCCGGAGTGAACCATCGATTGGAAATCCTTCCGGCGCACGCCTCGCGACGGTGCCGAAAGAGACGAGGGAGAGATCGAAGACGGGGCCGGGCGGGGCGGACGCTCGCGCACTTCTTTGTAGCCGTGGCTTTTGAAAGCGTCTCCACGTCGATGACGTGACGGGGTAAGAAAACAATTTTCGCCCTCTTTCTTCTGCCACTCTCGTGTATTACCCCCTTTTTTTTTGTCTTTTTTTTTCTTCCCGCCTGCTTATTGTCTCCTGCCATTCCTTCGACGTTGCGTGGGTCAGCCAATGTGCGCTTACTTTTATTTATTTATTTTTTTTTTTTTTGCTCGCAAACACGAAATGGTGAAATCATACGAAGGTGAGCGCAGGCGTCTTTTCGTGATATCGGTGTAGAGTTGCAAAAAGCGCCGTGTCTGGAACGTGGAGTTAACGTGTGGCATAGGTAGAAAGAGAAACAGGGGAAAAAGAAAAAGACCTTTACACCGCATTCAAAACGGAAATAATGAAACAATCACAAGAAGTGAAACATTCCTCCGTAATGCACACTCACATGCAGAGTGTTTCGCACAACTTGACAACTTAAGCTAACTTAAGCTTTTTAAATAAGTGGCATATTGTAGACCAATGAAATAAGGACATGTTGTTCGTTTTCATGTGGTGCGACTTCTTTTTTTTTTTTTTTTTTTTTTTTTATTCCGCCTCCTCAGCATCGTCGTGGTGGCGCAGTGGTTAGGGCGCTCGACTACTGTACCCAAGGGCGCGGAATCGAATCCCGGCCTCGGCGGCCGTTTTTTGGTGGAGGCGAAAATCAAGGCGCCCGTGTGCTGTGCGATGTCAGTGCACGTTAAAGAGCCCCAGGTGGTCGAAATTTCCGGACTCCTCCACTACGGCGCCTCTCATAGCCTGAGCCGCTTCTGGACGTTAAACCCCAAAACCAAACCAAACCTATTCCGCCTCCCCAGAGGGTTGAACAGCTGCTTTGCCGGCACTTGGTTGTTAAGTGTCGCCATACATGAAGTGAGTGCGTCAACGCTTCGGCGCAGGCGTCACACTGAGGGATCATCCAGCCGATACAGATCGCCAAGAAGCAGGAGCGAAAAGAAAGCGTGATATTTTCGAGGCAGAGAACAACGAGGAACGAGAAGTTCGCATAGATAAGAAACGCCAGTATAACTGTGTAGCCATGCTCAGAAAAAGTTACGCTCAAAAAACTAGGTTTAACCGGGATAAGCCTCCATAATGCTTTATCCTCGTGCCGCTTATCGTAGCGAGCCGCAGCCGTTCACTTCGGCGCGGTCAACGCGTACGCTTTGTTCCTTCAAAACACTTGTGCAGAGCGCTACAATACCCTAGCGAAAACTGCTTCGACACAAATTATGTTTAAAATAAGTACAGCAACCTGCGAAAGCGCAAAAAAATTGTTTCAGAAGAAACATTATCGAGGTTAACGTAAATAATTTTCAAAACACCAAATTGTTTTGCATATTTAGTGACCCAAGAAAATGGGAAACGTTCTAATACTGTTCCATGTATGAAGCCACAAGAAAGAACAACAGAAGTAAAACGTCCTAAAATAATATCTGTCATTCCACTTTCTTTACGGTGTAATTAAAAATTTCTTCTGACATTAACTTTTGCTCCTTCGCTGAAACTTTAAGTAGCGCTTACGTCAGAATCTTTTTTTTCTCGATGAAAATACTTCGATGGAGGACCTTTCGCGCAATAGCGAACGGGCCCAGGTTTTTCTTTTTTTTTTTTTTTTGAAGACTTCACTGGTAGTCGCTATTCTGGACTGGGACATTTGGCATGGAATGACCCTGAACTAACGCATCAGAAACTTTTACATGATTTTGTAAACTACTGAGTTCCAGTTTGATTTTTGTTTCCACTTTCACTCTGCTGGCAGCCTTATTCTTGCAGCATCCTCGCATTGCCTAAGATATGCAGCACCACAGCAGCGACGGCGTCGAGGCTGCTAATTGTGTTCCTATTTATTCCCTCATTCATTAATTAACAGGTCGGAAATGTACCTTATTTGGTTTTATTCGGAACAGGGCACTCCGTGATCTTTAAAAGGACACCAGATATAAGAGCTGTTGTCGACCGTTACAGATTATTTTAAATTCCAAATAAAGCAGAACGTACACACACTTCCACGACTGAATATGATACAGGATTAGTACTAAACTCAACAGTGGTGTGTAGCGTCGCGTTGCGCTGACCTTCATCTTGCATATAGCGGGGATGGATGTGAGTTCTTTTTTAGGCTCCTGAGCTGAAGCGATGAACTGATTTCCGACCTAACCGATTTCCAAGGCGCTCCACAGATGAACAGTAGCGACTGCTGTTATTAGCGCTTCATCGCAATTCGCGCTGATACAGTGATACAGCACTGCACGTCCTCGTGCAAAGCACTTGCATTTCATTTATTGCAACGGGAAGGTTAAAAAAATATATCGACGAAAAGAAGACGTACAGCCCTGTTTTGTGGACTCAGTGCCACAAACAGGTACCATATTCTAGCAACGTGTACCTTCCAAGCCTGCACTGAAGACGCCGTTTCTTCTTAGTGATTTTTGTGCTTGCGACGTTTCTGGCATTATGTAAAAGAGCGCAAGGTTTCAGATTGAATAATAAATGTAATTGCACACAGCCAGGCAGCTTCACAGCATCACCCTAAACGCCATAATCTATACAGGGTGTTTCGAGAAAATTGAGTCAAGCTTTTTTTTTTTTTTTTTTATCTTATCGCGAGGCCCCTTAGGCACCGCCGAAGAGTTCACGAGAAGCATGTTTTTCCGGCACGTTTGGGCAACTATTGGGGCGATGCCAGGTCACGGCAACGACGCTCTTTCAGGGAAACGAACTGTATACATTATCGCGTACAATTAGCCGGTGTTTATACCTGCTTAGAATACATGCAGCGTTTTTTTCCACGATTTTCGCGCGTCGAAAACTGCCGCGCCGACGCGACTCCCAGTTCGAGATACATGGAACGACGAAGCGGCGCGAGCGCCGCCGCGGATCCCTCGATGCGAAAGCAAATGCAGCAGCGAGCGGAAATAACCGCAGAGCGAGGTACGTGAGAGAAGCGACGCTGTCCCTTGTGGTAAAATCTCCGAAAGTGCCCATTCTAATGCTACTGTGCTAAATGTAGAAAGCGTACATAGGTGCGCAAGGATTTGGCTCGCTCGAATGAACGAAGATACTTCAGAATGCCCGCTCGGATACCAGCGGCACGGTTTTCTTTTTTATTTTTTACAAATTTCACTCCAGGGAGCAAACAAACACACAGCGATCCGAGAGTAGGTCGTATACTCACAAAAAAGCGACATTCTGTGCTTGATTAAGCGTTTATTTTTACGATAATCACATTTCTGCGGCCAAACTGCCCCATACCTCGTCAGCCATGGTGGCCATGTTGACAGCGGCCGCTCAAACCGGAAATGCCAGCTTTCCGCGCTCCTATTGGCTCGCGTCGACAGTAGTTTTCGGTTCGAGAGGACGCCGCGCCGCCCGCGCGTCAAATATCTGGCAGGGCCAGATCGGTGGCGGCGCGCGTTTTTTCTGACGCGGGGCGTCGAGTGCGCGCCGTCGGGCGTAAAACGCCGGTTTGACGCGGCAAAAACGCTCCATGTAGCTTGGCGTGGCTTGGCATGGCTTGACATGGTTGTGCTTGGTGGTTTGACATTGCAAAACTGGCACAGAATTTCACAGAAGGAGGAGCAGTGTCTGTCTCACTTCTCAGTGGACACCTACAATTTATTGTGCTGCTCTGGTGCACCACTTCATATTATTGTTCATCAGTTCATTTATATTGTTGCAGGAAAATGCTAAGCATAATAATTTTACCTTTATTGTTTCGCATTTTTGTATAAATTATGCTTTCTGTCCTTTCTTATTCTTGTGAGCTGCCTTTTCCTTCGTAATGTATTCTGTACCCTGAGTACGTTTGAACAAGCTCTCCTCATACGTCTCTATTTTTCGTACGCCCTCAACTACCAGAAGAAACCGTTCTACAGATCCTTTACTACGACTTTACGAAGCGCTTTGTGAAGGCCTTCTGCGCTATAGACTTCCCGCTCTCCAAGGCCTCTCCCAAGCAAACATAAAACTGCTTGAAGCCATGCAAGCTAAAGCAGTGAGAATCTGACTTGGTCTTTCAAAAAACACCTGCCCAGTGGGAACTCTGGCTGAGAGCCAACTATCTCTCTCAGTGCTGTTAACGCAATAGCTACTTCTTGCCCAGCTGCAGTTTGTAGCTCGTGAACCTATAGCCACCGACTGGCAGAATATAGCATTACAGCATTCTCCATTCTTCTTCCGTCGCAATACCAGTGCGCGATCACGTCATCTTTTCCACCCTGGAGGTTTGCTTCATGGCAAATCCGGACATCTATACCTGACATTAAAAGCAAAGTTCACACCCGTGGACCTGCAGTTAAATACTTCGCCATAGAGCATCTTTATAGCTACTACTGTGCACACCGCCACAACATTGATGGCTCTGTCAAGCTCATTTCATCCATTTGCGCCTGGATACCATCAACGAACGTCACAATCTCGGCCACACTCAGTCAGCGCACTAAGGCTAAAGCTACTGAGCTACCAGCTCTGGAAGAAGCTATTACATATATTCTGCAACAACTCCTGCAGTATGAGTTGTCTTCATTGACTGTCACGCTGCGCTGCAATCTCACCATGGATTCAGGAACAGCTCGTCGTCGACTTAAACATGCTACTGAGGCCTGCGAGCTCCGTCACCACGTCGTGCTACAGTGGTTGCCTGCTCATTGTGGCATCGCGGGCAACGACCACGCCACTGCAAAAACAGTGCCTGATGATCCATCAGTGCGGACTCCCGTTCCATTCTCACGAACAGTTGTGGCTACTGAATCCTGGTGATCGCAACGCTCTCTGTGGTGTGATCCGGAATAGCAATACAGACAAATGCATCGAACTGGCCCCACTTGTGACTTTCGAATACCCCACAATTTAGATAGGCGCCATCGTAATTGCCTGAGCCGAATTCGCGTGGAAGTGTCATGCCCAAACTACTTCCTTCACAGAATCGGTATATCCAGCAACCCTCTGTGCTCTACACGTGACGTGCGTGAATACTTTGAACAATTAATATGCTGCTGTCAAAGGTTTATCGCTCACCGCGAGACATTGCGTTCTCATTTACGATTAGTTAAGGAAAGTACCCTGCATCTTGAGCACGTCTGGTGCGATGGGCCTTCGGCCTGCACAAGCCACAGCAGTCATAACTTTTCTCAAGTAAACCAGATTGATAGACATCATTTGAAACTCATCTGTGTCTGTCTGTCCCTCTATACGCACGTGCGCACGTGCGTGTGTGCGTGTGTGCGTGTGTAGGTGGCTATCGGTAGGTGGGTGGGTTTGGCTATCGACAAAACTTTGGGGTGGCAACCGCCGGGTGCCGTCACTGGACTTGACGTGTGTGACCCTCCTGGAGGAATTACTTTAGTGTTTTCCCAAATTGCGTACCGCGTAAGCGTTGACTACGGAGCTTAAAGCGCCTACGCTCTCGAAGCGAGCGCAAAATGTCGTCGACGCACACCACCCTTCTGGCGAGGACGAAGCGCGCGGATCCTCTACCATGACAGCAAAGCATGGTATTATTGGTTCTATTTATTTGCTTGCTAACCTATCTCCTGTTACTAAAAACGGGCTAGTCGTAAAGTAACCAATTCGGCGCAAAGTAGCTCCCAACGGCAACCTTGACACGTACTCCCATCAGTCTTCTGCTTTTCGGTCGTGTAACGACGCCCTTCCCCTTTCAAGACCGTTCGGTCTTGAGGGGCGCCCCTGAATGCTTCAATATACACGGCTTAGAGGCGGAAATTGTGGCACGAAGAATTTGACTTAGGCTGTGGCTTGCACGGTTCAGGTCAGATATCTTAGTGCTTCCAAAGTGATATAGCATTATTTAGCCTTGTTTTTGTAACTTTAGCTTGGGGATGGAAGATGGACAGCGGCGCCGTTGACATCGGAGGAAGTCCCCCTGAAACAAATGCGAGAATCCTGCACAGTCCTGAAGATAGGCGGCGACAGCAGGCATTTGCGGCCATTCCCAGCGATTCGTCGAACTGAGCTGTGGGTTCTAAAGCTTTCAAGGGGTATTTGCAGCTGATCTCAACACGTGTTCAAACGTCGTCGCAAGCTCGCCGTCAACTTAGGGTGACGTTAGACGTGACCGCCACAAACGTTTTCGAGTGTCCAAGCTCGATTACCTGTACCGGGCTCCAGCAGCAATCCATCGACGGCAGCAAGTGCGCTTTATATTGGGTAAGGCTGGGAACGCTATATCGATTATTGTAATGGATTCCAGGACCGCGACGAATTTTTTTTTTTTTCAATTATGACATTTCTGTGAATTCTGTGTAGCTTTTATTTGTGGCCACTTGGCTGTTGTGGGGCAGTCCATTTGCCTATGTACACAACATACATAGTAACAATAAACGGACAGAAAGGAGTGCTAAGAGCTTCGCATATCCGCGATAGGGCAAATGAGGGCTGAACCATGACATCAATCCTCACCCTCGTTAGGGTCCGAACGAAGTGTCGGTTCCTTTTTTTTTTGTGTGTGTGTGTGTGTGTGTGTGTGTGTGTGTGTGTGTGTGTGTGTGTGTGTGTGTGTGTGTGTGTGTGTGTGTGTGTGTGTGTGTGTGTGTGTGTGTGTGTGTGTGTGTGTGTGTGTGTGTGTGTGTGTGTGTGTGTGTGTGTGTGTGTGTGTGTGTGTGTGTGTGTGTGTGTGTGTGTGTGTGTGTGTGTGTGTGTGTGTGTGTGTGTGTGTGTGTGTGTGTGTGTGTGTGTGTGTGTGTGTGTGTGTGTGTGTGTGTGTGTGTGTGTGTGTGTGTGTGTGTGTGTGTGTGTGTGTGTGTGTGTGTGTGTGTGTGTGTGTGTGTGTGTGTGTGTGTGTGTGTGTGTGTGTGTGTGTGTGTGTGTGTGTGTGTGTGTGTGTGTGTGTGTGTGCGCGCGCCTGCACGCGTGTGTGTGTAGATATTGATTTCTTTTTAATTTCCTTTTTCTCTTCATTCCTTTTCACCCTCATAGGAAGTAATGCCAGCTTCGGCAGACATCTCCTATCATTAAAATGCTTCGCAGTCCCTCCGCTGCGCCACCATGGCGGGGCAAAATATTGCTGGGTAGGGTGCCTCGATGCCAGCGCCGCCGTCGCGCTCCATCGAGGCACCCTATTACTGGGGGTGGACAATTAAGCAGTCTGCTTTTATAAGTTCATTTTAGTAGTTTAAAGCAGAAGACCTGGTTTGCTTCCAGCATATTGCAGTTTATGAAAAGTGGCCTCATTTGTCTGCTATGCCTATGGAATTTATATTTCTCACATATGCGCACTATACATTACAGCAATTATTAACTTTCAAATTCTTGATATAATTTTTTTACACTTCTTTTTATTTTATTTTGGGCTTCGGCGACGACGGGTCCTTTTCGATTGAACGATGTGCCTACGCTATCGCGTAACAAAGTAGTGTGCCGCGCGCAGGTAAAGCATTTGAGATTTTGTTTCCTGCCGTGTGGCGCAACTGAGAATTTTTATTCCACCTAGTTGGTCGATTAGATAACATTAATTATGAAATTTTCGTAATGTTCATTTTACACCTAAACATATTTCAGTACGTTAGACGCAGACGAAGTTCAGAAAAGCAGACTCAGTTTTTTGCACCAGTGCACCTCCAACGCGGTCCTTTTTTCTTTCTTGCATATACTGAGAGGTTACAGTTTGGCGGCCTTAATTTGTTTTTATGGCAGGTATTTTCCGTTCGGCAGCACGGATTGGATATGCTCTGAAATATTTTTGGTTGGTTGGTTTGGTTAATGGAGTTTAACGTCTTAGAAGAGCGACCCAGGCTATGAGAGACGCCGTATTGGAGGGCTCCGGAAATTTGCACCACCTGTGGTTCTTTAACGTGCACTTACATCGCACAGTACGCAAAGGCCTGCACGCACAAGCAATTTGTTTCTATATATATAGATTCATTGCAGCAGCTTAAAGCAGAAGATCTGGTTTGCTTCTAGCATATTGTAGTTGATGAAAAATGGCTCCGTTTGTTGGTTACGTCTATGGGCTTTATCATTCTGACATATGCGCAGTATATTTAGAGCAATTACTAATTTGTTTTATTATAGGCTGTGGTGGTTCCCCAAACCAGAAATCCATCGTAACCTAGAATAATAAAATTAATAATGTAAGTTTTTAACCAGGTAGGAATGAGATTGCAGATTTTATAATCGCTACCAGTGAGTAATGCTAAGTGAACTTTCAATTTATAACATGAAAGTTCTTAGCTGAACCACACACCTTTTTTTTTTTTCTCGCCTGCTCAGTATGCAGTCATAATTTATATTCATGGTCGTCTAGTCTCGCCTATTTGTCGATGTACTTTGCTGTACTCTACTTTAAAAGCAACTGGTGACTGAATAGCCACTGTGGTAGTCTAAACAGGTATGTATTAGAAATTTTTTCCAAGCTTTCTTCACTTCAGCCAGTAAAACAAACATCGGTGTTGTCAGCATATAATGGTACATCAGGAGAGAATATCATTAATTGGGACCAGAAAAAAAATTGGGCCTAAAATGGAGCCCTGCGGAACATCGTAAAACTGTTTAGCTTTACTAGATTATATTCGGCTAACTTAACGTACTGATAGCGGTCACTGAAATTATTTTCGAGCGAAGACAATGCTAATTCGCGTACGCCGTAAATGTAAACATTTTTTAAACAAGATATAGCAGGCTTTGCCTGATTGCGTGTTTAGCAGAATAGCGAGCCCAGAGCGCGCATGCGCAGTACGCTAACGTGGAAATAGCGTTATCGTGCTCACACAAGGATGCCTCGCCGCGTAGCCTAGTCGTTACCGTCTGGGGCTTGTAACCCTCGAGTCGTAGTTGCGAAGCCAGCCTGAAGAGTCTTGAAATTTCCCTTTAAGCGAAGTCAACTTTTTTGACGTTAAATCACTTTAGACATGCGATGAACTTTGATTCACATTACATGTCATGTACCAATTACCGTCATTACACACGTAACGTCACGTTTCGCGCGAGCATCGTAGGGTGCTCAAAAATCCCGCACAAAGTCAGGTGGCAGTGACGTCATGATTCTGTCAACCAATCACGATTTTTACGTTACAACAAAGGCAACATGTACGCTAGTTTTTCTGTAATACGACACGGGACGTCTACTCTAAGAAACACCTGTTGTCTCATATAGATATCAGCAGGGCGGGTGCACCGAAGCGCGCTTTGGGCTGCACGAGCGATGACTACCGATACCGCCTATTGCGACGAAGATGTGCCGCTACACTCGTGACACTGCCTTCACCTTCATAGTCGGTCGGCAGCCGCAATCGCCAATGTCCGCCGGTGAAGGCGCCGCAGGCCGCCGAAATGAAGCGGATATAAAGGGTCTCCGCGCGCCTCCAAAGGTTTCGTATGAGAGAACTTTCAGGCGCAGTAGTTAAGCGTAAAGTCGCAAGTAAAAAAAGATTAGTTGTGGTTTAGCTCTGGTTAATCCTAGTTGAATTGCGAAAGCAACGGCGGGAGCTTCTTTTGCCTGCTACATTATTCCCCTATCACGCGCTATCAGTGTAAGGTGCTACATGGGGACACTCAGGCTCATCCTTTAAGGGCATGACGTGAGAGCGTAAGCTACCAGTCCACATATAAAGTAACGCTTCAACCAAGACGTATGGACGTGCCTGCGTGTCGTATGGAATAACGAGAATGCAAACGGTTCTGGCAGGCTGATTCTGACATCATGCATCCTCCCATGTGAAAGGAGCGACCCGAGTTGGCAGCTCCTGCCCGTGGAATAGGGGTAACGCAATTTCAAATGTCATGGCAGGCTGATTTTTTTTTTTTTTTTTTTTTTATGAGGAGGCCGTAGCTACGCCTCTTCACGGCGTAGCTGCGGCCACCCGAGGTCTCGCTTTGGCTGCCGTAGTATTGTTTTCGCATTTAAAAAAAAAGTGTTAGCACAAGTGGCTGTGGTATCTCACCCGTCAGCGCTGATTCGCGAGCCTGTCAATCAGCCCGATTACATGTTTGCAACAGCATGAAGCAACCTTAGTCTAAGAGTTTCAAGCTGGACTTCTTGGTTCCTGGTATTTTTTAGTCGTAGGGTCGAAGAAGAAATCAAGAACAGAAGCTATCCAGGGGCCCGTGCGCTACGCTGAAGGCATGCCGCTGATGTGAAGCGACGGTGATAAAGGAGATAGTCTGAAATGGCCAAATGGGAAACCTGGCGGTGAGGATCTTGTGCAGTGGAAAGGACAACACATAGAGAGAATTCAACCCCGCCGCGACGGCGCAGTAGTTGGGGGGCTCGACTGCTGATCCTAACGACGCGGGGTCGATCCTGGCCGCGGCGGCCGCTTTTCGAAGAATGCGAAAAGCAAGGTGACCGTACCCTGTGCGATGTCAGTGCGTGCTTTCGTCCTTTTGCGTCAATGAAACCAAACTCATGCAATCAGGCCAGGTTTGGCCCTGATATGAAGTGACTCGGACAGCTGTCCGACGATCATGCTTTCGTATTTCTTCAAGATGGTCGTATAATGTAGTCGCGCCTGGCAACGGCATTTATTGCATCTCTTCTATTGTAAAGGAAAATTGGAACCAGTGTCGTTTTTTAACGTTGTCACATGTTCCCGAACGAATAAGTCGGCCTGTCACGCCGATGTATATCTCTCTGCAAGTGAGCACGTACATGGTCTTGCATTGCATTAATTTGTAAATCTAAAACTGTCAATAGAGACTTCATGTGTAATTTTTAAAGATTGGTCGTGTTTCCTAAAAACAATTGAAACTTCCACCTAAGTATCTGTTTGGGTTAAAGAAGGTTATTCATAAAAAAAAATTGCCGACGATTACGTTACTTCCTAATGCGAAATTTGAGCGCAGCTCATCAGCTGTTTCACCTTTTCGATAGATTGAGGCAAAGATTTTTAGCAAGACACGTATGCACAATTACAGACAACTTTTTAAAATTTTTCACACGTATTCCTTCAAGAAACACTCCACTAACAGCTCTTGGCTGTCATAAAAGAAGCTTTGGGGTCGGAGAAATGAAGAGAGCAATTAAGTTATCGGGAGGTTGCGGGAGGCAGCGCGTGCGCCCAAAGGAACTTTGCGCAACGAACAGATAGCAGCGACTGACTGATGCCGCTGACGCTGCTAGCGAGTGAAGAAAACGTGACTCTGCGTTTCGGCTTGGGATACACGCACCGTGATATGCTGATAGCAAGCCGGCTTTTCGGCAACCGGAGAGCACCCTCGTCGCCACGCAGGAAGAGGGGGGAGGGGGGGGGGGTATAAACAGCGGCGAACAGGGCGAACGGGGGAGCGCGCGCAGCAATCAGATAACACGCGCGGTCGGCGCCACGCAAGAAGAGTGGGGCTGGGCTGTGGGGCTGAAAAGGGGGCGGAGCTGGCTACGAGGCCCACGCCGACGGCGACGTGAATTCCAGGAACGGGCGCCAAAAAGCTGCACTCTAAAACGAACAAGAAACAACCGGCGTATTTAGAAGCTTGAAGAACCTTGTCTCGACTTAAAGCCTGCAATAAAATCCTGCTTATTTCTGCAACAAAAATACTGCATAATATATACCAGTAACACACGACACCTTTGTCAAGCACGGCATTACTGGCCAGCATGGCCAGCTCATCCAACCGGTACGTCGAATATCCCGCACAGGCCGTTCTAACAGCGTCATCCCGCATCGTGCCCGCACTACTATATTCCAGAAGTCTTTTTTCGTGTACACAGCTCGCGACTGGAATGACCTTCCCGGCAGCCTTGCGCTAATCTCCGACCCTGCTCATTTCGAGACTGCCATCGAAGAAGCCTCATCATCTTTGTAATCACCTTACAAAAACCATTTTTAACCGCCGTTCAAGTGCACATCTCTCATGTAATGTCCCATCTTGGAGCCCTTGAGGTTCTAATAAATAAAATAAATAGATAGTTGAAGTGCCATAGGGCGCTCATATAATATATAATGCCTATTATCGTTCATCCAGAGCGTGGTGTACAATATCACCGATTCTATTTCCTAGCTTTATTGCTTAGGCATCATCCGATAAAACGCGCAATATTTCAAGCAAGTACTTCCTCTCCCTTCAAAGTCATCCCTCCGCAGTGCAGCTGAAACTAACCGCTCACGAAAATAACAGCAAAACAACAAAAACAAACAGCTATCCTAGGCTTAACCATGCCACCTGCGGGGGCAGTGCTGTATTGGAAAAAGAAAAGCGAGAGTGAGACGGGACGAGGAAAAAAAAAAAAAAACTGCAGGCCCTCACAGTCCACTGAACCCCCTAATAATAAAGAATGGGAATGGCCCGACACTATCATTATCGACGTATCCGTCACCGCAGCGCGATGTGTCGTCATTCTGGTGACCCTCTTGTGCTGACATGTTTTACTCGCGACTTGGTATAGTGCTGCCAAAATATTACGAAGCACGCTTTGACAATTCAGATTTTCTCACATGTTCCATAGAGGGTATACGATACTTTCTTGGCTTCATACGCGAAGGGATTATCTGCATCTGCTTGCATATGTGCAAAGTATTTCCTAATTTAAGGTAAGGCGTGAGAAAAGTTTGATAGCCGAAGCAGACTCAGCGATATTGTATCTGGAATTGCATCTTCTTCTCCAATACTAGGGCATATTACCACTGCTCTTCGTGGCACGCGCGCTCGCGTTCAGCTGCGATCAGCTATTAGCACCAACAAACCCAGTCGAAAAAACTGTACAACCATGTCAAAAATACGAAAAACTATTCTGTGGTTCTGTCGTAAACTTCCGAATTTTCTGTAGTTGTGTAGTACTTGCCTGTAGTACTGCATTTTTTTTTTCTGTGGTACTTTCTCTAGTCTACAGTATTCTAGTACGTTTTCTATGACATGACTGTAACGTGATGTGATGTGGCGTGTATGTTATGTGACTGTATTAACTTACACTATCCCTCTCTCACAACTTTTATATCCACCCATCCCCTTCCCCCAGTGCAGGGTAGCAAACCGGTTGCTTTTACTGGCTAACCTCCCTGCCTTTCCTCCTCATCTTCCTCCTCCTCCTCCTTCTTATGTAACTGTAGATGATGTTACTACAGAAATTCCTGTTTTTACAACAGGTCAACTGTCAGGTCAACAGGTCATGACCGCACAGAAATTCTGTCATAAGAACAGAAAACTTTCTGTATTTTTTTTTTTCGACTGGAAGGACTTTGCATTCGAAGATGACAAGTTTTACCTGCTAATGTATTTGACCGATTTGTGAAGTAATGTTTTATTCGCTTTCAATTTCTTTTTCCTGGCATGCTGACAGCATTTTTATCAGGCATTCAGTAAAGCAACCTGTATATATACACATTCTGCGAGTAATCTGCATATCTGCACGTTCCGTGAGGTTTTGTCCCTGGACGCGAAAATCGGCCGGACTGATCACACTCATCCTATTCCTCAAGCTGTTCTGCTTATTGAGTTGTGATATTCCACAGAAGGCGACAACCCCATCCAGCCGCCAGCGACGGTGGCAAATCACCAACCTTTGTGCCAAACCTGAACGCGCGGGGCACGAAGAACAATAAACATATGCTGGCATACTGACGAAAAACAAATATCTGCTGCCAAGCGTCAAAGTTCCCGCAAGCAAAAAAATTACTAGGCAGTGAGCATCGGGGCGGGTTTATAGCCACTTTATTTCCGCGCTGCCTACGACACCTTCTTTACCCGCCGCGGTGGTGCAGTGGTCAGGGCGCTCGACTGCTGCTCCCAAGGATGCGGGATCAAATCCCGGTCTCAGCGGCCGCTTTTCAATGGAGGCGAAAAGCAAGGCGCCCGTGTACTGTGCGATGTCAGTGCACGTTAGAGAACCCCCGAGTTGTCGAAATTTCTGGAGTCCTCCACTACGGTGTCTCTCACAGCCTGAGTCGCTTTGGAACGTTAAACCTGAACGCAAAGCACAGACGCCTTCTTTGGCAATAAAGGTGAGTGCCATCGCAGCAGTGTGGCGGCACATGCTATCTGGAATCAGGCTTTATCGGCCAGGCTGACGACTGTGCGCTTAGCGTTTTCTTTAAAAATAGTAAACATCCGCCTTTATGTCCATGTCGGTCAGCAGGTTATGAGCCACAACTGAGGTGACCGAAAATATTCAATCGCAGGCGACCGACACCTGAGAGCCCGGCGGAGAACAGGAGCGCCATTTTTACCAATATGGTGCGGAGGCGCGAGAGCCACACTTTGTGCCTTGCCGGTCGACAGATTTACTCATGCATCCACCGTAGTGGCGACTTTTTCGCATTGAGCTTTAAAAGATGGCGGCGTACTTCTTAGCGAGAGCCGCCCGCGCTTCAGCCAATCAAAGGTTGCGATCCAGGTCGGCAGGTTTTACCACTCCAGTAACAACTAGTATTATTTTTAATTATACCTGACCTAGTTTCGACGATTGTGTGAGCTGATATCGAGAAAAAATTTGAGATACAATCTCGATTCTGGCGTACCTAGGCCTAATGAACGCCTCCAGCCGCGCTGCAACCATCTGCAACTGTTTGGAGTATCGCAAAAAGAGGCCTAGATCTTCGCCGTGTTTTATGTATTTCAAGAATTTTTCACGGCAATTTATCCTGCACACGATTTCATTTTGTGACGACAGCCCTTTAACTTTTACTCACCGCTCTGCGGCTTTAGTGTTGGGCGGCAAGGTCGCGGGATTGAATCCCGGCCGCTACGGCTGCGTTTCAATGAAGGCGAAATGCAGCAACACCCCTGTGCGGTGAGATGTCACAGAGGAGACATCATCATCATCATCCGGACTATACCCACTGCAGGGCGAAGGCCTTTTTTCTGTTCCTCCATTTAACATGGCCCTCTGCTAGCTGCATACACTTCAAAATTTGCAAACTTCCTAACCTTATCCGCCCACCTAACTTTCTGCCTTCTCCGCCTACGCTTACCTTCCCTCGGAATCCAGTTTGTTGCCCTTAGCGACCATCGGTTATCCTCTCTGCGCACTACGTGCTCTACTCCTACCTATTTCGTCTTCTTAATTTCGACAAGCATGTCTTTAACGCGAGTTATTTCTTTGACTCCCTCTGCAGGCTTCCTATCTTTTAAATTATATCTACCATTTTCTGCTCCATAGCTCTATGCGCTGTCCTCAACTTAAGTAGAACGCTTTTCGTCAGTCACCACATTTCAGCCCCATAGACGAGTACAGGTAAGGTGCAACTGTCATATACTTTTTTCTTGAGTGATACCAGTAAGCTGTTAGTCATAATCTGTGATTACCGGCCAAATGCGCTCCATCCTAATCTTATCCTCCTAGTTATTTCCCTTTCGTGGTACAGATCTGAGGTTACTACCTCTACTAAGTAGATATATGCGCCTACCTTTCCGTGCTTCGCTACCTATTGTAAACTGAAACTGCTGAGCCCGGCTGGTGCAAGTTGATCCCTAGGTCGTATATGTTGATTCGAGACATCAAACCGCACACTGAACCACCTATGTATATTTAATTACATTTCCAAGGACTTTTTTCTAACTGGTGAAAATGATTGTGTAATTTATCATGCTTAGATGTTTGTCCCATGTTTCCAGTTTCACTTGATTTCGCGGGAACTGAGAAACTGACTGACGGCTTGAAAGTGCCATCATCATGTGGGATTGACAATATCATTTGAAAGTTTCAAAATAAATTAAACTGCATTGCTCTCTTTTTCTAAAAAAGTATTTAGCAGTCGCTGAATTGTGGTACGAGGCCTGTACAATGAAAAATAGGGAAGGTCGTTTCATTACATAAATAACAAAAGAAGTATTCTCCTATGCGTGACCATTCAGAAGCACTCCCTGTAAACTCATGGAGCAAATTTTATATTCTCCCGTAACTGATTTCTTGAAATCCAACTCATCCTTTATGTCTGTTAAACATAACTTTAAACGTTAATTTTCACGTACGGCTCAACAGCTTCATTTTATACATTGTTTTCACGCTGTACTTGGTAAATAATTAACGATTGATTGCATTTTCTCGACTGTTGAAAGTTGTTGACAAGGTTAATAATGTTTTTTTACCTTAATCACTTAACCTGGATTGTGTTTTTTTTTTTTTTTTCATAGTAACCGCTCTCAATACGTAACCGTTTACGGTCATGCTACCCCTCCCCTCCTTATCTGCAGTAACATCCGGTGACGTCCAAGATGAGTCCTAAGTTGTATACTTTTTTTTTATCTGTGTTGATTACTTGCCTAACTGTGTATCGTCTTCTACATACACAAGGAGGGTGACGATTGTAAAATTCATCGCGAAATAATCTCCAACAGTGTCAAAGTAAATTTTCATGTGACTTATATGGTATTGTTCACTCGTGTGACAAATGGCAAATGAAACTTAGTCCTGACAAGTGCAAACTAGTAACTATTTTGGCACGATTTCCTTTACTTCCGCTTCATAATATTTTACGCATAGCTTACCACGTCGACATCAACTTGGAAAGCGTACATTGCAACAATAATTAACCACGTTAATCCCCCATAAGGATGTTTGTGCCTTAATTTCAGTAGCGCTCCATCCTCTTTAAAGCTACTGTTTTATAAGATCCCAGTTCGCCACAAGTTAGAATATGCTGCCTCTATTTTGAGGCACATATCAACAATCCTAAACTTCCGCTCAGAGACTAGTCTGGATCAACTCACCAGTTTTATTCTTTCAAATTTCAATCGCACTGCAAATATTAATTCACTGCAACAGAGTTTATCCTCCAGCCTATCGCTGCGAAAAGAACTTCATCGAAGGCGTTTGTTCCTCAAAACCTACTATCATCATTATTTACCCAGTCATTTAAATATCACTATTAAGCATCGCTCATCGCGTGTTGGTCATGCCCACAAAATTCGTCCTCCCCATTGTCGCACAAACATCTTTTCTTCTATTCTTTTGTCGCCGTACGTTTACTGAATGGAACCACCTTCCCGCAGACATCGTTTGCACCTCCGGCTACGTTCACTTTTGTCAGCTTTTGTTCAGTCATTTCAGTTGTGACAGCTTAACTTGAGTGTTTAAAGAACTATTTTTTTATTGTTTTATATGCTGTTTAAGGCCTACCCATGCATTTAATTTGATTAAAAACTTTGTTCTTTTCATACTCATTCTACTTTCATGCATTGCATTTTCCCTTTTTATGTAACCTTTATTCGCTTGTTTGTTTGTTTGTTTGTTTGTTTGTTTGCTTGTTTGTTTGTTTGTTTCTTTCTTTCTTTCTTTCTTTCTTTCTTTCTTTCTTTCTTTCCTTCTTTCTTTCTTTCTTTCTTTGAACCCACTAACCTCTTTAAAGTCACGGCGCACCAGGGTACAATAAATAAATATATAGTAATATTTTTTTCTTTAGTTTTCAGCTTTTGTCCTATTGCCAGCCCGTATAAACATTAAAAATAAAGGACTTCCCAAGTAGAACTAAAAGAAACAAAACCCAAAAATATTCGCTATATCATGCGTGTAACGTCGCCTTTTACACCTCATTTCAGATAAAACGTGACCATTGTGAAAATGCGCTACTCAAGGGAAATAACTTTTGAAAAGGCGCGAATACAATAACCTGTCTCGTGTTCCATTTATTCTTAAGATGACATGAGTTGCGAAATAAAGAATAAAATAGAGCAGCGCCAAAACAAAAGCGTCTAAGAAATTGGTCATTTTTTCTCTTAATGAAAGTACGATAACAAATCTATTTTCAATGCAACTTCTACGATGATTAATAATAACGCATAAAGCTACCTTATATATCGTATTGCTGTAATAAATTTTTTATCGTTCCCCTGAGCTCGCCTTCGTGTACTCTTTCGTAGCTCCTCTCGTGGCCTACTTTCTTTCTTTCTTTCTTTCTTTTTTTTTTCTTTCTTTCTTTCTTTCTTTCTTTCTTTCTTTCTTTCTTTCTTTCTTTCTTTCTTTCTTTCTTTCTTTCTTTCTTTCTTTCTTTCTTTCTTTCTTTCTTTCTTTCTTTCTTTCTTTCTTTCTTTCTACGTTATAAATATAGTAAGGTCTTAACTTGTGTTCACCATAGGAAAGATTTTGTTTCATAAAGCTAGCTGTAAACGTGCATTAAAAATATCCTCTCGGGTAAAAATGGTTTGCGGATATTAAGGCCGCGACAATATCGTCACAGTGGCTTTGAGTAGTGTAAAAATGTCGAGCCTAGTCCTCTGTTCATGCATCAGAGCACATGAGAACTTGAGCTTTCTTCTTTCTTTTTTTTTTTTTCGCCACTACGTGTCAGATGACATTTTGACACTAGTTGCACGTTGGACAAATCGCTACTCGTATATTCACTTAGTAGAAACAAAACACAAATATGAGCTCAGTTTCGAAATTCGCCCGTAAAGCTCCGACAGGATGCTCAACAGATGGCTCATGAGTCAGTAGCCACATTCGATAACATTAATGACAGCAGTTTCTCTATTCCAGAATAACGTAAGGATACTGCAAAGATTGATGTGCGCCATTTTTATGAATACAGTCCGCATTTTTACTTTTGTGAATGATGACATGCCAGCGAAACAGTTCAGAATAGACTGGCCTCTCCTGCCAATCCTTCCGTCCGTTTTCGTCATTTGTTTTTCTATAATACGTACTGATCTTCTGAGTACCACCGACTGCGATATCAGTATTTCAGCTTCTATGAAAAAACAAAATGATATATCGCGCTTTCGCATCAAATTGTTTTGGTTTTGTATATGACCGAAAAATTGTTTACTTTTTCAAGCAACTGCCGGGAAGCTGTTCCGGACAGTCTCATCATTGAAACAGGTGCCTGTGAAGGAGAAAACATTGAGAGTCGGGCATGACGAGTCATATAAATAACACATATCACAATATTCCCTTTGTATCAGCACATATGGGGCCTCAAAAGCGCCTATGAAGACGCCCTGTGCGCTTGCACTACGAGGCAGTCCTCTATTTTGCCTGGGCAGCGGCGTTACCACAGTAGTGGTGGAAGCGCCGATGCCGCAGTTGGCGATAAGAGTGCGTCGAATGAACCTTAGCAATGAAGTGTCACCGGTTCACAGAGCCGTCACTTACCGATGTTGATGTCCACAGCACTCGCTGGCCACACAAGGACCAGAAACAAGATGGGCAGCGTTAGCGCCGCCATCCTCGCCGTGGGTCCGGGCTCGAGAATGACAGCAGCCACGATCATGAGTATCGACATCCGCAGCTCTTCCTCTCGCGACTCCTTCTTTCGCCCCTCCCCTCTCGCCGGTGACATGATGGGGGAAAAAAGAAAGAGTTGGACTGATTTTGAGGTACCTTAAAAGTGGAGAAAAGGCGCCGGCAAGTCGATGAGAGTAGCTGAGAGTAGCGGCAAGGAGAAGGGCTCCCCCCCCCCCCCCCTTCCAACACATACATCCCGGCCTCTTACTGGTGACCGACATCGGCGGGAGAACTTGAAGGAGAAGAGAAAAGAGTTGGACCGATTTTGAGGTACCTTAAAAGTGGAGCAAAAGTCGCCGGCAAGTCGATGACAGTGGCGGAGGGTGGCAGCATGAGGAAGGGTAAAATGAGGCGCTCGTTTGCATCCGTCCTTTCAGGGACGATTTCCTAGCGGTGACGTCAACAGGACCGCCGCCGACGGGCCAATAGCTGCGAGACAGGCCGTCAGTGGACGGGGAATGGGCGCCTAGGCTGCGCCAATCAATAGGGAACATTCACTCGCTCACATCCCCGTCGTCTTGCTTTCTCTTTACCCCTGTTTTCTTCGCCCGAAACATGACAAACACACGCCGGACTGAATGAGAAAGCGCTGCGCAGGGCGTTGCGATATCTCCTAGAACGAACAGCGTTCTGCCCTCTTCCCTTCGCACGTGCTGTCCTTCCGTGCCAGTCGCGCTCTTGACCAACTTCGCCTACTTCTTTCCCCTGAGAAGCGTGCTTCACGACACAAAGACAATGTCTGCGGGAAAGACTAACGTTTGGCCAGAGAAACGAGTAAAAAGCAAAGCGTTGTAAACCGATATCGCCATGCCCCACCTGATGAGCGTGCGAGATAAGCGACGTCCCTGCAGGTCACGTCTGTTCTGTAGCTACGCCCGTGACGTCCAATTTTGGAGCGTCTTTGTAGACACGCAAGTTTCGGTTAGGGAAAGTGACAGGCCACATATTCACCTGAAAAGTTTGCTCTTCGGAACCTCAGCAATACTGCTTCTAGGCATCGCATGAAACGATGTCTCTGTTTATCTCGTCGATTAGCCGGCTGTGCGTGACGGCAGATATTTTTTTCAATCTCATTCGCACAGTTTGAACACCAATAAAAAATCTCAAGCGCTGTACGGGCGCTCAACATCCGTTCTGAACAGTAAGAATAATAAAAAAAAAAATGATCGCCACATCCTAGCTGCCTAAATCCACTCACAGGCCAATCGAATCCTTCATAGCAAAACGAAAGAGACCTTATTTTGCGGAACACCACTGCACCATAATCTAGGATCCATACGTGAAGGAGGATCGTTCACAAGAGCTTGCGCTAGTTTATTACATGGCCAACAAGGTAAATCGTTTGTTTGATCAAGCACCATCAAGAAGACGCATACGGGACATACCGCTATTTATCATCACCACTAGATGCAGTTTGTCATAGCCTTTGTCATGGGCCAGTATTCTGTTTTTCCTTAGTTGGATTCGGCGACCTGTTTTGATCATAGCAATGCCCTAATGCCCTTCATATTTTCTCCTTGCTCTTGCTTTCACAAATATGTAGGGTCGATACATAGTGTAAGCCAGGATCCGAGCGGGAAACATCTTTTCTGGTCAGTCTGATTTCCCACACAGTCAAAAATTTGCGCACAAACTAGTCGCTGCATCAAAAAAGCCCACAGAGAACAGTGAGCCATGAGCGCATCCTCAGCGATGTCACAGCCCATTCGGAAGCGTCATCGCGCCCGAAGCTTAGAAGAAGGAAAATCGCAGTAGTGTTTATATTTTTGTAATTGCCAAATAATACAATCATACGTGCCGTCAAAGTCATGCTCGCTCTCTTCCCTTCGTCTGCGTCTTCCGTACCTGCTAAGAAACTTTCGCACCCGCTAAGATACGCCTCGGCACTTCCAGGGCCAATGACGAGAACCACTCTAGGATTTCCCCGTAGGCTTTGACCAGCTTTCCCTCGCACCGTCCAACACGGATGAGGTTTCCCTCGTTTGTAAAAATCTTGCAAAAAGACATTAATCTGCACTAAGCATTTGTGACTGGAATATTAACGCGCACGCCGTAGCCAGCGATCCAATCTTTAATTTTGGTCTAATGCCCTTCAACAGCGGCATTTTCCGCCGAGCGCCCACTTCTCTCTTTTCATTCCGAGCACATCTGCTTTTCTGAAATTGTAAAATTACCAAACAATTGACTTATAGGGTGCAACAATGCCTCCAAAAGCCAGCTGCTAAAGCTGACTGGTTTAAAGCTCGTTGAAACTTTTTTAAGATCACACAAATTTATGGCATGAGATTCGTTCCAGCTCTATTTCAAGCTGCGTCTGAGTGCCAAGCATTCCGCTACAAACGTGGTTGCGCCAAAACCAGTGATACCCCTCAATCCAGCGCACCTCCGGGCATCCGTTAATCCATATCATGCGCATAGCACTCTCGATGCACCTGTCACTGAGGGAGGTTTAAAGGAGCTCCTCAATGCTCCATCAACGACAATGCGCCCAGAAAGAGAGGAACAATTATGCCGGAAATCGAGTTTTGGCAACACCACCTAGACTACTACAAGGCCTGTGCAAACTTATGTGACGTCATCGTAGTGAGATCATACTGAAAGTCGGCTTCACCCTACGCGGTTGCGTTTTTTTTTTTTTTTATTCAAAGCTGCTCTGGAGCTACCTCTTGAAATGTTTAGTGCTAGCGATGAAGAGGGATATACTTGTGTTACATGTGTTATCTAATAATGCCAGTCTTCTGAAGTATATGAGAAGTTTGATACAATCCACCTGGCATTTATTTCAATGGTAGAAATGAAGTTGCGAGGAAATTTTCACCTTCAGAGTTACTTGAATAAACAAGACAGGCACAAATTTCATCTGAAAGCAATTTATTTTTAGATGGATAGATAAAGCTAAGAATGGTAGGCAGATATATTACTCAGAACGGTGACCTTGACGACACTCGGCGTAGCTAGTCTTGAATACGAGGTCGCTTTCACGGAAGTGCTGGTCACAAAGCTGTAACGTAAATCTAAAAAAAGCTCAAGCTGGGAGCAGCGATTGCCATGAGTATATTAACGCAGCGAGCGGCTAACTCGGCTTTAAACCAGTCATTTACTACGGCAACTACAATCACGTGGCCACTAGCGGAATAAAATTATTTCCGTAAGAAATTAATTTAGGTTGAAAAACAATTTTGTTCCGCGCTCAAAAGAGGGCGAATGCTACTCGATTATTAGTAGCTGTGCTGTCCAAATTGTGTGCTCGATATGAGCACGCCTACGCTTTAATACACTGTGCTAAATCAAATAGTGGTGAATAGCAGCACGAGTATTAGGAAGCAAACAAGAACGCTTTCTTACCACACTGCACTTCATCGGTAATAAGGTTTTCCACGGCACAGCCTTTGCCCACGCTGAATTTTGAGCAGAGTCCGACGGAAAGTTGTACACTTGCGCTTTGGATCCATGGCATAGTTAGAGCGACAGTTTAGCGCACAACAACACCCAGACAATGTAGATACCTTGCTCGCAAGCGCCTATGCAGCACGGATTAGGAACACAGGCTGAAAACACGCACACTCAGGCCGAGTCGTTCCAGATCGCTTTGCTTACGTACGCTTGCGCTCGGCGCCGCCGATCTATCCCCAGATCTCACTGTCGTGACGTAGGACTAGTAAAAACGGGGACTTGCGCTGGCCTTCTCTTAGTCTAGGAGGTGTTAGTTTTGGGCACTGCTAGGCTACGTACCGAGTGAAGGTGACCCATTGCAATAAACTCCTCAAAGTCGAATTTTTGCGGACCCACAGAACACATGACCCTCTTGAGTGAAATCACCTACCATTTCGTCTCGTGTGCGATGCACAGACAGACCCGCCTTCAGGACATCTGTGTAAGCTGCCTGTGTGGACCTCAAGTCACCGTCTCAAATAAAGGGCCTGATTACGTCCTCTCTCTATGAAAACACGCGATATTTTGGTGCTCCTACCCGTCGACGTGGAACTCGAAAGGTTACGCGCAGTCCGTCAGCGTACCGAAAAGAAATACAACGAACGATTTCGTTCTTTCTAATTGAGCTCGACAAATATTGCGCCCCCTCGAGATCAACCAAACAATCAATCATGCATTTCAGTTTGTTCATGCAAACTGGGGATGGTGAGGAAAAAGCAGTGAATTATACACCGCTTGACGGGCCTCGCCCCCCTGCAAGTCAGCAGTATATAGGCACGAAGCAAGAACAGCCACAGGTAAAAAAATGAGTACAAGTGCACTTAAAAATAACAAAGTTGCTATCTCGTAATTGGAAGCAATAATAAACGCAAGGCTATAGCGTCGTCTCGCATTCGGGGGTTCAATCCCTAGTGCCGCCGGATACCCACTGGTTTTTAAATGGTTTCACCCGGCCTGGTGCTCGGCTCTCCTGGGGTGAAATGCTTGGGAAAAGGGACCAAGGGCCAAATCGCTGAAAAGGGATCACATATAAGCTTCTGTCGCACGAGGTGGACTTATGGTTGTGCGATGGCAGAACAAATCACTGACCCATCGGTTCAACTTTTTCAGCACGACGCTGTGAGACTGTAGCCGAATGTTAGGACGACAGCGCTGGAGTAAGTTCCGTTCATCGTTTTATTCTCGCTGCCGCGTGTATGGCGTCTTGTCAGAAGCTCGCGCTCACCTCCGCAAAAAAGACACCCTTTCAGTGCCGTGGCCCTTTTTCGACGCCGCACTTAAGTAGAGATAGCGGAAGATTTTTGTAAAATGGTTGTGGGGCACAATCCAGGCGACCCTGGCACCATCACTAAGCTCAGAGATATTAATGCCACCTTCGCCGAACGACCACAATATACGACTTTTTCTTTTCGATGCCTGCACTGCACTAGACGCCGCTCTAGCCTCATGTAGGCATTCATCTGCACCTGGTCCTGACGGGATTTCTAAATCAACATTATCTAACTCGAGCACGGATGATCGAACTTCGCTACTCAGCTACTTCAAGCGGCACGTGGGTTTCCGTCTTGTTCTAGAACACTGGAAGGTCCGCCGCCCGATTGCTTTTTTGAAGCTGGAAAGCATTTGTATGAGCTCATCTCATATCGGCTAGTTGTCGTAGCAATTTGTGTTGGAAAACTTATGAAGCAAATGGTGCTGGCGAGGCGTGACTGGGTTTTGCCACCGACAGCGTTATCAACCTCGTTGCACCAGTAAACACGAAAGGCGTAGGCACCGACTGGTAGTGGCCTTTTTAGAGGGGACTACAACAACGTCCTGCATGACTCCATTTTTGATGTACTTGAAGACTTGAGCGTTGCCGGCCGGCTGTACCTGTGGATTGCGAACTACATCAGCGGCCGCTAAGCTTACGTGACTATGCCTGATGGATTCATTGCTCGCCATCCGGTCTACATCGGGTTCAACTTGAAGGAGTCCTCTGCCCAACTTTATTTAACGTTGCGCTAATGGGTCTGGTGAGAGAACTGCCAACTAATATCTACTTCAGTGCATATGCTGACATGTGCATCTGGGCTTCTAGTTCGACATTCTCACAAGGTAGTACGAGATTGCAACGAGCTGTGTCATCGACATCAACGTACCTATACGGCATCAGGATTTGCTCTTAGCAGCAGGAAAGTACGCAGAGACAGTATTCAAGCGCAAATCTGTATGCAGCTACCCGGCAACTCTTCACAGAATTGTGATACCGTATGTCTCCAGCCACAGAGTCCTGAGAATTATCACTGAACGCAGTCTGTCACGGTAGGAGCATATCAACATGGTGAAGAAAATGCTCACCCATTTTTTTTTTTTTCATGTTCTCCGCTTCATAGCAGACATCAAATGGGGCCCAACTAAGCGCTCATAACTACAACTTTACAAGGTTCTCCTCGTAAGCTACATTCAGTACAACCTCCCAGTACTCGCTAGTATCTGCATTTTCTGTTTGCGGACTTTAAAAAGCGTACTAGCGCAGGCGTTCAAGATATGCATTGGCTTGAAACTATGCACCTCCAGCAAAGACACGATTGAAGAGGCACACGCCCATCCAGTATTGATATACTTGTAACACAATCCACTTCGTATGCATTTACGCCTAACTGCACGGCACCGCTGTCACTCATGATGAAAATTCTGGATGAGTGGCCGAACAGACTTTTTTCAAGTGTACTCCACTGCCATCAATTTATCAGTCAAAAACGCCATCAAGCTATGCCCTCCCATATCATCCCGCCCAACCACCATGGGTGATGAATTACCTTCTGTGCGTCGCATGTTCCCGGGATACTGAAGAAAATAGAAATCTGTGGTTGAAATTAGTGGACTGAAGAACCTTCCTTTGGCTGGTCTGATCTGGTATGGTCAGAATATCAGAAATATATTCACGCATGAAGTGACGAATCTGTGTCACCACAAGCATCAACTGCGGCCCTGGTGATACCCGCTCAGAAGACAATTCTCCAGTGTGTTTGTTTGCTTGTGAAACGTTTTATTTCCTACAGTCAATGAGGATGCGTACCGGCGAATATGGTGAATGCCAGCCTCAGTTGGTCAGCAGCCCTAGGCCGGCCTGCCGCAAGTACCACCCTCCTCACGAGCACGGCGGCCTTTTGGCCCCCGACTGACGAACACCCGAGGAGGAAGGCCTCCAAGCCTCTTCAGTGGAGGTGGGATGGGGAGGAAAGTGGGGACTAGACTAGCATGCCTACACCATGTCGGATAAAAAGCGACTTTCTTCACAGCGCGGACATTCGGGTTTCACATCTTAGTCGTAACGAGCACCCCGGGCCGGACGACACCAGCAGGAGTTGGTCTGATGCTGTCGCAGAACGCGTTCGTCGGCCTTTGACAGCTCCTTTTCTGGAGGTGGGCACCGTTGGTACCGAGCTTTGCAGTCGTCAATAATTTCGCGGAACCGCAGCAGTCGGCCTAACTCGTCATCGGGTGATCGGATACCCGGAGCATAAGCACGCAGGCTTCGCCGCTTCGTTCCCTGATGGGCTGGTAGCCACACGATGCGCCTAGGTTGGGATTCCAGAATAGCAGCTTGGGCTTGTTGCTTTTCCATCCTGAGGTAACAGCGCGAAACGTGGGCGTGAGCACAAGACGAGAAGACGACAGAACGAGCGCTGTGCTGTTAACTCAGAGTGGAATTCCACGAACCGCCACGAGCAAGCGGTGAGCCAGTGCGCCCACTTCACCGCGCATATAGCTTTCACGGGCGAACCTCGAGTCGGTGATGACAGTTCGGCATTGGGGGTCAGAAACCGCGGGGGCAGTTGCGATGCCCTCGGCCCAATGATCACTCTCGGCTCGGATATAGAGCCCATTGACCTGTGCATTGCTGTGTACCACCGCCTCCATGTTCAGACCGCCACATCGACGCAGTAGGCCCCTGGTTTGGAGCTGTGTTTAGAGTGCAGCATCTGCGCTCGAGCGACGGCCTTTGCGGAGGTCCGGATTCATATTGCGTGGGACAGAGTCCACCCACAGCTTTTGTCGCCAAACTTCGGGGATAAGGAGAGCTTCGTTCTTCGGAACATAAGGTGGTACGATTTTGAGGCGCTTGAGCAACGTTGTCCTGGCCCAGTCTGCGCCAAGCGCTAATGGTATAGGCCTCCCGCAACTCCCGGAAGGTGCAAAGCACCCCCAGACCAAGACGTCTTGAGGTGAAAGTTTGTTATTGGGAGGTCCAACGCCCGCTTAGCCACTATATTAATCCGCCCAGCGCGAATGATGACTCAACCTTCTGTGTGTCGCACGTTCCTGGGATACTGAATAAATCTTTTGAGCCAGTTAGTGGACTCAAGCAACTTGCTCTGGCTGATCTGATCTGGTCAGAATATCAGAACTATATTCATGCATACAGTGAAGAATCTGTGTCACCACAAGCACGGACTGCAGCCGTGGTAAGGCGCTCAGAAGACGATTCTCCAGCTAGTTTTAGGGCATACTTATACATCAACCGCTGCTACCTTGTGGTCCTTCGGGTAGCAGTTTGCCACGTATCTGGGGAACAACTTCAGAAGTGGTGTATATATTCATAGCTGAAAAGAATGCACTACAAAATCTGGCACATTTTCTAAGCCACGCCGCCTACCAGTCCCCGGCCCTAAACACCACTGAGCTCCTTTCATCTGCTTGTAACCAAGGCCACACGGTAATTCAATGGATCCCTTCACACTGAAGGCTCGGTGGAAATGACCAGGCCTAAGCAGAGAGTGTCCTCAGAAGTGGCCTCTGAACAGTTGTGCCTCTTTCTCTAAACCGGATACCACTCTTTTTTTTTTCTAACTGTGGAGATGAATGCGAGAGCTGCTGGCGGCCCCAGCCAGGCGCCCGAAACATCCGTCTCAGAAGACTAGATCTGACAATGTAATTTTCTGCTCCACGTGGAATCGCATGCCACCATGCATGGTTGCTACATAAACTGCATTTAAACGCCGCCTTCAAGCGCAAATAATTATATTGCATATTCCCGGAATATCTCGTGGCATTACACGGAGACTGTTGAGCATGTCTTATTGGGTCCATGGCTCTTTTCCAAACATTTCCCCCCAGTAGAGCCGAGCACCAGGCCGAGAGAAATCTCGCACCTATTGAAACCCGGTGGATATACCAGGCGGCACCAGGATCGAACCTGGTACCTCCCGATTGCGAGGTGGGTGCTCTATATACTGTACAAGCCACTGCTGCTGACCCTGCTGAGATGATGCCGCGGTTCAAAGTGAGAATCAAGATAACGATGAACCGCCTTTGCAGGCTGCAAGGTCGTTCGAAACTAGGCTTGGCCCGCGAGGGGCGCAGCGGGGTTTACGGAGCTTCTCCCAAGAGCACACCACTAGAAAAGCCAGGCACCAGGCCAAGGGGCGCTTGAACCAAATGTTGCGCCGATGGATCATTGATTCGTTCCGCCATCGGACAACTATACTCGTGCGGCAGAAGCGCATATATATAGCGCCAGAAGCGCTGACTAACAATTATACTTTATTTTGGAAACCCATTGAAAAACCAGTGGTGTATTGAAGGACTCTGTCGGTCGGTATACCCGTCGGCATCAGGGATCGAACCTGGTACCTCCCGAATGAGACGCGGGTGCTCTACCACAAGATGCAGTATATGCACGCGAAATGATAACGCTATAGAACCCTCTCGAAGCGTTCTGACTACAGGCCTCTCTTGGAGGACTTCCGAGTGGGCGCTTGGCCGGGGAAACAGAAGTTTCTACAGGCAACGCGGACATTCTGCCGCTTCTTTAGCGACACGGGACTCGATTCGCGCTTGTGATGCGACTTACCATTCCTGTGTATATTTTTATACCTCTTCTTACCACAGTAATGCAGTAGAACGTTGAGCTAGTTGGTCAGACGTGATGAAATTACCAAACAGCTGAATACATAACAAAACATAGGAGAGGCAGACACACACACACGCACGCACGCACACACACGCACACACACACACACACAACGACGATGTTGCACTGACAACTAATGATTTATACCCGCACACCTTATTCTTTCTCAACTTCTATGTACACATCACTTCATCTTTCACTGTCCTCTCAGTGATCTAAAAAGTATTTCTCCTTCTTCAATAAGAGAACAGAAGGCGTGCTAACACAATCCTCACCAGCTGCAGATATCGCCCAAGCTTCCAAAATCTATCTCATCAACATATCCTTATTCTTTCTCAAAACTTTCTATTATTAATGCCTGCTGAGGACTTTTCTTTCTTACATAAGGTGCAGTCTTTGCAGTGCAATGCAAGATTAGTTCTAGAGTTGTCCAATATTGCAGAGGCGTATTCTTATCCTGTCGTTGATGCATCTCCCAGTCTGGCTAATGTATTTCTTGCCACAGAACAGGGAAATCTGATAAACTATCTCTTGGGTGCATTCAGAATCTCGTTCGGTGCGCTGTTTTACATTCTAATTTTTTCACTTTCCCATTCACTCGCGCACACATACTTTTAGATTTGTTGGGAGCCGTAGAAATAATTTGAATGCCGTATTTTTTACCAACCTTCCTCAAGTTGTCCGTAAAATTATGGATGTAGGGCACCAAAGATCTCTTCTTCATCTGCATCAAATGTCCGCTCCCTATCCTTTTTCGATTGTTCTCCATCACCAAGCTTTCTGCTACGTTGCATAGAAATTCGATAGGAAATCCTGCTTCTAGAAGCCTCTCACTCTGGTGTAAGAAACTCTGCCTCATACGGTGATGGCATGATTTTGTAAGAGCAGAAAGAAAAGTCGCCTTCGCTATGCCCTTTTTCATTGTGTCTGAATGGTTGGATGTATACGGCAGGAATTACTTCTTAGTTTGAAGCTGATAAATCCAACATAAATGCCCAGCCAAGAAATCGAGGCACAAATCAAGGAACCGTAAAGCACCATCTTCTGAGGGTTCCCAGCTTTGCCTGTGACTGCCCTCATCTACACACTGTTAGGCTAGGAATCAGAAAATTGACGCATGAAATGCATTTTAGCTCTTATTGTACAACACTGTTGCTCACGGGCGAACAGGACCCTCCTAGCCGGACCACATTTTGTATAATACTGTATAAAAAATATTAGATGTCCACTGATGCTAAGAATTACTGCACATATTGGATCTTCCCCGATCAAAATAAAGTTAGTTATTCGTCTCTTGTCTTCTTCTGCGCCTGAGCTTCAGTGGAACGGTGGGCAGACAAAAAGCTGTCAGTTCGAACATTCGGCATGCACACTGATGGAGGTGGTCAGGCTTAGGGCACCGCACGGCTGCATGTATTCACATGCTTCACTTCATCTGTCGTTTCGCCGGACCCATACGCGCGCCTCAGAGACGACACATAGAAAGACTCTCTCAGCCATTTTAACTTGATATTTCCTCTACGCTTTTCCGTATGAACGACTCGCTAGCAGCCAACGTTTGCTACTCAACAGCGGAAATTGAGTGACGATGCGCGTAGTCGATTGCGCACCTCTGCATGTGCGAACACCTTCAGTGCCCTGACAAGATCGTAGCATCCTGACCAAGAATGTCTCTCTTTGATGTTCAGTCGTGAAATATATACAGCCAGAACGGTCACACAACTTCTGTGAGAAGTACTTCTCACGCGAGGAGATAGTGCCTATCTCCGCGCGTATCAGTAGCACAGACACGTACAGTGCGATCCAGGGTGACGTCACACGGCTGAGCTATAGTCGGGGAGCTGCGGGATATGCTTAGCCGCCACTAACGTTGAGCGTCCAATTCAATCCGCCTTGTCCGATCCTCACACTCTTAGACTTCTGCTGTTCTCATCTTCCACCGATGATGATTATCCCCGTTTTTAAATGTGAGCCTGAGAAAAATTTTCAACGACCAAGGACCCGTTCCCACTCAAGATGAAATCGGAACATCAAGCAGGAAGCGTCAAGGAACCTGTATATGACACTGAAACCAAAGAGATGCGAAGGGGTGCGCCTCATGCGATTTATTAGTCACCGGCTTAAACCTTCTGAATGGAAGAAATTATCGGGTGACCAGACAAGCAATATAAAAAAAGATGTAATTTGCCCTGACTTGCCAGGTGCTGCCAGAATTTGCAAATCTGACGAAGCGCCTGTTCTGTCCTCCTAATTTGTTTGGTGCCGCTTATCCTTCAGAAGCATGGATCCCGAGGGGCATGCAGAGATTACAGGCGGTGGGACAGTGCACGATGCAGCGATATTAATTCCTATGATATATCCTTTCCTAGCTGTTACGCACCCTACAGCTGCACTCATGGGCGCTGCCATCGCCGTTAGGACGACACCACTGCAGAGCTCCTCACGCGTTCACGACACTCGACAACAGAGCACTTCCAGTTACGCAGGACATGCCAGTACCCTGGCTCGCACTAGCAATTGAACTCAAACTGTTCGGGAATTTTAAAATCAGGGGCTGATGCCCTCGACCCCCCCCCCCCCCTCTCTCTCTCTTCCTCCCTCCCTCTTCCCCCCGATCTATCTGCTCTTTAATACACTTTCATCAGCCTAGGGCAAGAACTTCTGGTTTAGGATAAGGGGACTCTCAAGCAGACCAGCAGCAAGCGAACATGGGTGTGCCCACGTCCAGGAAGGACTCGAAAAAGAGGTTTGAACGCTTTTGAAACATCTTTATTCTCCACATATGGGAGCATCATGGGCCAGGATGCAGGATCATACCTCGCCGGAGCAGAGAAGTTGCCTCCTCCTCACCCCCAGCCGTCTAGCTCCAGAAGAAATGTGTTCACCGTTTTTCCGTCACCCTCTACATTTATTCCTTCCATTATTCGCACATTCCGATCTTCTGTGGAAAGTAACAAAAGAAACGCCTGGCTAAACGCGGACCACGTTGCTTCTCCTTTGTTATGTTTGTGTTTTTTTTTTCTATTTCGCTGCAGTTATTGTGGTCGCCGAACAAGCTCCAACTTTCCCTGAGGTGCTGCTGGCGTAGAGACAGTTCGGGGGCGGAAATCAAGGTGCGCTGCCAAGGAATTTTATAGTAAATATATGCACTCTAAATTTCAGTAAAGAAATTCCGAGAGCACTCTTGAATCTACACTGCAGAAATTCGAAAGCCTGAGCGTTGCTGCTGCAAAGGGTGCATCTTGTTCTCATTATCATTATCAACTAAATACACCGTCATTATCATCGCTACTGTCATCACTGTCATTATCACTAATTGCAGCGTCATTGTCATCGCTACAATCATCCTCACGGTAGACAAGCAGAAGTATCATGTGCTCTTTCATAATCCCAGGCGTGGTGCAGTCCATTCTACTTCCGGCCACCACCGAGTGCGGACGCAGGTAGAATGGGCTCCAGCGGAGCGGCGACAGCGGTCCTTGCCGGCCACGGAAACAGGCTTGAAGATTGTGAAGATAAGGATTACTAGATCATTTTGCCAACATGACCCACCGGACGTGTTGTTTTAAACACTGTGTTTTTTCATGGCGACGAGCGAGCGAGGCCTTTTCGAGTTGAAGATTTCCGGGAGGGGCGCCCTGGACGAGACTGGAACGCTCCCAGACGTGGTCGCGTGGGAGCGTACCAAATCAACCAAGTCTGGGTGGTTACGCTGAGAACTTCCGAAGCAACCAAGAAGCTTCTTGCAGTCAAGGAACTAAAAGTAAAAAAACGCCGATGTCTTATTATAGATCCCGAAAACCAGCAGGTGAAGCTCAGGCTGCACTGGATGCTTCACGGCGTGGCCGTCGAGGACATCCGGACCGCCTTCGCAGCGTTTGGAAAGGTTACGGAAGTGACCCGTGAGCGCTGAGGGGTTCAGGGCATCAACGACAAGGATTCAACAACAAGAACTGTCCTCCTGAAGCAGAAGCCCGGATTCAAAGTCGATGATCTGCCCCACCAGGTACGCGTTGCCGGAGAGTTAGCCCTGGTTGTGTTGCCTGGACGACCCATGCAATGCCTACGTTGCCATGGCACAGGTCATGTACGACGTGAATGCAAGGTGCCCCGCTGTTCAAGGCGCAGATGCTATAGCCATCTGGACAGCGAATGCGTCCGCACATACGCATCGGCTACGGGTCATGGGTCGAGTGACGAGTGACGAGTCAGCGCAACTTCTAATGGACGTGGTGGAGGCGGAAGAAGCGGCGAAAGGTATCGAGGGGTTCGGGAAGACGACAGAGGAGACACCTTCTGTAGTGAGCAAGGACACCAGCACGTCTGCCAGCGGAGGGAGGGCATCTGAAGCGGCACTACCTTTCCAGACAGACGGTGGAAAGACTAGCGAAGAAACCAGCTCTACGGACGTCACTGCTGACATTTCGTTGAGATGGGAAGTGCAGCAGACTAATACACGGCCACAACACCAGCGTGACGGCTCCGGCTAAGCGACCATACACCCAGACCGACACCGAGGTCAACAATGCATCAGCCTGCAGCGTTGGAGAGCCGCCAGCAAAAACGCCCCAGGCCTGGCACTCAGTGTTCAAGCCGCGGCGGTCGGAAAGGCGGGCCGTCGACAAGGTCCTACGGCAGCAGGTTAAGGCCCTCCCATCGGATGACTCCGGTGCCATGGATGACGTCTAGCAGAACGCTAGACGCGAAGGGTAAGCACCATGCTCTCGGCCTCGTTACACTTCGCCAAAATGGCTCCTGCACCCCCGTTTAAAGTGGCCACACTTAATGTCAGAGGTCTGGCAGGAAAGAAAAAGCAGAGCCAAGTGCACCGACTTTTAACGGAGGAGGGGATCGATCTCTTGGCTGTACAGGAAACAAAAATTGAGGGTGAAGAAGAGACCGGTAGCATGGTGCGGCGTTTCACGTCTATATTTTATGCTGTAGTGAGTCACGCAATAGGCACTTCTGCAGGATGTGTCCTTTTTGTTAAAAAGCTGCCAGGTCTTGCGGTGAAGGCCTATTTCTCATGTTTGTCGGGTAGGTGTGTTTTTGTTGATTTCACTCTCGGCAATGCTGAGTGGCGCATTGTATGTTTGTATGCACCAAATCAAACAGAGGAAAGGGTAGCGTTTTTTGAAAGCATTGAACAGCCCCCCCATCTCAGTTTGCAAAAACACCTCATTCTTATGGGCGACTTCAACTGCGTCCTTAGTAGTCGCGATAATACCAGTGTGCGCGGATTCAGACGTAAGCACTGAGGTACCGTCCAAAATTGTGGGGGAGTGGAACCTTGAGGATATGGCGGAATGCCTTGACGGCGCGTGCGGTGTAAAATACACATTTTCAGCGTGCAAGCCACGCTCGTCTTGACCGCATATGTTTCGCTTGATGTGATTCCAAAATGTAGTTGTTGTTCCCGTCTCTTTTTCTGATCACTGTTTAGTAATATGTGTGATAGGATCACAAAAACGGGGTAGTGCTTTTAATTGGGACCAGTGGAAATTAAATGACAAGTTGGTTAAAGACGAAATTTTCAGAGATGCAGTAACGGAAGAAATAGGCAAGATAGATCCTAATAGTACACTGAGATAATGGCAGAAATGGGAGCTTTGTAAGGAACAGCTTAAAATAATAGCAATTAGTAGATCTAGTGTCCTTGCCCACGAACAGAAACATATTGAACGCAACTTAAGGTCCCTGCTTGGAAAAATTCTTGAATATGAATGCGCAGCGCCTGGCAAATGGACAGAAGATATAAGGAAGATTAAACAAAAAATCGATCTGATAGAGCAAGAGCGTTATCGTGGTGCGCTTGTAGTACGTGCGAGAGCGGAAGAGACAGCTGCAGGGGAGGCACCGTCGAGACGAGCGCTAGGAATTGAAAAGGCACACGCACAGAGAAATCACATCGGAAATATAGAATGGGGCGGCGTCTTATCGGATGACAATGAGCATATTCAGCGAGCATTCTTCCAATACTACCAGACACTGTTTGCATTGCACGACTTTGATATGAGAGCGTTTAAGGACAGGTATCTCGGGGCACTACCAAGACTAAATGAAGAAAAGAAACAAAGATTAGAGCTGCCAATAACTGAATCAGAGATCGAACTAGCGATAAACAGTTTAAACCCGGGAAAATAACCCGGTCCAGACGGCTTAAGTGCTGCATTTTACAAAGAATTTAAACTCGAAATAGCGCCAGTCCTGACTAGTGTTTAACGAAGCTTATGACCTAAACGAACTGCCTCCTTCTTATGGCAAATCCCACACAGTCCTCAATCATACCCAAAACTGATGAAGCAGATAGGCTACTACAAGTAACATCATACCGGCCAATTGCGCTCACGAACGTTGATTACAAAATTTATATGAAGGTGTTAGCACGAAGGCTGCAGTCGGTAATCCAGGAAATCGTTGGGCCACATCAAACGTGTGGGATAAAGGGACGGTCATACACAAAGCAAGAAGTGTATTAGAATGTTGTGATGGGGGGTCATAAATGGCCTTGTGGCCATCCTGCAGCTTGACCTTGAAAAGGCGTTCGACTGTGTTGCCCATGAAATTCTACTTTGTACAATGGACCCTATAAATGGTGGTTTTGTTATTCGTGAAGGCGTGGCCCTGGCGTACCGAAATTGCAATACGAGATTAGTCGTAAAAAAAAATCTGGGGGCCCCCATTAGCGTGCAGCGTTCTGTGCGGCAGGGCTGTCCCCCTCAGCCCTCTTTTATTCTGCATTTACATTGAAACCCTTTGCTTAAATATCTTGGACAATGAGAATATCACTGGTTTTCGTTTGCAAGCCGTGGAAGTGAAGCTGCTGGCGTACGCCTATGATGTTGCGGTTTTTACGGTTAACCAGGAGGGTATAACCGAAGTTGTTGATTCTGTAAAACCCTTTAGCGACATTACAGGCAGTGGGGTAAACTGGTCCAAGTCCCTGGGACTCTGGCATGGTAGATGGCAAAGTGCTTCTGATAATTTTGCAAACGTGTCCTGGGTGACGACTCCGCCAAGGTACCTTGGCGTGCCACTAGAATGCTATCGTGATAGCGAGACATATTGGAGAGCATACACAGATGGCATGCGGGGAAGGGCAGATAAGTGGAAAGGAACTGGCTTATCAATTTTTGCCAGAGCCACAGTGTGCAACCTCTTCTTCATTTCTAGGCTGTGGTATGTGATGCAAGTTTTACACTGTGCAAGAATGAGTATGCAGAAGCTGCATAGGATATTCGCGGTTTTTATGTGGGCTTCAAAATGGGAAAGATGCAGCCGCACGAATTTATTAGAAGTGTCAAGGATGGCGGCGTGGGCTTATGGCATCTTTTTTTGCGGCTGATTGTCAGCAGATCTCTGTTCCTGCGTGACGTTCATGATCCATTTTTGTTCACTGTCTGCCAAATTAGGCTTGGACGTGCACTGCCAAATTTTGTTATGCCAACCGAATGTTACACGGGAGGTATTTTTGGTTACTTTAGAGAAGTTGTTCATAGTGTGCGATTTCTTTCTGCAAGATTTTCAAAAGAATGTATATCAACTGTGAAAAAGAAAAAGTTGTACAAAGATTTGTACGACGTTGTTCTTCCGGAGCCCATCTATAGGGCCATATACAGGGGAGGCCCTGGCAGGAATATACTGAAGAGGGTAAAGAAAATGAAAGTGCCGGCAGCGGCTAAAACTTTCTTATTTAAGTTGCACACTGGCATTTTGCCAGTAAAAGTGTTTTTGCAAGAAAAAGGATTATTTCTTCCGTGAGGTGCACATTGCTTAATTTGTAAACAGCCAGAAACGATAGATCATGTATTTCTTCACTGTTGGGAAGGGGTTTATTTTTGGGACGTACTTCAAAGAACCATAATCCCAGATTTACCTATTAATTCCAAGGAGGATATAAAATAACAGCTGGAGTGGAAGTCCCCTATACCGGCCAATGGGCTGGGGTGAAGCCTGCGGCGGCCATCTTGTGGTGGGCAAGAATTGGCCTGCAAAAGCGCTTGGAAGCGTTGTTCGCGGGCGTCGCCAGTGTGTTTCAAGTGCTTAAGGATTTTTAAGTTCTAATGCAATGTTGTGGGCTATCAGCTAAGCAAGTCTTAATTAAACACGGTGAATTAATTAACTGCTAATGAACTTCAAATTTTACACATCATTGAGTCATATGTCGTTAGATAGCATATGTCGAGTATAAGCGCACTGGCTTGACTTAATTCCTAATTAATTATGCTAATTAGATAATTGTCCATAAGTGTTAAAATACATGCATTGGCTACAAGTCATATATCGTTCGATAGCTTATGCCGAGTACAAATGCTCTAGACTAACTGCACGTCTTAATTAATCACCGCTAATTAGTCAATTGTGACTAAACCTGAATTGAATGCTATCCTTTCAAGTCATATATCGTGGTGTGGCTTATATTAAGTACAATTGTACTAAACTAATAAAATTGCAATTAGCAGTAATTAATTAGCGCAATTAGCGGCAAATAATTAAGACGTGCTGCTAGTGTACTGTTGTTGGACTTGGCATAATCTATCCAACGAAATACTACTTGTGGCTATGGCATATATTTTATTATTTATTCACAATTATGCAATTTGCAATAATTAGCGCAGTTAGCTGTAAATAAAACGTGCAGCGTCTAGTGCTGTAGGACTTCGCATAAGCTATCCAACGATATACGACTTGTAGCTATAGCATGTATTTTAATATTTATTGACAATTATGCAATTAAAAGTAATTAATTAGCGCAATTAGCGGTGAATAATTAAAGTGTACAGCTAGTCTAGTGCTGTTGGACTTGGCATAAGCTATCCAACGATATACGGCTTGTAGCTATAGCATGTATTTATTTATTTATTCACAATTATGCAATTATCAGTAATTAATTAGTACAATTAGCGGTAAACAATTAAAACGTGCAGCTAGTCCAGTGCTGTTGGACTTGGCATAAGCTATCCAACGATGTACGATTGTAGCTATAGCATGTATTTTAATATTTATTCACAATTTTGCAATTAGCTGTAATTAATTAGCGCAAAACGCTACTAATATGCTCAGGAACCATTCATGATGCCATATACCAACATTAATCCCAGCGGCGTTGCCATGCAGCAAGAAATATCCGTAAACGGGCCGCGCGCTTGACTGCGGCTGCAGCCGTGAATGTGGCCGCCTGTATGTTCTCCCCCCCCCCCCCAAAATGGCGGCACGTTGGTGTTCACCTCCACTCCAGAAGTTTTTATATATCCTCCTTGATTAATCCTTACGGAATACGGTACTTACCCACGCAAAATGAGGAGGGGGTTCCATATGATTCAGTCATGCTAATGGGCCTCCACAGTATATGGCGTTCACTTTTTTCCGCGAGGCTCTCCATTGGTTTATCGAGATCGTGAAGTTTGTCGATGATAATCCTGAGTGGTTGCCAAAGGTAGAACCTTTGATGGATCTAAAGGAATTAATTTTAGAACGGCAAAGCCAGCTCCTGGCAGGCTTATTATATCAATGTCTTGTGTGTGTGTTGTCTTGCAAAAGTCAGGCAATAAAGAAAAAAAAAAAGGGCGGGGTGTAGTCGTTTAAAGCGCCCAGCTGTGAATCCGAAGGCTGGAGGTTCGATTTCTGTTGGAGACAGGATTTTTATTTTTTCTGATAACGTCATTTGATTCACAGCTTTAGTGCGACCAGACAGACGCCGACAGTATGGGCTATTAAAGGTCTGAGCCCAGTTCCGACTGTCGACGTTTTCATTTTTTTCAGTTCAGTTCAGTCGTGTCCGACTCTTCGTGACCCTATGGACCATGTCACGCCACGCTCTCCGGTCTCTCACTATCTTCCTAACATCACATAACTTCATCTGCAGTGCCTCGAGGATGCCATCTAACCATCGCGTTCGCTGCCTACCCCTTCTCCGGAGACCCTCAACCTTTCCCAACATCAAATCTTTCTCCAGCGACTCCTCTCTTCTCATCAGATGACCAAAGTAGCTGAGCTTTAACTTTAAAATTTTTCCCTCCAATGAGCAGTCAGGGTTTATGGTCGACAATATCGACTGATTTGATCTTCTGGCAGTCCAAGGAACTCTCAAGAGTCTTCGCCAGCACCACAATTCAAACGCGTCAATTCTTCGGCGGTCAGCCTTTTTCACAGTTCAACTCTCGCATCCATACATCACAACTGGAAAGACCATAGCACGAGTTATACGGATCTTGGTTGGCAGACTAATGTCTCTGCTCTTTACTAGGCGGTCAAGGCTAACCATTGCTCTCTTTCCCAGAAGCAGGCATCTCCTAATTTCATGGCTGCAGTCTCCTTCCGAGGTAATCTTGGAGCCCAAGAAAAGAAAATCTGTCACCGCTTCCACTTCTTGTCCCTTGATGCTCTAGGACTTAATAGGGCAAGACGCCATGATCTTTGTCTTTTTAATGTTCAGTTTAAGCCCAAACTTCTCACTCTCTTCTTGTACGCGCATCAGAAGACTCTTGAGTTGCACTTCACTTTCTGCCATTAAAGTGGTATCATCCGCATATCTAAGGTTGTTGATACGTTTTCCAGCAATCTTCACTCCAGCTGAAGACTCGTCCAGACCGGCCTTCCTCATGATGCACTCTGCATATAGGTTAAATAGGCAGGGCGACAGTATGCAGCCTTGCCTCACTCCTTTCTCAATCGGAAACCAATCAGTAAGACCATGCCCAGTTCTGACTGTGGCCTCTTGCCCATCATACAGGTTCCTGAGCAGACAGGTGAGGTGAATTGGAACTCCCATCTCTTGGAGAGCTTGCCACAATCTGCTGTGATCTACGCAGTCAAACGCTTTCGCATAATCAATAAAGCAGAAGTAGATGGGTTTCTGGAACTCTCTTGCTTTTTCGATGATCCAGCGAAGGTTGGCAATTTGGTCTCTAGTTCCTCTGCCCTTGCGAAACCCAGCTTGCACGTCCGGAAGCTCCCAATTCATATACTGCTGCAGCCTACCTTGGAGGATTTTCAACATCACCTTGCTAGCATGCGAAATAAGCGCAGTCGTGCGGTAGTTGGAACAATCTTTGGCACTGCCTTTCTTTCTAATAGGGATGAAAAACTGACCTCCTCCAATCCTGTGGCCACTGCAGGGTTGTCCAAATCTTCTGACATAATGTATGCAGAATGTTAACAGCGTGATGGTTGAGGTTTTGAAGCAACTCAGCTGGAATTTTTAAGTGACCGTTATTCACGCTGTTTTTCAATATGAGAGCGAATAGTTCGTAGAAAAGACGCTTTTAAACCCACGGGCGATGGGACAGACTTTTCTTGCAGCAATTTAAAGGGAAACTGCACGGGTTTCAGAATTCAATGTGTTTCGAGGGGTGGAATGTTTAACGCTTACAATTTACGCATGCGGAATATTTTGGCGCTGGCGTCTGAAACAGTCGCGCAATCAGGACCTAATCCCGAGACGGCTCGGTGGCTAGCTTCTCTGCAACGCACATCGTCGGTTGGATGGTTGGGGTCGCATAGTGACGTCAAGGGCAATACTGGCACATTTTCCGCATAGATTAGATTGATATGAAAAAGGACAACGCTACCCAAAGCAAAACCCTAGAAGCGTTGTTTGGCGGCTGCCACGAAATCGGCGCACATCTTTGTTGAGTCTGCGCATCGCGAGGAAGCGCGCGCGTGGAGGGTTCTAGAAGGGTAGAGAAATGTCTCCTAAAATCCCCCCAAAAATTACAAGAGTTTAACGCTGCTGAACCAAATATTGAGCGAAAGCATTAGCTGCGGGTGACCGAGCGTTCTTCTGTTTTCTTCTTCCTCAGCCCACATACAAAGCCCCGCTTTAACCAAGCCGTATGAACGTGGCCTATAGGGGTAACGTGAATGCCAGGGTCCTAGCAGGCTGATTCTGACATCCGTCCCACGTGAAACGAGAGACCCAAATTGGCAGCTTCTGCCAAATGAGCCGCGGCTCCGACCGCGCAACGCCGACCGCTTGAGTTGGAACTTGGGAGCCTAGGAGCCCATCTCTCGATTTTGTGTCACTTGGGGTATGACGTCACAGCGTCACGTAAGACGTGGCTACTGCCGTGCTACGCCGACCGCTTGAGTTGGTAGCCCAGCTCTCGCCCTAGTGTCACTTGGGGTGTGACGTCACAGCGTCACGTGGGTAAGACGGACGTGGCTACCGCCGCGTCACGCTGAAGCACAGTCGGTCTCGAGGTAGAGCAGCGCGCGCTCTCCCTCGAGACCGGCCGCGGCTGAAGGCTCGAAACCTAGAGTAGTATTACTTTCGCAATTTCGCAATAAAACTAAAAGCAGCGCCATGTCCTCTCTTCTCCTCCGGCGCCACCGCTCCTCTCGCATTTCGACCGTGGCTCCCCCTACGCGGTGCACGGCTAGCGCGCGCTCTCCGGAGCAGGCCACCTCGATCGGCACGCGCGGCGGGCCCCGCGCCGCGCGCGCGCCGATCGAGGAGGCCGTGCACCGGTAAAACCGCTGGCGCCGAGTCTCACCAGAGCGTTTCAGCTTGCATTTCGTCGCAATGAGTTCAGGTTAAAATACTACTCGCTGCTGAAACATTAATACCGAATATTGACGGGGATTTCCCGCCTAGTTTCAGCTATCAGTGTCTTACACCACATGTACGCGATTTCGGCGTTGGTTCAACTCGCCTTAACCTCCGTGCGTCCGTCGTTCGTCATCCGTTGGCCAAACTGAGCGGTATGCTCTAAAAAATTGTAACTAGGCGGCTGACGGGAACAATTTAGCAACAGTCTGTGTATGGTTTCTTTGCAGCTTTGGTTTGCGAACTGCCGGTAAACTTGAGAAGCGTAGCAGTAGTTGTCTTCCATGTAATTTCAACTTCAGCTGCAGATCTATCAGCGCTTGCAAGCGTGGAGTGCGAAATCGAAAACTAGCACACCAAACGAAAGTAAAGCACGAAATACGTGGCTTTATCCGGTCGCCTAAGAGCCGTCACTGTTTCGTTAAATGCGGCGACACACTCAAAAGATGCAGTTAGCTTACATTCACGACAAATACAACGCCTCAGAAAGCATGGCTGAGTAGCTAAAAACCAAGGACCTTATTCTATACTTAGATGTATAACGCGAAAAGTGTAAAAAAAGATATGACGGGCGGGCATGTGGCACTTGACAAAGCGTAAAAAAATGAGCAAATCCGTACAAACTGTGTGGCGGCATATTAGTTTAGAGATGAGCAATTGCTCACTTCACACACAGAGCCGCAACCACAGCGTTGAGTCCGCCCGGCCGATTGGGTGCAGCGAAACCTTCCTCCGCGCCGCATCTCGATTCGCGGACGGCATTATAAACAACCGTTTGTCATCATGCCCAAGTATGCTGCACCAGAAAGCGCAACATGGCATTTCGAACGAAGCAACTTAAAAAAAAAAATAAACAGCGTGAAAGAGGCGCGAGCCGTAGCAAAACACAAGACGATATGCGCCGCGCGCGCGTCGTTTTGCACCGGTGGTAAGGAGGCAGCGAATACAACAAGCGAAGAAAAAAGCGCGCGAAAACACGGGACGGTGCTCGGCCAATGGGAGGATCGAACGCTGATGGAGAGCGCCTGAGAGGAGGTGGACGGCAATATTCACAAGTTGGCGCTACTTTTAGTTTATTGGGGTTAATGTCTCCTTTCCCTCGCGAGGAGAGCACATAACCTTGCGCGCATAGGTGTCACCCCCTCCTCATCACTCGGCAGCGACGATGACTCACCCGGCCGAGAAGCAGCTGGTCATCTCTAAAAAGTTCTGCCGCACCTAACCAATGACGACACGCGTCTCGGCGGGAGTGAGAGACGATGCTAGCAGAGTGAAAATCACGTGTATGTGCGCGCTTGCCTTGGCGCGTTGCTGTGGAGCACGGACGGAAATACGGTCAGTATACCAAGCTTTCCCGCAGATGCTCAGAATCTACGGGAAAGCTTGGTATACTGACGTGACGGACGGTAATATGTATAACCTCCCTTGTCTTCGCCCTCATTTTGCGGTGCGCTATGTTGTGCCGCTGTCACCCGTTAATAATTATTTAATAACGATGCGCCTTAACAGCGCGCACACTCCCAGACACCCTTAGAGGGAGTGGGGGTAGCTGTCCCGGTCTCAAAGGAGGTGCCCTCGACTTGCGTGGCAAGCTCAGCCGGAAGTCAGCTACATGTAGTGACAGAAGGGGGTGGTCGTTTGGTACCCAGCTTTTGCCAACTCACGCGCCAGAGAAAGGGTCGGAGTCAGAGTTAACAGACGAAACAAACTTTATACAGCAGGAGACGATATAAATGAAATCACACTAGTAATACTCAAATGAGAGGTTCACGAAAGGCAATAAAAATAATGCAATAAAGAGACTCCAACATCACACAGAGGCTTCACATCAATAAACAATGCATGAGAGAGTCAGAACAAATATGCACCAAATTGTTCACTGGGCACTGTCGCAGACCGACGTCTGGAGAGTCACGATGTGGCTGTCCCTTAGACGAGCGCCGCTTCCTGGCAGATCAGTGGGCTTGCAGGTTGACCCCGGGAGCCGAGCAGTAGCAGGGCAACACTCCACTTCCGGGTAACTGTGGAGCCGCCCGATTACCGGAACATGGACGAACGTCTGCAAAATTATACGGAGATTCTTGAAAATTACAGGTTAAGCAGGAGACTGGTGCCACCACCGGGTAAAAGTCTAAACAATAGGGAGGCAGTCGCATGGCGGCGCCTGCAAGCTGGGAACTTTGTAAACCCGGTCTGGGCATATTATGCCTAGATGGACGATAGAGAAAACGATAAATGCAAGCACTGTGGGGAGAGAGGGACCCTCGACCATATAATCTGAGAATGTGCTAGCTCCCCAGGGGCTAAAGCAAATATAAATTATAGAGAAGCCTGGGAATCCCTGCTGCAGAGCGAGGTCCCTGCTCCACAGCAACAACCATCCGCTTGGCGTAAGAAGCCGCGAAGAACCAAGATCTCTTTGCCTGCTTCTGATCACGGCGGAGCTCTCGGCTCCCGTCCCTTAGGCCTGCGTGCCTGGGGCGGGGATTGGGGGCCTCCTTATCTGGTAGAAGACTGAAGTTGTTGTCATCGTCGTCATCATTTCCCGCAGATCTCAGCTGCATTAAGCTCGAGCTTTTTTATCGTCGATTACGCCATCAGTTTGAATGCTAGCGAAAAAACATTCATGCATTGCCTATAACCTATATAGATCGGAATCCATAAATACAGCCGCGGATTCTCAAAAAGTGATTCAGTTGCCCTTTGAAATGAGACATTCCGAGTCTCCTGTCTTTGTTTAGCTTCTGGACGAATGCAATCGTTTTGGTATTTACTGAATACAACAAATTCGACATACGGACTTTTCAAAGCCATTCCACCGCTTCTCTTTGCAAAGTAATCAAAATCATCCCAGGTGGTCGAAATTTCCACGGAGCTCTCCCCTACGGCGTCTCTCATAGCCTGTTTCGTTGTGGGCCGTTAAATCCCATAAACCAAACCAAATAATCAGAATCGCAGCTTTTTCTTCAAGACCATTCAGTTATAGAAAGAAAACGGGTCGTCGCTTAAGCTGAGCCACAAAAGCGGCGCGGTCTTGTAAATCAATATGCTAAGAAAACACACCCCAGATCAAAGCGACGCAGCGCACAGCCTTAAAGCTCCCGAATTGTAAAAATACACTTCGAGAACAAAATATAACTTCCTAATCCGTTTCTTTTCTTTTCTTTTTTTTTTTTTTTTTTCAGTCTCAGCACGTGTGTACGCCTAGGTCGCGACAAATGCTGTTGGAGGACCCGGCTATTTCGAGGCGAGAGTTGCTTATGAATTAATAACGTGACGCCAGCAAGGCGCTGGCGCAGAGCACGCGCTTCGGGGCAGCCCCCCCCCCTCCCCCCCCCCCCCCCCCTCCCCTACGTTCCGCAGCTCAAGATTACTGGTTACGAGCAAGTGGCCTCGAATGCAAGCTAACGTTCCTTCCTTTAGTACTGCGTTTCTGCTCGATGTCGATCTTTTCAAAGGCGTGATTAGGGGCCCGCCGTATGAACAGTATGGGATTGCCTTGGGGACATCAGTTTCTAACCACTGAAGCGGGGAGTTGCGCGTTTTGATTTCCTTTTCGCATCATTGTTAATGTATACGGTTCTTGCATCGGCGGCTTGAATTTGTACTTCGGTTCTTTATAGTTTCTGAAGTCAAATGAAAGCTTAAGAGTCGTTACCTGCTGGCGTGCCAAGTTTTTTGCAACATTCTGTGGTCTCAGTCTTTGCCAGGTGCGCTCCGCGGTACCGTGAAGAGCTTTATAATGGGGAAATTAGAATTAATGACTGTCGTTGGGCGGTGCTTCTCTTCTGTAAATTGATTTTTTAGGTGGTGCAACAAGAAAAAAGTGCGTATTGTGCTGCATCTTGGAAACCTCTGGATGCCGTGTGAGTCGCTAGAAGAACCTCGGAAGTGCCGGAGGTCGTGCGAGGGGACTTCTTTCGGCCGCCCGCGTTACGATGAGTAGACCAGAGTTTAGCCAACCCTGTCTTTTCGTCGAACGAGGCGCAGTGTGTCTGCCAACAGCTTCTCGTAACGACGAGCCCTTGCAGTAACTCTCCTGACCAACAGAAATATGTACTGGCGGCCATTCGTACAGATTCTGTAATCGCTTCGTGCGAGCCCACAAGTTGAGGACGTATGCATTAAAGAGAAGATAAAACCTGCTGTACATCAACCTCAATGAAGGCGTCCCTGCATGTTCTTCGTAGCTTGAGTAACACGAAGATGTTCGCATTCACGTAACATCTGCTTGAAGGTGGTCCTGTCGACTTGACTGCGGGCCCTCCGCTTTGCTGTGGTGCTGGTGGAGAGTTACATCCACATGGGGTAATGATCGCTTCCTAAATCCCCTGAACGAAATTGAAAGTGATGCACATCATGTCCGGGTGTCTCTGTCTACTGTGCAGAGTGAGCCGGGTGGGGTAGTCAAGGTCGTTCGCTCCAAAATCCGGGCGTCGAAAAGAGGAACGCATCTCCATGTTCCCCGTGCGTTCTCCCCACCTCTCGAGTGGCATCATTTCGTCATTGCCTCACTGGCTGTCCCCAGGAAAAGCTAGCTCACGATTCGATTCCAGGCATTTGTTTTTCTTGGCGTGTGTGTACTGATATCTTTCAGTGTCGTGGATTGTCGTCGGTGCACCACCGTCATGTGAATTTCTTGGAGAGCACCTCATCGGCCGTGGACGGTCTGAGCATGCATGAGCTATATATAGCTATAACGCGAAGACGAGTTTCTCGAATTCGAGAAACGTGCTGGCTTTCATATCATGTCCTCGCACAGCACGTACGAATTTTACAAAGAAAAGCATGTACTAGAGATCAGAAACCTGCGCTACCACGAGTAACTGACGGCCGTATTCCATCTGGCAAGCGCAACATGCGGATATTTCTGTGAATGAATTTGTGAATTCGGCAAGTGACATAACTGCCGCTTGCCTTTATACTTTGCGCTTGCTTCTAAAAGGTGTCTGCACGACAAATGTGCAGAGCAGAAAGAGAATTGATCAAAACAGCGCTTCCGGAATGAGGCAGCTCAGTAATGCTACTTTATGAGCTCGAAGAAGTATGACTGTCCAGCGCAAAGTGGGACGTCTACCTGGCTTGCCTATAGCGACATGGTGGACGAAGTGAAGGGCCGCCAGATTTCTCCATCAAACTCTAGGCAGAGGTGTCCCCTGACGTAGCGCTGGAGTTCGATGCGTTACCGGCGCGCCACTTTCCCTTGACCACGCCTTTCGCCAACTGTGTATATATTAGCTTTAGCGAGCCCTGGCAATTCAAGCCAGTGACATAACGCAACCTCAGTTTGAAATGCCATCAAACGTTTCTCTCCAAAAATTCATCCTCAGCGTTCTTAACTGTAAACGCCGAAAAAAGATGCTGTTTGGAGAGAAAAACAAGAATCGTAATAGATGTTAATTGCATTTATAATCGTATGTCAGTATGCTGGACAAGACTGCTGCAGAAACAAGAACTCGATCGGCGACTCCTGCCAAGGATGAGCGCGACCGACCTCGAGTGCTCAATTATAGCGCGAGGCGCCAAAGTTCCTGCGCCTTTCCTCTCGAGCAGTAGCGTCAGCTTCTTCGCAATTCCAAGCACGACCTAACCAGCAACGGTTACTCCTCTGCTCTCCATCTCATGGAAGACATCTACAGTGGAATATCTGGCCTTTTACAATGTACATAATTTAAGAAGGTTACGGTAGGTGACATAGTTTTAGTACTGCGCAGTGAGCGTTACGTACGCGCAACCCACGCACCGTGAGGAAAGCTACGCCGTATGTCACGTACATGTACCACAGAAAGTAGTCCATGCATACGCAATATAACGATAGATAACGTTCTTTGTAGCCCTATCTGGCTGCCATCGAAGAAACTATTTCTCCATTGCTGCAGCTTTTGGGAAATAACTTCTTTCCTCTAATGGGCACGAGATGGCGCAACTGGTGCAAAACATAGTCCTCTCATCCAGGCATCAACCAAGACCACAACTCACTCTGCCGAAACCAAAGGTGCGAAGGAAACGGCAGAAAAATAAACATGTGGCTGTGGGTTTTCTCAATCTACATTGTGGTAGGAGAATGACCAGGTGAGAGGAGTTTTACAGTATGCTGGATGAGGAAAACATGATGCTGTATGGAATGTCAAAAACGCACTTGTGCGATTTGGAGGAGCCACCAACCAGCCCGGTGTGGGTCTGGGCTGGCAAAAATCGAGCAGGCAGTTTGCGTAAGGGGTTGGAGTGGGTTTTTGGTAGTGGCAGAACAGTTCATGGTCCCATCTAGGTGGGCCGTGCACAGCCCATACATGGGTTTCGGGCCATATACACGCAATGCCAGTATTAGCATGTGTGGTTTATCTCGGCGTGTCATCTAACCAACACACGAACTCCAACATCGTGGTCTGCATCAGGCAGGACATTGTACGCTGGGGCGCCTACAAGGAAATACTTATCCTCGGAGACTTCAACGGACACATCCAGGAGCTCGATGAATACTCTGACCACAATGGGAAATTTTTGTTATATCTGGCCCAAAAACTTTCCCTCGAAATTACCAATCTCCTAGCCGACTGCAAGGGCGCATTCACATGGTGTGCGCGAGGCCGGAGCTCCTACATCGACTATGCCGTAGTGTCGCGGAACCTTGTAAAAATATTGCAGAAAGTCAACACTGACGAAGAGGGCCGATACAGCTGGGGGATCTAGTGACAATAATCATATCAGGGCTCTCCCCTTGGCGACGACAGCCCAAGAAGAATGAAGGCGCCGTGCGGTATCTTCCGGATGCAGCATTTGAAGTAGTAGCCAGGGATTTTGAAGCAAGTTCCCATCGCGAAAATGCAGAAGCGTGCGAACAGTACATAGACGAGCTCTGTAAGATCATGAAGATCATGCGGAAACGCGAGAAGACAGTCAACGCGCATCGAGGGGTTGGCAGCAAGAGTTAGTAGGACGGGGAAGTGCAGGCAACACTGAAGGCTCGACGAGTCGCCAACCAGCATCACCGCCGTGCTGTAAAGAATCCAAACAGTGAGGACGTCCAAGGTACTTGCTTCGAAAACGAAAGATGCAAGCCATCACGCAGCAGAAGGTAGCAGAGGCTAACCAGCGGACGCTCCATGCAATCAAATCGGCAGGCCAAGAAGCAACAGATAAATTCTGGAGGTATGTGCCGCAAATTGATTTCAAAGTTGCACTGTCTAAAATTCTTGAAGAATAAACGGATACCAAAACAATTGACCTCCATCGAACCTTAACCGACAACATCAGCTGGTTATACGCGTCACCATCGCGAGATGAACCTCCATTGTACCCTTCGGCCCCAACTCAACCAGATTCGACTAGTACCGATCATGTGGAATGGACGGTGTCGCGGCGTGCCGTCGATCGACCCATTACCAGGATAAGTGTGCCAACTGGCTGTGGTCTTGACGGTATCTTGGCGGGGCTCATGAAAGTCCTTGGTGCTGAGGTACGGTCACAGCCGATTTCTTCAATGAGGTTTTGGCCGGTGCAAAGTACCTACAGACTGGCTCCACGGCAAGGGTATCCTACTTCCGAAAAGCGGTGGTGGCCCTGGTCTTTTTCGTGAATACCGACCACTCACAATCACAAGTGTGGTGTACCGTGTCTTCGCCCAAGTCGTAGGCCTGGATGACCGCATGGGCTGGGGAGGACGGTCACCTTAAAGAACTGCGCTGCGCGGAACGGTTTTCGACGAGACCGTCGCCTCGAGGAAAACTTGTTTACCTTGAACCAGTGCATAGAGGTAGCCCGCAAGGAAGAAAAAGGGTTGGTTAGCTGTTTTCTCGATGTGACGAAAGCCCATGACAGTGTGCCACATGAACCGTTGCTACATCATCTCGATGCGCTTGGGATGCCTCAAACATCGACTATGTTTCTCAGACGTCTTTATGCAGATAGCACGGTTGTAGCCGCATACTCAAACGAGGTAGTCGTGGGCAAAGGTTTAAAGCAGGGATGCCCTCTGTCGCCCTTACTCAACATGTAATTGTATACAGCCAGAGTAGAGCGCCCACTGCTAGCCACAGGGGTAGGCTTTGCGGTAGAGAGGGTGAGTGAGGGACTAAGGGAGCGGCAAGTGTTGCCAGGCCTGGTATTTGCAGACGATATTTTACTACTGGCGGGGAACATTGGCGGGGAACTCGTCACCAAATGTGCCGAGGCCATGGTTCCACTAGTGCTACAGTTCAGCACAAGGAAATCCGCAGTGGTCACCTTCTCCAGCTCTGAGGCACTCGACTCCCTGGCACTGCCATGTGGAGAACTGCTGCCCCAAACAACGGAGTACCGACACCTCGGTGTGATTTTCAACGTACAGGAGGATTAGACTGTTGATCACGTGGCGCACCTGAGGCGAACATCCCAGAGGTCAGGGCATATTCTCCGCAAGGGAAGCGGCTTACAACCGCTTAATTATGGTGTGAGAAGTCTGGAAAGCCGTGCATGTACCTGCACTTACGTTTGCTATAATGAAATCATATGCCCCACAGCGCCAACCTGAGAAAGGCTGGAACGCAGCCAGAGTGCTGTCGGGAGGCTGGCTCCGGGCTGCAAAGATGGTACCACGCTACCACAGGCACTCGGCTTCTTCCAGCTCAACGTTGGCGGTCGCCAAATGGCCACGACCACGGAGTAAGATAGACGGGAGCGCCGACTCTGCTTTTGGGAAGGGCGAAATCTTGCTACGTCGGAGAAAGCTTGGTGGCGGATCCGTTAGTTGGCGCTACGATTTGTCACTCACTGAAGATTTATCACTTTGAAGCTATATCAGGGTGCCTTAGAACACGCAGCTACAAAAAGAAATTTAACAATGAAGATGACGCATGTGCTGTATGTGGTAACTCTAGTGAAACAATTGACCATATTATACTCGAATGTAATGGTATCCATCCGGAAGTTAATGCAGGCGCAGTCAGTCACTCTCCCTGAAGCTCTGGGGTTTAGAGACACCAGTGGCCGGATGAATAAACCGGCGGTGGAAGCTAGCAAAAAACGACTGGAAGATTAGTGGCTTAAAAGCAGAAAAGTGACATATAATGTTAGTAATGTAGAACAAAAATTCAATAAATAGAATGATGGTAGAGTTACCCATCTAAAACAATAATTAAGCTATACGGAGAAAAATGAGCATGATAGCTACTGCTACCACCCCATTTCAAAGGGGACCCTCCTATATTCCATCCATCCAACTTTATCGAACCCCCGTTTGAAAAATTCTCCCGCCTCAACCGGAGGCTCACTTGTGCTGAAACTGCGCACAAAGTTTGCGAGTTGTTGTCCCCTTCTTTACGAGGTAATTTTGATCATGGTGCTAACTTGGTTTGGCTGCGCATGATGAGCAACCAGAACCGTCTGCGACGAGACTGAGGAGAAAAAGACTCAAACGTAAATTTTTCGCCAAAGGGCAGCAGTGGCGCCATTTAGCACCATTAAAGGAACGTGTCATGCTTGCCTCCGCGCTTTTTAACCACAACGCTTTTCTCTAGCGACGCCAGATGACGCTATAGCTGCCTTTTGCTAGAAACTCTGCGCTGACGCTGACGTCGCCGCGAGCTCGAGGGCATTTAGTTTCGCAACACTGTCCAGAGGTGCGCATCAATTTGTCTCTTTCTGCAAGGAGGATAGAGAGAGGAGGAAAGCGTGACCAAAGCCACGCCGGTGAGGAAAGGGGAGCGGAGGGAGAGTACAGTGCGAAGCTGAGAGCCGGACGCTGGCTTGGCGTTCGCGTAGCAAAATCGGCCTACGCCGAATGCATTGCAGCGCGCCAGAGCAACACCACCTAGACTACTACAAGGCCTGTTCAAGCTTATGTGACGTCATCGTAGTGAGATCACACTGAAAGTCGGCTTCACCCTACGCGGTTGCGTTTTTTTTTATTCAAAGCTGCTCTGGAGCTACCTCTTGAAATGTTTAGTACTAGCGATGAAGAGGGATAAACTTGTGTTACCTGTGTTATCTAACAATGCCAGTCTTCTGAAGTACATGAGAAGTTTGATACAATCCACCTGGCATTTATTTCAATGACAGAAATGAAGTTGCGAGGAAATTTTCACCTTTAGAGTTACTTGAATAAACAAGACAGGCACAAATTTCATCTGAAAGCAATTTATTTTTAGATGGATAGATAAAGCTAAGAATGGTAGGCAGATATATTACTCAGAACGGTGACCTTGACGACACTCGCTGTAGCTTGTCGTGAATACGAGGTCGCTTTCACGGAAGTGCTGGTCACAAAGCTGTACCATGCTGTACCGTAAATATAAAAAAGCTCCTTAAGCTGGGAGCAGCGATTGTCATGAGTATATTAACGCAGCGAGCGGCTAACTCGGCTTTAAACCAGTCATTTACTACGGCAACTACGATCACGTGGTCACTAGCGAAATAAAATTGTTTCCATAAGAAAATAATTTAGGTCGCAAAACAATTTTGTTCGCACTCAAAACAGGGCGAATGCTACTCGATTATTAGTAGCTGTGATGTCCAAATTGTGTGCTCGATATGAGCACGCCTACGCTTTAATACACTGTGCTAAATCAAATAGTGGTGAATAGCAGCACGAGTATTAGGAAGCAAACAAGAACGCTTTCTTACCACACTGCACTTCATCGGTAATAAGGTTTTCCACGGCACAGCCTTTATCCACGCTGCATTTTGAGCCGAGTCCGACGGAAAGTTGTACACTTGCGCTTTGGATCCATGGCATAGTTAGAGCGACAGTTTAGCGCACAACACCCAGACAATGTAGATACTTGCTCGCAAGCGCCTATGCAGCACGGATTAAGAACACAGCAAACACGGGCTGAAAACACGCACACTCAGGCCGAGTCGTTCCAGGCGCCGGCGATCTTTCCCCAGATCTCTGTCGTGACGTAGGGCTAGTGGAAAGGGGGACTTGCGCTACTAGGGGGTGTTGGCCAGAGTCGGTGCTTATCTCACTCCGTGGACACGACCAAGAAGCGAATGAGTGGTGACGTTAATGTCCAAACTGTGTGCATGCATAATGAAGAACATGCGAGAGTGTTACTGTGCTATTGTGCGCATGCATTTTGTCTATATGTGCTACATTCAAGGTTAAGACATCGCTATGTTGCCTGCCTGTTAACAAGGGTGCAGCCAATAAATGCAATCCAATCAAATGCTCATTTCGTTCGCGTTATTGCGGGTGATCAGGATGTAATAACTGAGACCGACTCAGGCAAATACCCGTCAAACACAGGTAAAACGAAAATTGCCACTAAATGCCAATTCTATCTGTGTGATATTTGAACCTGAATAAGCAAATGGATAGGCCGATATAATTTTTTCATGCTTTAAGCGAAGCAATTCACAGCAGGGGCTGAAACGTGGAGGCTAACCAAGAGGGTTCTACTTAAGTTGAGGACAACGCAGAGGGCTATTGGAACGAAAAATGGTAGGGGTAACATTAAGAGATAGGAAGCGTGCAGATTGGGTCAGAGAAATAACTCAAGTTACTGAGTGGAAATCAAGAAGAAGAAATGGGCATGGGCAGGACATGTAGTGCGAAGAGAGGATAACCGATGGTCGCTTAGGGTAACAAACTGGATTCTAAGGGAAGGAAAGCGTAGCAGGGGGCGGCAGAAAGTTAGGTGGGCGGATGAGATTAAGAAGTTCGCAGGGGTCAAGTGGATGCAGCTAGCACAGAACCGGGTTAAGTGGAGAAATATGGGAGAGGCCTTCGCCCTGCAGTGGGTATAGTCAGGCTAATGATGAATGAATGAATAGTAAAAAAGTCAAACAGCTCCTGACACGTCGTTTACATACATAACTCTAAAGGCTAGTGAAGAGAAACTTTGCACTTCTCAAGGTTTGCGCGATACAGACCGATGACGCTCACCAGCAACAAGTGGCACGTTCACGAAAGCGCGAATGGAAAACAGTTGGTACGTCGCTTACATATGGTTTGATTCGCGTCCATGCATACGGTGCACCAGCAAACGTGTTGCAAGTGTTTACTTCTCGCAATAAGCCCCGTAAAAAAAAAAAAAAAAAAAAAAAAAAACGTTGGTTCCTAGTGAAAAAAATTGCAATTGGTACCATTTGAATTTTCCAGTTGTATTTTGCCCCCGGTTGGACCAACTGACGCCAAATCAAATTTGGACAAAATGCGATCAATATGCCCTTGGCAGTCCGGTATATGGCACAAAATATACCTCCTGTGCAAAATAAAAAAAAAATGTTCGTAAAACCTTTCATATTTTGTAATGTTCATGTGAAGTGGCAATTGAGGTGTACATGAGGGCTAAGTGCTAGCTGATATTTTACAACACAAGTGAAATGAAAGTTCTGTAATAAATAAATCACTGAGACAAGCCAGGCACATACGTATCACACATAAGTCGCACACAAGCACATAGAGAAACATACTCCTACACGTGTAGTATACTTTTAAATAAGCATATATATATTCCAGTTATTAGACCTCAATGGTGGAGCTAATGTTATTTGCCCGTTAAGCGTGGATATCTAATTTATTTCTATCGCGCTGGATGGCATAAGTGGTGAGTACAGTTCATCAAGTCAAGCCAACGTTCTTCTTAGGTCAAGCTACTGACATTTTCTATTACAAAATCAACAATAGACCGGTCCCACCGGCCAGGTTCCCGACGACGCCGCTGCCGCGGTGCATGCTGGTAGATGTAGTCATTCGGCCGCTCTGCCCGCCTGGAGTGCCTGCGTGCCGCGTTTCCGAACAATTTTTAGCTCCTGTGTATGCCCGAGTGCATTGGGAAAATTAACCTGTTACGTTCCTGGATGCCATTACAATAGAACAAGGGAAAGCAACTCCGATTTTAAGTGTAGCTTGTTCAGCTCGTTCGGTCGAAAAGCCTTCGGCTCCGTCATCGTCGTAATAGTAGTAGTAGTCGACAACGCGTGTCGAAAATATTCGGGGTCTGCGGAAAAAAATTGTATCATGCTGATTTTTGGTTGTAGTGATTGATCACATATTGGTGTGTGATTGGCGATGACGAGTTAATAAAATCATTATAATTCATTGAATATTTGGTGAATTGGAGATAGAAAAAAATAGAAAAAAAGGGTTTCAAAGGTGTCAAAATACTCAGAATGAAAAGCCAATGCTTCCTGATGCTATCTAAAATATTTAGAAAATGCAATTGATCAATAGCCAATTGAAATAAATTAAAAAATGCTAAATACGAAAAAGGGCTTGGTAGATGTAAAAGTTCTCGGAATTGAAAGCCAATGCCTGATGACGCCAATTAAAAAAAATTGGAGTGTGCAATGGATTGATTAATTAACTTTATTATCATAATGGTACGTCAAGATCTTATTTTTTTTATCGACGTAACGTGCTACACGGGTCACTTGCAACTACTTACCCAGGTCACTCTGGCCGTAACTCAGGTAAACGTTCACAGCGGTATCTCTGAAATCTCACCGTTTTCGCGCGGACACGAAGACACGTCACCTAGTCTACTAGAAGTCAGTAGATATCACTGTTGCAAAGGTCTGTTAGCAAATATCGGCTTTGTGCAAAATCCAGATGACAATTAAGACACGAAGGACTGGCGCCACAATTCAAAATGACTGCGACATTGCAACTAGTGTGGAAAAACACAAAGGACGTGCTGTCCCGTCGGTACCTTTTGTCGTTCTCCTTTGTGTTTTTCCACGCTAGTTGCAATGTCGCGGTCATTAACGAATACACACCAACTAGCCCAACTGTCCTCCATGATCACAATTCAAAACTGTCGCCAACCTCCATTGCATCCCTATGCCGTTCGTCACTAAGCTAAAATAACATAACACGCATCGCAAAGCACGCGCGTGCTAAAACAAAACCTCCAAAGAATCGTTTTCCTTCAAACTAATCATACATGGCTCAAAGATAGGATAGCACTTCGTAATCACTCGGTAACAACAGAAACAAAATCAAGAGATCACTTCAGCTCCATCGCTACGGCTATGACTCGATAGCGTTTCACACACACGGATGTTTTTGCTTTCATTTTTATGTTGTGTTATATTTATTTTGTCTGCTTTTTATTTCTATTTTGTTTTTATTTATCTTTATATATTAATACTTAGCACCAGCAAAAATTGATTTTCCATTCTTAGCAGCTTTATATGTTTGAAAGCATTTTTCATTTTGTTCAATTATTTAAAAGAATAAATTCGTAACACACACTCTGAAATTTCTTCATTAACATCTTGACGCATTGACTTTTCATTCTCAGCATTTTGAAACCTTTGAATCCTCTTTTACCCTTTTAATTTTTTCAATTCGTTTAATTAATTATTTGATCAATTACACGCTCTAACTTCTCTTAATTAGCATAATTAAGCATTGGATTCTGATTCCTATCATTCTGACACCTTTAGGCCCCCTTTTCCTATTCTTATTTTTTCGATTATTTCAATTAATTGGTTCATCAATTACACAGTCTAGATTTTTTAATCAGCATCATCAAGCATTGACTTTTCTTTCCGAGCAGTTTGACATCTTTGAAGCCCCGTTTTTGCAATTTTTCATTTTTGCGACTATTTCAATTAATTGATCAATTACGCACTCTAAATTTCCTTTATTAACATCACAAAACATTGGCTTTTCATTCTCAGAATTTCAACACCTTCGATCCTGTTTTTCTAATTTCTTTTTTTCAATTATTTCAAGTAAATAATTGATCAATTGCATGCTCTATATTTTTTATTACAATAATCAAGAACCGCCTTTTAATTCTGAGAACGTCCCCTCCCTTGTCTCTCAATAAAGGTTTTCCATCAGCCAGTCATCATTCTGAGCATTTTGACATTTCTGAACCCCCTTTTCCAACTTTTCATTTTTCAATTACTTAAATTAATTTATGAATTACACACTCTGAATTTTCTAAATGAGCATCACCAAGCATTGGCTTTTCATTCTGATAATTTTAACTTTTGAATGCCCTTATTTCAAATACTTTTGTTCATTTCTTAATTCAATTAATCAGTTAATTACAATTATTTCTTTAACTCGTCATCGCCTATCACACACCAATCGGTCATCAATCACTAGAACCACAAATTGGCATGATATTTTTTGCTCAGCCCCCGATTATTTCCCAGATGTGGTGCCGCCTATGCCGACGCCTTTTCAACCATACAAAGTGTATATGCCATCGCTAAAAGAACAACAGGATGGTTAGAAAGTTTACCCCGCATAAAATAGTCAGCGCAATTTTCTAAAATAATGACATGACAAATTTTTCTCGGCGGCGAAGTCTGAGAAATGTGCGATAAGTTCGTGTGAAGCGGTGATTCCAGGAGTGCAGTGGCATGTGCACGCGCTGACCAGCGGACTACAACTAACATGGCGGCGGACAAACTTCCGGGAAACCGGCGCATGCGCAGATTGGTCGGTGGGATCGCTCTATTGTTCAAGCCTGTGTATATTGCGCAGTAATGCACAGCCAGAAATGTCCAAATGGAACTGTTGGAAAACCCAAGTTGAACCAGTGGAATTGTATTCCATTTGAATCCTTTTGAAACCAGTTGGAAAACCATTTCTTCGATAGAAAGTCCAACAGGTCTGAGCAATGGGAAGGGCAATTCCAATTGGAATCAAATTGAACCACTTGCACATATCTGAATCCAAGTGAGACTGTTGGAATTTTTTTTTCTCGACTGGGAAGTAGTCTGCAATATACAAAAAAAAAAGCACGCGGCGTTTTTGCATACATGTGGCCATATTCAAACGTATTTCGTGCTTTGTTCTCAACGAGAGCAACTCGCAGATGGTTTAACGTGTTCACGCAAAGGACAGTTTCTACGTACGTACGCAACGTATACAAAGGATTCGAGATGTTTGAGCGGATTCCCTAAAGCCACGCTCATAGCCGGCATCGGCGCGCAGTAGTGTATGAGCGCTTCTTGTCTTGATATTCCCACCAAAAAAGACAAAACAGCGACGTTATCAGAACTCCTTGACTTAGTGTACTCGCACAACAGCATGTCTGCGCATGCATTTGTGCGGGGCTTTCAGCAACGGCGACACCCGCGGGAGCGCCGGGCACAAACTGAGCTCCCTACCTTCCCTAGTCGTCGCTAGGCCTAGGAGGTTTCCCATCAAAGCGGCAGCAGGCGGCACTTCCGAACCGGCTAACGCTGTAATAAAGGTTCGGATTTCGTCACCGCGCTATACTGGGAAGCCCATTAGTAATTTTCCGAGATAACTGCAGAATCTGCACTAGAGAAATGCGTAAGCCCACAGGTTGCTCAGCGAGATGTCATCGAAATTGCGCGAGTGACGCTACTGCGCCTTTCCTTTCCAGTAAAACAATTATAGAACGCCGGCGAAATTTGACGCGTTCAAAAGAACGACAAGAGGTTGTCGACTGAGACACGTAACCAGAAGCGGATCGAAACCGGAATTTGGTCGGCGGCCATCTTGGCTCCCTATTACACACTTAATTGGATCTAATTACCCAATTAACCCATATCAAGTTGTCATTTTCACACCTTTCCTTGACGCTCTATCCGATGGTACCATTCTTTTTCCGATATACCAACTAGTTCCTCTCTCACAGCTCCGACTAGGTCACACCCGTGCTAACCCGCCTATAGACCGTTTACAGCGAGTAGTTCAACCCTTCCCTAACAGGTGGCGCCACTAGGACGGCCGTCATTGCTGGCCTTCGGAACGTATCGGCGCGCAGTGCTAGCTGCTGCTGTGTATCTTGTGTAAGAATACCAGCTGACTTTTAAACAGCGCTGCTTTGATGCAGGTGTCATCTGTATTGTCGAAGTATTCTGCGAGGAAGTAGAGCTAATGACCCTGCTGTTTATTGGCGGAAGAACAGAAGACGCTTTCTATAAGGTGCACATCATGGCCTAGGCAACCGTTTTTCTGGGAGATGTATCAAGCAAGACATTCTAAAACAGCGCAAAAGAACAGGGACGAGATAACGAAACGTACAACACGAGCGCTACAACACGTACAACGTACAACACGAGAACGAACACGAGCGTTTCGTTCCCTGTTCTTTTGCGCTGTTTTAGAATGTATACATACCAACTCGCCCAGGCTTCTATTTTGGCATGTATCACGAGTTCATGTTCCTTTCTGGGACAAGAAAGCGCCTGTGAATTGAAGAGAATGGCTATACCTCACGCCCCAGCTCGTTTTAGCACAGGCAGTAGCCATGGCAATGCGAGAACGAACCTGACGTTTTCTCAGGAATTGGATATTGAGTCTTCGCACTGCTGCCAAGTTTTTTTCGCAGGGCGTTAAGAGGTACCTTGACGTTGCTATTAATGTTCATGCAGTTATACGAATTGATTTCGCAGAGAAGGAAAGTTAGTGTGGGCATGGAAGTGAATCTGTTTACTTTAATTAGGTACTATTCCCTAGGATATGCGGGATCGAATCGCGAGATCGGCCTCGGCGGCTGCTTTTCGCTGGAGCCAAAAACCCAGGCGCCCGTGTTTTGTGCGATATCAGTGCACATTAAAGAACCCCAAGGGGATGGGAATTTTCGCAGTCCTCCACTCATAGCCCGAGTCACTTTGGGACGTAACACCGCACAAACAAAACCAAACTTTAATTAGACAAGTACTGCTGAAATGCATGTAATAACTGTTGCTTTTATGAAACTAATGCACGGGCCAATGATGAAATTTACCACGATAAGATTTTTTTATATCCCCGCTTGCTTGGGCTGCGTACTGTGCGTTCTGGATTCCGGTGCAGTTTCCAGTCACCTCCGCCCGAGCGCAGGTGAACGCCGCTGTATGAGCGCCTGATGCGGCCTTCAAGCAGCGTAATAGTCTTTTGAAGCCAGGACTTTTACAGGAGATAAAATTATATCTTATCAATTGTCGGGGATTACACGCGCGTCCATATTGAGCAGTAAGTATTGTGCACAATGTTAAATGAACATTCATAATGCGTCTCAGCCAGCATAGTCTGAGCATGCGTTCGCCCTTTGCGCAAGAAAATTTAAAAAAAAAATGTTTGAGGGAATAATCAGTTTGTAATCTATTCAGTTTTACAGAAAATGTTTTCCACTGACAGCGCAAGAGAGGGAATTGGTAAAAAAAAAATAAAAATAAAAAAAAATGAGTCGACGGCTGACGGTTTGTGGAAACGTTCTAGCCAATGCAGATAGTTAGGAGGATGCAATAAATGAAATACGTGGTTAAATTAAACATTTTTTAGCACCTACACACACACTATGAGCATTCACAGGAAGTTTTTCGGCTGTCTATAAGCTCGTTGTCCCCAGCGATAGCGGGTACGCCGCACCGTGCAGCCGAGTACTAGCGCGCCGAAAGCCGTCAAACCAGAAGCCAGAAGGCCCGGAGGCCAGCGATGGCGGAAGGGTCACATGATCAAATATGGCAGCGCCCATGCGCTCGCGCTGTAAAGGATCACTCGTAACAGCACGTCAGTGTTGACCAGCGATCTTCAATTTACTCATTGACAGTCTTGTATCCAGTGGCTTTTCATTTACACGAAGAAAACTTCTAGGGGGCTCTCTGGACTACTAAACTGCGATAAGGCGAAATCCTCTATTGCGCTGTGGTCCGAAGCCGGCCTCCACTACGGCACCTTTTTTTTACTTCCACCTTTTTTACGGCTCGGTTAAGGTGTCCGAGAAGAACCGTGACAGATACGCCTTTTCTTTCCTGTAAACCAATCTGAAACGCCACTGATGCCCGCTGTACTGCGTCTGCTTCTGTATACTGTGGTGCGGCGTTCGAGGAAGCGCCAAATGAAAGGCGCCGCACAGACGTCTGGATCGGACGCCCGGCGGGGTCAGCTTCGCATATGCGTGAATCAGGCCGCGGAAAGTCAGGGGCACTTCCGTCCCGTCTAATTCTCCCAAGCGGGGGCGAAAGGAGGAAAGAAAAAGCTGAGAGGAGGACTTCTCCCTCGCGCCTAAATTTTCCCCTCTACGACTCCGCTCGTTTTGAATTAGAACTGTCGTCTGCGTCGGTCGTCTGCGTAGCCTAGCGCTGTGAATTCTCTGCGTGTTGGCTTATCGGCCAAAGTCGCGATTTTTCGTCGCGGTTCTTTTACTCTGTGCATCTCATTCCTGCTGGCTCTTCGCCCCTTCCTTCGTGAGACGAGAGACTTGTCTGCGTGCACCTCCAGTTCCGTGGACCCATCTCGTCTGCTGATTGTGCTGGCCATTACAGTCGGCGATATCCGCTGTGTTTCGTGTTGAACTTGTTACCTTCATGTACTGTGGAGAGACGTGCGTTTCGAAGAAGACTGTTCTTCCAGGAAGGGTAGTGTAAATTTTTAACGAAGTGTCTAAAGGTACGTCCGACGGATCCATTCGATTCTCGTAAAGATACGGCGGACGTCGATATACAGGCTCATGGCTATATGCACGTCGAACGCGGCCCCATTCCGCTTGCTGCGCGTGAATGGATCTCATCCTCTATGATATCAGCTAGCCGCGACTCTCGATGAGGTGCTACGAAGAGTGCATCCGTTCTAACATAGATCACGGTCTTCACTTAGGGTTGTGTACGGCAAACATCGCTGTCAAGCACATAGCTGCAGGCGATATGCTACGTACTGCACCAGCTCCACCAGCTGGCATCGAGATACGCACAGCTCCACCAGCTGGCATCGAGATACGCACATTCACGAGCAGCTTTCGCTTCGCACTAAACTATCACCTCGATCTGCCCGTAATGCGAGCGAGCTATTCCTAGCATTTACGCTGTCTTAGGTCCTGCATCGACCTCTGAATATCTAGCGCCGGCACAACACACACACACCTCGTCGTGCAGCTGAACATTCGGCAGTCCAAAGTATGTATGTGAAATGGCATTATGCTCGTTCCTCACATGCAGACCGAGAAAACAGGATGTTTTTAGCTAAATTCTTCGTTTAAATTCTACCTCAGAGCCGTGGCAGAAGACATGCCGAATCTACTAGAGGCCTGCACATCGACTCGTCGAGGTGAAGACCTACTGCACCGCACCGCAAGAGTGCACAACCGGAAAGCCGGAAGCGTGAATGATCCGAATTCCCTGTGAACAGCAATGTTCTTTGGTATATAGGGGATTACTAGACTAAAGTGCTTAGGCTGCATCTTTTTCTTGTCGCTGAAGTTTGCGTACATGTAGTTTAAACCCCCGCATGCTCGAGGTTAGCGTGACCCGACTGAACGGCCGCGCAGCTTTGAAACGATCGGGATCGATATGCATGCATCGCCGGGCTTAGGTACGCGGTAGAAAATGTGCGCTGCACATTTCGTTGAAGAAGCTGACTCTTGGAATTTTGCAGAGTGTACCATGCAAGCGATCGTTGCTACAAGCACGCATCCATGTTCCCACGGCTGGCCTACCCCGAGGCGCATAAATGTTCAACCGTGGACGTATCAATGATCGAAGAGAGGACAGATTTTCACAATATTGGGCGCGAAATCGATAGCTACCATGGTGCTCAGTGTTAGAGAAATTCTGCCTTGATCATGCGCAATTCAGTGTTTCAGGTGTGGTCAGTAGCTATATAAGTTTGAACAGTTCGCCTTTCAAGTCAGCGGCGCCAGCGATGGATCGGCGGAGCGATTTTCCACGCTACACCGCTGTCTTGCTAGAAAGCCTATCTAGGCGGCGTTTGACATTCACCTGCTTTTTGTTGGCCCCGTAATTGAAAGCAACGCCTTCAGAAACGCGTTAAATGTTCAAAAATGTATTCTCTTCAACAGTTTCACTCCAGGCTGTCAAAGCAGGCGGACGTTGATAAAACAGTTCAGCACTCCAGTCTTTAGAAATCTGTACAATCACCTTCAGTTTGTAAAATTATTGGAATAGGTCACTTTCCGATCGCTGGGACATAGACCCTCATGACAGCGCTGTCATGTGAATAAGGACCACACCAGGCCGAAAGCTTGTCTCATATAACATAGCCAACCAAGGTATACCTTACAGCATTGTGTTGATTTTTATGGTGCCTAAGCGACTAATGCTGCCATGCACCAAGAACAAGGTTTAATGTATTTATTTTGTGTGTAATGACTAAAATGTTCTTTAGGATGTAGCTTGTCTAGGAACATTTTAGGAAACCAAAAATGCAGGAAATTTGCACGTCTCTCCTAGGATCATGCTGGGATGGAAATGGATCTGTTGGAAATTGTACAAAATGTTTCCTCTTTTCTCGACTCTGGCGCATGTGTAAGATATGGTTTATTGTTAGTTCATCTCCACACTCCTTGCATATTGGTTTGTCCTCTTTCATAAGTATGAAGCTGTGTGTGAGGTTTGGGTATGTGTTTTGTGAAGATGACCTAAAATGTCCTCCATGTTGTGTTTTTGATTACTGCATGATTTCCATTCCTTAATGGCAGGTTTGACAAGTATAGTTTGTAGTTTATTTCAATGTTTCAAAAATCCTGCCATTTCACTCTCACTTTTCTTTGTACAAGCTTCTTGGTATCTTCATGCAGCATATTCACCCTCTGTAATTTAGCATTGCGTCAAGGTAACCTGGTTATTTCTTTTCATCACCTTTCAAGACTACTTTCCCGATTTCATAAAGTTTCTGACGACAGGAACTCCTTGGAAGTCATAGAAATAAATTAGATCCACAATCATGAGCTATCTAGGGTATGCATATACATGTCCATCGCTCAGTGGAATGGCGTCAGTACGCTGTTAGAACAGGTCTTGAGATAACAACAACCATTGTCTGAGGTGGTCCTTTAATGGGCATTGAAATGCTATGTAACTACAGGTACTGATAGAACTCTTGATCATGTTATGTGATGATGCGATCCTTGCATGAATATAGGTATACATTTCAGAATCTGCAGTGCACCACTTACTTGACCATTTGCCACCAGTTTGTGTGAAAATGTATTTTTCATGCATGTTAACCAGTGTTTAACAGATGACCCCTGTGCACAAGCCAAAAGTGCCACGAGCCAAATGTCACGAGGCCACACGACATGGCAGGAGCTGTTAAGCCAAGCTTACAAAGTTATATTTGAAATATTTCAGCTTCAACGTTTCAGCTCCAATTAAGAAAGGTTGAGGCTTACAGAGGTCTATGCCAGGTTGTCTATCACCTAACAGGGCAGCCTACGACCGTATGCTAATGAGTATATCTGAGATAACAGAGACATGAATTAAGGAATTAGTAGTAATGTTTGTAGCAAAGGGCATGTAAATTAACGAGAATCCACAGTGGGATCTGCAGACAAGAACCATTAACGCTGGCACACCATACCCTTACAGGTGGAGATTAGGAGTCTCCCTAATTTTTTGTCTGCTCAAAGCTTGTCATTTCCTTCGTTCTTCCAGATGAGGAAGATGTGAAAATGATAGCATCTAAAATGCCAGAGACCATCGTTAACAAGGATGCTGATCCCAACAGCGTAAAAAGGAATTTCAGAAAAGATGGGTGACTAGTAATGCTGGCAACAGTTGAAACTAAGTGGAAAGGCATGAAATTGAAATGCAACATATGCAGAGATATGTTGCGAGACGACCAGTCTGTGGTGTGCGACATCTGTCTCCGTTAGTTCCATCAAGTGATTGGCCAAAGCAGATGGGGCTTGTGGTTTTGTGATAAGCACAGTGTAGTAGCATAGATGCAACCTTGCCCATTAATAATTCGAGTGGAGTAAGTGCATTGTTTTGTTTTGTTCATGGTTTCCATGAAAACATTATGAGAAATTTTTTCCTAGAGAATGTTTGCTGAAATGTGAATATAATGTGCAATAAAACTAGTGTTTTCTTGCTGTTTACTTTTCCTTGTATACATTAGTTCTGTGAAGAAAACCACAGGCTAGAAAGAAATGTAATGGCATGCATTTTGATACTTGGCCCCGTTGTGCTGGCTCAGTAGTTAGAGTGCTTGGCTGCTGAACCCAAAGATGCAGATTTGGTTCCAGCCACAGCAGGGACATTTTAATAGAGGCGAAACAATAGGCCGTCATGCACCATGCGGTGTCAGTGCATGTAAAAGAACCCCATATGGTCGAAATTATACCGGAGCCCTCAACTATTGTGTTCCTCATAGCCGTAATTATTTTGGGATGCTAAACCAGATATATATCACATCATACTCTGAGTAAGATGCTATTCATGGTCAGTTAATCATACACTAAATGATCAATTTTTTTTCTGCGTGGTACAGCAGCTGTTGTACAATTTTACTTTAGCCTTCATGAAGAATATCACACTGGCTCCACATGGCCTTCTGTTGACCCTTGATATGCGTCACAATCACACACCCGAGTATGTATTTGTCTAAAGGCACCTATGCATGCAAGGAGGGGACCGTTACTTTCCACTTGTCAGAACTGAAATGCATGATCCAGATCATTTCTGTAATTCAACTGCTTGCTATTTGAACTGTCCAGCATTGATGCAAGTTTCAAAGAACTGCAATTAGCAAATTAATCTAAGCAGCAAACCATGCCAAGAACTGCTTCGGTTTCATCTTTAGCAACTGTTTGGGAACTAAAATTAGCCAAATGTTGCAAAACATAGATGAGAGGTTACAAAATCTAAAAAACAATGCAGCCTACCTGTGGCATGTAGGGTTTCACATCCTAAAGTGACATATGTAGCTATGAAAAATACCGTAGTGGAGAGCTCCAGACTAATTTGACTGCCTGGGCTTTGTACTTTGAATTGACATCTTGCAGAAAACAGAAGCATTTGCATTTCACCTGCACCAAAGTGCGACTGCCATCACTGGTATTAAACATCACGACCTTGGGGCAAGTAGCCTAACGTGCCACTAAGATGTCGCAGCGTGTACGTACATGCTATACATGTCAACCTTTCTAGCATTGAAGCTGTCACATGCATGGCAGATATTCATGTTCAGCTTTGGACTGACAAGTTTAAAAGTGTACTATTTGTGTTTGTCTAGCATGAAAAACAAAGGAAACTAAGGAAAAACGAAAAAAAAAAAAATGAACATAATATGTTGAAAAAGCATTAGTCATTAACACATAAAGCATATTCGTTCCTTTATTAATGATAAAGTGGCCTTCAACAATAGTACAAAGCCTGAACATTTAGAAAGGTGCTGTGCCAGGCAGCTATTTTACAGAAACCTGAACCATTTCACCTGTAGTAATACGCATCCCGGCGGTGTGGGCTGGGCACTTATTTTTCGGTCCACTCCAACATGCGAAAACTGCATCGTGCATTCCCATTTTCCGAGTTTTGAGCTCTGTAATACAGGCTAACAAATTGTCGATGACTTATTTTCGTCTGATTGTTGCACAGCGCGTGTAAATAAATTACCACTGCACCTAATAAACACTGACATGCACGTGCAACATCGCCGATCATAAACGGACACACTGATGTCCGTCCGGACATCGGCGCACTCATCACAGCACTCTTCGTAGTCTCACACAGCACTCTAGTAGGACGTAATCCGTAATCACAGCATCTCACGGTAAGCACAAACCACACCTCCAGTTGTACAACAAACACGAATGACGCGATGCTTGGGCTAGAGACACGCCGGCGGTGCCCAGCTTTTTCAGCGCCGCTTGTACTACGTAGAACTTGCAGCATCAAACCTCAATGCGAGCAGAAAGCGATGCGTTACGTGACGAATCTCATCACAGATGGAAGTGAGGAAACTTTGAAGAATCAAAACTACATAATTACATAACGACCGTCGTAGACGTTAATCCACATAATAACGAGGACCAAATGAGCGGGCGTGCGGGCCGCGGGCTGGCCGTCAACACCGCGATTACATGCGCTTGCGCTCTGGTCGTGCTTGCCACCCTGCCGCGGTCCAACTCACGTAAACCTATCATCATGACATCACGTAGTATATCACCCATTCTAGGCACTATTCTTGCCACTGTACTATTCTTTGTAATTTCACATTTCACGCATGCAGTATGTAGTACGTACTTCTTACACCTCGCACGTACACCTCATACCAACTTCGATTTGGCTACATATGGCTACCATGTTGTTGCTACAACCACATCTGAGTCCGGCTTTCCCGACGGATCCCAAGGCCCATATCGGAGAAAAATGCGTTGGGTCCGTCGGAAGAACCCTACCGATCGGGTCCGTCCGCCGTACCTCTGAAAAATATTTCCCGGATCCGTCGGACGGATCCCGAAGAAAAACGCACCGGGTCCGTCGGACGTACCTTTAAGACCATTGATCGGGTCCGTCCGACGTACCTTTAGCCACAGCCAATTTTTAATCATGCATTTTGGTTATGTATAGCGCAGTGACATGTGATTACTTGCATCAAATACCAACCACTAGGTAACTAGAATGCAGGTATTTGCTCATGTTTCTACATTGCTTTGATGGTATGGAATGCGTAGAATGAATATGTGCATCATTTATTTAATTTCATATCAACTGTACACATGCTGACAGAAGCAGTGCCGGCAAACTGTGTTCTTTTGTAGTGACAAAGCAAGCATGCAAGATTACAATGTTAGCGCAGAACACATAACGCTACTGTAAACTGTTAGCTATGTAAAGTGCGCGTGTGTGAGGGATACCTTGTCGCATCTTTTCATTTTCTGTTTCACGTGCAGCTAATAAAAAAGAGAAACGATATCTGCTGTTCTCTGTGCTATTTCTTGCTGCGGTCGGGTACGCTTGCTCGCGAGCGCCTGCGCCCTCGAGAGCGCTGTTTGTGGTTTTTCTTTCCATCACACTGTTCCTGCCGCGAGCCGGTCGCATGGTCGCGCCGCGGCAGAACGATGATGCGGTAGAAAATCCACGGGCAGAGCGTTTTCCCGGGCGCGGGCGCACGCGAGCGCGCGACCCGCGCTGCTTGAAGCAGCGCACCGTTTTTTTGGACCAGTCCGCTATACGGCCTCCCCCGTCAAGTCCATTTTTTACGCGCCCCCGCCCGCTATAATCCTATAATGGGGAGTTTGGCGCTAGCGTCTGTAATTCGTGGCCGCTGGGAGGTATAGGGAGTTTCACACCCCTGCGTGAATCGCCTGGTGACGTCATGGCCGGATGTGACGTCGTGATGACGTCACTGTCAGTCATTATCATCATGACTGTCACTAGACTGTTTAGGTGGTGGTTTAGCGCTACCGCTACCGCGCGAGCATCAGTACGCATGCGCAGATCACTCCGAGGACGACAGATGGCGCCACGTCCTTATCAAATTCCGGTGGACTCCGCATGCAGGGACCAATCAGCGCGTGCTGTGCTGACGGCGCGCGGTAGCTGTAGACGGCCGCGGTAAATTGTCTCTGCTAACAACCACTATCTGCCACTATAACTAGCGGCGGCGGTCTACGTTTTTCACGTGCCCGGCGTGACTAAGTCAGGATGATTGACAGCTTATTGTGACAATACTAAAGCATTTTTCGATGCAAGCGGCCGGCACAGGCCATCTTGCTTGACTCGCAGCGCTGGCAGACCGGCGGGGCTAACGTTAATAGGCCAGATCGCCAGCACCTCCAGGACACTACACAGCCCTCCTACATCATCGTGACGTTAATGCTCTTCGTGCTCGCATTAGCTGTTGCAGCCCGCTAGTGCGTTTGCCGCACGCGGCCTGTTGTTGACATCCAACCTGACAGACGCAGGCAAAGAGCTGCGATCGGCCATTGCGACGACGTTCGCAACAGCGCGCTGCAGCTAATCGCATTCATTTTTGGAGTCTCCACAGACGACGTGGTGCATGACATCACCCCCACCGCCCAACCAGCGCTCTCCGAACCTCGGCATCTAGGGAATAACTAGGTCACGAACGCCACCGCCTCACTGTCAACGCTGACAATAGCGGGTTTTCTGAGACATGGGGCTCTTACATCACACGTAAAAACCACCATAGCCCAATGGGAGCAGAGGTTGTAGATTGGATGGAGGTCATGGGTTCTTGTCCCACCGTCATTTACTATTTTAACATCTATTATCTTGATTACATTTTGATTCACATTCATCAACACTATAAAAACTGAGCAGTTCGACGCTGTCAAACATGAATGGATATTCGACAGTGGGTAAGAGTACTTTACTGCTGAGGGTACATACCTGTTGGTTTGCATGTTGGTGCAAATTCATTTCATAATGCTGTCCCGACCTATTTGTTTGCATGTTGATGTAAACTGATTTAGCAGTGCTGTCACGACTCGATGATTGGCATGTAGCAAGACGGCACATGTGTAAGGCGTGTTTACCTAGGTTAAATGAAAGAGCGGCGCAAATAGAACTTTATGAAGACGACGATGTTCAATGCACAGCGCGAGTGTGTGCTGCAGTTTTACACGAGGCGTGATTGGCTGAGGTGATAGCACAGTGCTCGCGTTCCTGGGCACGACGAAGACGTTTGCTGCAAAGCTCAAGATATAACATGCGGCGCACAAGTAAATGGCGCCATCTGTGGTAAGCATGAGGTGCTAAGAGTTGGAATAATGGGAAACTCCACCAAAAGATCTCCTACCAGCACCCTCACAGGGCTCTGTGAGGCTCCGGAGAGAGCCGGGCATGAACACACTAGCCAAGCTTGCAGACTGAGTGGGAGAGGTCGCCCCTTTTTTAGGGCGCCACCAATCCCAACCTACTGACCTTTTTGATCAATAAAGTTTCTCCAATATAATCTAATGCAAAACTCTCAAATAAATGCAGTAGAGCTGTCTAAAAAAAAGCCACTCATTTCCTTAGTGTCAATGGCTATTGGCTCTCTTCGTATCTCTCATAATGAGCCCGTCATTTCCCAACATCGCTTTACTGATTAGTCTGATAAAGGCCTCAGTTATGACAGACTTGATGCCATAGGTAGCATAAAAGGATTATCACACATCTCCTATCCTTTGTTACATTATGTTCAACATGACACGGTAATACAGGAAGTACTTGCTGCACATTCTCAAAGATATGTTAAATGAAACAAACACCTACAAAAGTAGATTGAACAGCCATCACTGTAGCTCAGTTGGTAGAACACAAAAGCAAGTTTCAGAAGTCATGAGTTTGGATTCCACCAATGACAGTGGTTGTTTCTTTTTCTACTTTTCAGCCAATTATCTCCAAGATTATATTACTATTTCACATTCATCAACACCATGAAACAATCCCGCACTTTCCTTGGTGTCAGTGGCTATCAGCTCCCTTTGTATGCAACTCCAAATGAGACTCATCCCTCTACTTTTAAATCTCAGACAATTTTGCCACGGGACAAATATTTGAAACTGAAAAAGTCAATGTAGAACAAAATGACGGGCATCTGAAAAATACTGAAATTCGGGTCACTGTTAAAGTGCTCTGGCAACTAACTGGCTTTATTGAGCATTACTTACTGTATGCCATGCATTTGCATTACATTGGTTAATAAGTCTTTAAACTACTAATAAGTTCACAGGACCACACAAAGGAGAGAGAGAGAGAATAAACTTTATTGATACAAATTAATTATGTGGGTGGTTCACCCAGGTCCGGGAAACCACTGGCGAATACAGCCCTCCAGGCCTGACCGATCAGCTGGCGCTGAAGGGGGAGCTCTGTGTGAGCCAGCTTCGCCTCCCACTGCTCATGGCCAATTAAAGGAGAGGACAAGTACACACAATGAAACGCAACCAGCAACTCTGAGAGAGAGTTTCTCGCTATGCTTCACTGTGTTTACTTGTCCCCTTCCTAATGTAGTCCTGTGAACTTTTTAGCACAACAAAAACTTCCTTATCGGCGTAATGCTACATCAATTAGCCCATATACAACCTTTATCAGATATAATACAATGTATAATACTGCCAGATGCCATCCATATGAGCACCTATCACCAGTACAGAAAACCAAACAAAATGTAAGCATAATGTGATCCCAAGCAGCAAGCATTAGATCAGTGCAGAAAGATCATCACCCACATCAGATTATAAACTACAATAAAGTTTATTAATAAACCAAATCATATGAGCACCTAACAAAATTGCAAAAGATGTTCAATACAAAAGAAAATAACATCAGCGGCAGGCCTAATTGAGCCAAAATGTGCGACATGAGAAAATAAATAAAACTTTCATAACCAAACCGCCCAAAACAGTCACCACCGCGAGGTTATACCTAGGGGTTGGAGTTTGAGGTTTGAACCAAATCCAAAAACATAAAAGTGCAAACTTCATTTTCTTAATGTAGATGCATTACTACCCGCATCCTTGGTTTTCGCCGAGGTAGCTGTGAAGCCTCCTTTGAGCAATCATTCGAGAGAAAAAAGAAAAAAGAAAGCTCATCACTAGTGGGTTTTCAACCCAAGCAGCAGCAGAGAGATCAGCCTCTCTGGCCACTGCATTAGATAACTGTGCCATCTCGGTACACCGGTTTCTTTACGTGCCAAGCTGCCAGTCGTTCATTCTGTGCTTCGGATGTTGTCTTTATACCATCTAACAAAATGGCACTAAAGGACTTTGGCCTTCTTCATTCTAATAAGAGTCTGAAGTACCCATTATACACCTTGCTATACATGGCAAGATGTGGCAAAGCAAAGCTAAATGAAGGAAAACTTGTCGAGTGTATATCCTTGCTTGGCCAACTTAAACTACCTTTAATTTTTTTAAATTCACATTGAGACAAAGAAGATCAGTATCCTTCACATTAATCCGGGGTCTTGCTGGCTATAAGTACTAACTAAAACTAAAATAAATAGCAAATTACCCAAGTGCGGCACCTAGCAGCACAGTAAGACAATGGGATCATTCAATTAAGCAGTCATCGAGGTGTGTTTTGAAACATTGATCCGCTGCTTTAGACTAATTCCAGGTGAAGACTGAGATGCTCCACTACCTTGAAAAGCTTCCCTTACCAGCACGGCACTGTTTGCTCAAGACTGTGTCACCTTACCAGAACATTTGGCTGGTTAACAAGGTTTTGCACCACATGTAAGAACAAGGTTTGTAACCATGACAAGCTACCGTGAACTTGAAAGCATGCACAAGGGCAGCGAAAAAGTATCATGCCCTGGCCTCTGCAATGGTTTAGAGAAACTTTCATTGTTGCCATTTCCCACAGATCATGATGGACAGCCCTCTGGCCCATTCTGCATTTTTCCCCCAGTTGCTTTTTCCTTCATTCCAATCTGAAACTGTTCTTATCAAGCATCTACTGTTTTCACAGTTCATTCTGCGACTCCAAGAGCGAGCAGTGTGGTGCAAGCAGCAAGAAGGTAACTAAAAGGAAAACCTGGTTCTACTTGCCTACGTGAGGCAAGGGTATAAATTAGCTGCTTTCTTTTTGCTTTCACTTCATTGAGTGGTTTCTTTTAGCAATGCAGCTTTTTAAATTAAACTTGCATTTGTTTTTACCTTACAGCCTTACCGCTAAACCTCATACCTTTACTTTTATTTCAAGCACCAGTACTTGCATACAGCAATCATTTCTCTAACATGACAATTGTGTGTTAATTGCTTGTAAATAAACTCTTCTTGTTAACGAATCACCTGAGGTGAGCTACATGTGACTGGGTGGGGAAGGCTGCTATAATGCAGTTAAATTTCTATGTAACAAACCTTCACATAGTGAAGCATGCGTGTTTGAAAACTGCATATAATGAACATATTGCAGTATTTAACCTTGATATAACGAACTCATTATGCTGATTACCTCTTAGCTAGTGCCAAATTACCGGACATTTGGCAGAGCCACGCAAGTTTCATGATGATAAAACACGAACTATCATGAGAAGGACATTTATGATTGCAACGAGTGACCACAGTTAGTATAACACAGTTGGTTTTAAGCGCTGACGGCTGATCTATGCGGCAAACGCACTTCCGCTTCTTTCGCTTTCGGAATGTGGCACTACAGTTCATGCTCAAAAGCAGCAAAAATAACAGATAAATGAAAAAAAGACACAAGGTGAACAGTGTGTGCCCATCTCCATCACGCGGTTGCTCGCAGGATTCTGAAGCAGATAGCTCTTGTGCACTGGTAGGAGCCATTGAGGGTGGTAACACCCTTTGACCAACGCCATGCCGCCGTTTTCTCCATGTATGCCATCTTGGAACAAGCCGCTGTTTGTGGCGCAAGGAGCATTGCTGTGAAATGTGGTAAACCGTTGTGCAGTAGGCCAATGACAGGAGATTAAATGGCGCTCATTTACGATAATTAGCATGCTTGGCTGTTTTGTGCCATTGTCAGCCAGTTGAACAAACAAAATGAACCTGATGTTTTTGTTTCTTGTGGGATGAGGCTCAATGAAAAGTACATGAGGCGATAGGGAAGTGTGAAAACTGTAAAGCTAACAAATGTGCACATGTCGCATTCATTTACGTGCCTCCATTACCAGTAGCGTGACTTCACATCACTTCACTGCCTTATTTGAGGGTGCCCGCTTTTTGTGATATGAAAAAATTCCCAGCCTTTAAATGTCTTTGCAGCTGAGGGCAATGCTTTAGAATGTGGTCTGGAGGTCTGGAATGTCCTGAATGACTTGTGCTGAAGAACTAAATTCGATCACACCGATGACAATCTTTATTTTGCTTTCACGAATTGTTACTCTGTACGTGTTGCAATTCTTTACTTGAGTTCAAACCAATATTTAAATTTTAGTTTGACTGTTCTCAATTTCAATTCAGATTTCATTCAATTCTAATTTATCTGCACTCCTCCAAGATAGTGGCATCGAATGCAGTGACTCTACTCTGTATGAGGACACAATCGCCTCCATTTAAGTGGCTACGCACGTTCTCCCCAAGCCTTGCAAACTCTGACCCCCCCCCCTATCCCCACACCACTCATAGACGCATTTGTGCGAGCTGTGGTGGAAATAGAGGCTGCTGCTGCAGTCACGCCATTCTCTCAGTGCAGTCTTGAAATGTTTCACCACTTCTATAACTTCAAGTAATCGGGATTAACTGCAAACATATTCAAGGTCATTTTTTCAACATTCAATTCTTCTTTTGGTTTCCATTCCGCACTGCCCTTTCAAGTCTTCATGCGAAAACTGCACATAACGAAAACGCGGCTGTAAGAAAAATTGTGGACTTTTTACAATTTAGTTACAACTAGGTTTAACTGTATCACTGAAAAAAAAATTAGTTGTGGTTGAATTCTGGTTAACCCTCGTTGAATTGCGATAGCAATGGCGGAGGCAAGCTTCTATTGCCTGCTACATTATTCCCCTATCACGCCCTATCTGTATAAGGTACTACATAATTGGGGACACTTAAGCTCATCCTTTAAGAGCATGACGCGAGAGTATAAGCTACCAGCCCACATATAAATGAGAAAGGTTCAATGCTGCTGAACCGAATGTGGAGCAAAAGCATTAGCTGCCGGTGACCGAGCATTTTCCTCCTCCTCCTCGGCTGTTCAAGGTGCGTGGCCTCCGCCGGGACCACGCGACGACTTAAAACCTGGTCCAATATTGCTATCGCAATAAAAAAAAAAAAATGTAATTCTTCCTCGGAAAATTATGTTCGCCAAAATACACGAAAAATTGCATTCTGGATCAAATATTGAAGAAGGCCCACAGAATCTACAAGAAATAAAAACCAAAAAGTCCAACCTCTAGTTATACCCTATGATTTCCAACCCACCCTTGTGTCAAGAAAACTAAACTATGTCTTACTGCTCACTCCCAACTATAATGCCGCACTAAAAACAGTCTGCTAACAGTTTAAACAAGCAACTTCGATGCTGACAGTACATAAATTTTTGCTCTTCTGCTCAATGCTGCAGCTTATGACCTCGAAGAACTAGGTTTCCAATTCATTCAATATGCCATCGCAACACTACAACCAAAGAGACAAACAAATAAGCTCAAAGTTTGCTCCCTACTGGACCTGAGATTGGTGTCCAGCACTCTGGTGTAAGTGCTGAATGCAATCCACAAATACTCTGGACTATTCAATCAAGCCAGAAGGATTGCAGAACTGTATAGTTGGATACAGCCCAAGGAAAAAAGCGGCTTTTGTCCCTCAAGGGATTCCCTGCGTGCAGCCTATGGCGTCAATTGATTCTCATGAGTGATCCCCTTGGAACTGCTAACGGGAAAACACAGGGTGTACTGGCAGATGAAAGGAGGTTCACCATGCCTTAATCAGATTAACCATGGCGTTCTATGTGTCAGATGACACTATTGAATGGAGGCCACTTTTCCCTTGAGCTGTATCTGACCATAGTGACTTCAACCCAGACAGAAAACAACAAAATTGGCACGAGAGAGGCCTGTCAAAAGTCACCACAAAGCACTATCACAGGGAAGGGACACAGGAAAAAAACAGGCCCCAACTCTTTAAGTATTCACTTTCACCACCTATCCCATTAAATATATAAATATACATATCCATCTTGTCGTCCGCCAAAGACAACTGACAAAAAAAGCATTACATATTGCTGAGGCAGCATGAACATACAGGAAATATGTCATTTAGGATGCTTACAACTAAACACCCAAAGGTTTCCAAAGTGATGCCACAGATTGCTACAGCCTATGAAAACCAGCAATGGGCACCTTGTGCAAAAGTATGAAAAAAATAAATGTGCGCACCAGACAGGACGGCCTCACATCACAACGTGTATGCAACTGCAACCAGCACTCAGAGAGACATTACATCGAGAATAAAAAAAAAATGTAAAAAAAAAAAAAAAAGAAGAAAAGATACTTGCTCCAGCTTTGCCTCATGGCAGTGAGTGATGGTCAGTCTCACAATTACCGAGCTAGAAAGGGAAATAAGGCAATAAGCCAGAAAAGGCTGCCACCGAAAGTGACAGTTCTAACACTCTGCTTCAGGTTTCGTGGATTGTCACCTCAAATACTGCCATTGTAAATGTGTTGTGAAGCAGCAAAATGCATGCATACACCTGCCACAGCTACACACTATTGGCAGGCATAGTGAGTTACTCTAAAGGTAAAACTGAGGTGACCAAATATTTTGCTTAAGCTTGTTATCAGTTAAGTAATCGTGCAAACTTCTTCCAACATGCAAATGTTTTAAACTTTAGTCTGACGGCAGAATGAAATTACCGTATACATAAATATAACACATGGCAGAATGAAATTACCGTATACATAAATATAACATGTTTTTTGTTTTTCGCTCATTTTATCAGTTTCAGAATGCACCTAGCACTATATTCAGAACCAAGTACATAATATAACACAAAATTTTCCCTGACTTCTCAAGATAGCCTCAATAACCTCCACTGCCAGGTTCGCAAGCTGCTAGGACAGTGCACGCAGCATGACCTTGAGGTCGTGCGGTGAGCACAGGTGAAGGATGGCTACAAATGAGGAAAAAAGCCGGCGGATGCCATTGATAAATAGTGGATGCTGAAACAGTTGAGTAGAGCAGAAAAATAGCAAGGAAGGTGAACGAGCATGGGTCTAGGCAGCACGCAACTTGTAGCAGTGGTAGTGTGGCAATGATGGCAGCCCCTGCTGTTTGGGAGAATGTGCATCAACGCGTCGGAGACTTTGCTGCAGTCGACGATGTTGCACATATTTTCGAAGCGTACCCAATGCTTCACATTTTTGCGAGCCCCGCAACTTTTTTTTGAGCCCTAAACAGAGTTGTCCTGAACAGCCTATGATTGCATTATAAATCATAAATTTCTTCTTTGATTTTCGTGAAGTCTCAAACTCCCCCTCATATTATAATCACGGTAGCGTAATTTATGTGTAAATACAGCAAATGAAAAAAAAAGAAAGAAAGCATCAGTTGTGCAATTCTCTAATAATACCTAAGCCACTAAAGAAAAACTGCACAAGTACACATCGAGTCTTGGAAATACCAAATCTTATCCAATTAGCAGTGCTTCTATTCCAATTCCTGTGCAGCAAGATTATGAACATTTGTCAATGTATTCAGTTCAATTTCCTTCAGCACTTAAATTCTAAATTAAAAGAGTGAATGACATGTCAGTTTCAACTCGATAAAATATGTTGACGATAAACTATGACACTTAAGACAGCCCGCCTGGCTAGGTAAAATGCGACTACAAGAGCTCAACATTCAAGGCAACACTATAATCACTATTTTTTCCCCAAGCGGAAGGATTTTGATGTACAGATAGTTCAATGCACTGTCTATGTTGACAACGAAACCCTGCTATTATTCTGTGTAAAGTCATTAAAATTCACAATGTTCTCTGATAAATTCAGCTCATAACAAGCCACTAGTGACTTGGCTTCCTTGAGTGCTTTTGCTACGCTTTTTACAATAAGGCTAGACCACTGTCTGCAATTCAATGAGCAGTTAAAAACGTACAACCAGGTTAGACGGACACACAAAATTTGGCTTGACGTAATTTACGACTGTATAAGTTTCACTGCTTCGGTACTAATTTTGAGTACAAATTTTAGCTATTACGGGGCTAAAACTAGTAGATCAGTATGGCAGAAATTGTAAGGACGCACACAACAACAGCCCAGTTGACCTTCTATGAGGGGCAATACAAGGAATAATGAGAATTGTTCAGGAAAGCTAGGTCCATAATAACACTGAGTCAAGCTGCTACAGGCGTTCCATACTTTCAAGTTGCCTTTTCAAGAAAGCAAACTTAACAAAAGCTGAAAAAATTAGGAAAAAAAAAACAATTGCTTCTTCAGTCCCATTGCTTCAATAACTAGCTTCGAAACAAATGTGCTATGCCGAAGACGAACAAATTGGATGATGCAAATAATGTGGAATTGATATAGCACAGGGAAGGAAGGCTGTCCACAGAAGCTGTGTTCTAAACTCAAGCAAACGTTGTTGGACTGTGTTAAAAAATTACGTGCAACCTTCACATTACACTAACATTTTGAAGCTGTTGCTTGCCCAACAGTCAGTCTAAAAAATATCCCCTTTGCATTTAGTCACCAAACAGTATAAAAAAAAAACAGATAAAAACAACAAAACTTGTGCTTTGCAAATGCAACATTTGGAATAAAAGCAACAAGATTGTGCTTTGCCAAAGACAACCTGCCTTTCAGTTAGGTCGGCAAGGTATGTTGAAACATTTATGTAGATAGAAGTACAAAAGGCACGCACGCTTCCAGTACAGACGTGCACTAGCTCCATCCTACAGGGTTGCAGAGTAACATAAGTTACATTAAGCACACTCAGTATTCACTCAGTTACTTGCAACATAATTTCAACAGCCACTTCTTGTGTGGTCATACTAGGCTAAGAGCACCTATAACAGGAGGAATGGAAAACCTAAGCCAACACAACAAAGGTGCACTGAGTGCCCAAGGCCCAGGCACAATGCATGAAACAGAAGCATAGTAGTTGTACAACTGCATGAAAAGGTGCAAACAACTACTTGGGCCAGCTTTCCAGGCTAATACACAGGGTAATTTCCTATTATACCTAGTACAGGCTGTGACTTTTGGGAATACTGCAACTCATTTCTAGACACACACTCATGTATACACACACACATTCCAACTTCTGCTGTGGCAACAAACCAGTTTGAAAACATTCAGAAGAAAAATGGAATATCACAAAAGCCAACAGCGAAGTGTTATCAAACCTGAAATGCTGAGTGGAAGTTCAGAGTAGGGTGACAGGTGGTTCCAAAAACTTGGCTGACCTCATGAGACGTTTCTGTCACATTGACAAGAAACTGAAACATGATCTATGGTCCCTTGGGGACAACTGTTACCACAAGCCACACATAAACCCTCTCAAGCCAAGCCTGCCTCATGAGCACATTAGTTCACCTAAGGACCACATTAGGAATAGCACATTACCAGAGTAGAAAGGCAGTAAAAATGGATGTCCAAACCAGATTACTCAATGAAGTCATGGTCCAATTTTTTTTGTCCTTGTAAAAAAAAAAAAAAGAAGGACATTTCAACTCTTCAAAATTTTAGGCAAACTGTAAGCATGTACACCTTGTTACGAAGGCTGAGCTTGGCCGGAGTGGTGCTGTCATATGGCTTCACACGTCCAGGGGTGAGCCCTTCACTTCCAAGTCCAGTGGTTTCGACCACTACACTTCAGGCCAACAGCTTGGGCTTCTCACCAATTCCACCAGCAAGTTCATACACCTTCAGGCCAACTTCATAGGCAAGCTTGTTGGCGGCATCCTGAAACATTCCAAAGAGACTCCTCAAATTCAGAAATTAGCTTACCTAGTACTGACCTGTAAAGCCGATATAAAAAGAGAAGAAATAGAGAGAGAAAGGTGTGCAGTTCTCCGATCTTATTCACCTGCGATGCTCCTGGTGTTGCTCCTCCAGTGCTCACATGATAACCAACTCACTGGTACAAATAATGTGCTTAACTATTACCACACATTTCAGGCCCTAGGCATTAATAGATATTTTTATGTGCTGAAATCGAGATAATGTCCAAGTGGCAGACGTCAATGGAGGGCTCTGGATTAATTTCGACCAACTGGAATTCTTGAACAGGCACCAAAATCTCAATACACAAGAGCTTTTACTTCCATTAAAACGCAGCCACCATAGATGGTAATCAAACCATCAACCTCAGCATTTGTGGATGGATGCAATAGTCCCTGCAGTGGGCAAAATCCCAAAGCTGTGCCGCTGAAAGTTACTCAGCAAATGTATTTTTCAAAGGCCACCTAGTGCTACTATGCCTATCCAAACTACATCTCTGCACCCACAGGTTATATGAAGAAAGCCAACAGTCACTGAAACCAAGGAAAGCACAGAGGAGTGTTTCCTTCCTTCATTTTTGGTGTTAATAGGAAACATATACTCTATTTTCTGGTGTATAGGACACGATTTTTTATACAAAATTTTCGCTAGTGTGTCCTATACAACTGTGCGTCTTATGTACGCTTTTTTTTATTTCGTTTTCTGCAATGTTCATAGGCGAACTTTATTGTGAAACGGTAACGATAGCAACAGGTGAGATTACAATGTTTACAGCTGTCATAGTGCTCTATAATTTCACAGCCATCCCACTGGCAGAATGCCAAAAGGTGGCGATGTCCATGCTCCTCACCCTCTCCACGCTGCCAAGACACGCCAGATTGAGCCAACTCTCTGTTCCAGTTACAATTTACAACATTTGTTCCTGAATTTGCTTTGCCGCGTGCGTTAAAGCACCTGCGTGCAGCGACGATCAGCGCAGTGATTATGAGCGCAAAGAGAATGCCCGAGCACTGTCTCGATAAATCGGTGACCGCGTACCAAGCTAAAGCCTTTCAAGGCTTTAAGTAATAATAAAGTTCCTGCTCTCAGTGAGCGAGAGCTTTTAGTGCATAAGTGCTGCCTCTTTCTTTTCTATCATTTGCACGTGTACGTAACAAATTTTCTTTCAAGCACATAGCACGCGATGGTCAAGCAGGCATATATAGTCAAGTCCTATTACCCTAACCTGAATAAATTGAGGTGCGCCTTATATACAAATTTTTTGTTGTTGAAAACCTCTAAATATGAGGGGTGTGTCATATACAAAGGTGAGTCTCATAAACCAGAAAATATGGTAGTGTAATCGCTTTATGGCAGTTAGACTAATGTATGATTTCTTCCCGAAAACAAAATGCCATTAATAACCAATTATTTCCAATGGCATTCAAGCACCAGTGAACAACTAAATATCAGTAGTTAGATATCTGAGTGGGCCTCTGGTATCCAAAAAAGGTTCTAACTTACCTGTGAGCTGGCCTCTGCGTAAACACGAACAATGTCTTCCGTTCCAGATGGCCTAGAAAAAGATGAACATTCAGTATGGCAGAACGCAAGTGTTGATAGACGATCGCCAAGGCTGTTTCTGGCCCTTACAACAATGGTAGCATTACTGTAATAGCTAAGTGTGTCGTGTATAAGTTTCTGTGCATACCAGCACACAAAAGGAGACTCCGCTTCTGCCATTATGAATACACGTTGATGCTCCATGTATTCATTGCAGCTCAGAAATGCATTTTAGCAGCACAAAAAAAATAATATCCATATTGTTACGGTCGAGTGAGACTTTGAAAATAAGTTTCAAAATTTGGCTAAGCTATGGCAATAAAATTTGCAAGGAATTTTAAAGATAGATGCAGCTTGCATTAGAGTTAATAATTAGTTTGAATTTTAAGTAGTATTTTTATTTATTTTTATTTTTTTCTACCTATGTACCTTTTCCTTAAGATCTACTATCCGCAGAGTATTGCAACTTTGTACAAAGGTAGCAACAAACACTTTACGGAAGTGGAACTAAAATTACGCACGGACAACACTATATTTTGGTTATTTTTGTTGATGCATAAAAATTGCCACTTATGACTGATCTCTTTACATTAAAAAAAATTGAGATGCACTAAGCCTATTTATTGATTCTAATTCCAGTCATGTAAATGCCACTTCTTAGCACATCTGAGAATTTCTTTTGCTTGCTCCAAAAATGTTGCTTTGAGAAAAACGCCAATAAAGTCTTTGATAATATTTTTGTTCTTCAAAAATTCCCTGGGCTGTAGCCTTTCAAAATGGTAGCATTGCTATACCCTCTCTCTGTTTCTTCGGTCCCTTCTTTCCTGCTTCGCTTCAGATCTCAACTTGAAATCGTGTTCTTGGACCAGCTTTCTGTCTACAGATGTTAGCGTTGACACCATACAGTGGCTCCCAAATGTTTCAGCACCCTTATTCGTGCTACATTTCCCTCATTAAAGCATCTAATTGCACCATCGACAACTGTCTCAACTGTTTTGAGACTGACAAATGTGGTTTTAGGACACCTCACCCTCTACAGCACAGGTGGACAGCACCAAAGCTTACCGCACAGCCACAAACAAGCGTTTGCTTCAAAACAGAAGAGCAACAGGAGGATCCCTAGTACCTTAAAAATGTACTACTCATAAGAGTAAATTCGAAACCGAAACCAAACCCAGTTTCTGATCATAAACTTCAAAGCATTGACTTTCTGCAAGTATTGGAAATGAAGAAACCACATCGAGGTACACCCACTTTTCCTGCCAACGTGTCAAAGAAAAATGACAAAACATATTTTTGAAACTGTGAATACCCAAGTGTGATATATTTTCTAAAAGATAAGGAAATTCTCTATCAGATAACAGAGCTGATTTCTTTCTTGTTAGAGGATGCCTGCAATGTGCATTGTCTCTGCACATCAAATTATATGTACACTGTCAAGAAAACAATCCTTATCCTAAATGAAACGTTGCCACTAGAGGCGAAACAGTATCGCACAAAAGTGAGACGAGCTTTCTGTGGTGTCAACGTTCACATGGATTTCTGCATACTATATGCACTAAGTGCAGTTAATGTATGCAATACTTATATACTGTAGTTCTGAAGAACTATGACGACTCAAATAGCTTTAGCGAGAAAAAATCTGCCCACTCGAGTTGCAATTTACTTGCCGCAACACATAATACCTTGCTTGTGAGCACAAAGCAATGGAACATATCTGTAGAGAAACTGATACCTGTCCTTGCTGCACACTCCGGTGTATATACTGAGAGGTAAAATTCAGGCGCCATTTTCAATCGTCGTTAATTCTGGTTCTATGCAAACTTGATCAAAAATTCTTACGTGAGGGTGATGGATCATTTAATATCTATCAGTATTTCAACTTTTCTTAGCCCTGGTGACCACCCCTTTCAGTGGGCCTTTAACTAAGTCCTCTGCTTATTCTTCAGGAAAGGATAAAAGCAAGATACGTAGCAAATAACACATACGAATTGCTCGTTTTCGTGGTACTAGAAGAATTACATCCCAATCCTCTTGTTAATAAATGATGAGAATACGAGACAGGTGACCTACAATGTGGAAGGGTGGAGGCACAGAGCCGCCTCCCCCCCCCCCCCCCTCCCCCTTGTAATCTCCTTAGCCTGAGCTTGCGTCCTCCAAGAATGAGCAGCATCGATAGTAGTATTCACCAACAAGAGTAAGTCTGTGAAAACTTGAAAAAAAAAAATGATCGGGCAGTTTGACATGAGCCTTATCGCAAATTATCATGCACTAGTATGGTAATCCCTAATGTTGCACTGTTTATCTTGACTTTTCATGGTTTTGCATGATTTGAACTAGCTTATCACAGCTGGCACAATATGATGTTGCTGCCCAAGTTGACAGGAGTGATGCCGACAGAGAGCACCGCATTACCGAAGGTGTACAAACGAGCTTGCATAGCCCAAAAGCAGCTTGTCTGACTACTCAGAGTTCCAAAGGCCCCTGTGGACTCAATTCGACCATGACATGTCTCATGGTGTCAGTGAACCCACCAACCAATCAGTTTCCGCTCATGTCAACTGCCAGAAACATGCCTGTGAGGAGCACCGGACACAGAGACAATGGCTTTACGGTGGAGCGAAAACCCTAGTACTAGCACACTAAAGCAAAGTTGCTGTGCATTGTCTCCTCCACGTTCGACTAGTTTGATGTACTACCCTCTCAATGAGTGCACCTGCTGCAGCCAAAAATCTGGCATATAGTACAGTCGTTCTTCGTACTGTGGTCTGTGCTGTTTAAATCATATGTACAGTATTCTGCAGACTAAAAAAAAAAAAATTTGACATGCACTCATTCGAGGCATACATGCTTTAAAAAAGGGAATTAATTGAGAAGCAGGGCCTAAAGTACCACATTTACAATAAGCAAGTAGCTCCAGCTTGGATCGAAAAGAAGAAAAGCCTACACAACCATCAGACATTCATTAATATGTATACAGAAACAAAATCTGCACAGAAGTGTTGGGGATATGCAAACAACCGAGCCCGAACACCTAGTGCTCCTGAAGCGATTTATGTTTTATTTGAAGCAAGCAGCAAGCAATTCCTATAGCCGGGAACTCGTTTTCAAATATGGCTCGCTTACTGCGCCTCTCCCATACACCTAAGGGGCCACTATACTCCATGATACAGTACAACAAAAGTCACAAAGCCGAAGCAAGTCACTCATCCTAGGCAGCGAAATATACTAGTCCTCGCTTCCAGTTATTAGTTGTTTTCTTTGTTCTCAAACATAACATATTGTCATTCAAGATGTAGTATTTTTAACACATCTGCGAACTTTCAACATCAAAAGTTACGGAAAAAAAAAAGCTATTTTTCTGATGACAGCAAGTTTGCTAGGCATGTCGTCTTACAAGTAGCTCCAACTGATGACGCAAGCTGCTCCAGTGACAGAATGAAGTTACTGGGAAAGAGCAATGCGCCAGGCAACCAGAAGCACAATCTTGAAGCTAAACTACAGTTAAACTTCAATATAAAAATCACCAATATTACGAATTATTGGCTATATTGAAGTCTTCCAAAGCATTTTGGTGAACACATGTAATTTTCACTTTATACATTGAATGCAGTTAGGCTTAGAATAGACATATTGAACCCCCCAGCGCCAAGTGACAGCCGCTTGTATGGTAGGAAGCAGTCTTCACCACACTAGCGAAGTGAATAACGGTGGTGATGTGTCAAGTGTTTAAGTTAAGCTTCACGAAACTTCTAATATCACACTCGTTAACAGCACCACAGGAGGCAGATCATGAGGAAAGCTTTCAATAGCCATACTGTGCTCATGTTGGCTGTCACAAACAAGGTGAAAATGGGAACAGCCTTTGTTCAAGCATACTATCTTTCCCCCAACATAACCACAATGTGGGGAAGCCACCTTAGGTGGCACTTGACCTGCTGCCGTTGGGTGCCGCCGCAGGTGGTGCTGTACAAGGAAGCCAACCTCACTAGTGCTTAGATTTTGTCCTGTGGAAAAAAAACAAACTAAATGGTGCTTGCTTTTTTGTGTATTTGTAATCATAGCAAACGCTTTCGAAACAGAGCTAAAAGATTGTGCAAGGCCTCCCCGATTCTTCAGTAAACATTGCTCGAGTTGCTGTCCATCACTGACCAATGTGAGCTGTTTTTGGCAGTGCTTCTGACGAAACCTTTCCTTACAAATTATAGCTACATGAAATTATTTTATGATTTTTTAGGTGTAAGCACAGTTACGGGTGCTCTGTCTCTGTACCGTTTCTTTCATTGCCAAAGAAAATTGTCATAGAGTGTAGGTGACTCGCAATAGTGTACTGCAGGAAAAATTATCAACACGCGCCAGTTGGTGCATTACCAACCTCCCAGTGCTTTCGAAAAAGTTCTGCACATTCAGATATCAGTCACTGGCTGCCTTGGTCTGCCATTTCGATTTGGACGGTTGCCACATCCACACTAGAATACCATGTACGTCAGCCCTCACTCTCCTGTTGTTGACCGAGACCTCTTTCTGTCCATCTTGCAATGGCTATGTGCCACACTCAACGGTCTGATCGTTCAGCACAAAGCTCCGCACTTACTCTCGTAATCTCAAATTAGGTTGGTGCAACTGACAGCCGTAAATAAACAAAACATTACCTTATGCACAACAGGCACGGACACATTATGTAAAGTATGATAAGGCAGTGCACAGAGAAAAAAAGAATCTACTAGTATATACATGTGGCAGTAAGAATCGCCGCTTTTTTCTTTTTTTCATGGCCATGGCAGAAATGAGCAGAGAACAACATTTTCTCATCACAGTTTAGCACTTGCGAACACAGCAGTATGCTTTCAGTTTTGGTGATTACTCAGCCACCTTTCTGCTCCTTCAGTCACGGTAGCCGCAGTCATAGCATTAGACGAGTGGTGCAACAGCCACCAGACAATGTTAGTGGTACACGAGAAACTCAAACGCATATTCTCTATAATACTCATTGTAAAAAAAAATGCTTTCATGTGTGCTTCGATTAACATTCGCGGCAACCATGAATTGCAGTGATCATGTGCAACGACACTCTCAGCGCTAGTTTAGTTGGTTTACAGGGTTCAACATTCCAAAGTGATTAAAGTCTGTGAGGGATGCCGTAGTGGAGGGTTCCAGGTTATTTGAACCATGTGGGGTTTTTAAAGTGCACTGACATTGCACAGTACACAAAAAACTCCATCAAAACGCAGCCACCGTGGTCGGGATCGCAGCTGTGTCAAGAAGAGAAAAACTGAAGTCGGAGCCCTAAGCATACTGAATACAGTAATACCCAGTTACAGTTGATATCCAAAAGCGAGAACATTCCCTTGAATATCCCATGCATAAGTGAAGCCCTACTTTCGCATTTCATCAACCTCCTGTTCAGAGGATCACTCGTTATATAGAACGGTGCGCTGTATCCCTGCAAGTGGCACTTTTTCCTACAGCACTCCAATCATCTGTCACCCATGAGGCAGGTTGGCTGCAAGGCATTTGGCAAAACCAGAGCTCTGAAGCCGACCGACTAAGTGAACGTGGAGTGTATTCAAGTAACATATCTTATTTGGGACACTTGTGTTAAGACAAACTTTTGACAAGACAAACATAATTTCCTGGTTCCTTCAAATTCGTCTTAAGGGGGTCTACTGTATGTGCATTTCATTTCACTGGTCCGTTTCATCACAGGGCACTCTACAACCGTTTGTTCTACACTCGCGCAATATTGTTGGAAAAATGGAGCATATAGTTGAAACAGGTGAAAAAATATATTTACAAAATGAAAAAAAAAAAGATGTAACAAGAGTAATATGATTTCTCTGGGACGTTGAGCATGGCATTTGTTCAATGCTTCAGCAGTGAGGGAACAGCAAAGTGCAATCTGCACTGCACATGCTATGGGTGTGCATTATAGAAGTTCGCAAAACGTCATTGTCGACACTTTATACAAGGACGTTGCCCCAGAGGCCTCACTTCAGAGAGGTTGCATGTTGTCATAGCCAGCACTAGTGAGAACTACCTTCACATATTGTGTAGAGTACCTTTGGACAGCAGCCAAAGGAGCTTGCCAAAGAGTGAAGGTTTGAACAAGTTAAAAAAAAAAAGAAAAAGAACAATAGAACATAATGCCTTTCAAAAAGCTCTTACCTCACAAAGGCCCTCCCATTGTGGTAGCCCTGAACTAGCTGATCTATCGCTGGCTGCAAGTCACTAGGTGACAGGCATCGACGCTCAGCATTGGTGGTTGTAATTATGTTGCGGTTGGCAACCTAAAGAAAAGTGTGCCATGTTACTTAAAGGTGACAGGCCACGGCAAAAGCAGTATGGGCACAACTTACATGAACTTTGAGTTGCCTGTTTGGAAGGTCAGTGTAAAGGGAGTTCCATTCAGGACCACAGATACCCTTAGCATGAAGAACTGTCTCCACCAGGAGCATGTCTGAGATGGCATCACCCACAGTCTGCAAAGACAATAAATCAAGCACCAACTTCAATGTGCTTCAAATGATAACCAAAAGCTAACAACCTCATATTGCCGCGAAACCTGCAAAACAGTATTTGTTGTTTTTTTAACAGCCGCCGGCATACAGGCTTATCACTCTGATTCTGGACCGCGTATCAGTTCTGTAATCTTTGTTTGTTACTGCTCGATGTCGCGAGTCACACCTTTATCAGTTTTGTTGTAGCGCAAGACGCACCGAGATCTGTCTCGAAGGTTCCGGCCACTCGCTTGTCTTTCCACAATGTTCCAGCCGTGCTGGTAGCTGTTTGCGACGTTATCTAGATTCTTCTGTGCAGCCTTTAAATTGAGCGTTGCCGAGTGTGACGGGCATTCTTTGTTCGACGATCGACGAGCACGTTTGTTTCTATCGCCGCCGCCGAGTTGCTTAGTTCTTTTGCGGGCGCAAGTCAGCCCAAATAAAGAGTTTCTTTAGTGCAATCATCGACCCTTCATTTGTGTCGTCGCCCTCGTCACAACTACGTGACATCTGGTGGAGGTGCTGCCTTTTATCCTTCAAGCGAAGACCCAAGCCGTGTTCCTGTCGCCCTGGAAGACCAGCCTACAGGTCACCGAGCCAGCCGCCGACTTCAAGGCCTACAGCCAGAGCACGGTCTGCTACCTGACCCCATTCGATTTCGGAAGACATCGACGCTGACAATGGCCCAGCCTACAGCACCGGTTGTTTTCGTTCAACCCCGTGAGCCCCCCTGCTTCCATGGACGACCGGACGAAGATGCAGAAGACTGGATGGACCTTTTCGACCGAGTTGCAGAATTCAATGGTTGGAATGACGCCGCGAAACTCAGGCAAGTCTACTTTGTTCTTCAAGGACATGCCCGAGTTTGGTTCGAAAATCATGAGGCAGCTATGAAGGATTGGGAGATTTTCAAGGAAGCGTTTCTGACTGCTTTTTCAAGCGCCGTCCGAAAGGAAAGAGCCCAGGCCCTCCTTCAGTCAAGACTTCAACTCCCTAACGAGCCTGTCTTGGCGTATGTTGAGGAGATGAAGCGCCTCTTTCGCCGCGCCGACCCTAATATGACCGAAGGTGAGCAAGTCAAACTTCTATTGCGAGGCGTTAAAGAATCGCTCTTTGCGGGTCTTGTGCGAAATCCGCCAAGAACTGTGGCGGAATTTGAAACGGAGGCGTCTACTATTGAGAAGACGTTGGCCACCCGAACGCGCCACTACGAGCGACCACTTCAGCCGGACTGCTCAATCCACTACCCCAGCGCATCTACAAGCGGAGAGAACCTTCGGGACCTCGTGCGGGAGATCGTGCGAGAGGAGCTCCGCCGACTGATGCCATCTTCGCAACAACCCCAGGTGGCGACACTCGCGGACGTCGTCCGTGAAGAAGTCCAGCAGGCGCTGGGCGTTCCTGAAGCGACGGCTGCGACTTTTCCAGCACAAGAGGCAGCAGTGATGAACTACGCTGGTGCATTACGTCGCCCTCCGCCCCGACGTGATGACTTTCCGAGCCCTCGCCGCTACCGGCCTGTTCCTGAAAACCGTCCCTTGGCTCCCGCCCGCCAAGCCTACCAACGACCAACAAGCCCCAGGAAGTGCGACGCATGGAGGACAGCGAACAACCGCCCATTATGCTTCCACTGCGGTGAGGCCGGCCACATTCTGCGGCACTGCCCGTACCGACGAATCGGTCTCCGCGGATTTGCAGTCGACGCTCCACGACCACGCCCAGGTGAACGACCGCAAGAAATCGACAACTATCTGCGTAGCGGTGAGATTGCGCCACCAAGCCGTCGATTCAGGTCTCCATCGCCGTACAGGGCCCGCTTTGCGTCGCCAGGACGTAACTATGATGGTAGTGTGCGCGGAAGGTCCCCAAGCCCCCGTAGGGGAAACTAAAGGCAGCAACCTTTGGAGGTAAGGTTGCTCAACGGCGAAAAGAAGAAGATCCTCCGCCGCCGACGACCACTAACGACGACGCAACCGTTTCATCGCCGCTCCACACGACGACATCGCCGACAACACGACCAGAGTGCAAGCAGACACCGCCGCCCAGCGTAGTAACAACGGTATGCCCCGGCCATGACCTGAAGAAACGACGGAGCCGAGATCGGACATTAAGGCCCACGTGCAATGCGAGGACGCGAACAAGTGACCTTGAAGTTGATGTCGACGGTCGCAGAGTCACTGCCCTAGTAGACACCGGAGCTGACTATTCAGTCATTAGTGGACCGTTAGCCTCTCAGCTAAGAAAAGTTACCACCGCTTGGGATGGCCCGCTGATTCGCACCGCAGGTGGCAACCTGATTACTCCATCGGGACGGTGTACTGCAAGAATAACCGTAAATGGGCGTACTTACCCCACCAGCTTTGTGGTCTTGCAGCAGTGCTCCCGCGACGTGATTTTAGGCATGGACTTCCTAAATGAAAACAGGGCTATCATCGACCTCCGATCCAAGCTCATCAAGCTCTCTGCAGACAATGCCATACCTGCTACGACGACTTCGACGCAACACGTCGCTCTAAACGTCCTCGACGGAGATTTGACCGTGCCGCCCCGATCAAGCGTCGCCGTCAGCGTAGGTAGCACAGACATTGAAACCGCTGAAGGCATCGTCGAAGGAAATATCCAATTGCTCTTGGAACGGGGTATCGGCATCGCAAGAGGCATCGCGAAATTCCGGAGAGGACAAGCTCAGGTGCTGGTAACAAACTTCACTGAAGAATACCGGCATCTAAACAAGGGCACGACCATCGCTTTTCTCGACGAATTAGCGGACCTCAAAGACGTATTCGCCCTCCACGACCAACCACTGGAAGACGCACCGGACCAATTCCGTCAGCCCACATTTGACATCAACCCAGTATTGACCCACAGCAGGAAAACCCAGATTCGCAGTCTTCTTCGAAACTACAGGGAGTGCTTCTCGTCATCATCGAAGGTACGACAAACACCACTGGCCAAGCACCGCATTATAACGGACGAACACGATCGACCTCTGCGCCAAAGCCCTTATCGTGTATTGCCGCGAGAACGGCAGGCCATTCGCGATCAAGTTGAGGAAATGCTGCGTGATGACGTAATCCAGCCATCGAACAGCCCCTGGGCGGCACCAGTCGTTTTGGTCAAGAAGAAAGACAGCACACTTCGCTTCTGCGTTGATTACCGCCGCTTGAATAGCATAACGAAGAAGGATGTCTACCCGCTTCCCCGCATCGACGACACTCTCGACCGACTCTGCAATGCAAGGTACTTCTCATCGATGGACCTGAAGAGCGGATATTGGCAAATTGAGGTCGACGAAAGAGATCGCGAGAAGACCGCATTCATCACACCGGACGGCCTTTATGAGTTCAAGGTGATGCCATTTGGCCTCTGCTCCGCACCAGCCACGTTTCAACGAGTAATGGACACAGTCCTGGCAGGGTTGAAGTGGCAAATTTGTTTGGTGTATTTGGACGACGTTGTTGTCTTCTCGTCAAACTTTGAAGACCACCTAAAACGACTACAGACAGTGCTGGAAGCCATCAAGTCATCGGGACTAACGCTAAAAGCAGAGAAGTGTCACTTCGCCTACGAAGAACTCCGGTTCCTAGGTCACATCGTTAGCAAGGACGGTATTCGCCCAGACCCGGAGAAAACAGCTGCAATCGGACAATTCCCACCGCCTGCCGACAAGAAAGCTGTGCGCCGATTCCTTGGGCTGTGCGCTTATTATCGACGATTTGTCAGAAACTTTTCGCGGATCGCCGAACCGTTGACGCAGCTTACAAAGGCTGACGTACCTTTTAAATGGGAAGCGCCGCAAGGAGAAGCCTTCGACGAACTCAAGCGCCGCCTGCAATGCCCTCCTGTACTTGGCCACTTTGATGAAAACGCCGAGACCGAAATTCACACCGACGCGAGCAGTGTGGGCCTAGGAGCCGTTCTCGTCCAGAAGAGTGCCGGACAGGAGAAAGTAATCGCCTACGCTAGCAGGTCACTCACAAAAGCCGAAGTCAATTACTCGACGACCGAGAAGGAGTGCCTTGCAATCATCTGGGCCACTTCTAAGTTTCGTCCATACCTATACGGCCGACCATTCAAGGTGGTAAGCGACCATCACGCGCTCTGCTGGCTGGCTAATTTGAAAGATCCTTCCGGCCGCCTTGCCAGATGGAGCCTACGACTTCAAGAATTTGACATGACTGTAATCTATAAGTCGGGCCGGAAGCATTCAGACGCAGACTGCTTATCCCGCGCTCCGGTCGATGCTCCTCCGAAGGACGATGACGACGACGCCTTTTTAGGACCGGTAAGCGCCAGCAGTTTCGCAGAACAACAGCGATCAGACCCTGAGCTGAAAGCGCTAGCCGATTACTTGGAAGGAAAGACCGCTTCCCCTCCTGGTGTGTTCAGACGACATTTATCATCCTTCACGTTAAGCAATGGCCTCCTCGTGAAGAAGAACTTCGCACCTAACAAGACCGCGCAGCTTCTCGTAGTGCCTAAAACCCTTCGGCAAGAAATTCTGCAGGCGTTTCACGATGAGCCAACAGCAGGCCACCTCGGATTTGCGCGCACGTTGCGTCGAATCCAGGAGAAGTATTACTGGCCGCGACTGCCTGCCGAAGTTGCCCACTACGTGAAGACGTGTCGTGAGTGCCAACGACGCAAGACGCCGCCGAACAGACCAGCAGGACTACTAAACCCGATTCCGCCCCCAATCCTGCCCTTTCAACAAATTGGGATGGATCTCCTCGGCCCCTTTCCATCTTCGTCTATGGGTAACAAGTGGATCATAGTGGCCACTGACTACCTTACCCGTTACGCCGAAGCAAGAGCACTACCAAATGGTACCGCGGCAGAAGTCGCCAAATTTTTTGTCGAACAAATTCTCTTGCGACACGGCGCCCCAGAAGTGCTCATCACGGACAGGGGAACGGCGTTTACGGCAGAGTTGACGCAAGCCATCCTGGAATACAGTCACACAAGCCATCGACGAACAACTGCGTACCATCCCCAGACCAATGGCCTCACGGAGCGCCTGAACAAAACGATCGCGGACATGATCGCTATGTACGTCGACGCTGAACACAAGACCTGGGACACCATCTTGCCGTACGTGATCTTCGCGTATAACACGGCAGTCCAGGAGACGACCAGAGCGACCCCGTTTAAGCTTGTGTACGGCAGGGAGCCCACGACGACGCTCGACGCAATGCTGCCGCACGTAACCAGCGAAGACAACCTTGACGTCGCCGCCTACCTGCAGCGTGCAGAGGAAGCCCGACGACTCGCACGGCTGCGTATTAAAGACCAACAGCGCACCGACAGCCGACGATACAATTTACGACGACGCCATGCAGAGTACAATCCAGGAGACCAAGTATGGGTTTGGACACCAATTCGCCGTCGCGGATTAAGTGAAAAGTTGTTGCGTCGATATTTTGGGCCATACAAAATCCTTCGCCGCGTCGGACCACTGGACTATGAAGTCATTCCCGACGGAACGTCAGCATCACAACGGCGACGCGCACGCCCAGAAATTGTACATGTTGTACGACTGAAGCCATATTACGCGCGTTGAAGAATCTGTGGTGTTTAAACTTTGCAGTGTTTATGTTTAAGTTTCTTTGTTTTGGAACATCGAGGCGATGTTTTTTTTTTAAGGGGGGAGTAATGCCGCGAAACCTGCAAAACAGTATTTGTTGTTTTTTTAACAGCCGCCGGCATACAGGCTTATCACTCTGATTCTGGACCGCGTATCAGTTCTGTAATCTTTGTTTGTTACTGCCCGATGTCGCGAGTCACACCTTTATCAGTTTTGTTGTAGCGCAAGACGCACCGAGATCTGTCTCGAAGGTTCCGGCCACTCGCTTGTCTTTCCACAATGTTCCAGCCCGTGCTGGTAGCTGTTTGCGACGTTATCTAGATTCTTCTGTGCAGCCTTTAAATTGAGCGTTGCCGAGTGTGACGGGCATTCTTTGTTCGACGATCGACGAGCACGTTTGTTTCTATCGCCGCCGCCGAGTTGCTTAGTTCTTTTGCGGGCGCAAGTCAGCCCAAATAAAGAGTTTCTTTAGTGCAATCATCGACCCTTCATTTGTGTCGTCGCCCTCGTCACAACTACGTGACAATATCATGTAAGCATACAGAAAGAACACAGCCTGGAAGCTAATATGGCATTCCAATGCATCTATGATGCTCCATTAAAAATTACAAAACATGCTAAGTCACTGATCACACTCTTTCTCCAATAGTGAGAACTCTATATAACCAAAAAACAATAACCTTTCTTCATACTTTTTTTTTTTTTTTTGAGGAACTCTTCCACATTCTCACAGCGGAGATTCACTGCACTTGACAACTACAATGCTGAACCATATACAATGGTGTCAACACAATTTAAAGATGGAAGGTCTTTTAGAACTGATAAAATATGTTGGCTCTAACAAATGAGCACATGACGAAGCATCATTAAAGGCAAGAAAAGGTGCTGATTTTTACGTCACCCAGCTTAATGTTTAGCGGTAACTAAACAATTACACCTGGCCATTTTTTTCTTTATTGCATGCTCAGGGCTTAAGGTATTACAGGGGAAAGTGGGTTATATTTTAGGAAATAAAAAGTGAATGCTGCAAATATTCTCACAAGCTTTCTACTTACCACAGTTGCCGATGGTGGCTACTTTACGATCCTTTCCGGCAATGAAAATTTCAGTTTGGCTCCCTGGCTACTTTGAAAGTTTCTTTTGGCGCATTTACTAGCCCATTTTTAGTAATCGGACATAAAAGTAATGGTAAGTAAATGAAGATTATTTCCAAGATTTGGTGTTGTGGTAGATTATGCGCACACATTGTCCCCATTAGCAGAGATGGTGTGCATTTAACGGAAGTTTTCATATCGTGATGCAGCCCTCATTTGTCCCATCACAGGTATGTCAAGCTCTCCCCACTGCCTTTTGTCAATTTATGTTTATGAAGAGTGAAAGGCAACATGACTTAACGACAGCGGTGCACTTGATAGAACGTGTTTGAGCTTGTGGCACGCAGCAGCATCATACAAGGACATAACAGCGGTGAATGCCATTTTCCCAACCTGGAGAAGCGCATACTGAAAAGTTTGCTACTGCCAATTTTGTCCCCTGACTGCTTGTCCTCTTGTGTGAACATAACAAAAACAGAGATGCGTGGCAAAATGAAGCTGGGCTTTCTTACTGGCAATTCTATAACTCAATTTTGATCTACTGATCCAAGAAAACAGCTTTGATGCTTTACGTTCCCTCTAAGCTGTTAGCTAGGTCACGTTAAAATTAGCTTAGCAAGAATGCTGATTCTTTCTAAACAAGCTGTGAGCACGTGCATTGAATATTTAATGATTTATTTATTCATTTTCAATGCTCCTGTGGCTTGATAACCAAGCAAAAATTGTCAAACTTTTGCGCCTTCAACGCTCTTCTATTTGGCTACAAATATGGTGCTAAGATGAATTGCTGTGACTACTTTCCACTACGTTTAGTTTGAGTTCTACCTCAATTTAATACTATATGCCTAACAACAACCCTGCTACAGAAGAATGTTGATAATAATAAAGCTATTAAAGGAGCTCACCTGATTTATGAGGTCCATTGTGCACATAAGCTTCTTAGCAGCCTGCTGTCTCTCAGCATATTGGCTGAAATTGATTGCAAATCGAGGCATAATGATGATCCAAAACCATACAAATATAAAATTGGATCAAATGGCAACGAGTCTTACTTGCTGTCATTGGCCAAGTCGTGAATAGCCTGTTGTGCCTTCTCACTAAAAAGTACCTGTTCAGAGAAAGCAAATATACCATGATGTCAAGAACATACAAGCTTACAACAAAAACTGGAAGAAAAATATTTAAAAAGAATGCTTGCATACAGTGCCATGGCCATTGGCTTCAAAGTAGATGCCAATATCTGCTTTCTGGGCCTCCCTGTGTAGATGCTTGACGCCTGTAGGCACACACTTCACAGGTAACTTCTGCAAAAAATTGCAGAGCAAAAGTTGCAAGACTGAAAGGAAGGGTACTTCAAATTTGCACTAGAAACTGCTTCATACACAGTACTGATTGACTTAAGTTAGCTACGTCAATAATGCACATTCAGAAAAAAATGCACTGAAACTGAGTAACAATCAAACTACATCTACCCAGAAAGCTGCCTGAACCCCCCGATGTGATGTGACCAGCTTTTCCAGATTCAGCACTGTGTCAGTCAATGCTACCAGCACCGCAAATATACTTGAAAAAAAAAATTTCTACTTGGCCTAGATGAATGGCCCTTATGTGCAGCTGTCAGCATACCAGTGACGTTTGGCATTCAACTCTATACGTTCTGCCCTAAAATGACAAACAGACAGCACACTAAAACCCACTGCACCACCGCAGTAGGGCACCAAAATATACCAAAGTTTAGCTAATGTTGGAGACTGTAATTGCACCTGCATTTGCTTCATACCATAATTTACTTTTGGATAACTCTGCATGTTTATGCAGTAAAGATTTGCCCATGCCGGAGCACGGCCGGACTCTTGCAGCGGAGGTGCGCACTTTCATACAGCCTACGCACTCGCTGCAGATATAATGGGAGCTCTTCTAAGTGAGATGTGCTCCCTGCTGCCACGAGGGGCGTGGCGTACCTACCCAATGCTGGCCGCTCACTTTTGTGACGGCAGCTGGTGAGCGCTTGGTTTTGCGCCTTCAAGCACTCATTCGTGAGGTTCAAGGTGTCGAAAAAAAGCGGAGCATTCATGTACTTTGTGAATTTCAAACGAGATATTATATTTTCTTCACAGAGCTGGCTGTTACTAAATACAAAAAGCAGAAATCGTCCTTCAGTTTTGCATAACTAGACCGAGTATATATTACGTACTGCAGCCGTAAATGGAGAAGCTTTACTTTACATAATATGCTTATCCCTCTTAGCACATACTAAGTGAATGCTAAAACAGGCTCATGCCGATTTAAAGAGACGCTGAAAGCGACAACGAAATAACGCAAAAATCGAGGAATGTAAACTTAACATGTGCGTCCCTTCACTTCCATTCATTCCACATTGTATGTGCGGACTGTAAAAACTTCCCCTGCATTATTCTATTAGCGATGAATACTGCAAGAAATAATGTAGTGTGCGCCTCAAACACATCCAAGTAGCAGCATACTATTGTAAGGATGACAAGGAGTTTGTTATGTTGTACAAAAGCTTTTTTTTTTTTTCCTGCGGCAACCTTGTTTCCTGCATGACATGATACTAAAGCATGTTCATTGAAATTGTAATGACAAGGCTGTAGAAGTGCAACTTATCACATGAGCACTTTTGGTCTCTCAGGTCTGTTCGCTATTGGAAATGGAGTGAGTGTGTTGCATGCTGTTTTTTTCGTATCTTGTTCGCTGCGATTTAATGAATTCTGCCAGCCAAATACAATTAGTGATCAAGCAGGGAGGAGTACCTGATTAGCCTGCATGCACTATTTCAAAGGGTGCCAGAGTGAAGGCATTTTTTCGTTTTTGGATACTTCTCTGTCTTCCACACGTGTGCCACATTTTTGGGCAGCTTCACGTGCCTGTTGGCACGTCAGGCTGGCTGTTGACTTGCTGCAAGTTCTGTTAGCGAGAGATGAAAGAATCTACTCTTATCCCACATTTTGTGAACTTGGACCAGCGCATTCACTGTTACCCACCTTCGTTTGAGGTGTGCGCATTGCTTCAGAGTAATAGACAGCGTTCATTACCATCCTCCAACACAGAATGCCAGGAAGCTTCCCTGCACATGTCTTTCCCAACCACCTACATTGTTAAACCATGTGGCTAGTTCGTAACAAAGAAGCTGACTTCGTGACAGCGGTTAACCTTCTCGGCCGCAGTGTACTTTCGGCATTTCCTTCGGTCTGGACACGGACGTACATAGTCTGTCGCACATTTCAACTTTATTTTCATTGCTGCAATATATGCATCCGTCAATGACACGCACACACCTGCGCAAGTGATACCTCTGCAGCTGGAATAAGTGACCTGCCCGGTGTCCGAACCCTTTTGCCGTCTGTGTGACTAGTGTGAAATGGTTTAATGCGGTGCCACCATCTGTAAGTCCCAGTCTGGAAAGACTCTGGCATTTCCTTTCACCAATTCCCTATTAATTGAGAAATTTGTTCCAAGTCATTTAGCTGTTCTTTACGTGGGTTTTTTTATCTGCTTTTGGCTCTTCAGCAAAGTTCTGATAAACAACCACAGCCAGAGGCTGTAAGGATATGCCTCACAGCCAGCACACCCATGATCTCTTAAGAACCCTAGTAAACAGTGGCAACAATTCCCATCAGCCCTCTGAGCACTCCTCAAGTTTACAACGCTACGTTGGCGAGAATGAAGAATGCGAATATCACAACTGAGTGAATGCATAAAGCATTTGTAGGCTTGGCCAACCTCAATTTTTTTTCCAGTTTGTTGCGCACCAAAGGTGCCATCTCCGAGCAAACGTGCCTACATGCTTCGCACACGAGCGACCTTTTCTATTGCGGAAGATGAGTAGGGTCACAGCGCTACGATTTCACAGCAGCGGCAGACAGGAAACACCCCCTGTGCGCAAGACATAAAGAGCGTGCTGCCATCGCCGCCGCTCGAGACTGGCCATGGCAGGAGAAAGAACCAGCAGCCACTGCTCACTCAAAACCATAAACTATAACTATGTATCATAAAAGCAAACAAACATATGGCTTAAGAGACTTCCACGCTATTACTGCATTGACTGTGACCGTGTTGACTGCCATACTGGTCTGGTAGGCAGACAACTTAACTCCCTCATCCTGAATTACCCCTCAGACAGAGCAGCTCATTACTATATTCCAGCAAACACATACAAATATATGATAGCAATGCAATGTTAGTCAGTCATGTGCAAATAAGGTAGACACTTCATCCCTTTCTAACTATTACAGGACCCATGTGAATTACCACCCCCTTTAAGAATAAAGTACTGCAAGAGGCAAAAGCAGCATATCCATGCGGCGGACGGTGGAACGAAGCAAGACTGCATTGCATTGCCATCTACCGGTGACATCCGGGTTTGGGGCAGCCGATAGGGGCCTTTCTTATTCGCAGGCATGTCGCTTAGTTCATTTCAACAGAACGTGCACCATCTCGTCAAAATGCTGAGCAGCCGCGCAGCAGTAGTGACTCTACTTTCATTCTGTGTCATTTTTCATTGCGCACTCAAAATATGACATGACAGCCAGCATACGCAGCAGCATCATGCAATAATTGGTTGTATCATGCCACATGCATGCCAGGTTATATTTTGAGCACAAGTGCACAAATTGTAAAGAGAGCCACAGGAGGACTACTGCTGCAGCTGCGCTCGGCATACTAGGGCATACTAGGGGGGGCAGGGCAATGCAATGAAATGAGCTAACCGACATGTGTGAAGATAAAAAAAAGGCCCCCCCATCAGCTGTCACGAACCCAGACTTGCTATAGATGGCAGTGCAATGCAATTTCACTTCACTCTGTCACCTGCAATGTGAAATATACCACTTTTGCTTCTGACCGTGCACATCTTATGTGCCAGCATCAAACTCTTGACCCACAGAGGCCCCGAGCTATCAGCAATAAACGAAGCAACAACCAGAGAACTGAAATTCCAATACAAAAATGCATACATATTAGCTCCTAGAGAAAAAGCACAAGCGAGGTTGGTAACAGTTCTAAAGGACAGCCTTTATGTCCTAAAGCAAAATTTGATTATGCCAGTACTGAGCTAAACGCCTCCCATTTTGCCATTGTGTTCCAATTATCATTGGATTTCCCTTGTTGCTCATAGCACAGAGCCCGTGATGGTTTCCCAAAATAGGCAATTAAAGAAGAACAAAATCGAGTCGGCGTGCAGGTCAGATGCTGGCAAGTGCCATCTATGAAGAGAACAGGCATATGTAGTTTGGAAAGGGAAACTTTAGAAATTGCTTTGGCAATATGCTGGTTGGCCATGAGAGGGTACTACTCCTAAGATCTAATGTCAGTGGCAATGAACCTTGTATAACTGAGGATGACAGCATCACAAGATGGTGAACAGAATTCCTTGTGAACTCTCACCTCCTAATCAACAAGTCTCATTTACTACTGGTAATACCATAGAACACTATAGAAATTTAGACTGACTGCATTAAAATGTAACTGCTGTGAACAGTTTTGTGCTGGGCAATGTCAGTTATTCTGGATTAAGCTCGAACTTCAAAAAACTTGTATTTGTCACTTTCAAGTATTGCAAGACATGTTAAATTCAATAGATGACGCCACCAAAAGCAGCAAAATTGACGTAAAAAGCTTCCCTAAAAGACTAACAAAGCAGAGTGACTTACCAGCACATTGGTGATGTAGTTTGTAGAGCTTCCATTGGCATATGCTGTCTGAACTATAACCACATTCAGTGAAAGCATAGCTGCATCAAGTAGCTCTTTCAGATAGCTGGCCACCTGAAAAATGCCCACGATTCAGATATTCCCACTGATGTACAATAAAAATGTAAAGCAGAGCGTGGGGGCATACCAAAGTGGCAATTTTGTCGCCATCTAGAAGATGGAAGACGAAGTTCTCATCATGGTAAAAATAAATCACCCTGTCAGCATCGCCATCAAATGACACACACCTTACTCCAACATCAAGCGGGATTCCTAAAAAACAGTGCGAGAGAAAAGCAATCAGCTATATGAACAATTAAAAGTCAAAATCTACATCTATACAGCAATCTATATAACAGTCAAAAGTGTAGGTCTACAGCTCACCTTCAGGAGCTTTCTGGTAGACCTTCACAAAGTCTGCTCCACACTGTAAGTGAAGAACAATATTAAAACAGTGGCAGGAAAACCATGTATATCACAAGTAAACAAAAAGGCAAAATACCATATGGTTTAATCGCCCCTCTGTTCCATCGTTGAATAGTTCAACCTTCAGGAGATTTGCCAAGTGAGGAACAAGCATCTTGATCTTCATAGCCCCGACTCCATTTGCACCATCAAGACGAATGAACGGAACATAGTTTCTCACAGCAGACCCCTGAAGTGACATATGGAAACCCATTACACAACAGTAGAAAAAAATTTCCACTTCATCTGACACATGTGCACAGCTAGACAATGTGCAACACAAGGCTAGTAACAAAGTATGCCCAAAAACAAACCATTCTGTATAAAACGATGCTAGTAGCCAAATCCAGTTCTACCAAAGATCAGGCAAGAGTAGTTGGCATTTTGTCATTTTGGCATTTTGACTGTACCCCCCCACTGTAATACCACATGTGGCGCTGTGGGTAAAAGAACAAATAAATAAATACAGAAGATCTAATATATTTACAGAAGTGTAGCAATTTAACTGGGGACGAACGCATTCTCTACCCCACTGCGAAAAACTGCTAATGAAAGTAAAACTGATATCTGTACACATGAGTGCAGTTCTTTTCAAGCTGCCCCGCTGTGAAGGAACCTTGCAAACTCAAAGTACAAACGCATTCCATGAATACAAGTTTTACTCTGAAACACAAGCAAGTGCACAGGCTTGAGGTGGCAGGGCGCGCGTTTGTATAAACACAGACAGGAGAGTCCACATTCACAGGAGTTGGGCAGCGAAGGGGAGACCTGGGATGCATGGCTCACGGGTTCTTATAAGTGTTGATGTTCGCTGTTGTTACAGCAAGCATCAGTGTCACTTCTACTATTCAGAGGAGCAGAGGTCAAAGAAAAGATTCCTTTAAACCACGCATTGATAGTAAGCATATCTGAGATATGCTACCTTTAATCATTAGTCTACTTTTGACACATTCACTACATCATGGGCCACCAATGGGTCACATCCTGTATGCAGGCTGTGAAGTGCTTCGCCTTGCACATACTGTCAGAAACATTGAAGAACTGCTGCAAAATCATAAAGGCCTCCACTACCCTTTACGCACTCCGATGTAGTAAGAGTGGGCCCCTCTTCACAAAATGGCCCTGTCATGTTTTGAGAATGCTTTACCGCACAGTGCCCATGGTAAATAATTGCGGTGAAGCATGCAGTGCGGTGAAATTGAGCATATCCAACGCGTAGTTGAAGTGTACTGGAAGCTGCATGTCAATGCACGCAAGGAAGATATGCGTGGGCATTAAGACCGCATGGAGCCACTTAATATTTGGAAGACTCTGAATATCAGTTTCTTGAATCTAATATGAACTGAATAACAAACATATTTGATCCATATCTGAAATATCAAATATTCACACATCCTTAGTTTTATGAGGCTTAACGTCCCAAAGCTACATAGGCTATGAGGAATGCTATAGTGGAGGGCTCCAGAAATTCCAACCCTCTGTGGTTCCTTAACGTGCAATGACATCACACAATACATAGGTAGCTTGCTTCTGCCTCCGACAAAAGTGGCCGCCGAAGCCAGGATTAAACTTCGTCCTTGAATTCAGTAGTCAAGTACCCTAACCAGTGAGCCACCATGGTGGGACAGTGCTCATAATGTGTCTTTTTGCTCCTTCTCTCTGTAAATAGAACCCTTGATAAATGCAATGCATTCTCCTGGTGCCTTGAATTAAAGAGTCCACAGTATGTTGCTAATAACTGCTAGAATGTGACTTCTTTCATTTGCCACACAAAGCAAGCTATCAATTGTGTGCTTGCTAGACACAACAAGGTCACTCTGGATAGATCAAGACAACTGGCATCCCAAATCCGAATGCCACGGTGTAAATAAGATGTTTGTTCAATTACCTGCCAGTTTATTGGCTGTAAAATTTTCACAACAAACAGGCCCAGACATAATCATGAGGAGCTTAGCACTGCACTGAAGGAAAAACATGCTCTTGAGATGCACCGAGAGACCAGATAAAATGCGGCTCCTCACCAAAAGTAAACTTCTAAAATTTTAAGAATGCTTTCTCAGCTGAGTTCTTAATATTAACAGCATGCCAACTGTGGAAAATTTTCTATAAGGCCTTGTAAAACCTTTTATTTATTTATTTATTTATTTATTTATTTATTTATTTATTTATTTATTTATTTATTTGTTTGTTTGTTTGTTTGTGTTTGTTTATTTATTTATTTATTTATTTATTTATTCATTCATTCATTCATTCATTCATTCATTCATTCATTCATTCATTCATTCATTCATTCATTCATTCATTCAAAATGCCTTACAGGGCCCAAAAGGGCATTGAGTAAGTGGGGCAAAATAACGGAGTAAGTACAATAGGAACAATTCGTTAAATACAACGTGCAGTACAAGGCAAAGAGTAAAAACCATTATAATTATATAGGGCAAACATATTAACATACATCGCCGCGAGCAACAGTTTAGTGGAAAGTACATAAAAAGTGACAAGTATGCATCGCAAGTGCCCAATAAACATCTAAAGAAAGAGCAGTAGCCATAAAAAGCACAAATTGTTGAAACTGCTTCATGCATTTAGATCCAAAATATAATAAAATAAATCAACATTGACCTCCTACTGACATTCCAAACTCACATTGGCTCTAATCTGCATAAAAGCCTTGGTTAGTTTTTTGAAGTAACCCTCTTCTGTGGGCTCCCCATAAGCGGGATCATTCCTGCAGCGAACAATGTAATGCAGTTGTGGGGTAGTCAAGTGACCTGCAAGAGAGATAACAAATATTCACAGATGGGCAATGAAATTAACAGGCATATACACATTCAGGTTACTTAAATGTGTTATCATCTATGTAACGAAATACAAAAGAGACACACGGCATCAGATTAAGACCACAATGTAGGCACTGCGTTGGTGTGCCACTTTTTCCTAGTCTCTCCTTCTCTCCCTGGCTGCTTTCTTCCTCTTTACCCTCTCCAGGCTGAAGTGCCCTTCACCTCCTCTCTTCCCCTCTCCTTGCAGCCACTCTCTTTTAGCTGCTGGCAGCATTTCGTTTGCGTGCCTGGCAAATTTGTAGACGTAGTGTTTTGGGGAATGCAAGCAGAAACACACGAATACCCTTTTCTTTTAGATGGTAGTTCACTTGGTAGCAATGTGATCCCACCCACCTTTCTGCTACCCATGCAAATAAGTTCTTCCAATTAGCTACATCATCCACATTCATCCCTAATGGCTTCTTCTATGTGAATACTGCATTAGAATAGTGTGACATTTTAAAATAAAGCCAAAATGTCAGTGACGAGCAAAGCAGTATCCAAAACAGCATGAATGGCCGATGTGCGCGTGCCTGATAGCAGCGACAAGATAGTGCCGAAACTGAAACTATGCTGTGGGGTTGAATTTTGACAATGGGGGAGTTCCGGTCATCATCAGGTCTGCCATAGCACTCTGTTGCCACTGTCCCATGCAATTCAGGCTTGGGGAAGTGTATTTCGACAATTGGTCGCTTCGCAGCTAGTATCCCGACGTGATCCCTTGTCCGAATTAACGAGCGTCTAATGCCATAGACTTACATGGGCGTCAGTCAGGACCGTACTTCTAGTTCAAATTTTCCAAATAAACGGAGGTCAAATTAACGAGATTTCACTGTACCCCTACACAGGCACGAAACCCTGGAATGGGCACTTAACAGGCACTGCTGTAAAATGCACACAGTCATAAGGATAAGTAGCATGCGACATAGTACTACAAAAGCACAAAGAAATGCAAAAGTAAGAACATCAGCAAACAAACATAGAGAAAATAACAGGCTCATTATAAGATATATATGAAGGGAGCCAACAACCACTGACACCAAGGAAAGCATAGGCAATTTTTCTTATTACCACTACTATTATTACTGTTTCACATTGACCAACATGGCTGTTGGCTCTGTTCGAAAGTAAGAACATGTCAACTGCAAATTATAAAACAATTTTTTTCAAAGGTACAGCAGCACAAGTAGAGCCAAAAAGGGCATTCCAAATTGCTATAATGCATTTATATAAACCACTTGGAAAGTCAGAACAAAGCTTAGAATGTGAAATGTTCAGTTCACGATAGCCCCTTAGTGGTAATGGTGCTGAAACCTTTGGGGCTGGAACATGGAGGCTAACGAAAAGGGTTGCACTTAAGTTGAGAATAACGCAGAGGGCTATGGAACGAAAAATGGTAAGAGTAACATTAGGAGATAGAAAGCGTGCAGAGTGGGTCAGAGAAATAACTCAAGTTACTGACATTCTAGTGGAAATCAAGAAGAAATGGGCATGGGCAGGACATGTAGTGCGAAGAGAGGATAACCGATGGTCGCTTAGAGTAACAAACTGGATTCCAAGGGAAGGAAAGTGCAGCAGAGGGCGGCAGAAAATTAGGTGGGTGGATGAGGTTAAGAAGTTCACAGGGTTCAAGTGAATGCAGCTGGCATAGGACCGGGTTAATTGGAAGAATATGAGAGAGGCCTTCGCCCTGCAGTGGGTATAGTCCAGCTGATGCTGATGATGATGGTTCAGAAAATTTTATTTAAATAATAGCCAAGTGACTTAACATTAATAATGACAAACAAAATTGTGGTAATAGATCACTTTAAACCCATCCTGCCTGCCTTACAAATGACAGCCCACTGTGCCTTAGGCAGTGCAGGCTGGGAAATGTTATTTTTCTTTCTTTTTTGTTGTCCACACTAATTTATGTCTTTCAAATGCACCCTCCTAAGACTGTTAGTAAGAATGCAATTTTCCACCTTTCTGCATGCTGAAATGGCAGCTACATCTGCCCCATGATATATTCAATCGAGAAAATTTTGGAAAGATTTTGAAAATGTGCTTCCTCAGCAACGAGATGCAATCACATGCTCTTGAAGCCAGCAGCGTGCCAAGGGGATTAAGCATCACTGCCAGTACACAGACTTTTTCACAACATTATCAATTCATTAACATAAAACTTCCATTTTTCGAACAATGGTAATTCACAAAAACATGTTTTAGGCAGTTTAAGGGTACTTGAGAAGCAGTTACAAAAATCCAAGATCCTCATAGCTTTCAAGGAACTCTAAAAACCCTGTGCATGCTCCTTTAAAGAAATTCTTCCACTTGTGATAGTAAGTTGTGGTTCACATTCACATTTAGCAACCACACTCTTGGTGCAAAGCATTCACAGAGCAGACAGGGTGTATTAGTGTGCACATGGGGCAAGACTTCATGCTGACTGAACTCATCCCATGCATTACAGACCCTACCCAAGCCTACCCAAGAAGTTATAAATCCAAAAGCCACCAGCATGAAACATCACGCATCCAAATGACTAAAACTAATGCATCAGCCACTACTTCAGGAGTGCTCATCTTACACAGTACCTTGGAGGCTGGGTTCACAAAGGTGACAGTTGTAATGTACCTTCATATCGCAGCCATAGTAAATGCTGAATCTATTTGCGCAATTTCATCACTAACACCAGATATTGAAGCGAAAGCTTCACTACGGTAGGTAGGACGAGCCATTGGGCATGCACGCTTTTCCCCTTGGGGGAGATTAGAGGTAAAACTTCTGTGTTAAGCCTGGTGGTCGCCATGTGACTTTGGGGCAATGTCACATAGGGCACCAAGTGGCCCGTAACCTCTGTCAAGGTCAAGGTCACGCGACTTGGTGGTCGCCATGTGACTTCAGGGTATAGCCACGAATTTTCCACACATATGCGCAAAAAGTTGCCTACTTAATTAGGCATACACAGCAACAATTGAAGTTTTCATTAGGCAGCAAAGGCTTACTACAGTTTCCTAACATTGTCCAACATAAACAGAAAGGGGTGTTGTGTTGTGTTGCGTTTTATGGCGCATAAGCAACTCAGGCTATCATGCGCCAAGCACAAGGTATATTATGGTTTTTTTTTTTTTAGAAGGAATGAAGTGTTAAGATATCATAGCTTGTTCAGGAAAGATGTTTCTTCTAAGAAACTAAAAACACATGAAATGTCTACAATTGCATTCTCTCCTAGGAGAAGTGATGGATGGAATGGTATCTGTTTGGTGTAAAATTGAGTGAAATGCTTTTTCCGTAGCTTTTCGAGTTTTTTACATGAAATTAAAATGTGGTTTATCGTCAGTCCATGCCCACAGTCTTCACATATGGGTTCATCTTCTTTTTTGAGAATGAAACTATGAGTAAGATGCGTGTGTCCTATTCGAAGGCGACATAATATTACCTCCATGAAGCGTGCGACTTAGTTACCTAGATTTATGAGATTAACAACTGCTCTGGCCAAAGGCAAATACACAATGCACTCATTTTCCAGAAGTTTAGAAATGCGAAACTCATAGGCTGACAGCATAACAAGGCAATATGAAGAGTATGAGAAGCCCCTTTTCAGGCAATAAAAATACTGTTTCGTTTTAAAAGAAAATGGACTTCTTTTTCATAGCAAAACTTCTCGTAACTACTAATTAAGTAGACAAAAAAAGTCGCATGCTGCTCACCAAATGTTCTGACGACTCCGTCAATGGACTTGACGCCATCGCTCACAGCCTCAGCAAGCTGAGGGCTGCTCACCCGTGTGTCATGGGCTAAGTATACATTGGAGGGCTCCTGAAGATTGATGTTTGTTGCTGCCACTATTCGATCCAGCACTGATTCCAAAGAGCTGTCCCTGGTGGCACAGACCAAAAGACATCACAAAGAGTGCAGCTGCCTCAGTACACCATTAAGAACATAGCACCACGAGGAGAGGAAAATAAAAGCTCCAGAGGAATATGAAAAAGTTATCTGAAACCAACTCCAAAAAGTTTACCGCAAAAGTAAACAGGGCACCTCACAAGAAATGCCAGTTTTTTTTTTTTTTTTTTTTTTTTTTTTTTTTTTTTTTTTTTTTTTTTTTTTTTTTTCCCAGACAAGACTAGAAAATTTTAAGTGCAGCGTTTAGTTCTTATCAAATAGCTTCAGCAGTTCTTAACTTGAATTCTTTCCTACCTTTCAGCAGCTTGCTACTCCAGAAACAACACTCTGCCATTGCCACAGCTACAACTGGTTGCTATTGTCCATGGCAGACGCAAGCATACACATGACATGCTATTACAAGGGTCTTTTGTAGTGCAATGCATTATGGAGCCCCCCCCCCCCCCCCCCCCCCCTCCGATGTGCATCTCCAATATATTACCTCTTCCATCCATACTGATCTTGAACACTGCCCCAGGAAAGGTCTTACTCCATGTGGAGCAAGTGCCTTATCTAAAAATACCATGCCATAGCTTCACCACACCAAGCGATTATCAGTATTGTGCAATCTAATCCATGGCATTAAAATACTGCTCTTTCAAGACTAGCTCCATGATGAATGTGAAGCACTTTCCTGTATTATGCTCTGTATTGGCTCGCTGTGCCATGAAATACATCTAAGAATTGTGAATTGCGGATTTAACATCCCGAAGTGACACATGAGTTATGAGGGACACTGTAGTAGAAAGCTCAAAATTTAGGTTCTTTAATGAGTACTGACATCACACCGTGTATGGATACCTTTGTGTTTTGCCTCCACTGGCATAAGGTCCCAGGACTGAAAAACCCATGCCCTCGGAATCCACAGCTGAACCATGGCTGAACTTTAAAGCCACTAAGCCACACAGTACCTTCTAGAAGACAAACCAAGCCCAACAAGTAGGCTTTGCTACGACATGCCAACTGCTCCGTAGCAACCTAAGTGCAGCTGCAAGCCAGCAACAGTGCGCAGTAAAGAGTTTACTTTGCACTCCATTTGTGAGTGCTATGCACCATACAGAATCATGCAACTTGACCGAGATGTTCATGGTAACATTCTGCACTGGCTGAATATGTTGATTCACCATGTTCAACGGATAGTTCAATGTCCTTTCAAATAGGAAAATAAGTTCTTCATAATTAATCATGGCACATCACTCTTACAGCAAAGGTCCAGGTATATTTTTCCATAAACTGATTTTCCAATATTCAAAGATAAAGCAGCCACAATCAGGAAACTTCAATTCCAGGGTGAATACTCCAGCACATGCCTCAGACATCAGTTCCCAAACACTATACAGCTATAGCATTTTTTTTTTTCCACGATAGCATACACAGCTTGTTCTGCCAAAAAGCCACTGCCGCTGCAGACGCCAGTCGGGAAAAATCCTGGTCGGTTGACGAAGTCATGACATCACCATGACATAGCCTTACGTGGGAATTTCAAACACACCACACTCAAATAAAGCTAACGAACTGGCGGAGGGTCCACATGAAGCCAAAATAGGTGAGGAGGTTCCTCTAATAAGATATTTCAGAAAATAAAAGGAATTCAATAAAATGAATCTGTAGCCACTGGAGTCCGAACCCAGGCCTTCTGCATGTTAGGTGGACGCACACCGCATAGGCTGTAAAAGGTGTTTGCACCGAGGGACACCTAGTGAGCACATTGTGGTTCATATGACTCACTAATGTGCATTTGTAATTGTTAGAGTAATAATAACCTGAAGAATTTTAATAATATAAACAAGATAAGAACTGTTAAAGAATTTGCAAAATGGAAAGGCAGTGCTAAAGGCACTACTGTGTCTACTCTCAAGGTGAAGCTTAAGAATCTTCCTAACTTTTTCTTATTTCCATTCAGCTGATAATTTTCCACCTTGGTATAAAGCCATGAGTGTCCCAGCAAGTATCATCTTCTCCTTTTTTTAATCTCATCTTTCCACATCCTGCAATATTTTATTTCTCATACCACTTCCAAGAATAGACATCTCCTGGAATCTGTTTGGCATATATAAACTCTCTAAGCTATGCGACAGGCAGAATGCTTTCTCCTCAGAACTCGCTAAGAACTGCTCCTTGACAATCCACTACTAGATTTCTGTGTAATGTTTTTTTTACTTGTAAAAAACTTATGCAAGAAATGAAGTAAAAAATCCTTCACTTCCAGACTAGATTAACTTTGGCGAGATTGCCATGCCATCACTTCCAGTGCTTCAGTCAATCTGAACTGCGGCTGTCTGTTCATGTTCTGCCTTCCATTAATGTGCATGGACAAAGGTAGCACCTAACATACTGAGCTAAAAGGCTTATAGGATACCCTTCATATCTATAAAAATTAGGTTATATTTTCAAAGAGTTTCTTTTTATTATTAAAAATTTGTATTACCTAGTCATTCTTGAAAATATGTTTTATCCCTTTCCCAGTAGCTCATTACTATGCATATATGTTTGGTTGTTTTCTGGATGCTGGAATTAGTCTTGCGCTATTAACCATTTCAGTAGCTCTTTACCATTTACGTGCAATCAGTTCAAATGTTTTCCATGCTCAAACAGTGATTGCATTAGTTGATTAGAGGTTTGTTTATAAACTACTAAGAGGATAAGGATTTAATTTACTGTGTTTACAAACGACGGGACGCCTATATTTCACCACAGTCTGCTCAGCTGGGCGACAGCAGTACCCTCACATCTTGCTTTCATACTTGCCCAACTGCCATTTTATATGTTTCTAAATATTCATAATAATATGACTGTCAATGTTTTAAATTCTCAAGGAGTATTTGCAAACCATTACTAGTTATTTACTTAATTATTTATTCTTGGCTTTTATACTTTTCATTCTAGTCGCCACGTTCATCCACACTGCAGAACACTGCTATGCTTATTTTGCCACACAGCTCCGCTCACTAACTCAATTTCACACATTCACTTTTCTGCTTCTACTTAATCAACGTGCAAACAATTCCCTAAGTAGGCATTACATGTGGTTACTAGTCAATTACATGCAGTAAGGTATGGGCCACCATATTCAAGAAGAATACGGCAAGAGAGACATGCACTGGAAGAGAAAAGAAAAAATGCGGGGAGAAGGGAGAAGGGGAGTTGATACTCTAGCTACCACACCGGGTGCAGCTAAGCGTAGTGGCACCCACTGACTACTCTAATAACGAAAAGGCTTTGCAATTACAGTCAACCCTAGATATAACAAAACTGGACATATTGAATTATTGCTTATATCAAACTCACAGCATATCCCTTTGAAAATTCCATGCAAAAGTACAGAGTAGTGGTGTTCGTGTTTATAAACTCCAGTTTAGTGGAACATTCGATATAGAAGTTATTAGCTCAACGTCATTGTGGCTTTACTGACGACCATGGCAGGCAACACGCAATATCAGAGAGAGAGATAATGCCAGCATTGATGCTGGCATTGGTGAAATCAGAGCTCTGGTTGCACTGCTGGATAGCGCTGCAAAGCATCTCGAGTGTTCGACAAGCGAGCAGCGCTCAGTAGGGAGAAGTCGAATTACTCAAGTCACATAGCGGCCGACAGGCCGGTGCTGGTACGTCGGTATTTTTTTTCTAGTGCTTTTAGCCTCGAACCGCACAACGCTACGGTGGCTGCCGCAATATAGGGTTTTCACAACTGCTGCCCACTAAATCTGATAGCGAATAGGGTCTATACAGGACTGTGTGCCGTGCCCCTGCAAAGGGCACTTCCCCTAATGGCATTCCCACAATCATTTTGGGACAGCTGCGCAGCCTTGGACTTCTGTTGCTAAGGCTAACGCTGCTAAACCACTTGGCAAGGTGAACGTGGATTCGGATTGAAAGTGGCCTTCAGTCTAGCGTGAATTGCAACACTGCTGTCATGCAGCACAGCCAGAGTTCAGTGTACGGGTTGTGCGGTGAAGCCAACCTAGCTGACCGAAGGCTTGTGGGAGCTTTCATGTGGCCTCCCCCGCTGCTGAAGGAACGAAGAAATCAACTGTACACTATTTTAATTTAGTCATTATTGTGTTTATAGTGTGGAAGTAACAAAATTAGACTTCTTAAGGTCAGCAATGGCTTTTCACAAAGCATTGTCCACTGTGGCTTTGATGTGAACTCAACCCTAACAACAGTTTTGCAAACGTGACGAGAGACACAAGGTGCAAGCAGTGTGAACTTGAATGCTACGATCTAGCCTTTCCAAATATTTGGAGTGCATGCTTGCGCCCACAACTAGAGTGAGGTGACACCAGGGGAGAAGTTGCAGCAACAGCAGTGAGTGGTAGGCTGCAATTGTGGCAACGGTCAGCCCATCACTTCATAAAGGGCACCGCTAGCTTAATGCACCGTATTCATGCTTCTAGGTTACAAAGGAGCTCATCTATTGGTATGTTGTATATATTGTTAAGGTTTATTTACAAAGTGGTTCTGCCCCTTAGCCTGATGTGCTAACCAAGATTCCTCTTCTTCCCCTTCTATTCCGGAGAGCCTCTTTTTGCACTTCCTTGTTCTCTTCTGTTCGCATGCCTGACATTTCCCCCTTCACAGACGAAGCCCCTGGGCTGTCAGTCAGAGTCCCGAGCGAGAGTGGCAGCGCTTCATTCTTGCGACATGAACTACCTGTGTTTTCCAAGAGGGGCGACCTTGGGAACATTGGCGAGACACGACGTAGTTCAACTCATTGATGCGCTTGAGCACAATAAATGGGCCTGTGTAGTGCGACAACAGCTTCTGGGACAAACCACGCTTGCGGAGAGGTGTCCAGAGCCACCTTAAGTCGCCGGGAAGGTAGGAGACATCCTGATGCCAACGATCGTAGCGCTGCTTAAAGCGGTCCTGCGAGGCCAGAGTGCGTAATCGGGCGACCCGACGAGCCTCTTCAGCGTGGCAGAGGGTGCTCGAAACAGATGGCTCGGTGTCGAGAGAGAACGGCAAAATGGTGTCAAGAGAATGTCGAGGCGGACGGGCGTAGAGGAGGAAAATGGACTATAGGAAGTTGTCTCATGCTTCGAGGTGTTATAGGCGTAAGTAATGAAAGGAAGCACGTCATCCCAGTTCTTGTGCCACGAGTCAACATACATCGCAAGCATGTTCGTCAGTGTCCGGTTTGTACGTTCGACTAGGCCATTTGTCTGGGGATGGTACGGCGTAGAGTGACGCAACTGGCAAGTACAATAGCGCAGAAGCTGCTCCACAACATCTGCCGTAAACTGGCGGCCTCGGTCACTGATAATTACACAAGGAGGCCCATGACAGAGGACGACAGCGTGGAGAAGAACGAGACGTCAGCGGCGGTGGCGGAAGGGATGGCGGCAGTTTCACAGTAACGCGTGAGATGATCAACGCACACGATGACCCAGCGATTGCCTTTGGACGAGCAGGGAAACGGGCCTATGAGGTCAACACCCACTTGCTCATATGGTGTGGTCAGTGGTGTCACCGGATGTAAGTGGCCCGGCGGAGAAGTCGTGGGGAGCTTGAACCGCTGGCACTGCACGCAGGAGTTCACGTAACGCTGAGTCATTCGACGCATATTTGGCCAGTAGAAACGTTCCTTAATTTGCGTAAGAGTCCTGGCAAACCCCAAGTGCCCAGCTGTAACGTCATCGTGCATAGACTGTAGAACAGAGGAGTAGAGGCTAGCCGGAACGACTAGCAGAAAGCGTGCACTGCCAGACGAGTAATTTTTTCGATACAGCAAACCATCGCGAATGCAGAAAGGGTTCGCAGATGCCGGATCACGAGCTTTTTCAAAAAGTGATACCAAGTCTTGATCTTTTCGTTGTTCTCGCTGAAAAGTGGCAAGATCCGGAAATTGTACGGAAACGGCGGCAAGATAGTCGTCAAAGTTGTCATCGCAGAGGGTAGTTGCGAGAGGCAGCCGCGAGAGGCAGTCAGCGTCAGCGTGTTGGCGGCCACTTTTGTACGACACTGTAAAGTTGAACTCCTGAAGGCGTAATGCCCAGCGGGCCAACCGACCGCAGGGGTCGCGTAGATTCACCAGCCAGCAAAGTGAATGATGATCGGTGATGACTGTAAAGGAACGTCCATAAAGGTACGAGCGAAACCGCTGTACGCCAAAAACGACGGCAAGGCACTCTTGCTCCGTCACAGTATAGTTGCGTTCGGACTTGCTAAGGGTGTGACTTGCATAAGCGACGTGTTGGTCTCCGTCATGCCGTTGTATGAGCACAGCACCCACGCCGATGCCACTTGCGTCAGTGTGGAGTTCAGTGGGAGCTGTCGGACTGAAATGACGCAGTATGGGCCGCGAGGTAAGAAGAAATTTGAGCTGGCGAAACGCAGAATCACATTCAGGAGTCCGTTTGAAAAAAATATCTTTCTGCAAGAGGCATGTGAGGGGGTAGGCTATGTCAGCAAACTTAGGGATGAAGCGTCGAAAGTAAGAGCAAAGTCCCAGGAAGCTCCTGAGTTCTTTCACAGACTTGGGCTCTTTGACACAGCTGACAGCTTCAATCTTCTGTGGGTCAGGCCTAACACCGTCTTTGTCAACCAAATGCCCAAGCACAACGATCTGGCGTTCACCGAAGTGGCACTTCTTAGAGTTCAGCACGAGACCCCTTTCTCCATGCAGTTAAGGACCACAGCTAAACGGCTGTTATGCTCGGCGAAGGTCCTCCCGAAAATCACTACGTCATCTAGGTAACACATGCAAATTTGCCACTTCAGTCCACGCAAAAGAGTGTCCATAAATCTTTCAAAGGTAGCCGGAGCGTTGCATAGGCCGAAAGGCATCACGTTAAATTCATATAGCCCATCGGGAGTCCCGAATGCCGTCTTCTCCTTGTCTTTCAGATGCATCGGATGCATCGGGAACCGCACCCGAAGACACAACTGGGACGAAGATGGCGGACATCGCCGGAACGACGGTATCCTCGAAGACAGAAAACACTTGGACCGCCCGTGGCGATTCTTCTATGAGGGCCGATCGAAGGCTGGGGCTTATTGATATCTCGCCACTGTTGAAGTCGAAAGTTGCGCCACACTGCTGTAAAAAGTCAACTCCTAGAATAACGTCGTGTGTAGAGCGAGGGAGCACCGTAAATTCAGTTCGAAACTCGTGTCCAGCCATCGCTACATTTACATAACAAATACCAAGCGGAAGCAACGATTCTCCCCCTACACCTCGAAATATGACAGTTCTATCCCAGCCAAACATAATTTTGCGGCCGAGACGGTTCTTAAAGCTCATCACGGAAACTGTAGCACCCGTATCCACTAAGGCCATAACACAAACACCATCCACTAACACTTCCAAGCGGTTCTTCAGCATAACGACCGGTAGAGGAATTGGCAATATCGATGACCTGGCGACCGCACCTCCATCGGCCGCACAGGCTAGTTTCCCGGTGGCGGAGAAGAACGGCAGGGAGAAGGCGATTGTCGGGAGCGGCGGGCAGGAGGAGTCTGGCTGCGATCAGAAACTGGTGAGTCGTTGCGTGGTGGTACGTAGCAGTAGGAGCCCGAAGGAGGGAGATAGGCCGGGTCACGGACTTCTGGACTCACAGTAGAACGGCGATTCCACCATTGGCGCTGGTAGCGTGGTGGCAGGTTCCGGCGGCGGCAGAATCTGGATATGTGGCCAAGCATACCACAGCGGTAACAGACGGGTGGTTCACGAGCACGGTCCAAATAATAGCCCTCGGTAACAGGATCGAAGCGATCAGCAAAGTCCAGCCGCTGGGGTTGTTGCGGAGGAGGTGGCGCCCTGTAGTGGGTACGAGCTGGGGGAGCAGGGCCATATGAGTCTTTTCGGTGGTCACGGACGGGAGGAGGAGCGGTAGAACGCCAAGAAGAGCACTGGATGAGAGCTGCCTGCAGGGAGCAGCTATCACAGGAGATTGCACCGCGGTTCCCATCTTGATGGCGGGAGAGCTCATCACGGACAATTTGGCAAATCATGTCGGCCAAATGCGGAGGCTCATGTGAATGCTCGTGGGAATCCACGCTTGCAACAGTGGTCACGTTAGGCAAACGGCCGAATTTCGGGGTTATGCGATGCAGCTTTAAAGTTTCGAACGTACGACAGTGCTTGATCACGGCCGTGGGTGAATCTAAGTTTTCTTTTGTAATTAAAAAGTTATATACGTCCACCGCGATGCCCTTTAAGAGGTGGTCAACTCTGTCTTCATCAGACATGCTCGGATTCACCGCTTTGCAGAGTTTCAGGACCTCTTCTATGTACATTGTGCATGTTTCACCAGGCCCTTGGGCTCGCTGGAATAAAGTCAGCTCAGCGCATTTCCGTTTTGCCGTGGTATCCCCGAAACAATTTCGAATCTCCTCTTCAAAACGCTCCAAGCTCGTTAAGGACGCTTCATGGTTCTCAAACCATGTCAGGGCTGTGGAGTCCAAGAAAAAAAAAACTTTTGCCAGCATTACAGTGGCATCCCAGCGATTGTACTTGCTCACCCGCTGGTAATTGGTGAGCCAGTCGTCCACGTCTTCACCAGCCTTGCCAGAAAAGGTCCGCAGCTCATGGTAATGCTGCCATGCGGGTGCAGCTGGACCTGGCTGCCTTGCATCGCCGTCTTGAATCATTGTGGGTGTCAAAGAGGGGAGCCCAGCGAGCCGTCGGCTCGAACAAGGTAGAGAGGAATCCGTGGTGATCTTTCAGCACCTTCCACCACACTGTTAAGGTTTATTTACAAAGTGGTTCTGCCCCTTAGCCTGATGTGCTAACCAAGACATAGTGAGCTTCCTCTTCTTCCCCTTCTATTCCGGAGAGCCTCCTTTTGCAATTCCTTGTTCTCTTCTGTTCGCATGCCTGACAATATCAAATTATCGATACAGTAAACTATTTTGCAATCCCCTCCGAGTTCAATTTGTCTGGTATCGACTGTGAATGTGCTGCACAAAAACGTTAAACGCACAATGTATTCGCCAAAAAGATAAATCGATACATGCAAAGTGAATAAAGGTGCCCCCTCATCACATAAACCTAGGTATGTCGATGGCCATACATGCATCAAAGTCCAATTACTGCAACAAAGTAGTGAACTAGGCTAGTTGGACACAACGGTTTACATTTATCAAAATTAGCTGCCTCCATGGTTGAAATGCAGTGCAGAGGAAGACAAAAATGAAGGACTCTGCCACTGAAAAACAAAGCATAAGGATGGGTTAGTTGGTTCACAACTGCATTGCATAAAATATTAGCACAAGCAAACGGAATACCAGTACTGTCCTATCTTTCTTGAATCCAGTTTACTTGTGCTGATATTTCAAATAACACTAAACAGTTACAGAACAGATAACACTGTAATATGTACTGCAAACAAAAAGAATGTCAAAATCAGAAACAATAAACATATATATTGAAGCTCACGCAGCATTGGCCAATTCTGTTGCCAAAATTTCCCAGTCGGTCTCCATCATTTCACCCATTGGGTCAATAAGCTTGACACCATTGTCATCTTCTGGATTGTGGGATGCAGTTATCATGACACCAACTATGGCTGAAATACAACATGCAAAAATGCACTGACAACCACTATCAAATTCAATGTGGTCAAATATAAAAAACAGCACTCTGGTGCTACTGTGCAATAACACAAGTGCTAAATAGAATTTCTTTTTTGTCAGATACAGTTCATATTTTTTTTACACTCACCACAAAACAAGCCTGTAAATTACAATAGCATGTAAATTACATAGCAAGCTGGTAGAGATGATTAAATGCCTGAAACTGATAGACACAAGACAGTTGCACAAGACCTGCTATGCAAACTCAGGTGACATAATGAGTACACCATTAGCACATGCCACATGAGTACACAGCGGGGTAAGGCAAAAATACCCAGATGGTAGTGCTGGTTTTATCAGCCCTTACACCATGATAAACAGGTGACAACACTTGTTATTGGCTTCAAAAACAGATAAGATGTGGATTCCATATTACTCAGGTCAGACAGGGATAATATTTAGCACACTGCACAAAAGCAAGACTTAAGCAGCTTCAACAAAAACATTAAATGGTTATTTTTCCTATGTTCAAAGCTTCAAGCTATCCAGATTTCCACTGTGCTTCAACCTAAAAAGAAAAAAGCTGTTATAAAAGCACTGCTTGCTGCGCTTTTTGGTAGCTCGGAATGCAAACTGAGCAGGCAAGCACACGGGAACGACTCCTCATGCAGAGCCAATAACATCAACAATATCTGCAGGCAGAGCTTAAAAAACGGCTGCATACCTTTCTTGTATTTTGCGCGTAACGCAGCAAGGATGCCCATGCGAAACATACATGATCCCAAAATTTCTCCTCTGCAAGAGCAAGCAGGTATTTCAACAATGTCCTCATTTATGTCAAATAGAATATATTCAACACAACACTTACAGTCTAAAAACACAATTAGAGAAAATCACGATGGGCTAGTGGATGAAACGTGGTTTTATGAGGTCAAAAAACGACGAATAATATCTAGTAATAAATATCAAGAGCATAACGTTCACTATAATTTTACACTTCCAAGAACAAAAACCATTCAAATGTCTCACACTTGAGCTGCGAAGCTGCAAGCAAGCTGTCCACAAACCGTGGAGATAACAAGGCCTCAAGTTTCGTTTTCGAATAAAGTTCATGAATACAAAATGTGTTCAATAGCGTAATAGAAATCCAATAAAATGAAACGATACATGTCGGCTGATTTCTCGGCCTCGGCGCTCAGACATTCCGCGCTGTCTGCAGAACCATCGCTAAACCAAGCAGCTAGTACATAAATAAGGACTCATTTTTTTCTTAATGTTGAAGATAGGCGGAACGGCGGCTAATGTAAGGCGTCAGTTTAGAAGAAAAGCTTCAGCAGGTGGAACTACGCCGGCCTACAATTGGCTAATGACAGCGCAACCGCGTTCGCAAACCAATATAGGCAGCCTTAGGCACCTAAGGCGGCTATAATACCATAATACGGTCTAAGCGAAAGCTACGTGAAAATTATGCTCGCAAGTTACTTCCCTAGATACTATGATCCTGAGGATATGGAACAAACACACCAGTCTGATCAGGTAGAGCAAATATGCTCAAAATAATGTATTGCATCCAATTTTTATATGTCAGAACATTACCTGTGCTGAAATTTATGTTGTGGCCGTTCCAGGCGCAAATACTGCGATTAATTCACCAACCGACGGCAGAGCACTGCCACGTCTTTAAAGGGACCGGTTCTCAAGATATACGACAGCATTGCTACGCGAAACGTTCTTTTCGCGAAGCTGCTGAAACGCTGAGTCTGACTCCAGCACTTACTTGTCGCGGATCCCGGCTGTTCCATAATGAAGAGGCTTTACAGTGGATTTGGGGTAATTTTGGAAAGCAGTTTTGACAGCTTGCTCGAAGAAGAGCGCCATCTTGACGTCAACGTGATTCCCTAGCGGGGGAACAGGAACTCTGGGAGAACGAAACCGGCCGAGCACAGATAGAGAGATGAGCGTCGCGAGCAGCGAGCACAGCGGATGACGACCCACGGAGCATTAAACCGATTAAATAATTAATTACAAAAAATTACGAGGGGTTTTAGCGCCTAAAGTAGTGAAATGCGAAAGCCTTAGAAGTCTCATCTTGCCTAGCGTTCCTGCCATCTGCAATTCCACACATAACGCGCGCCAAGGAACGCCATGCGACAGGAGAAATGGCGTAACATCCAACGCATACTTGTCGGAGAAAGTGTGACAGATACTGCGTTTTTTAAGGCGAAAGCATTTAATGGCTCATGCGGTCGTGGACAAAGCGTGTCCCGCTTTTGCGGCGTTCTGATTGCCCCAGGCGGGACGCGTCCCTGCCATCTGCAATGTCACATTTGAACGCGCGCCAAGGAACGCCACGCGACAGGAGCGATGTACCGTCCAAACTCACACTTGCCGGAGAAAGTGTGATAGATACTGCGCCTTTCCTTTCCTGTAAACCAATTATAATTATATGTAGCACTGCAACAAATGCTGACAATTAAGAGGTTAACATGGCAGGCAAGTAGGATGGGAAGGGTTGCAATTTCGCCATTCTCATATCAATATCATTCGACATATCAAAGACCCTCTAATTTTTCTCCAGAAGTCTCATCTTGTCTAGCGTTCCTGCCATCTGCAATATCCCACGCCACGCGACAGCCGTCACAGAGCGGGACACATTTTGTCCAGCTAGCTGTTAAAGGCTTTCGCGAAATATGTGTCAACCTCTAAGAACAAACATTTAAGCGAAACGTTTTGCTAGTTTGTAATATAGCGGCTGTGTCAACATTGCAATCCTTTTCACAGGCAGGCAAACACCACATGAGCCATTGGCTTTCGCCTTAATAATGGTTCACAGGAAAGGAAAGGCGCGCAGCTCTGTCACACTTGTTTCTGTGGACACCTGACCGCGCCGTAAGGGTAGGGAGGAAGGTGGGAGTAACAGTGGAAAAAGAGAAAGAGGAGCCATATAGTGGAGGGCTACGGGGTAATTTCGACCACCGACGTCCGAGCTAGAGCCGAACGTCCTTCGTCGAAATTGTACGTCCGTTGGACATACGTACGACCTCCGGTTTCGAACATCCGTATTCGTACGTCCGTCGGAGGTACAGACTACGTCCGTTTTTGTATATCCGCATGAGAGACGAGGTGTACGTCCGATGTACGTACGGACGAGTGTGTTTCCAGGACATATATTTCCTTGCTGAAAAAATTCTGTTTCAACATTCACACTTGTCTCCAATGCTCGAGATGTGTCCTGCCCAGTCAAAAAAAAAACATTGGGGCCAATTGGGATCTGCAAATGGTTACATCTGGACCCAATATTGGACACCACCTCTCCAATGGATTAGTCTAGTTGGATTAACCAAATGGCTCTGCAAATACCAATTGGGCATTCCAAATATTTCCAACTGCGTGTAAAATTCCATTCGGATTTTCCAAATGGTGCTCAAGATTCCAATGGGAAATCCAATTAGGTTTACAACTTCCATTTGGCCCCTGAGATAGCGAATTGTATTATATCCCAAATGATTAGCTGGTTGGCCTAAAAATTCTGGCACATACACAGTATGGGGCGATTGTCATTAATTTCTCAGCTTTCACTCCTCAATTCGTTGTATCCGTTGGTAGCGGCGGTTGTGATCTGCAATTGTTACGTGCATTTTCTGTTCCGGTATTTTTGCTTTAATCGATCCACAGTGGTCCAAAACAGAGGGACTGCGACCCAAAAAGCCCCAGCACACATCAATTAATTTGTTATCAGTGCATTTATCAGGGCCAGTTTCGGTTTCGATCTCTCAGGACACGAGCGCGCGATGACGTCAAAGATAAGAAAACGCCACACGAGCGCTCCCTGCTGGCAAGGTTGGTGACTGCGTAAACACAAAATCTGATGACGCATTCGGGTCGCGTTTTTCGTCTGCTTGCTGTCGCACGTGCACGAAAATATCGTCGTCGAGCAGCGCTTCAGCGTAGCATAATTAGTACTGCGAGGTTGTTTTGCCCAGTAGCGTGGATGTTACTAACATTGCCGGGCACTTTAATCCCGACCCGCTCGCCTGCGACTCATGCGACGAAGCAGGAATCAGCAGCAGCCACGAAAGCTTGGTGGGTTGACGCGCAGGAAATGTCAACTGATAGGAATGTTGAACAAATGAACCGTGAAGATGCTGCTTTATCAGTCCGGTTGGCCAACGCTGTGAGCCAAGCTGTTCTAAAAAATGTTTTAGTAATGATGCGATCAGCCACCGTAACCCGTAAGCTCTCCCGATGGCTCCCGTGCTCACGCCTGTTCACGCGCTGATTGGTCCTGACGCGGCAGGCCTGCGTGCCGCCGTCCTAAAATCCCTTGATAATTTGAAAATAGCGACACTCTCCTCCGCGCCGCGCTTTCCTCCTCGATTCTCCTCGCGCGGCGGCGGCGAGCGCTGCGCACGACACGCTTTTTCTCCTTGTGGCCCACCGGCCGGCCGCAGCAGTGAGTGAAGCGCGAACTTTTGGGCCAGGTCTGCGCTCCAGGAGTGCACAAAATTTTTGAAAAATTGCGAGAAAAGCATTGGGAATTCCGAAAGTAAAGTTCATGAATTGGTTTCTTCTTTGAACTGTTTGAATGGGGAATACTGATAAACAAAGCTTTCTGGCGAGTTCTGTGCTGCAGACACTTTTTAAGTCACATTATAAGGTTTTACTTTGTGCACCTAACCTAGTACTGTCTCTGACTTTGTGTTTTTTTTAGAGCGTGAAATCTTTCACCACGGTAAAACTTCGGAAAACGATCCAGGCTGGTGCTTTGAACTTCAAGATCAGAGAAGATCAAAGCAGGACTTAGACTATTTCGCTACTGTCAAGCTATCTCTCTAAGCATAGTATATGTCACGTGATCAACCATCAGATTTGATTATTGGTTAATTGTAGATGTATTTTGATCAATACTGGGCCAAATTAATTAATATTTAGTAAATTGCAATTAAAATCTAAATTTTAGCTGTAACATCGAACCGTATACCGTTGGCAAGCTTAGGCCAAGTGTAATGGCAATGTGCTAGTTAGCGATCCGCGATAATCTGCGTTAATTAGTTAATTTTGTATAAAACCAAATTTTGAGCTGTTCCTTGCCGCTTCGAGGTAAAGAACAGATTTGCCACGGCAGTCTTGATATGATGCTGATGGAGGAATTAAATACTTTTATGAGTACGCGGCCACTCACTGACTTCGCGTGTGGTTAAGACAGCAGGGTACACTGGGAGAAGTGGTGGGCCCTATTGCCGACACTCTGAAGTTCTGAGGCAAACATGCTGCGGCCTCATGCGCTATGTAAAAGAGCGCTATTTCATTGAACGCAACAATCAAATAAAAAAATTACAGGGTGCACATAGGTCTTCAACGTGCGGAAATGAGAAAGCATATAACTGCCAATTCATTAACTATCGCTATCCTATCTATCACTATATCTACTAATGCCAGTGACCTATCGTAACTGTCACTATCCGCAACGATCACCTCACTATCCGGGCCTATTACTATCATTTACTATTATTATCAGTAACAGCCACCATCATTACCTATCACTATTCATAACCATCACTATTTAATCTGATGCCGTCCCATGACCCATTGATATACTTCAATTTTCATTGCCTTACGTTGTCAGTCATATCTCTATTATCTCATATCTGACGAGACAACTATACATTGACTTTTAATTCTTATACTTGTTTTCTCATAAATGGAGGTGGGAAAAGAGCAAGCCACAGAAATAACTGACTACTATCAGCGCGAGGTTCATGTCTCTGTCGAGGAGGCTTCCTTTACTTCAGGACAGGTCGGTGAGAGAAAATTGATGGAACTGCGTTGGGCCTCAGTTTTTTTTCGAGTTCGTGTAATATTGGCGGCTCAAACTGGTCTTCTGTGAAATGTAGCTAGAACATAGAGCGATGAGTTAACCACTCAGGCAAGGTGAAAAAAAAATCTTCTTGCATACAATTGAAATGAGTAATATGTTACAGTGCTAAGAATTGTTGCTCGCAAAATGTTCCCCTATTTTTTACATCATAACTATAATCATTATTGATTGTTTAAATTTCGTAAATACAGAAAATTGATGCAATGATTCCGGCTGATTTGACAACGATGGGAAAACTTTTCTCGTAGTAAATGAATACGCGGAATCGCGGTTTTAGAGCTCCAGCTTTTAAAGCGAAGGTAACCTGTCAACGCCTAGTAGTCATGGTTGAAGTGAAGCGTGTGTGATCATGAGAACACCTCCTGCACATTGGCCGTATCCCTGATAAAACGAACGCATACTTTTTACCCCACGCGTGCGTCGAAGCTTGGCAAGACACATTCAAGAATTGAAAAAAAAAATGCCGTACGACCTAACTAGTGCAGATTACCTGCAATACCTCGGGTTTACTTGCCGAAGAGTTTTTCAGGGCCAGCATTCATTGCTCCCGAGTAACCGACGCACACTACAAGTACAAGCTGGAAAGACTAGCTCCTCTACAAGCCCGAATTTTGATTTTTAGTGAAGGAGGCCAGGGATCCTATCATAATCGCGACAAATGCAATCGAGAGACTGTAATTTTCCAGTTATCTCTGACAGCAAAAAGCAGATTATAGTGCCCTATTTCTGACTGTACAGAAGTCAACAGCGTGTTAAAGGATGGAGCCTTGGAGCCTCGCAGAATATTCAGCATGCTGCAGAGGACAACCTTATTTTTATACAATGAACATGTTGCCACCGCAAAAATATTGAGGAGCAAGCAGGAATAAAAAACGCAGCGTCAGATGACGCGTTATTACGGGGAGTGAGAAAGGCACCTTACGTCGCAAACAACTGTGTTCTTTCTAGGAATAAACTTCTTTCGACTAATCTTGTGAATCCATTGACTCGTGCTCAAGCCGTCACGCTTGCCTTGAGGTATCATGAGTACCGCATAACCATCTTCAGGCCGCTTGCTGCAGTTGTACGCGCAACAGCATGGCATAGAGCTTGCGCGCTGCAATAAAAGCACAGCGCGCAATATTCGCTCGCCGAGACTAGGAGAAAAATGGCGCGAAGGAAAAAGAAAACACAAGGAAAACGCCGGGCGCGCTTTGGTTTCCAAGGGCAACGGCAGGGAGACCAATCGTCGCTCAGGAAATCGGGCGGAGAGCCGGCCTTCAGCGAAGGGGCGCACAATGGGCGAGGAGGAGGCGAGGAGGTAGCGCGGTGGCGGCAAAGTTCAATCATTGGCGTAACTTTCAAAGTATCAAGGGGTTTTACGCCGTCCAAGCATGTGGCGCCATCTGGCGCAGTCAAGGCAATCTGGGTGCGTAAAGCCGTGGCCGCCGCGATCGGCTCCCAAGTCATAGCTGCCTCAGCATCCGCTATCGGTAATCTAGCTATCGCAGATCGCTGTTCATTCGCTTACATAGCTATTTGTACAAAGGACTATCAGTCACGATTAAATTGCGAGGATTATTCGGCCAATACGGAGGTCCTGGTAGAAATATTTACAGTGATACAAGCGAACTTTTTTTTTTTTTTTTTTTTCCGACAGCTGCTGCCCGGTGCGACGCACTTGATGTCTGCTAGCCCCGCTGCTGAAGGCGTCGCGCAAAGCAAGAAATTATTTTACGAGATGGGCTTGCCAGTAAAGCGGCGCTAAACTCCAACGTTTTTTACAGCGTTAGCTCGTTCCGAAGCGCCTTTCGCTGGCGTTTCGATGTGAAACCAGCTAGGGCTAGCGACGTCTAGGGTAGGCGGGGAGCGGCGCAGTATGTTCCCGGCGCGCCATTGACAGGCACCGTTGCCGTAAGCCCTGCACTTGTGCAGACATGCTGTTGGGGCCTGAGTTTAGCAGGCAGTCTCCATACGTACACCGGTGAGGTAATTGTAACATGCACCAACGAAGAAGCCATCGAGTAAAGCGAGCAGAAGCGGAGTTCTTTCTCAGGGCACGGCCGGAAGCGGCGGCGGCGCTGTTCGAGCAGTTCGAGTCCGGCCATGTGTCGTCACTGCTCTTTGCTCTCCGCAAAAATCCGAACTTTTCATATATAATCCAAAATCAATGAGGTGCAAGGGCGACTTTAACGTAGAAATTAAGGTCGACGGCAAAACCGTACCAAGAGTCCAGCAAATCAGAATCCTCGGACTATTTATTCAAGAGGACGGGTATAACGACGCAACGATAAAAAAACTGACTACTTACGCGACGCAAGTAACAGGAATATTTAGGAGGATTGCATTCAAAGGCAGAGGCCTCAAAGAGAGAAGCCTCTTGAGACTGATGCAGGCGTACATAATAAGTCGAATATGCTATGCCACACCGTTCCTCAACATCAGGACCAATGAAAAAGATAAGATAGACGCACTCATCAAGCGTTGCGTCAAGAGAGCGCTGGGTCTACCCATCTTCTCTTCTACGGAACGCCTGATAGAAATGGGAGTGCATAATAGCTGGACGGAACTTGCTGAAGCGGTGAGAATCGCCCAACATGAAAGATTAAGTAGGTCGAGCACGCGTCGAACCATCTTAGAATGGGTGGGTCGAAAAATAGATAGGGGCACAGCCGACAAGGTTGCCCTACCACCACAATGTCGCGAGAACATCATTGTCCGTCCTCTCCCCCGCAACATGCACAAAGAATACCACAAGGAGAGACGGAAGAAAAGAGCAGAAGCACTGGTTAAAAGTGCAAAAGAATTCAGAGTAAAAGAAGTTGCCTACGTAGACGCTGCAAGCGCCCTATCAGGGGCGGCAGTCGCCGCGGTAGTCGATGGTAGCGGCGCACCAGTCGTCTCCGCCACCATCCGAAGTAGAAACATAGACACGGCTGAAGAGGTCGCAATAGCGCTCGCTTGCGTCGGAACGAAGGCTAGATTGATCTTTAGCGACAGTAAAACTGCTCTCTGGAATATCGGAAAAGGCAGGGTCTCACAAGAAGCCGCCCGAATTCTAAAAACTGCAACTAAAATCGATCGCAAAATCACCCTAATTTGGGTCCCAGCACACACGTCCGTCCCCGGCAACGAGGCGGCCCATGATTTAGCCCGAGATCTCTACTTCCGGGCAAACGCGGAGCCGCCCGACTGCCAGGCGATGGACGAACGTTTGAAAACCTATAAAGAAATAATCGAAAATTATAGATTAGGAAGACGTCTGATGCCGCCACCGGATCCTAACTTAAATAATAAAGAGGCCATAGCCTGGCGGCGATTACAAGCCGGAAATTTCCCGAACCCTGTCTGGTTGTTTCACACCCAGATATAGGAGGGAAAAAACGATAAATGTAAAGCCTGCGAAGCGAGGGGGACCCTCGACCATATAATTTGGGAATGCCCTAAGTCTCCGGGCGCTATGGACAACATTAAAAGTAGAGAAGCCTGGGTAACCCTGCTGCGAAGCGACGTCCCCGCTGACCAGCAGAAAGCCGTCCGCCTGGCGGCTGAGGCCGCGAATAACCAATGTATATTCGCCAGTCCTTAGTCGCGGAGGTTCCAGCCCCCGTTCCTCAGGCCTGCGTGCCAGGAGCGGGGAGTAGGGGGCCTCCTAATCAATCTTTGCCGACTCCACGTCACAGTTGTTTGATGACGTCATGTTGTTTACCTATGTACACGTTTTCGTCACAGAGATGTTGATGCCAATGGGTTTTGAAAAACGGAGTACTTGCCTGGCTTGTTTTAAAAATCAAATTAAAATATCTTCGCGGACACTGCGAGGTTGGTATTGCTTGGGGAGCATCTCTGTATAACCAGGAAAGCAATCGTATTCCTTCCGACGCTTCAAAAAATGGTGTCTATACTCCTTTAACGTATGTACTACATGGACCACCTATAAATGGATATAAGCTCTTGGCCACGTGTAGTGGCCGGGAGCTGGTGTCGCTCAGCGACTGTCAAAGTTGTTGTGGCTGTAGGAAGAAGGAAAAGAAAATGCACGGGCCTGCTGCTGGCTTTGTAGCTGAGCCACCTCCGCTGCCTCGTGCGGACAGAAGAGACAAAATAGAGAAGAAAAATAAGAGGGACAGAAAGAGCGCGCCGCAACAGCCGTCGTCCACCACCTAAGCGGTGGCGGGTGCAGTGACGGCCTACAACAGATAAAGATTCGGTGGCTGGCTAGCCCCCGCCGCAAGCGGCGTTGACCTACTGCCCCAGCTCCCTAGCCGGGAACAGCCACCCCTTCACCGCCTCTTTATATATATATATATATATATATATATATATATATATATATATATATATATATATATATATGTTGAAAGTGAGTACTGCGATCGAGCTTCGTGAAAATCTGCGCAGCGAAAATTGTATGAATATGTAACAGCGCAGTGAATCTACTGACACATTTCAACGCGAGAGCATTAAGGAGCTAGTAGTTACATCGAAAACCAGGCGCAATCGGCGCAGTGGCGTCCGTGAGTGAGTTGGCTCTCCCTCTCCTCTACACAAACTAGGAAATTGCTGGATATGCTGTCGCGTTCCACTTTTGCAATCTTGTGAAGCTTATAACCAACTTCCTTGTTTTCGTCAACAAAGGCGTTGGGTAAACAGTCATTCTTCAAATGTTTTTTTTTTTTATTTATTATGCTTGCCTTCGCAAGTGGCGCATTTTTTAATGCAAGTTGCAGGTTGCGAGGGCACAGTTTGCGCTGCAGTGCATTACAGTGATAAAATGCATAACTGCTCCTGTATCGGGTCTTGAATATTTGGGGGCTGGGATTTAAAAAATTCCTATGCAAAATCTACTACCCCATTCGAGCTGAAATAACGTTCACAAAGTAGCAAAATATCGTCTATGTTATGTGATAAGGGATTCAACATCGGTACTTGCCTAGATTATCCGAAATCGAGAAAAAACTGCTCTCGGCGGCGTGCACAATTTTCGCAGAAGACAGTCGAAAAGCTATTTTAACATGATGCGCCATCTGTCGAGCAGTGAGACAAGCTCCATCCCGGCCGTTGGCGCGCTTGCCTCGCTGCCCGACAGATGACGCACCATGGTAAAATAGCTTTTCAACTCGCTTCTGCGAAAATTGTGCACGCCGCCGAGAGCAGTTTTTTCTCGATTTCGGAAAATCTAGGCAAGTACCGATGTTGAATCACTTATCACATAACATAGACGATATTTTGCTGCTTTGTGAACGTTATTTCAGCTCGAATGGTGTAGTAGATTTTGCATAGGAATGGTTTAAATCCCAGCCCCCAAATATTCAAAACCCTGTACAATGCGATAATCACCCAAGCTCGCGAGCTTGAAAGTTGTGCACCACTACAAAAAAAAAAAAAATAATAAAAAAAGCATTTCAGATAGCGAGTGGCCTTTTCTGTGCTTGAAATTAATAAAGCGCGTTATTATCGGCTTATTTTAATTTAGGTGTGGCCTGTATGATACTGCCTTCTGAACTGTTTAGCTTATTTAGCTTTATCCTTGAAGCATTGCAGATGAATCTATGTGATATTCGAAAGATAGCGGGTGACCAGAAAGCTTGATGTGATGTGTATTTGCCGGCTCCGCTCCGTACAACAGCTCACGAATGGGGCTTTGACAATGAGGCCTATATATATATATATACAACAGCTCACGAATGGGGCTTTGACAATGAGGCCTATATATATATGGCCGAGGCTAGAGCCACGCCCGTGGCAGCAGCCGACCCCACACACGTTTCTCCTGCTGCCACGCACGGAAATACGTCACACTCACGTGACCCGTGCATGATGACGTCAGTGGTTGTGCGCTTCCGTTTAAAATGGCGCGTTGCAAGGCGTGCAATTCCTAGCATTGCCTCCTTAGCCGAGTGGCGTTTCATCTGTGTGAAATTTGTTCGTTGTCATAGCTTTAAAGCCGTTAATTTTGTTGCGGCGGTATTAATTATTGCTATTGGTACGCATGAGTTCATTTGTTTTGTGAGTTGTGCGGTAAAGACGAAGTGTTGCACGCGCACAGCGAGAAAAAGATGCTACATATTTTGGCGACAAGGATGGTAGCGTAAACCAGGACTTCGGCGTGGACTGCTGACCGTCCATCATGAGCTTTTCGGGTCTTCAGCCGCCTCCGCCCTTCCGTGGGAGTAATGGAGGCTGGCGTTCCACAACTACATGCTGGCGTCTGGTGCCTCCACTAGATACCTCCACACTTCTGCTAACCGGAGAGGGCTATCCTGCCAGCGAATTTTCTACACATTGTCGCCGTCGTCCCCTTCAGCGCCTACCGCTGCTGCCTCACACTCCGGTGACGATGCTATCTTTTTACTGGCGACGCACTACAAATCTTCCATAAATGTGATCGCCGCACGCCACCGTTTTCAACGCTGAGTACAAACTGCCGGAGAGATGGCATATGAGTACACATCGCTGCCCTTCGCAGCCTTGTCGGCGACTGCGGTTTTTTTGGGAGCTTCGCAGACTACAAAATCAGGAACCAGCTGGTGAAGAAGACCATTAGTCACCATTTCGGTGAACGCCATCTCCTTCTTGACTTTCTCGCGCGCCCTGGCCTTTGCTAGACAGTGCCAGCAAGCTTGCCATGAAGCAAATGAGCTGTCGGGAGAGGTGGCTCCAGTACAGCGCGTGAGATGCGAGTGCACATCATAACGGGTCCCTCAGGTCCCTTGCATCAAATGCAGTTGCCACGTATGTAAATCTTCATCTGCACTTCCGGAGCGCTCGTGCTATCGCTGCGGTTCTCCTACCCACCTGGCGAACGACTCCACGTGGCAAGCTCGCAAGTAGAATAGCCAGCCTCTAATCCGCGGGCGCACGACTCTCCGTCTTCCCCGGCACGCGTGCCGGGGGCGGGGAAGAGGACGCCCATTTCCGATGGAAATAAAAAGTTGTGCAACCAACCAATCGCAAACGGAAGTGTCGTCGGTGCGGCAAAGTGGGCCATTTGGAATCTGCAAGTCGTCTGATCGTTCCAGTGAAGTGCAGAAAGTCGAAGATGATTCCTCCAGCAGTGATGCTATTGTACGTCTCCACTGTTCCTCTGCAACCTGTTGCTTTGCCAGACAAGCTTTGGGATAAGCCTGCAATCGACATCGTGGGGCGTTTCGACCAAGCTCCTAGTAACTGTCGCTTTGCTATAACACTCGTTGACTATTACAGTAAATGGCCGGAGGCTTCTTTCACAACTGCCACAGTTCAAGAATTGCTTCTAGGTACATTTGTTCACAAGGGTTACCCTGAAAAGATTGTGTTGGATCACGGATCACAATTCTCATCCTCGGGGTATACGTAACTGCTACTCCTCAGTTTATGACCCCCAAGCCAATGGACTTGTAGGACAGTTTAATAAGGTTTTCAGGGCATATGTTCAGATGGCTCTTTGCGAGCGACGTAACCTACGTACAGCTATTATTGAACTCTGTGTCTATCGCTGTGCGCCACATGCCACGACAGGAATCGCTCCAGCCATCCTAGTTCATGGCCAGATGCCTCGCATAAGACTTAACGTTGCGTGCCTGCCAGATCAGTGCTTCTCGACTGATCGCACAAGAGCGCTGAAGCTCTAATGCCAGTGGCTAGAGCAGAAGTAAGCCAAATATAAGCTTTATGCAGACCAGCGGAGTGTAACCAAGCACTGCGACTTTCAGATTGGCAACTATGTGTGAGTTCGTAAGCCGATTGTGCGAGGCAAGCTGGCTGCTCGGTTTCGGAGCCTTGAAGAGTTGTGGAGCAAATTGGACCAGTCTCATACCTGCTGGATGATGGGCGAGTGTGGCACTCGTCCAAATTATGAGCTGTTAGGAAAGCAGTTCAGTGCCAACCTCCGCCTTCAGCTCTGATGGCTCTCCTCGCTAACATTTTGTTGCCCACTGACTGCACCCGAGTGTCGACCAGTCCACGTACCAGAAACGCAGACCAGAGTCCAACCTCGCGTAGCCCCAATAACGCTGATGTTAGCCTGGGAACTTCCTCATTCCTGGCTTTGCCTGACACAGAACCGACAGACCCCCCCTGAACCCAAGTGTGCCTCAACAGCAGCAACTACTACTCCTCTTCCTTCTCCCTGCAGAAGCATTTGTCAAAAGAAGCTTCCCGCAAGGTTTAAAAGACTGTGATGTATTAAAGGATATTTAGCCATTTGCTAGCAAGCTTTTTTTTTTTTTTTAAGTGCGGTGGAAATGTGATAAAGACGAAGTGTTGTTGCACATGTGCATGGAAGAAAACGAGGAAGTGAAATACAGAACGGCTGGGGAGCAGTCAATTGCTGCGTTGCTGTCTTGTCTACGCTACAAGTTGCCTTATGTTTCTTTGGCTCGAACCCAGGTGCTCCAGAACAGTAGTTGGTTATGTAAAGTATTGCGCAATTGAGGTGTAGGCATTTGGTAGGAATGAGCCAGTCTTTTGCATATAGTATTACATAGCCCTTCTGGCCTTTTGTGCATATCGTCACATGCGAGAGTCGGGCTTTAGTGACGTGAACATTTCTGAGCGGTTCAGTTTAAAGGGATGTTCCTTACTTTTGCTTACCTTCAAATAGTGCGTTGTGTGGTGGCTGCATGGTGACTAGGACAGTGAATTACATTGACCAATATTTTTCATCATGCAGTCACGATTTTGTACGAGCAGATGGAAATAGCTAAAGATGTTTGCACAGGGCAAATGACATCTATGTTCTTGTTTACCAACTCACTTGACCAGTTAGCTTATGGTGTTGTCGAGAGCAAGCCTTTGGCGTAAATCGCTTTCTTCGCCATTCTCCTGTGAGACCAGAACATGTACACAGCTAGTGTAAACCAGACCACTCGGCTGCTACACAGAAACGACCGTTATAGGCAGGCACTACATTGTGCATCCAAAGTGGTGAGGGAACCATATCTGGTAAACTTTACCAGTAGGCCTGTTCCTTGGCTGAAGTTGCAGAGGTGCTCCGTTCAGTGCACCTACTGGAGGAATAGTCGAGCCTCCTCATTCTGGACTGGAGCTGACCAGCGAGGCCATTTATTAGGACGACTTTCCACCAACAGGGTTATCTGCTTTTACTTCAGGTTTCCATGAAACATAATTAAATAGTGCTCCTTTGTTAAGGCGTGACACTGATCTGCTCCCTTTTTAACAGTGATCGGATGTTCCAAGAGCCTAAATGGAGAAGGTTGCATACACATGCAATTAAATTACTTAGCATTTACTAAACATATTTATTCAGTCATATTTTTTGACCTACTATGTCTAAATATTAAAACATCCTCGCAGCCAGTGGAACTAAATTTTTTAATCAAGAGTTTTATGGGTTGAATTCATGATCAAACCGGACAAAAAGCACAACAGCTGTATACATTCTAGACCAACTTTGGCTATGAGGGACACTGTAGGGGAGGGTTCTGGATCATTTCGATCACCTTTAACTTCAAAAGGCATTGACTGCACAGTACATGGGTGCTATGCTTTCTGCATCAATCCAAACATGGCTGCCACGCCTACGGTCAAACCACGGTACCCTGGTTCAGTGGTTGAGCATCTTAACCACCGAGCCACTGCGGTAGGGTATAAGTAAAAAAATAGGTGAATAAAACTTGACTTTTTTCTTGGCACACACCATAGTTTATTTCATCCATGTCTCTGCTGTAACACCCTAAGTACATGTACTTAACTTAACAATAATGAATCAAAAGCCCAGACATTTGTGTTTGGTGCATGATAGCCACAGCTGCTTATGCGCCATAAAACCCCATATAATTAGACATTGAAACTCTGTGTATGGGCCCGCAACTTTAAACCCAAGCTCTAAGGCCATCTCTAGCCCATGCAGTGCTCAGGGCACTGCTGCCACCCAATCACGTGATCTTGCAACTTTGGGGCCAGGTTGCAAAGCTTAAACAGTTACTGCACACTCCTAAAGCACTGTATGCAATGACTATGGCAAAGGAAGGCGACAGACGGTGGCATGCGGGCACCATCTACAAAGCTATTCGATAGCCCCTTTCGGGCCCTAACAGGAAGAACACTTTCATATAATGCCTCCTTCCTGGTAAGCATGTGAAGCTCTCATTGTTACAATTGTTCTTTTTTTTTTTTTTTTTTTGAATTATGGTTATGAGGAGCAGTACCCTCCCCTATTTTTTTTTTTGTGCCACCCCACCGAGAGTGCCATGGCATCCCTGATTTTCTGCAAGAGTAGAGTTGCCTGGAACTTTCTATGATTCTGTTACTCTTCAAAAATGCTTGCTTTTGCGGCAATGCCCAGTCTACTCCCTTGGCTTTGGTATCTGTGACAGCACCTTTTGCATGACATTGTGGCCCATAAGGCTTGACAGCAGTAGTCAGTAAGTCAGGCGGAGAAGGAAACAACTTTATTCAACGCATTACTAAGTGTCAAGAATGTCCTGGGCCAGGGTCACCAAGGCCAACTGATCATTCATTAAGCCAAGC